>NC_077230.1:348046779-348668302 GCF_027887165.1 Monodelphis domestica
AGTCACCTCCCACGTTCCTCCTCTCAGTCGTGCATTCATTCATCTCATCTCACTCACACGTAGGAATTCATCCCCGGGTCCCCCTGGAGAGGGCAGGAGTGAAGAAGCGGCCCGCAGGCCCCGAGCAGCCGAGCGCGGCCGCGGCTCTCCAGCCCGTCCACAGGGCCTCACGAGGGACCCATCCCACCCCACCGGTTGTTTTCATTAGTTTCGCCTCATGAGATCCTTAGCATTTAAATTTTTGTACTTGAATTCTTTTTCAAGATCATTTTGCTCTCTGGCTTTTTTTTGGATGACCAGCCTACATCTGCTCTTTCTCTAACCTTTATAATTTTGTCCATGACCATCCTCCATTGCAGGCGTCTCAGCCAGACGAGCTGACCATTGAGGAGCATGAGGTGTTAGAAGTGATTGAAGATGGAGATATGGAAGACTGGGTAAAGGTAGATTCCTTTGCTCATATAACGCTTTCTCGTGGCATTTTGAGGCATTGGTTTGGGTTCTCACGAGGCCCCTGGCCCTTCGTGCCTGTGAACGCGCCGCCCTCTTGTCCGTCTCTCCTCAGGCCCGGAACAAAGTCGGCCAGGTGGGCTACGTGCCCGAGAAGTACCTGCAGTTCCCCACGTCCAACAGCCTCCTGAGCATGCTGCAGTCCCTGGCCGCGCTGGACAGCCGCTCTCACACGTCCAGCAATTCCACCGAGGCGGAGCTCGTGTCAGGGAGCCTCAACGGAGATTCCAGTGGTAATGACCGACGGCCGCGGCCCTCTCGCTCAGTAGAGATCTCAGCAGAGATCTAGAGCAGAGGCCGAGGAGCCCCTGCGGGAGGCCGAGCACAGTGCCAGGGAGGGGAGCTAAGCCGGGAGGCTGCCCCAGCCCGCCCAGCCGCCAGGATCAAGAAGGTGCTCTGGAGGAGGCGGCGGCTTGGCCATACCGGCAGGCACCCTCAGGAAACTGGGGAGAAAGAGACAGGCCCTGCTGGGACATTCACCATGCCTAAAACCTTCATTAGAGAAACTCGGGAGAGGCTGCGGGGGTCCACAGTGGCGTGTCAGACATGACTGCCCGGACCCAGCCTGCTCCTTTGTACCTCAGCTACAATGGGTTAGTGGCCCAGCTGAATCCCCTGCAGGACAAAGTGGCAAGCTTTGAGGGGCGGAGCTGGTCCTGTATTTAAGGCCCCTCACCTTCTGTCCTAGGGCTGATACAAAGCCGAAGAGGGCCATGCCTAGATAAAGGGGCTTAAAAGGCTTGTCCAGGGTCACATTGCTAGGAAGGGCCTGGGGCTGCCCAGGTCCTTGGACTCCAGGCCGAGGCGCTTATCAATTGAGGCATCTGCCCCAGGGGCAGTCACTTGGGCAAGTCAATGTTTATTACATGTGCATGTACTTTGCATTGATTGAATTCGTGTTGTAATTGCTAAATATCTTGGTTGAAAGAAATGGATTGAGGAGGCTAGAGCACCCAGTCTGGAGGTCCTGGATTCAAATGTGACCTCTGACACTTCATAGCTATGTGACCCTGGGCAAGTCGCATAACCCCAGTTGCCTATTCAAAGGAAGAATATGATTTATTCTTCCTGGCCACAAAGGGCAGGACTTGGATTGTTTGTTCATTTATTCAACAAATAGGGGTTCTAAACTTATTGTGTGCAGAGCCCTGGGATGGCTAGGGAGTAGGAAGCAAAGTCCCCCTACCTTCATGAAACAGTCTACGGTGAGCCCCAAATGCAAGCAAACCTGTTCCCTGATAAGTCATAAAGTTAGAAAGGCGGGGTTCAGGTTCAGAGCAAGAGGGAAGAGTTTGCGCTGGTCCTCCCTGGCCCGAGATGTTTCGGGGAATCCAGAAATGTTTCCTGTCCTTCAGGAGACTCGGCCCGTAACGGGAGTCTCACCCACTGTTTTCTGCCCTTTGCTCCACAGTCTGTTTTGTCAAAGCACTTTATGACTATGAAGGCCAGACCGACGATGAACTGTCCTTTCCTGAGGGAGCGATCATCCGCATCTTGAACAAGGAGAACCAGGACGATGATGGTTTCTGGGAAGGAGAATTCAATGGACACGTTGGCGTTTTCCCGTCGGTGCTAGTGGAAGAGCTTTCAGCCTCAGAAAATGGCGATACTCAGTGGGTGAGAGAGATCCAGGTAAGGGGGGGCAGCTTATCCGCCCGCATTGTGGTATTGTGCCAGTGCCGTCCCCCAGTCCCCTAAGAGGATCCTTATTGCCAGGACCTCGGATGGAGCCTTGTGCCCTTCCCGCTATTTAAAACAAGTCTGAGGTGCTCCCTTATCTGATCCTTACTAAATGCTCATTGAAAAAGTATTCTTCAGTTCAGTCCAACTCAGCACACATTTATTAGCTCTGCCTGAGAATTCTCCCTCCTCCCCTCTGTCTGCCGGTGTCCCTGGCTTCTTTCGGTTCCAGCTAAAATCCCTTCTTTTGCTGGAAGCTCCTCCAACCTCTCATCAGCATACTGTCTTCCTTCTGCTGAGTTTTCCTGTTTACCCCCCCGTGACTTGCTTGTACATATTTGTTTGCTGTCGTCTCCCCCATCAGACAGGGAGCTCCCGGAGGCCAGGAACTGTCTTTTGCCCGTTTCTGTATCCCCTGCTCTTAGCACAGCGCCGGGCACAAAGTGTGCACTTAATGAATGTCTGTTGACAGATCCGTTGATCCAGTGGGCAAGGTCATGGCCTTCGTGCTCAGATTAAAGATGAGGCAAACTCTGCCCCCAGGAGGTCCTCTTTGGAAATGTTTGCTAAGCCTCTGTGGAATGCCCGCATCAAGTCCCTGTTCTCTAGCCCCCTCCTAGAGCGATCCATGCTAGTCCCTACACGCCTCATCAGGACAGACTGCAGAGGAAAGATCTTCTCCCCACCCCAGCTTCAGGGATGGGTAAACCCCAGGGAGGGTGCCTGAGGAAGGTGCCAAAGCAAAGATGCTGGAAACCTCTCGGGCGGAGCTGCTTCAGCTCTGTGCATCGCCTGCCTCGGACCAGATGAGGGAGCTGGGCGGTTCTGTGCAGAAGGCGTGTGCTGTGCCTTTCTACAATTCATTTTGGCAAAAAACAGGAAAAGTTGTCATCGCCACACTTTGACTTGCCTCAGATAGTGGCCTAGAGGAAAGAGCGATGGACTTGGAACGAGAGGATCTGAGTCAAATTCCAGCCCTCCCTGCTGGCTTGCTGGGAGACCCTGAGGGACCTGCAGGCAGAGGTGTCCAACTCAAGGCAAAGTGGATCCCCGCAGCCACCTACTGACTTAGAAAACCGTGGCTGTGTTGTAGCATATTTTTATTTTATCTTGTTAAATATTTCCCAGTTATACTATGTGGCCCTGCAGGCTTTGCCGCCAGACTCCTAGCACCTCGCACCAACCTCCACTCTCACGCTCTACTTTTGTGTAGTTCTAATTGTTGGGAAGCTTTTCTTAACAGCTAACTTAAATGTTCCTCTCTTCCTCTGCCCATTGCTGCTTTTTTTTTTAAACCCTTACCTTCTTTCTTAGTGTCCAACAGAAGAGTGGTAAGAGCCAGGCAGTGGGGGTTGAGTGACTTGCCCAGGGTCACATAGCTAGGAAGTGTCTGAGGCCAGATTTGAACCCAGGACCTCCCATCTCTAGGCCTGGCTCTCAATTCATTGAGCTACCCAGCTGCCCCAACCCCCCCTCCCCTTTCTCTCTTAAAGCAGCCCAGGATCACATTATCTTTTGGGGTTGACTATTGCATTGGCGACTTACATTGACCCACTAGAATCTTTGGATCTTGTAAAAATGAACTGCTGCCACTTACTTCCCTCATCTTGTACCTGTGGAGTTAATACTTTGACTCTATGTTTTGGACTTGCCATTCTTCCTTAGTCTGTTATATCTTAATTGATTTTTTCCATTGTTCTAGCCTATCAAGATCTAATTTAATACTAACTCTCATTGAGTGTTTTAATTATCCCTCCCAGATTTCTGCCATTTGCAGATTTCCTTCTATCCATCCTTCTTTCAAGTCATTGATGAACTTGTTGAACAACTCCAGGCCGAGAAAGACTTTGGGGGCATCCCATTAGAGACCTTATTCCTCATTGCCCATATCCTATTATGGCTGCTCTTTAGGCCTGCTTCGTCACCCCGTGAGAGACCGCAGAAATGTCACCAACACTGGGTGGTAGTAAATGATCTTGTAGGTCCCCTGTGGCTCCGACTCCTGTGTCCTGTCCAGCCCATGTTCTCCATTGCTATGCCTCCCCCAAAAAAGCCTATAGGGTTTCTATTGGATTAAAAGCATGTTTATTAAGTACTTAGTAAGCCAGGCCCTGTGCTCCAGAATCCATACCTTCTTGGAGTTGACAGTCTAATAGGAAGTGATCCATCACGTGCACAAGTCAGGAGAGTCCAGAGTAGAACGAGTCTGGGGAAAAGCACTTAGCTCAGAGGGCAGAACTAAAAGGAAGGGATGGAAGTTTGAAGATGAAGATATGGGCCTCATGTCCAGAAAAGCTTCCTGACAATTAGAGCTCTTGCTGTTTGCCATGAACCGTCCCTCTGAAGGTAGTAGGAGGTCTTCAGGCAGTCCAGCCTGTTGACAAGGCAGTCTTTTAGGTATGGGCAGACGAAGACTACTCTGGAATTCTATGATTCTGTGTCCCAGCAAAGGATTCTTAGAAAATGTGAAGATGAGGCCACGTGGAGGTAGAGTAAGTAGGGAAGACATTATAAAGGGAGAGACGCAGCATCTGAGGGGCCCTGCAAATAAAAACAAAGGGGTCTGCAGCAGCAATAAGGTAACCTATTTGTTTTAGGCATTAAAGTTTGTTTCTTTAGCATTTACAAGTAAAGAAACTGAGATTCAGGTATTTAAATTGACCGTGTTCACATAGGTCAGTTTGGACTAGTGGAGGCAAGGATAAGAGTATTCTGAACATGGAAAACAGCCTCACCAATATCTTAGAGGCAATAGACAATCACATTTTGTGAGAAAAATTCAGTTTTCAAGCAAGAGTGTGACATTGTGAACCTTGTATCTTAAGAGGCTGTTGCAATAGCCCTGATCAGTGATGGATACTGAATCCTGCCATTTCAACTTCCAAGGTGTCCCCTAGAGTTCTAGCTAGTCTAGACCCTCTTTTCTTCTCTTTCTGCAATCTCTGTTGGGATTTCATCTCTTCCCATGGATATAATTATCATCTCTACACAGATGACTCCCAAATCTACCTATCTAGCCACCTCTGCACCCCTAATGACTCTTCTGAACTCCAGTGCCATGTCATTAACTGCCTCCTAGACATGTCTTAATTTATGCCAAATGGAATGCTCTCTCCTTCCCTAAGTCTACCCTTCTTGGTTTTCCTGTTTCTCGTGAGGGCTCACCCCATCCTCTGTCACCCTGTAGTTTCTTTGATCCTTCCCTTTCACTCATCTTTGCCCCATATCCAATTAGTTGTGAAGTCTTGTCAGTTTTTCCTCTCTAGTATTTCTTGTCACTCTCTTCTCTGCTCACATGTGTGCTACCTTATTTGAAGTCCTCCTTTCTCATCCCCTCACCTATCTGTCATCCACACAGCCGGCAAAATCGTTTCCTGAGACGTAGGTCTCAGACCCTGTTGATCTTCTGCCCCAAAACCTTCATGAGCTCCTCAACTCCTTTAAAATCAAAGGCAGGCATTTAGTGAAGGCCCACCACAATATGGCTCCATTCTACTTTCCAGCATTACTCCTCTTCACAGCTCATTGTTCCAGCCAATCTTTTTACCTGAGCTCTCCCACCTCTGCGTTTTCCCAAGCTTCCCCCAGTCCGTAGTGCATACTGCCAGAATGTCCCCCTGTTATCCTGACTTGGGGGAGGACCTAGAGAAGAGTCCCACAGGATGGCCAGGCAGGAAGACATTCTGGACTGCGTCATTGGAGGAATCTGCCACACTCCTGAGAACACAGGCATAGCATCTGAGTGCTGAGCTCTCTACCGCACAATGTAGACTGTAAGCCTGCGAAGAGCAGGGCCTGCCTGCGACATACCAAGGAAGCAGAGTGTCCTGGAGTTTCCCCTGACTCCCAGCCAGGCCCCCCGAGGGTCACTCGTTGGTCTGAGACTGCCTGAGAGTTCACATCTCTGCTAGAGAAGAAGGTTCCAGTGTTTGCTTTGCTAATTATGCACAAAGAGGATTAGAGGTAGAGGGAGGGAACTGGCTTGGTTTGGCTCTTCTGCCCCCCAGAGTTCACTCCAGAGAAATCTCAGAAACAAAGCGTGGGTACAGCTCACAGCTCGGGGTAATAAATACATTGGGGCTGAAGCAGCCTTTATTTTCCCCGCATTCAGAAGCCCATAAGTAGAGACAAACACTAGGTCTCTCCCTAAAACCCCAAGAACCCTTTGCAGGATGAACCTTCTCTGGAGACGCTGCTCTACCCCAGCACAGACCCCTGAAGAGCCTTCCCGCACAGGTTAGGACTTGGGCTGCCTAGACCCCGGGGTCATGGCCGTCTTTCTCCAAGGCCCCGTGCTTTCCAGGCCTCTTCTGAGGACCTCCAACTGGCAGGGAGGCAACCAGAGGCCACCAGTGCCAGGAACTCCCTCTTCTGTGATCGGCAGCCAGAGATCTCCTTCCACACCCACCTCCGCATGGGATTCATTCGGGAATAGGAGCTCCCCTCACAGACGAGCTTCTGCAGGGAACCCATGAGTGCCCCCCTCATCCACAGGGATGCCCCCTCGAGCGGGGAAGTCCATCTCAGGATCTCCCCACGCAGCTCCTCTGAGCTCCGCTACCCCACAGGCCACCACTACGGTCCGCGGGGGAGAAGAGGCAGAAGGGCGCCGAAGTTCCTCTTCCCTCCCTCCTGCGGCCCCCACATCCAAGGTCTCTTGTGCTGTTAAGGGAAATGCATCGCAGGGCATGCACGTGTATCCTTGTGTTTGCCACAAAGTCGCTTCAGCCTTGGTGTAACGGGCCGCCACCATCAGACGAGCTCAGTGGCCTTCCGTGGGTGCCCCGGGCTCTGGGGACGACGGGCAGCTAGCCCTCCCCATGTACCTGGAAGACAAGAAGCGGGGTTGAAATGCTAGGCTTGTCCTCGCCGTGGGATCCTAGGCCAGACCCTTTGCCTTTGCAAGCCCGTTTCCTCGTCCATCAACGCTCCGCTGGATCTGCGGTCTCGGTGACGCGGGGATCCCCTCCGGTGATGCCGGCACCAGCCTGTCCCTCCCTGAGCTCCCTCCCAGGAACATTGTTGTTTTCTCAGTGTAAAGTGGCGGAGGTAACAGTCTTGGCACTGTGCCGCATACAGGGGCGCTGTGAGAGCAGAGGCCATCATTAACGCCGCCGTCGAGGAGCCCTCCCGGCCTCTCGGGCCTCCTCGCGCTCCGTGGGGTTCACAGCCTCCCCCTGAGTGTCTCCCATGACTGCTGGGATGCTGCCCCGAGAGCCCGGTGCATAACCACGGGGGGAACACAGGCCCCCGGTTTCATGGTCGCTGTATTATTTCCATGATTCCCGCTCTGCAAAATGTCTGTGCGTGTTTAGTTACCCCGCTCAGAAGTCCGCGTGCTGGCTGCTGAGTCTGCACAGCCCCCGCTGCCCGGGCCTCACTGAGCCCTTAGCAGGAAGGGGGCCCCATGCTAGCCTTCCCTTTTTTCAGATAGGGAAACTGATGCCAGGAAAAGGCAGGGACTCATCTGATGGCTACACGAGCAGCGCCTGTTGGGGGGCCGGGACTACTCTGCATCTGATAGCTTTAGCAAATGGTTTTGAGTGACTACCGGGGGGAGGGGAGGGGGGGTTGAAGTCAGGTGGCCAGTGTGAGGAAGGATCATGATCCCCGGCTCAGGATGAACCTTCCCACAACTGTCCCATCCCAAGGATTAGAAGGCGCTGTCGTTCCAGCACACTGGGCAGCCCAAAGTGCAGGCAGGAGGACTTCATTTTAAGGCCTCCACCTCATCCTGGTCATGTGACCCTGGGTAGGTCACCTGGCCCTTCCATGCTCTGGGCAGCTCTCTGTTGGGAGAGGGAATTTTCCCACAGGGAGTTCCCTATACCAGTGAAATTGTAGGCTCATTCCCCCCCACCACCCCCAAAGAAAAGTTTATGATATCAAACTAAGTCGATCGTGGCATTCAAAGCTGGAAGGAGGCTTAAATCACCTAACTGAATGGTTTACAGTCGAAGAAACAGTAGATTGGCAGTATCATACGGGTAGTGTCAAGATTTGAACCCAGGCTTCTAATTCCAAATCACTGGCTGTGCCACGTTCTCCAGAAGATGGATTAGTGCTGGCAAAGCCATTGAGCGCTTGCGTGCCTTCCCACCCCACGCTGCGGAGCCTTTAACGCCTTTTTGCTTTCACCCCAGATCTCTCCCTCTCCCAAGCCGCACAATTCACTGCCTCCACTGCCGCTGTACGATCAGCCCCCCAGCAGCCCGTCCCCCAGCCCCGACAAGAGGAGCTCGAGGTACTTCCCCAGGTCTCCATCCATGAACGGTAAGGCCGGGGGGCACTTCCTCTGCCTCTTCTCTTCCCCTTCGGGCCCGAGCACCCCGCCGGGGAGCTACAGCCAGTGACTCTCGGGTTCTCTCCCACAGAAAACAGCTTCAGCTCGGATTCTCCAGGGTTCTCTCAGCCCCCGAGGCACACGCCAGAGGCCTCCTATGGCAAACTGCGACCCGTGAGTCTCTGGGCCCCGGGGGGGGGGGGGGGGCTGGGATTTGGCTCCATCAGCTTAGAAACTGTTCGTGCTGGGCTTAAAGTCAAAAAACGGGGCTCAGGAAGTCCTGACTCCAGTACTTTGAAGCTGCGTTTCTTGACTAAGTGAAGTATTTTATTGGATCTCAAGTTCCTCATCTGTAAAATGGACATAATCCTGACTGACACTAGCTAAACAGGATCACAGGCTCTAGAGATGAAAGAGCGTTGGGAGGGCATATCGCATTTGACTCCTTTTTACTGGTAGGACAAGTGAGGTCCCTAAGGTAAAGTGTATCAGCCGGTGTTCACAAGCAGCTTCTGCGGCTCAGGCGAGGGCTCTTTCTCCTAAAGCGTCTAGGCTTCACGTTCCTTACCTAGAAAGTGAGAATGAGCATAGCGGATGCCTCCCAGGCAGGGTTTTACTGCCGAGACTGTTTTGGTTCTGTAGAAGCAGAGCAGCTGCCCGTCCCTGAGAGGAAGATAGGGCTCTTAGTCCCCTTCTCTAAAGGCTTTGCTGAAAGTCTGAGGTTGGCCTCACTCAGAGCCATGAAATGTGGTAGAAAGGGCCCTAGACTGGGAGTCAGAGACAACTCAGTACTAATTTAGTGTCTGAATCTGTCGCACTCCTTTATCCTCTTCGGATCGCTTTCTTTCTCCCCTTCAATTGAGGCCACAGGACGTCCCCAGCCCTCGGCTTTTCTCACCATTTTGCTTAACAATCATATTTACTTCATGAGCCTCAACTGCCACTTTTCCCCAGGAGCCCCAATTCCCCACAGACCCCAGACCACCCTTTCAAGGCCAAACCCACGACTCTGACTGGGCCACATGTGAGAATGTCAGAGTTGGAAAGTCACAAGACATGTCCACATCCGGACTTGGGGATCCTGCTGGTACCTTGTGTTCAGTATATGTAAGATCTCCTCAAAAAATGTCTGCTTATAGCATCCCCATTTCTGCAAACAGTATTATTATTTTCCCAGGCATTCTTATTTTTAATTCAATGATATATTCAAGCCTAAATTCTCTCCCTGTCCCCACTTAAAAACACAAGAAAAACAAAATTCATTATAAGGATGTATAAAAAAACTAATCCTGCATTGGTCCTGTTCAAAAAATAATCCCCTAAAATAAGCCTGGATCTGTCCTCCAAATCCATCCATCACCCTCTATCTGCAGCTGGGTAGCATGTGTCATCATGAGCTCTCTAGAATGTGCTCATTAATTATGTTGATCAAACTTCCTAAGTCTTTGAATGAATATTTTTGTTGTTATTGTATAAGTTGCTCTCCTGGTTCTGCTCACTTCACTTTGTATCGGTTCATTCAAGTCTTCCCAGGTTTTTTTGATACCATCTTCTTCATTTTTTTCTTATAACACAACAGTATTCCATATTCCTGTAACACAACTTATTCAGCCATTCTCCAATTGATGGATATCCCTTCAGTTTCCAATTCTTTGCCACCACAAAAAAATTGCTGTTATGAATATTTTTGTTAAAACGGGTCCTTTTCCCTTTTCTTGGATCTCTGGGGTACAGCTGTAGTAGTGGATTGTGGGGCCAAAAGGCATGCACAATTTAATAATTGCTTTTTGAACATAATTGTTCATTATTTTTTAGAATGATTTAACTCATTCACAGCTTCACCAGCAGGCCCTTAATGTACCTATTTTCCCACATCCCCTTCAATATTTATCATTTTATTTTTCTGCCATATTAGCCAGATTACTCGGAGTCCTTTTAATGTGCATTTCTGTAATTATTAGTGATTTGCATCATTTTATCATATGGCTATTGATAACCCTCTAAAAACTGCCTGTTTATCATTTGGAAGAATGGCCTTTATTCTTATAAGTTTGAATGTTTCCTATATAACTTAGAAATAAGACCTTTATCAGGAAAACTTATCACAAAGACTTTCTTATTTCTCTGCTTCTCTTCTAATAGTAACTGCTCTGGTTTTCCAGTCACCCTTGACTCCACCTTCTCTTTTATCTAATCATTTACCAAATCCTAATCACTCTTTACCTTGTAATGCCTAGAAACTACTTCCTCCTCTGCATCCCACATCCCCAGGCCACCCCCAGCAAACTCAAGTCTACCTTGGTTACCATAGCAACTCCTTACCTGTACCAGAGTCACATGCCTGAGTCTCAATTCTTTCTCCCCAGTGAGCAGGGACCTGCTATGCTTCCCCCTCCCCCACAGCCCACTGGAGAAAAGCCAGATTCTCAAGCCAGCATTTGAGACCCTCACAGTGTGGCCCCATTCTCCCCTTCCCCCTTTTCTCACAGTACACTCTTTCACTCGGCCCTGGCCCTTTCTGCAACATATGTCACCACAGAGTAAGGATGAGCAACGGGGCAGTGGGCCCGACTGCTCTCTCAGGACAGCTCTGGCATCCTCCGAGTCACCTCACCCCTCCGGGCCGGTGTCCCCCTCTATAAAATGGGAGTAACAGCATTGGTTCTGCCTCTCACAGAGCTGTCATGAGGAATGTATTCCAAGTCTAAGCTCCATCATCATTGAACTTCCACCGTCCGAGCCTCTCATGATCCCTTAGAAATAGAGGTCAGCTTTTATATCAAAACTGGGGTCTCAGCCAGCCCTCGCACCAACCCTAAGCCCTACCAGAGCTTTTATTATACCCATTTTAGAGGAGGAAGTGGAGACTCAAAGACTGGCCTATGGATGAGTCAAAAGCAAGCTTGAAATCAAAATTTCTCCCGGGTCCAGGTTCCTCAGTCACTACATGGTTATGTCACGCTGCCTTTCTCAGCCTGGAGGCCCTTCTAGAGTTATGGCCAGCTTGTCTAGCCTCCTCGTTTGCAGGGGAGGAAGCCGAGGCTCAGAACCCTGCAGGCAGGAAAGTGTTGCATAACGGTGGAAAAAAGGAAGCTCTGAGAACCCCCATTCAGTCCCACTCTGGACACTGCCTGTTTCCTCATCTGTAAAGTGCGACATTTGGACTGGAAGTCTCTGGGAGCTCTTCCTGCTCAAAAGCTAGGATCCTGTGGCCCTGGGGAACCTCACTCTTTGCATCACACTCTGTTGCCTATGTGTTTTCTCAAGGGCTGAGTGTATGTAGTTAAGAGGATGGATGGATGGATGGATAGAAGAAGGAAGGAAGGAAGGAAGGAAGGAAGGAAGGAAGGAAGGAAGGAAGGAAGGAAGGAAGGAAGGAAGGAAGGAAGGAAGGAAGGAAGGATAGACAGATGGAAGGCAAGACAGATGAGTGGACAGAGGGACAGTGAATGAATGGATGGTTGGTTGGTTGGTTGGTCCTATTCACAGCAGCACTTGAACAACCAGTCTTTCTTATTCCCTTTGGAGCTATTGTGTTCTGGGATTGAGAAGGTAGACCAGCATGCCCATGGAGCTCTCTGTGGTTCTTTTCCCCAGGTCCGGGCTGCACCACCCCCTCCCACTCAGAGCCACCGCCGGCCCGCAGAGAAGATGGAGGATGTGGAGATCACTCTCGTGTGATGCCACCTGCCCCGCCGTCACGGCCCACCCAGTCCAGTCTGGCCGAGCTCATTTTTTAAGGCACCTTTGCATGAAGATGACTCTGTTAAGGAGCAAGCACGAGGGAGGGCGTTCTGTGTGGCAGCGGCCTGCCCTTGTCGTGAAGATTCTGTGCCTTTGCTTGTTGTTTTCTACAAGTCATCTTTCCTCCTAGAGCACAAGCCCAGAGTGGCAGATGGCCCTGGCCAGGCAGGCACACCTGCAGCTTGGGGCCAGCTCTTGGCCACTTGTGTGGCCTCCTCCCAGCCCCATCCCGTCCCGTGTGTTAGTACAGTATATTACTGTGGCCATAGGAATGTGTCGATGAACTTGCCCAGACCCCCGAGCACCGTGACCTCGGGACGAGTGGTGAAGATGAAGCGGGTTCCCCGGCCTCAGAGGAGGGGCCGAAGCACAGGGCTGGGGGTGGGAGAGCCGGCTCCTTCTCACAGTCCCTGCCGCCTTCCCCGGAGGGCCTCCGCACCCTTGGTGTTCCCTTTCCTGCCACTTGTCTCCTGGTCAAAGCCTGCCCCCGAAGCCCCCAGCTGGGGAGCGGGGCAGGGCGTTCCAGGGCAGCTCCTCACACCGGGAGGAGAGCCCCCGCCCTGACGGACCTCCTGGAAGCTGCACCCCAGCCTCTAGTCAGCCTGGGCATTGGGTAACCTGGGAGAGGTCGGAGTTCAGGGGACTAAGTGTTATTTTCCGGTCGGCTCAGCAGCCCAGCCGATGGAAGCCCAGCAACTGGTTCACAGCAGTGAGTCCAGGGAAACTGGCTCCAGCATGGCCTTGGGGCAGCAGCACGAGCCATCTGCCTCCTCAGGGTTCATCCGTGTCCAGCCAAGTTTTACGAGGGCCTTGAAACCCAAGGTGAGAGGAGACGCTGCAGGGCTGGGCACCAATCCAAACTAATGATGTGGTGAAGAGGCTCACCCCAACTCCCCACCACAGGGAGAAACTGGCTTCACTGGCAAGACTGACGAGACCCCGAGCTTTGGGGGAGAAGCAGCTCCCAAGTATTTAAGGAAAATGAATTTTGTCTGCACGATTGGGTAGGAAGTTTTTCCCCCTAAACTGGAAGATAGAGAATTGATGGCTTAGCTTAAAAGGCTGATCGGGGAGGTTGCTTTGCTTTGACTGTTTCATTTTTAAAGAAATCAATATTCCATTTAGATGGCATTATCTGAACTTTGCACACATTGCTTCCAAGAGTCTGACCTCAGAAAAAGAGCTCTGAAGCGGAGCGTGCTTCCAGGCCCCTCCACCCAAAGTCCCATCTCCTCCCAAGGAAACGTCTACTGGACCACTTCATTTCCTCAGACCCAAGGACCGTGGATGAATCTCTCCTGTACTCTTTGTTCTCTTGCGCCTCTTAACCTGTTGATCTGTTTGAGGTCTTTTTATGTGTTTATCAAACTTATTCTTAAGTTTAAAAAAGAAAGAAAGGTGTTTTTTTTAAGATTTAAACATTTTCAGAAATGTTAAATGCATCACAATGCCCAAGTCAAGTAAGTATCATTCTGCTCTTCTGCTCTTCCTTCGCCCAGTCTGTCTGTCTGTCTGTGCCCGCAAATCAAGATTCTCCAAATTGAGTGTTATTGGAAATCTCTTTAGTTATATTTTAAATATTTTCTGTAAGAGCTGCTAATTTTATTTAAAACAAAAGTTGTAAAAATGCCTCCTTTTTAACTATGACTTGTTCGTACAGGGCACGTAATCCATGTATCACAGTGTACAGTGTCAGTACACTGAGAACACCTGTGCAAGGGCTTCCTCTGTACTGGCTGTAAAAAGTTTGTATTTATTATGTATAAAAAGTTGAATAATAAAAAAATAAGTGGAATTAAGGCTCCAAGTTTCTTAGCTTTGACAAAACAATTCCATCAATTGCATCTTCCTGTTCTCTACTGTGCCTGGTGACCGTCGTGAGGGAGCCTTCCTCTGCCCCCGCCTCCCCCGCTTCCTCAGTCTGTGAACACTGGTCTGAGCCCAGCAGCCAGACAGTGAGGAGGAGGAGGGCATCCCTCGAAGGCTTGGCTGGTCTCTTCCAACCCCAGACCATCCCTCTTATACTTCCTTCTGCGAGCTCCACTCTTCACACTCATCTTAGGATCCCAGACAGGGGCAGGAAAAGGCTCTGGGAAGCAGCGTCTCCCATCCCAGCGTTGGGGTCTTCCTTAGGATACGGAGCTGGGTGCAAAGGAGTCAAAAGATCAAAAGAGATCTTCCATACTGAGTTCTCTGTAGTTTTGTTTTAAAGCACTGCGCAATTATGATTCCTATAAATCCAGCACAGCTTTTGCCCTCTAGAAAACTACAGCATGGGAGAAGAGGATCAGGTAGAAATGGTCAGCTTCATACAAGGTGGAGGAGGTCAGAGGAGGGCTCTATGAGAAATTTGGAGAGATCACTTTAAATTGGGTTGGTGGGGAGGGGGCACTAAGGGAAATTCACTCCTGGCAGAGAGACATGCAGGGCATGAAGAATGAACGGCAACGAGGAGACCAGAATTGGGGACCTGAGTTATGGGTTGCCCCTGAGATTCAAGAGCTAGAAGAGGCAGAAATGAGCACCTAGGACAGCGCCTCGGGCTATACCCACCCTTTGAGGTCTGAAGAAGGAAAAGGAGCGGGGAGAGGTGGGGAAGAACAGGAGGATCAGCGTTCTTGGAAACCCCCCTTGGACAGAGCCCACTTGGCCTCCAGCACCAGATCTGCCTAATAGTGCCAGGAGCTAAGCCACGAGATGGGGAAACTTACATATCCATGGGCAATCCGTGAATACACTGGGAGGCCAGTAACTGAAGGAACCTTCAGGAAAGAAAGGCCAGTGGAGATGCTGAGCGGAGTCAGAGGAAGGGCAGTGACGACCCGGGCGAAGGTATCAGGAGGAAGAGAGCGAGGAGACCCGTTTGACTGGACTCGACTGTTGAAGGGAGAGCAGGGCCTGGAAAGTGGGGCTGGAGCCAGGCTTTGAAAGACATTCAAGGACGGAAGAGTTCACCATGGATCCCAAAGGTACGTCACCGGAGCTTGGGGAGACACGGCCAGACCTGAGCTTTAGGGATGTGTGTTTGGGAGTCGTGTTGGGAAAAGACCAGAAAGGGGGAGAGACTCTGCGCAGAGAAATCCATTTGGAGACTCCTCCTTCAGGGGAGAGCCAAAAAGAGCCACCCACCGTTAGGGTGGCCCATGGTAAGTGGGAAGAAGGAGCTTCCCACTGCGGAGGCAGCTCAGCAGGGCTCCCCTCAGAAGAGCCGTTCTCTGGGCCACATGTGGTGCCTACTGGGTCCCATTCCTCTGAGGCTCACGCTTGTCCTCCCAAAGGCTAGGACCGCGCACAGCCTGGACCTAGAGTTGTTACCTGAAGTCAGCAGCGCACACACCATCGCCAGGGGACCGAGGCCAGAGCCTCCAATAGGAGATGCTCATCCGCAGAGAACCGAAGAAGGAAGAGAATAAGCATTCGTGCAGCCCCACTTGGCACTTTATGAATATTAGCTGGCTTAAAGGAGGTGCTTACAGCGGCTGGCGATCTGGTGGCTTCCCACAGACTACGAGATAACTGAGATGATACACCGGGGCCTTTGCCTTCTTTGGGAAGGCTTCAACGAAAGTTGTATTCCCTCCTGGCAGCTAGGTAGCTTGATAGACGGAGAGCCAGGCCCAGAGATGGGAGGTCCTGGGTTCAAGTTTGGCCTCAGATACTTCCTTGCTGTGTGATCCTAGACAAGTCACTTAACCCCCATTGCCTCGTCCTTACTGCTCTTCTGCCTTGGAATTAATACTTAGTATGGATTCTAAGATGGGTCTTAAAAGAAAAAAGATTATACGTGGCTGGTGCCCCGGCTGACCCCGAATCTTAAATGCAGTGGAAAAATATAAAAATTAGAGAAATCTCTGGCTCATTCCACAAGCCTCTCGGAAATATTTTGCTCTCTCAACCAATTATCACATTCGTAAGTCTCAAGCAGTGGGTGGTGGTGACCACTCGGTTTACCTAACATGTCAAAAACCCAAGGAAGTCCCAGATCCTCTTCCTGAACCTCCTCTCCCATTGCCATGTCATGGAAAAGGAAAAAGGATCCTGCTAAGTAGGTCCAGGATCCATCTCCAGCTCCTTGGGGGAACAGGGAAAGCGGGGTGTCAGGATGTCTTCCCCAGGAGAATCCTTTAGAGAAGCTGCCTCGCTGACCACCCAGACCAGCTCTGCTCTGCCCTGACCTGGCACTCCCCAAAGGCAGGGAAGTAGCTTGCTGCCAGAAATTCGGACATCACCGGACATCTAGCACTCGCCATGAAAACTGACCAAAAAGCCATCATTACCCCCTCTCTGACCTCAAAGAACGGCTGATTGGAAGTTCTTGGCTCCTGTTTTGGCCTGTGAAGTGTTTGAGTCTCCATTTCCTCTTCTGTAAAATGGGCACAATAATAGCTCTGGTCTGAATCTCAAGGGCAAATGAGAGGAAGGGGAAGAGAAGAGCAGCCGCACCAGCCTTGTCCTAGCTCTGTGCGCTCACCCAACAGGGAGGGGATCGCTGCTGACAGAGGGTGGACCTTTCTGTCCCTCCCAACCTACCATCCCTCCAGCCTAGAATGAATGGTAATTGGAGGGCAGAGAAGAGCACCCTCGCTATGTGGGTGACCATTCTCTGAGCCTCCTTTTTTCAGCTGTAAAATGGGAGGAGTAATTCCTCTAGTCCAGAGCTTCTTAACTTGTTCTGTCTTGAAGCATTTACTGCATGCTTCTATATATATGCAGTGAAAGGTTCAGCTGCAAGTCTGATGGAAAGGGAGGGGATGGGGGGAAGGGAAGGAAATGAGCGTTTCTGTGGTCCCCTCGGGGGGCCAGGCACTTTACAGCGATTTCATTTGGTTCTCACAATAACCCTGTGGGGTAGGTGTTATTAGAACCCTCGTTTTACAGCTGGGGAAACTGAGGCAGGCGGTTGAGACTTATAATGTGTCTGGGATCCGATTTGAACCCAGGTCCAGCGCCGTATCCCAATGCCACCTGTCTGCCTAGGTAGCAAAGTGGGTGCTGATGCCTCTTCCTTAATGTCCTCTGCACGGATGGCGACCACGGTGCCCTGCCTCTCCGCTGGGGTGCCTTGCTGATTCAGCCCCGTGTGGGGCATTTGGCGGGGACCACCACGTTCAGGACTGGGGCTCAGAGGGTGCCGAGTCCAGTCCGAGAGCAGACTTCCATGTTCAGTGTTCAGAGCATCTACGCCTCCAAAAACGGCAAGTAGTACACATCGGGCGGGCTCGATTTGGCAGCGTGGTTGCTTGTCTAGACTTGGGACAGTGTTGAAGAAAATGTGACTAAGGCAGATTCCATTTCAAAGTGCCTGCGTGGTTGTTTTTCAAGAGTGGGTGGACAAACATTTCCCAGCCTAGCTTGGACTGGGCTGGAAAAGCAGGACGAGGGGTCCCAGGGCTCCTGCTGGCATTCGGGGTGCTGGGGAAGGTGGACCCCCTCTCCGTGATTATTTTCCCCCTTCCGGATGGCTGGGGGGGCTCCACCGGAAGTGCCACTGCCAGGGCTCCTGTGCTCAGGGTCTGAGGGAAGATGGGCTTCTGGGTGATTGTGGTTTGACTTGCCTGGCTCAGCTCCCCCTCAGGGTGCCTCCTCCAGGCTGGCTCCCCTCCCACGGGGTAGTAGTCACTGGGCAGTAGTCTGTGAGGCCTGTGGGCCTCAGAATGTTCTAAGATGTAGAAAATGCATAGAATGACAAAGGGAACCAGTTGTATGGGGGAAATGATCCCTGTTCTAACCCCTTGGTTAGAACATTCTCATTCTGAGACCAAAGGGGCCCAAGAGCTGGCCTATGGGGGCAGCGACTTGCCCGGGAGGTATGAGGCCACATTGGAACCCAGACCTGGCGGCTCCCTCCCCCGCTCCGCAGCTGAAGTGCCGGGATCAGGCCGGCTACCTCACGAGGTTACCGCGAGGCTCAGGTTAGACAAGCCCTGGGAAGCCCTTTGCAAATGTGGGGCCCGCTCCAGTGTATCATCCCTCCCTGGTCCTGGGCCTCCGCTGATGGGCTCGAGGGCTGCCACTGGGGCGGGCCACGGACGCCATCTGGTGGCCACCAGCCTCCAGGACAGCAGAGCCTCCCATCCTTTCTCGCCCCCCAGAGGGTCAGAGGGGGTGGAATATAGCAAGAAAACTAAACTCACGTGACTTGCTTATTTCCCAAGGCGCCTGGGAGGGATGTTTGGGTACCGTAATCCACCCAGTGTGTGTGCCGGAGTATTATGTCAAAATTACCAACGTGCGCATCCTAAATTAAAAAGTTTAGTGCCCAAAACTGCTGTCAGCTGGGCCTTGGGCGAAGCCTGGGCTTTTGGCTGGTGGAAGATCTGGCTTCACTATTGGGGGCTGCAGCCTGCGCAGGGAGGGGGAGGCTGAAGGCAATTTCTTAAAGGAAGACCCAAAGCCTGGATGGATTCTTCCTTTCGGGAAAGATGGGGCCCGGCTGGATCGTCTTTTACTCCTAAAGAAGTTCTTTCAGAATTCACTTCGGCCCCCTCAAACCCTGCCTCTGGCTTCAGCCACTAGATTTGGGTCCTGTTCTACAATATGGTTGTGCCCTGGGGAATAGAGGCCAAATGAGATGGGGGACCCCCGGGACTCACATTTCCGATAAAGGCGCCTTATGTGGAGCCCCAGAAACAGCACAGGTGGCTGCCCAGCAGAATAGGTAGGAAAAGGTTTGAAAGATTTGGAGAATGACCAAAATGTGACGCAAACACGTGACTGGAGCACACGCTCCCGGAAAAGGGCGCCTATAGGCTGGCTCAATGCAGGGGGCCGCAAAGCTTTAATTTGTCAAAAATGCAATTTCTGTGAAACCCAATAAAGCAAACCGCACTGAGGGATTCCTGTACCTTCGGGCCCATCGGAGGTGCATTTTTTTTTTTAAGCTGAAAGGCACCTTTAGTCACAGCTAGAGAAACAGTGGCTGGGTCAGCAACAACCACACAGCCCATCACAAACCCAGGTCTTCCATGTTCAGATTCAGCATTCTTTCCCAAGCTGCGTAGCTCGGGAACTCCAGAACACGTGTGACTTTCCTGCACACAGCACACGGCTCTGGAGACTCTGCCTTCCTCATCTGGGTCTCTCCCTTTCAGCGATGCCAGCTCCCTGAGGCCTACTTAAGCCTTGGTCTGTGCATCCGCTCCTACTGCATATCAGGAGCCGCCAATGTTGGCGCTGTGAGACGGAGATGGGTGCCACGCTGGCACCCCAAAGCCCTCCAGCTTCGAGAGTGCTGACCAAGCAGCAGGCTTAGTACCTCCTTGGCAGGATAAGCCAAAATACCAAGTACCTTCCCCCATTCCCTCGTGGGATATTCCCTGATGGCAGGGGCCCCCTTCCTCCACGGAGCAGAGGAAGCAGGCCCACAACAGCTCTGCCGATGGCAAGGACCCCACCAAGGCATCCTTGAATGCTCTCCAGGCTGCCCTGTTTTGGCCACATTCATTTTGCCTTGAGTAAATCACGTGCTTTTCATCAAATGGAGTCAGATTTAGACAGGACTCTCAGAGATCATCTCATGGAGACCCTTCACTTTACAGACAAGAAAACCAAGAGCCAAGGGGGTCAGTTGCCCCAATCCCACGGTGAAGCCAAATCTTGAAATCTCTTCTGCTTCCAAAGCCCAGGCTGTTTCCACACTATCTTCATGTCCCACAAGAGCTGTCTGTCACTAAAGGCATCTGCAGTCCTGGCTCTGAGTGGCGAAAGCAGAAAAGTGGGCGAAGCTAGCAGTAACTATGACGAGCGAGGTCTTCCTTTACTTCTCGGGGCCCCCAAACAGCTGGGGCTGGGCTCTAATCACTAATCCTGGGATAACCCATTCTCTCAACCCTGTGACCCCCCCAAGCCAAGGCACCCAGATGAGGTTTTAATGCAGAAACAAGCCATCCCCTTCCCTGGAATGCTCACAGTCCTCTCCTCCGGACCCCATAAAGCCACCCCCCCAAGACTTTGGGGCCCTCCCTGGGATCCATGCTCTGGAACCAGCCAGAGCTTTCATCAGTCACACAGAGGAAGGGCAAGGACAAGGAAGAAAGGTCCCAGCTCAGGGGACTGCTGGGCTAACTCCAAAGCACAGCCTTCCTCCCCTGATCCACGCTCACAACATGTGTACCAGCAAAGCACCAGGCCACTGCATTGATGGGGGCACTGTGAACAGAGGAAGAGAAGGGACGTTAGTACAGGGGTGGAGGACAGGCCACTAGCATGCTGGGGTTTACAATCTCTAGCCCTTGGCTTCCCCATGGTAAATAGGGGTGATCATCCACTCCGATTAGATCCTCCTGACAACCCTATGAAAAAGGGAGGGAAGAGCTATGGCTGACTCCATTCTACAGATGGGAAAGCTAAGGCTGAGAAAGGCAAAGGCTAGGATCGTCATCATCCATGTAAGCATTTATGAAATACTTCAAAGTTTGCAAAGCACTTTACAAACCGTATCTCATTTGGTCCTCAACCACACTGGAAGGCAGGTGCCCTTATTATCCCCCTTTTCCATGTGAGGAAACTGAAGTAGACATAGGTGAAATGACTTGCCCAGAGTCACCCACCTAGGAGGTATCTAAGGCCAGATTTGAACTCGGGCCTTTCTAACTAGGGGTCCAATACTCTGTCCCATGTCTCCAATGGAGACCATACTGGTTGGGGGACAAAGATGACCTCAGAGATCATCTGGCCCAACCCAACACTGCTCTACCACATCCCTGACTGGTGGTCAGGCAGCCTCTAGAGGCCTGAAGATCTTTCATGTTGGGGAATTCCACTTTGGGGGGCTATAAATTCCAGGCATATTTTTGATCCCATCCATTCAAACCTGCCTCAGGGCAGCTTCTCCCCCTTCCCCCAGCTCTGCCTCTGGTGCCCAAGCTTGTCTCTGCAGCTCCAGAACACCCCCAAGTTCTCTTCCACAGAGTCTGTGGGGCTCTGTCTCCCAAAGGAGCTCATCATCATGGGCTCTCCTCCTGGGACTCTCAGACATTCCAAGAACTCCTCTCCCCGGGAGCCTCACACTTTGTCCACAGCTGGAGACACTCAGAGAATGCAGGGCAGAGCCTGCCCGTCCTTGTCCCCTCCTGGGCTCAAAGCGAGGTTATTTAGATGGGAGGGGAGAGGCTCACCTGTGGGGCCCATAGAGTCTGGTCTCCAGCTTGCCGCTCTCCAGATCCCAAATGTAGAGACCACCATCGGCTGACCCAGCCAGGGCGTAGCTTTTATCTGGGCTGGAGAAAGGCAATGGGGAATGGCAGAAGAGAAGGGATCGCACGCGCGCATCAGAGGTTTGAGGGAGGATAGGAAGCAGTGGGCACACCACTATGCACGGTCCTGCACGCTGATCAGGGATGTGTCTTCTCCCCATCGCCTGCTTTGCTCTGGGGTCACTTCCTGGCTCCTTTCCTTCCCTCCTCCCAGCCCTCTTCCTCCTCCAGGCACCATGTGGAAGATGGGGGAGTAAGGCAGGCTGGAGGAGAGATACCGGCTCCCTGACAAACTGGGTGGAAGCAGAGGCCTTAAGGAATTTTAGACAAGAATAGGGCAGAATTAGAGGAGGAGAGAACTTGGGAGGAAGAGCCCCAAGAAGAGAAGAAGGAGAGAAATTGGGCAGAGGAGAAAATGCAACAAAGGGAAGAGCAAGAATGACAGAACTCCATCCGTACTCACCTGAACACAGCTTTGGTCCAGTCTGATCCACACTTGAAGCCATCAGCCCTGAAGACACGGTGGGGGGGTAAGAGAAGGTGGGAAAGGAAGGAAATACCTGGCCAAGATTCCCTCCCCATCCCTATCCAGCAGGAATCTCCAGAAGAATCTTGTTTCTACCACAGCCAGGATATGGGAGAGACGAGAAAGGGAAGGGGAGCTCTCCCCACCTTGCCCTCCCTCCCTCACCTGAAGACCTGGCGGATGTTGTTGGCCCGAAGGTCAATGACCTTAAGGGTGTCATCCCGGGAGCAGCTGAGGAGGTGCAGCTGATCATTGCTGATGCTGAGAGAAGTGACCTTACCCTCCACAGGAATCACCTGTATGCATCTTGGGACCCTGGAAGTAGACGGGATCTGGAGATGGTCAAAGGCCCTCTTCCCCTCTCCCAAACACACTCACACTCACACACTCTCTCTCCGCGCATTTCTCCATGCCAAACATTCCCAGACCCTTCAACCAATCCTAGTATGGAATGCTTTCCAGCCTGCTCCCCATCCTAGCCATGTTTTGGTGGACCCTAAAAACTCTGTTGTCAATATCTCCTTATGATACGATCTCCTTGTTTTTCTAACTCTGAGCAGAAATTAAAGGGTTCCCATCAGTTGGGTAATGGTTGGGCCAACAATTACGGCACAGGAATATAATGCAATATTATTGAGCCAGAAGATATGATGAAAAGGAGAGTTTGGGGGATACTTGAGAAGACTTGTATGAAAAGAACAAAGCAAAGAGAGAGAAGCCGGAAGCAGCAGGAGAATGATTAAGACCATAACATTGTAGAAAGGAACAACTTTAAAACACTTAAGAACTGTGATCGATACAACGAGCAGCCACAACTCCAGAGTACTGATAATGAACTATGGTGCCTATTTCCTAACAGAGCAGTAATGGACTCCAGGTACTGAATGAGACGTATATATTTTTAGACATGGTCAGTATGGGAATTTATTCTGCTTGATGATGCATATTTTGTTTCAAGAGTTTTGGGGGGTATTTTCTGGGGCAACGTAAGAGAGAGAACAAACGCCTGCTAATTTTTAAAAATGTAACTAAATTTGTTAAAAACTAAATTGTCTTAGTTTCCCATTTAAACCAAGGTTGTAAATGAGTGAGTGTTGGTTGCTAAAGACCCATTCAAAGCAAACTCCAAATAACGAGTTCAAAGGGCAGAACTGAAGTTAGTAGAAGGGAGAAAATCATACTGAGTTTCACAATGACAAACAGAAAGCTGCCCAAAGTGACCCTAATCTCTCTCTGGAAGGAAAAGAAAAAGAGAGAAACAAAATAAGCATGTAAGCACCTTCTATGTGCCAAGCACTTTATTAAACACTTTAGAAATTTTCTCATGGGATCCCTTAAGAAGTAGGTGCTATTCTATCCATAAGCAGAGGACAAACTGAGGGAGTAGAAACACCGAGGAAAAGCAACTGCCTGACTACAATGGCTGAGGGGACATGACAGAGGAAAGACTCTGAGCGAACATTCTGATGCAAATCCTAACAACATGGCAATGGGTTCGAGTCAAGAACACATATGATACCAGTGGAATCATGTGTCGGCCACGGGGGGTGGGAGAGAGGAAAAGAAAATGATCTTTGTCTTTAATGAGAAATGCATGGAAATGATCAAATAAAATACTATAAAATTAAAAAAAAGAAGAAGAGAAATACTGACTATTAAGCAACATTGATTGAATAAATATTTAATTTTGGTTCATTAACTAAAAAAAAAAAAAAAGAAGAAGCACCTGGAGCTAGACTCAAATTCAGACTTTCCTGACTCCAGGCCTACTGCACCATCCAGATGACTCTAGGAAGACCAGAAATTGGGCTTCGGAGGGAGACCACTAGAGAAGGTTCAGGAAACGGAAACAATCCCAGACCAAGGGTTGAAGTAACCGAAGGAACAGCTCCTGCAGGTGTGTACTCTCAGGTGGGGTGCTGGGGAGAAGACTAGCCCATCTCTGGTCTTCCCTGAACCCTTCTTCCTCACACTAGCTGAGCTGCCACCACTGGAAAAAAAAGACGTTTGACTTCTGGCACGGATCAGGCATGTGTGTAGGCTGGGGGGCTTGGGGGAGCCTGGGGGAGTTTTCAACATCAAAGCAAACGAAGGAACACCAAATCTCTTTATAGTCATAAAGATGCTCAAAGGAATAATAACGTGGAGGAATTCCATGGAGACTGGAACAACCTCCAGGAAGTGATGCAGAGCGAAAGGAGCAGAACCAGGAAAACATTGTACACAGAGACTGAAACACTGTGGTACAATTGAAGGTAATGGACTTCTCTACTAGCAGCAATGCAATAATCCAGGACAATTGTGAGAGAAAGAACTGTGGGAGGAGAAACACAGAAGAAAAACTGCTTGATTACATGGGCCAAGGGGATATGATTGGGGATATAGACTCTAAATGAACATCTTAGTGCAAACATCAACAACATGAAAATAGATTCTGATCAAGGACACATGTAATACCCAGTGGAATTGTGCATCTGCTATGGAAAGAGTGGGGGGGAGGGGAGGGAGGGAAAGAATAAGATTCTTGTAACCAAGGAATAATGTTCTAAATTGACTAAATAAAATTTTAAAATATATGAAGTCATAAAGAAATAGAAAGGAAACTATGAAGGCTGATAATAACTGGGCAGAAATGATAAAGGCACAGATTTGCTTTCTTTAAGCCTTATTCTGGAACTGTTCTTTCTTTAAAATGGTTTTAACCACATCAGAGGTATTTCTTCGTTTTGCTAGATTCTTACGTTGGCCGTATATCCTTCATTAAAAGGTCTCCTGAGAGGCCGAATTAATCTGACTAAATGAATCCCAGGGGCGGAGATGGTGCCCTCCCTTCAGACTAGGGCAAGTATCTCCCCTTCCTCTTGCCACGAACACTCCTGGACAGGCCAGCAGCAAATAAGGAAAGGCAGCCTGGAACGATTCCTGCCCAGCCCCCAGCCCCGTTTCCTCTGCCCACTGCTCGCTTCTGTCACCTGCTGTCCCAGAAGCGGATCTTCTGGTCATTGTGACCACTGATGATGAGGTGGTCTCCACATACCACGTCGTTGCAGTAGGAGAGGCCGTCGATGGTTCGCGAGCCTAGGGGTGGAGGTGCCACAGGGTGAACCCCAGAAGGACCCCCTCAGCCTGCTGACGTCCAACATGCCACCCTAGGTGTGAGGAGGGGAGCGGGGGTGGGAGGCAACGGAAGTCTCAGAGGGCCATAAAGACGCCTGGAGGGACAGAGGATGGGGTCGGAAGGGCCACAGGAGCCTTTAGAGTCCAACCCCTTCTTTTACAGATGAAGACAGTGAAGCCCAAAACGATTTGCCCAAGACACACAGCCAAGCAAGCCTTGGCTTCAAACCCAGATCCTCCAAGATGAAATCCCTGGTGGCCCTCCTCAGCCCCTGCTTAAGGGATGAACAGATCCCAAGTCCTAGCCGAGGAGACAGTAGGGAATGGAGGAGAAGCAGAGCTCCTGAGCCCCTGGGACCTAGCCATGGGGACCCCCAGCCCAAACTCGGTGACCTCCCGGAGCTTCCAAAAGAGAGGTTTGAGTGGGGCAAGGATATTAGAGAAGGATGAAAAGTGATGGGAGATGGGAGGGCCTAGGATCAGGGGGGAAACTGAGGGAATGATGAGGGGATCTCTGGGGGGAGAGCTAGGGGACGGGAAGAATTGGGGCTATTCGGGGGTCTCCGTAACCAAGGCCATTGAGGGAGTGCCGCCCTGGGGTTCAGGGAGCCCCGACAGAGCAGGAAGGGATCTGACCGTGGAGTGTGTCGGGAAAGGGGAGTCAGGAAGGCCAGGGCGCCGGGGCTGGGTGGCTTACAGGATGCCTTGTTGAGGTCCCACTCCTTCACCGTCCTGTCTCGGCTCCCAGTCACCGCCTGCTGCCGGGTCAGCTTGAATTTGGCTGCGGTCACTTTGTCCGTGTGTCCAGACAGTGTTTCCTGCACCGGCAACCCCACATGTCCAGGGCGTAAACTGGAAGCCCCCGATGAAGCCCCCTTCCTGCCCCAGCAGCCCCGGCCCCAGCAGACACCTCACCTTGGACTGGCTCTCGCCCACCTTCCAGAGCTGGGCGGCCTTGTTGTACGTCGCTGCCAGCAGGAAGCAGCCCTGAGGGAAAAGACGGAGAGGGGCTGGGGTGAGCGCCTGCCTCCCCTAGACCCGACTACTCACTGCTCTCCTGGCCTCTGGCCTCTTCCTCTTCCACGTGCTGCCACAATAAGCTTCCTAAAGTCACGTCACTCCTGCACTCGGACGCCTTTAAGAGCTCCCCCGGCCTCCAGGGCTTCCACAATGTGGCGCCTGGCTAATTGTCTAGCTTCCACCTTAGAATCTAAGTGCTGGTTCCAAGGGCGAGGCAAAGGGGGTTAAGTGACTTGCCCAGGGTCACACAGCTGAGACGTGTCCGAGGCCACATTGGAACCCAGGACCTCCTGACGCCATGCCTGACTGTCCACAGAGCCGCCTCGCTGTGCCTTTGGAGCCTTTTTTCGCACACACCCCTCCCAGGCACGGTCTGCTTGATGGCAACTCGCCTATTCAGTGTGAGCCAAGACCAGAATGGTTAACAACCGGGAAGGAAGAGGACCAGCGAGCGACCCGTGGCGCACCACCGAGCCTGAATGGCTTAAGCAAGCGACAGAAAAATAAAAAATGGGAAATGAGCCCACAAGCAGCATCCATCGACCCCCACGAGAACCATGTCATCCAGACACCAAGCAAAGCAAAGGGAGTGCTTGGCAAGCCCCAAAGCACCTGGTGAGAAGGACGATGGACGCGGGAGGGGAGGGGAAAGCCCAAGCAGGGGAAAGAGGGCTGGGAAAGCGCCCCCAGCCGAGCCATGGCGAGCCGAGCGCTCCCCCAGGAGGTGCCTGCCAAGGAAGGAGGGGCCGCAGAGGGAATAAAGCTGGGGCGCTTCTCAGGCCGGCCGCCAGAGGGGGTGGGGGGCCAAGGCCCCGGGAGCTCCTGCCTGACAGCTCTGCCCATCCTGACGCGTCCCCCGGGGAAGGCCATCTCCCCACGGCCAGAAGGTCCCGCCAAGGTGGGGCCCTGCCCTTCGCTTCCGCCCCCCAGGCTGAGCCGACCGCCCGACAAGGTGTGCCCCATCCCTGTAGGAAGCTCATCCCGGAGTTCTGAGGATGGGATGACAGAAACGACCCTGATAATAACCACTAAAACGGCATCGGGGGCGGCCGGGCGGCCCAGGGACGCCAGGACGAGCGAGGGCGCATCTAGCTCCGACGCTGACGCCCCGGGCGACCCTGGCCAAGTCCCTTCACCCTGTTCGCTTCCGTTTTCCTCATGTGTAGGATGAGCGGAAGGAGGAAATAGCCCACCACCGCAGTGTCTGGGCCAAGGCCTCTGCCCTCCCTCGTCCAGACGTACCGATGGTTCAAACTCCAGGCTGGTCACGCTCCCACCAGCGCCTTCCAACGTCTGGTCAGCTTCCAGGAGGCCTAGAGCAGGGAGGTGATGGATAAAAGGCTTAATAATTCACAGGGGACAGCCTGGCCTGGAGGCAAAGGACCCGGGTTCAAATCCAGCCTCCAAAACTTCCTAGTTCGGTGATCCAGTTTAACCCCATTTGCTAGCCCTTCTGTCCTCTGTTACATTACTAAAACAGAGTTTAAAATAATAGCCATCGTGTAATAATAAAAGTAATATTTTTTTAATCAGTAATATCAATTCCCTACAAAGTAGAGAACGCACACTGTATTATCCCCATCTTTCCTGAGAAAACCAAGACGCAGAAAGTGGCTCACCCAGGACTGCATAGTTAATAAGTATTTGGGTATTTGGGTATTCGAACCCGTGTCTTTAAGGCCAGTGCTTTTTTCTTCAGGGCCTACCAGTGGAGAGCAGATTCGTTTGGGTTCTCTAGGTGGCGTGTGAGTGAGGGTGCCGCCAGGGTTCGAGGCCCAGCGCTGCCATTTAGCCAAGCCTTGCCCCCATTCTGGGTGCTCCTCATCTATACAACAGAACGAGCTCCAGGCGGTGGGGCCCCCCTGCTGAGGCTCCTGGGGCTCCCCCCCCCCCCGCTCTCCCACCCACCCCCAAAGGCCCAGACCCGGTCGCTGGGGAGAAGGCCGGGAGGGATGAGCATTCGGGGCTCAGGAGGCTCCCCCCAGCCCTAAGAGGGGGCCCTCCTGGCTCACCTCCAACCACGTTCCAGAGGTGGATGAGCCGGTCAGCACCCCCCGTGGCCAAGAGGCTGCTGTTAGAACTGAAGCACACAGCATTGACCTCCGAATGGTGGGCCTCCTAGGGGAAGGCGGGAAGGGTTTCAGGGACCCCTCCTCCCTGCCTCTCCCCGCTGGGGCCCGTTCGCCCCTCTCAGCCGGGTCCCAGGCACGGCTATTACCCAGGGCCTCCCTGGCCTGGGCACAGCTCCACCATGGGGCTCCCTCGCTCACCTGGACGTCCTGGGCTCTGGCGGGGAGACAGGAGACCCCACGGACAGGAATGCTTGGATAGCGGGCCTCGGGGAGCCCGCTCACAGAATGGCCCCTTCTCTTCCTAAAGCTGAGTGCACGGGGGAGAGTCAGTGGCCATTCCTCCCCAAAGCCCGGACCCGAGGCAGCCAGCGGGGAGGCAAGGAGGAGCAAAGACACAAAAACGGCAGAGAGGCGCCTGGCAGGACTGCTCCCGGGGCAGGGTCGGGGGAGAAAAGGAGAGCCCCCCCAGGCCCCTCCGAAAGGGGGTCTGCCCATTCTGCAGAAGGAGAAATGGAGTCCTACGGAGTTCCTGACAGCCCGAGGAGCCCAGAGGCCTGAATTCCCACCGCGGACTCACTAGGACCTTGAGAAAGTCTCTCGGCCTCTTCTCTAGCCTTCAGTTTCCTCCTCTACAAAATGGGGAGAAGCCTCCCTGCCTGGGGCCCAGAGAGCCGGGGGAGGCTCGCCGGAAAGAGCAGGGGCAGCGGGGAGGGGAGGCGGCGGACGAAGCTGCTGCCACGCCAGACAAGCAGGGGAGCGCCCCACGCAGCCTGCAAGGAAGAAAACCTAGACGGAAGCCAGATTCCGTTTCAGAGGCAACCTGCTTTTTGGTTCTTCTTCGTAAAAGGAAACGTCCCCACGGGTGGAAGCTTAGTGAGTTCATAAAAGGAAAACTTGAGAAGGGAACGTTCACTGGCCCGTGGCTCTGAGACACGGCCCTGAGCCGCTCATCTACCTGCGAAAGGGGTAGATCTCCTCCCCAGGCCCCGCGTTCTCTGCACCGGCTCTTGCCCCATCCACCAGCCCTGAACCCTGGAGTTACGGCCCAAGCAAGGCTGTGTCCCGAAGAGGAGGGACCTCAGGGGAGGGACAAGACCCCCCATGGCAGATGAACCCGCAGGTGCAGAACAGACAGGTGGACACAGAGGGAGACACAGCGAGCGAGCACAAGAGAGCTTCAGCATCTCCCCGATCTCAGCTAGGTCTCCATCCTCCTTGTCTCCCTAGCCAGCAAAGGGGAGGAGGAAGAGGAAAGTGCCCTCCAAGGAGTGAGGAGAGGCAGGGGGGAACTTCAGAGATCTGGGGGTTCCCCGCTGGGCCCAGCTCAGAACAAAAATAGCCGCCACAGTCCCTCTGCCAGGCTGAGGCCACCTCAGCCAAAGAAGCTCAGGGAAGCAGACCAGGCACTCCCCCAGAAGAAGGAAGAAATAAGAATGGGGAAGCACTAGAAGAAGGGGGTACCAGAAAAATGAGAATAAGGGGAGACCCCGTAGAAGGGGAATAGGAAGGCAGTGAATCACCAGAAGAAGGAAAGGCATTAGAATGGGGGAAACATTGGAGGGGACAGGGGTAGAAATGGGGGAACACCAAATAGGTGAGGGAATGCAGTGGGGGGACTACCAGAGGGGAGCAGGAATGGGAGGACCACCAGCAGGGGTGGAAAGGGATAATGGGGGAAGGTTAGGGAATGCCTCAAGAGTGAAGGGAGAGAGCAGGAAAATATTGAGGCATCACGCAGGAAAGCTGAGGGGCTGCGCACCCCCATTTCTCTCCTCAGTCCCACTTACTCCAGTAGCCCCTTCATAACATCCATACAGCGTGTCAGAGTCATAGAAGTGGCGGAGGCTGACCTGGGGGGGCAGAACCAGATGAGAGAAAATTATCAGGAAGATCAGGGCTGCAGGATGGGGTCCCTGGACCCCAGGTGAAGGGAGGGCAGAAGACTTGGATCTCCGCTCCTCAGATAGAAGAACCATCCCAGAGGCCGTCTCTTCACCTTGGCCTCCGGCCGGCCACCAGAGCTCCGAGCTCCAGGCTCTGCCCTGCCACAAGAGGACAGAATGAGGGGACCAGAAAGGTCAAAGGATGAACCCAAGAAGGGGCAGAAGGAGAAACAGGAGAGATTTCCATTCTCGAGCAGACTCAAAGGGAGCCGAGGCCCGTTTTCCACTCTCTGAAAGGCCGACCCGAGGCAGGAGGCAAAAATGTGTTGTCTGACCACAGAGAGCAAAAACAGCATCCACAGAGAGGAGTCGTGGGGGCGGCAGGTTCTCTCAAAATAAGGAAAAAATTCCCAAGATGCTGAGCTGCCCCCCTGCAGCAGAGGACACCTCAAGACGTGATGCAAGGAGGCTGGAGCGGGTGCATGCGTGGGCTTCGCCGAGGAGGCAGGCAGGGAGCTCGCTATAAGCCTCCCATCCTAAGATCCTCCCGGGGCCTGAGGGACCTGCCGGCACCATGCAGAGTACGTTATTTCTTGATAGGCAGCCCAGCGGATAAAGCACAGCTGAGTCTGGAATCAGGAAGACCCAAGTTCAAATCCAGATCCTGGGCAAATCACTCGATTTCTGCCTGCCTCTGTTTCTCCAAAATGTAAAATGGGGATGATTATAGCACCTCCATCCCAGGGTGGCTGTGAGGAGCGAATGAGATCCCTGCGAAGGGCTTAGCCTAGTCCCTATTAAGCATTATATTTTAGCTGCTCTCATCATCTTCATCCTCATCCTCACCATCATCACCTTCATCATCAGTCTCATCCTCATCCTCAATGACGCCTTCCAGCAGTTGTGAGGATCAAACAAGGTATGTGTAAGCGCAGTGCCTGGCACACAGTGGGAGCTCAAGAAATGCTTTGCTTTTCCTTCGCGGCTTCCCTCCGGAGAGGCCATCCGGCCCGCTGTGCCAGGCCCCTTGGCACCTCCTCATGGCATCCGAGCCGGGAGAGGCCTGGAGATGCTCCCCGACGCTGAGCCTTCCCAGGCCAACAGTCCGTTATTCAGGATCTCCGAGCACGTGACGTGTAGCAGGAAAGGGCCCCGGATCGTAGCGGGGGGGGGGGGGGGGGGGCACCCTGGAGGACACCACAGGCTTGAGGCACCACGAGTGGCCCAACACTAGATCGCTGAGGAAACACAGCTCAGAGGAGGCCAGAGGAGGACTGAAGGGGATGTTTAAGCCGGAGAAAGGAAGCCTTACGTTGGGGTGTCTGGAAGAGATGAGGCTCGTGCTGCCTGGCCCAGAGGACAGCACTCAGAACAAGGGGGGAAACTTTCGAGCGCTCTGAGCTGCCCCGAAGCGGAAGGGGCTGGCCCCAGAGGGGTGGGTCCTTCCTCCCTGGCCCTCTTCAAGGAGGGGCCGGCTGCACTCCGGGTCCAGTATTTGGGCCGGACAGGGTCCTCGGAGGCACCTTGCCAGCTCTGAGAGTCCGGAAGTCAATCGAAGCCATCCAGTGATGTCGTGGCTTCCATCATCAGAAGTCACAGGGAGAGCCCTGGAGGCCCCAAGAAGAGCTCTCTGCCTCAGTTTCCTCATCCGGAAAATGGGCGGTTGAAGTAAGTGACCTGTAAGGGCCCTGCTGGCCTAGGATTCTTCAATCATGAGATTCTAGGTGATGGCCACAGGCAGATCTGAACACTCTCCCACCTGGCGCCGATAAGGCCCAAATACAAGAGAGCCCTCCCCCAAGGGTGCTTGCGCCTCCAAGCAGGAAGGAAGGGAAGGGCAGGGAAAAGGAATCCGGAACTGGACTCAGGATCAAAGAACCGCTTGGTGACTGTGGGTAGATCCCCATCCCCATTTCTGGGCCTCAGCTTCCCTTTCTGGAATATGAGGGAGTTTGACTCAACCATCCCTTCCAGATCTAAGTCTGAATCCCATCATCTCACCAGACAGGAAAAGCCAAGGGTCCCTGGGAAGGGAGGCTCTAGAAGGGAGGCTCGCTCTTCTCTGGTTCCCCCTCCCCACCCAGAGCCTATTTGTCCCAGGGAAACATGATCAAAAGAACGATTCTAGAGTACCTGGAAGAGTCCCTCCCGAGGAGCCTGAGTGTTTTTTTCTCCAATACCTGTTCGCTAGGAAAGCCTCCACAACCCTGAGTCTCGTGCCAAGGGATGGGGTAGGGGTAGGGAGGCCCATCGCTGGGGGCAGAGCCAGAGAGGGGGTCCAGGAGGCTCATTTTGTGGTCCGGGGAGCAAAAGGCCTCTGGGAACCACTCACTGCTTACAATGAGGGCCTGCGTCTGGCTCCACTTACCTGAAGGGTCGTTTCCATCGTTTCTCACAGGCTTCCACCTCCAAGAGGTCCTGCTTCCTGGGAGGGGGCTCAGGAATGGCCGGAGGGTCTATGGTCCTGAGGAGAGGCAAGCAGAGAGGCTCAGAAGGCCCAGGAGGTCAGACAGACCCATTTGTCCATCTGATCCCTATCTGTGCCCCAACGTTAGTGACCGAGTCTGTGTGTGGACAGGCTCGCTCACCGGCTGGGCCTCGGTTTCTTTCTCTGTAAAATAAGAGGGTATTTGGGCTAGACGGCCTCAGAGGCCCTTCTGATCCTACGGTCCTGTGTCCTAAAATCTGGCCCTTAAGAATGGGAGAAGCTAAGCTCCCCCTTCCGCCAGCTACTCACTCGGTGATGTTGACCGTCTTCTTCACGGCCTTCTTCAGCTCCTTGGAAAGCCTGGCTTGCTTCACCCTGAGGACAAAAGGCCTCCGTTAGGAGTGTTGCCCTCCCTCCGGAGGCTCCCTGGGGGCCCAGCTGGGGCCTCACCTGTCGACCCGCTCATTGCGGTAATTCTGGTCCTCGGCCGCTTGCATCTTGACTCGGACGAGCCTCTCCACCAGCTCCCGGCCTTCCTCCTCCAGCTGTCGCAAGGCCCCTTGCTGGTGGCTGGCGTGGGCCCGCAGGGTGTCGTAGGCCTCCTTCCCCTCCGTGATCCGATCCTGCTGCCCGGCCACGCGCTGTGCCAGCCACTGTCGCATCTCCTCCAGCTCCCGCGCCCTGGCTTCCAGAGCCGCCAGCCTGAGCGGGGAGACGGGAACACGGGAGACCTCGAGACGGGGCCCCTGCCCTGTCCCCCACTGAGAGGGGGGCCTCCGCGGAGGACCCCGAGCCTGCGGAGCATCAGGGGAAGGGGCGGCTGCCCCGAGAGCTAAGCCTTCCCCCCGAGGGCTCCCCGGAGCCTCTCACCTGCCCCGCTGCTCCTCCAGCAGCCCGTCCTGGGCGCTCAGGGCCCTGTTCTTCTCCACAACCTGATATGCCATCTGCAAAGGGGATGAGGCAGAGAGAGAAGAGCAAGTGACCTGGGCCTCTTCTCCCGGCTCTGGGCTGCTCTGCTGGGAAGCCGGAGGGCCCCTTCCGCCCCCCAGGCCCCTAGCATGCACACAGTCATCATCACGTTGCACTTCCATGAGGATGTAAGCTCCAAAAGGATGAGAATGAACATTTTAATAGCATCTACTAAGGGACAGGCACTAGGCTAAGCTCCATTTTTCTTTAACCCTTACCTTCCATCTTAGAGTGAATACCACCTACTGGTTCCAAGGTGGAAGAGCAGTAAGGGCTAGGCCATGGGGGCGAAGTGACTTGTCCAGGGTCACAGAGCTAGGGAGTGTCAGAGGCCACATTTGAACCCAGGACCCCCCCCTCTTTAGGCCTGGCTCTTAATCCACTGAGCCGCTTGTTTCCACTTTTTTTTTTGACCTGTAAAATAAGGTGACTGATCTCTAAGCTCTAAGCATGTAACCTTACCTCCCCACAGACCAACTTGACCTTAGCCAGTTCCTCCTCCCATTTCCTCCTGAAGTCCTCGGGCAGATGGGCAGGATCTGGCACTGGCCTCGCCTCCTCCTCCCTGTTGTCCAGAGAAGCTTCGGATTAGCCACACACACACCCCTCTCCCACACTCTGGCCTGTCGCCTCCAAGGCTGGAAGGGAAGATGCCCCCTTCACACCCTAGGGAAGGCGTGAGCCAGGCAGCCAGGTTAGGGCCGCTTTGCCCCTGCAGATAAAGGCTAGAGAAAAAAGGAGTTTCCTCTCTTCCATCTCCTCAACCCGAGCTGCCAGCTTTAGTGTGTCCTCCTCGTTGTCAGCCCAGTCAGTGGACGTATAAACCACACGCTCTGCAATCCAGTGGAAAATGAGATTTGGATTATCTGTGACTCAGGGGTCTTTGCCTAACCCCGGGCGTAGAAGCATAAATGAGGCTGAATCCCCCTCCCCAGGCCCACACCTCCTGCTGGGGGGCCACGTGCCACCCCATTCCCTTTGCTTATCATTAAAGATCTAGAAGGATGCTGTGAGCTATCAACCTCATCTCTCCCATCTACCTTGGGGTGGGGGGGGACAAGAAGGAACACACACACACACACACACACACACACACACACACACACACACACACACACAGATCCTCCCAGCTTCAATTCAACAGCCTCAAAAGAATTGGGAGGCTGGAGAGACAAAGACAAGAGAGAGGAAAGGAGGGAGACACACAGACAACACAGCGGAGTAAAGGGGTAAATTTGGAGTCAGGAAACTTGCTGCACAACCTGAACTCTTCCACTTTCTAATTATGGGTTCTCTGAGAAGAGGAAAGAAGAAAGGAAGAAGAGTCAAGAGAGAGGCAGCAGAGTGGCTCAGGGCAGAGAGCCAAGCCTGGAGTTGGGAGGACCTGGTCCAAATCTAACCTCAGACACTTCCCAGCTGTGTGACCCTGGGCAAGTCACTTAACCCCCATTGCCTAGTGTATTAGGTGGTTGCTCCTGGATCTTCTGCAAACCTTCATCCATTGCCTCTGTTTGTAGGTTTTCTTCAATTTACTCATCTACGCTAGCCCTTCCTTGCTGCTCTTCTGCCTTGGAACCAATGCATAGTATCAACTCTAAGAGTGGAGGTGAAAGTTTAAAGGGAGAGGGAGGAAGACAGACAGAGGCAGAAAGAGAGAGACAGAGAGAAAGATGGGGGTGGGGGGGAGAGGAGAGAGAAAAGAAAGAAAGGAAAGAGAAGGAGAGACAGAAAGAAAGGCAGAGGCAGAGAGAGAGAGAGAGAGAAAGATGGGGGAGAGAGGAGAGAGAAAAGAGAAGAGACAGAGAAAGAAAGGCAGAGGCAGAGAGACAGAGACAGAGACACAGAGAGAGAGAGAGGCAGAGAAGAGAGAGACAGAGAGAAGAGAGAGAGACTGGGGGGGTGTGGGGGGGAGACCAGACAGACAGAGAAAGAATGGGAAAGAGGGAGAGAGGGGAAAGGACAAGAAGACAGGCAGGAAGAAAAGATGAAGACCAGGAGGGAGAGGCAGAGGAAGAAAGGCAGAGGCAGAAAGGCAGAGGCAGGGAGACAGACAGCTGGGAGCTGGGGGGAGGGAAGCCAGGACAGAGGGACTGGTCTGGACTTGCACAAGGCAGAGAGTCAGTTAATGTTTGCTAAATGAATAGAAAGGGAAGGGACTAGAACAACCAACCTAGTGGAAGGGTCTCAGGCATCAGGCCACAGAGTCATCTCTAGCTTGGGGAATTTGATGGGGAGGGACTCAAGGGAGAAAAGCCTAATTGTCCCTGGCTGGAGGGAAACTGGTGTGGCCTCTGGGGCAATGAGGTGCCAGGAAGAGAATTAACCAGGGCAAATGCACAGGGCAACCATTGTATGAGCCTGTGGTTGGGCACCATGCCCAGGCCACCCTATCCCCCACAGAATCTCTTGCCTCAGACCTCCCTCTCTGAACCCCCTGCCCATATTCCCTATCATCCCTCAATCCCTCCCCTGCCAAGGACTTCCTTGGAGCCAACCCTGCTCTGTATATTCCTGCCCACAGTGCTTCCCTCATGTCATTCCTCAGATCTTTCTATCTTCCCCTTGATCCTCTGTCTTACCCTGAAGGGAGATGAACAGGGTCATTAGGAAGCTCAGGTGGCAGTTTTTCTGTGAAATGGGCCAACAGGTCTGATTTCTCCAAGAGTCTGTGATCTGGGTGGAAGATGGAGAAAGCAGACATATGTGAGGGGTCTGGCCAAGGAACCTCCATACCTACCCAAGCCCCATCTTGCCTGACACCTCCATGGAGCTCTATTTCCAGCACTGGTCACTGACCCTAGAGAATGGGCCACAGTGGTGCCTGCCCTCCGAGAAACCACAGCCCTGGGTCTCTTTCATCCTTCCATATTTATCTAGCTATAGACTGTATCTTTTTTTCTCCTCCAAAAGAGTACGTGGCCTATAAACCCCTGCTCTGTCTCAATGAGCTTCAAAGGGAGGACACAGGACTTGTGCTCCCTCCCCAAGATCTAGAAAGATTCAGATGAGGCCAGGGGAGTTCAATATGATCTCCTTTCCCAATAGGAACTTGGGATCCCTAAGTATTATAGGAACCAAGCTAATCTAGCTGCTGGAGTAGGCCCTAGAAGGGGAAGAAGAGACCTCAGTTCCCCATACTTCCTCTTTCAACACAATTTCCTCTCAAGTGTGGAAAGCCAAGCCAAAGTGAGGTGAGGGGTAGGGAGGAGTATATAGAGGCCTAGACATCCAGCATCACCCCTCTCTTCTCTTCTTTTCCTTCCTTCAGAACATGCATAGCTCCCACCTCCTCCAGGCAGTATTTCCTGAATTTCCTCAACTTTTACTGATCTGCAAACTCTCCATGCCTTCCAGCTTGTCCCCATTCCCTCCCTTCACTATACACATCCAAGGCACCAGTCACCTGGACTGAAGCTTTGCTTGGCTCTTTACTAGTCGTGACCTCCCTTCTTTTCTAGGTCTCTGTCTTGGAAGAGTATTAAGCAAGACTCATGGCAAGGACTTCCGGAAAGCTATAGAGGCTGCATCTGTCCCCAAAAACTGAGGGCTCCTTGAGGGCAGAGCTGTCTCATTCTCCATTTCCCTTCCTCCCCATTAGAGTCACTTTCTGTGGAAAGTGAAGGCCGTAGCATGGTCTCAGGAAAGTTCTTCTGAAAATGTGTTTTTCATTCATCCATTCATGTTCTCAGGAAGGTAGGACTGGGGAATATATTTCCTCAAGCCCTGTGTATAATAACAACAATGTTGCTCTTATTAGGAACAAAAGGAGCTCCAGCTTTAACAGAAAGCACTTTAAGGTCTATAAAAGACTTGGCTCACAATAGCTGCTGAGGTAGATCCTTTCACTGTAGTTATTCCTACTTGACAGATGGAAAAACTGAAGCTCAAACAACTCAAAAATGTCAGAGCTGGGCCTTCAATCCACATCTCTTCGGACTCAAAAAGGAACCGCTCTTCCTACTTCTCCATTGCTACTCTGGCACATCTTAGCACATCAGCACAGATCATGGGAAAGGACTTCAGAGAACATCTAGCCTAATGCCTTCATTGTGTAGATGAGGAACCAGAGAACCAAAGAGGTAATGTGATTTGCCCGAGGTCATTCAGGTAGAATTAGCATAGGAATCCAGGGCCTCTAGCTCTAAATCCAGAATTCTTTCCACTGTCTCACTCTTTAATCAGCAAACTAACTCTGTTAAAAGTATAGAGAACACAATCCCAAGCATCCTTTGGGACCTTGGTAGGGCTGTGTTAGGAGGAAGACTAGAAGAACAGGCCTAAAGGTGTGAAGCAACAGAAAAAGACATTCTATGAACTTTCAGCTAGAGAGATAGGGTTATGGGACAATATAGTATAATAGAAAATGTAGGGGGCAGCTGGGTAGCTCAGTGGATTGAAAGCCAGCCCTAGAGACGGGAGGTTCTAGGTTCAAATCTGGCCTCAGACATTTCCCAGCTGTGTGACCCTGGGCAAGTCACTTGACCCCCATTGCCTAGCCCTTACCACTCTTCTGCCTTGGAGCCAATACACAGTAATGACTCCAAGACGGAAGGTAAGGGTTAAAAAAAAACAAAAAAGAAAATGTACCAGAAAAGACCTGCTTTTTAAATCTGTGCTCTAATCCGTAAGTAAATGATTACATCTCTCTGAGCCTCAGTTTCTCCTTTGAAAAATGAGGATAATTCACATCTTTCAACAACTTCAGGAAGTTATTATGGAGAAGGAGCTCTATAAGCCCCAGGACTAGGTGCTATTCTGGAGCTGCTACCTTGGTCCCCACAGCACAGCTTTGGCCTCTGAGCCTCAGACCAACTGAGCTCACCATGGGGCCCTCTACATCTGGTTACTCCTCTTATGGTGGGAACCCAGGGCTTGCCACAGGATCCACAGGATCCAGGAGAATGCAAGCAGCCACTAGCAGGCAAGGAGCTGAATAAAATGACCCCTAGAAGTTAGAGAGGTCCTAGAAGCTTCTCCAAGGTCACCAAAGGCCAGAGGAACCTGGCCCAGGCTCAAGTAGGAAGGATGTTTTGATTGTCATTGTGCAAGGAGAAAAGCTTAAGTCTCAGGAAGCAGTAGGTGCTCCTGAAGCTTTGGGTGGAGTTAAGTAATGGGGGAAGCAGAGCATGTGGCAGCAGGTCCCAGTGACAAGAGACTACAGCAGAAGGACCAAGGGACAGACTTTAGACTTTTGTCTCCAGGGATACAAGGGAATGGAAGACCTGAAACTAGATTATAAGATACACATTCAATAGGCTAAATGAAATCTTTGGAGATGACTGCTTCGTTACAAAGCAAAAAATAATAATATTCACCCTGTCCAGAGATTAAAGTCCCACTTCCACCATCCCTCACCCTAAAACTGAGCTATAGATAGAGTAGACGAACCAGGTTTTCGTCTAGGTGCTGAAATGGAAAGAGAACTAAGACAAGGTACTTGAGGTCCTATAGACACAGCAACTAGGGCAGAGAGTACAGCCCTAGATTTAGGAGCTCCTGTTGAGAGCAGACATTTTAGTGGCCTGTCAGGACATCATTTTTGGGAAGAGGGGCAGCCCTGAGAAGCCAGGGGCTAAGCAGAAGCCTAGAAAGTGGTCCCCCAATCATGATCTATGCACAGAGAAGAAGTCAAGGACCTAGGCCCTCCAGGGCAAGGGACTAAGATGCTGAGGATAGGAAACAGGATGAAAGATATGCTTCCTCCATGTTGTGTCCAGCCAGGGAGGGAGATGGCCACTAAATCTCTAGGATGCTAACCTTTTCTTAGACTAACATACACACACACACACACACACACACACACACACACACACACACACACACGAGTCCAAGTTATTATTATTTTACCTAGTTATGGTTCTGCCTATATCAACCAACAAGGATTTATTAACCAGCTAATGCAGACTTGGCATAAAACAAAGGGCACTAAGAATTATGTCTATAGTGATAGGGCCGTTGTAAGAAATCCATAACCTACTAGGCTGTCCTTTAAGGCAGGGAGGCTGGGGAAAGACTCCACCAGGAAGCAGTCAAGACAGCCTGGAGCTGGGATCAGGGTTTTGTCTAAAAATCACTGAGGTAGTTAGAATCTGAACCTGTGACATTGGCCTCTCTGGCTCCAACTTTGGATATATCTGATAACTGACACAGCCCTTTTCTCAGGAAGCATCTAAAGCATCTAAGGGCCTTAGGGACCTCTGAATGTGAAAGCATAGGAGAAAGATCCAAGATATTCCTATAATCAGGAGGGAGATTTGGGGGCTTAGACAAATCTAGGGGATACCAGAGAAGGGAAAAACCAAAGTTGGCCTTCCTGAAGGTAGGCTTGAACTATGCTTTGAGGGATCAGACTCCCCTCTCCCCAGGTGGCTTAGTCCTCAAATCCAAGGTTTGACCCCTAAGGGGAAAAAGTGCACTAAGACCTCCAACCACTGGAACTCTGATGCTTTCTGGTCCCCAAGACCAATCTTTTCTTCTTTTCTGGGTTCCTCCAACTTCAAAGGGAGTAGGCCTGGAAACTCCAAGGCTGGGCTATCTCTCACCCGTTGGGGGGGGATGGAATGAGGAGGAAATCTGCTCCAACTTTTCCCACACATTTCAATTTCAGATCTTAGGCATTCCTAAAGGGTGATTTTACTGCACCCATGGTCAACAGTCTACACCACTCTCCACAGGCCTAACCACTGGACTCCTAGGTCCCCGTTCCTCCGTGTTTTTTCTCCCTTTTCCCTCAGAGTCCATTAACTCCATTCTACCAGGACCCCCTTTTTCCTGATCTCCCTCCCCCTTTTCAGTTCTCAAATTCCTCCCTCTTGACCCCCAGGTTCCTCTTACCTCCAGCTCCATCCTAAAAAACATCTTTCTGTCCCATTTGACTGTCCCCAGAAATACATGGCTGCCCCTGCTAGGGTCCCAGGCGCTGTCAATAGGTGGGAGGAACTTCTTAATCTGGCTGCCAATTACTCCTCGTCTTCCGGGTGCCCATGCCACCCCACAGCTTTCCTCCACAGTGGCATCTGTCACCCCTAGGATGCCCCGGACGGTCTCCAGCGTCACCCCTGTCTGTCACCTTAGATCTTTCTTCCTGTTCTCCCTGTCCCCACCCCGCCATTGGCCTCCCGGGGCTCCTGGTCTGTGCACCTCCCCATTCCATCCCTGACGCCCCTTCTCGGCCTCCTCCTCCATCTCTCCCCCCAGGGCTGCCACTCACAAGCCTCCACCAGGTCCAAAAACATAGTCTTCTGCCTCCGGTCCCGCTGCTGCAGTTGGCGAACGATATGCAGCTTCCAGCAGCGGGGGGAGGCGGGCAAAGAGCTAGGGCCGAAAGTTCCAGGTCCGGGCATGGCGGCTCCCCGAGATCAGATCCACTCCCAGATTCGGTCCCTCCGCCCTCCCGACAGGGACAAAAGCTTCGCTTGGCCAAGGCCTAAGGGACGGAGGCGGGGCCTGCGTGGGGAACTCCTCGTGGCGTCACCACGGAGGCGGGGCTTAGGGATGGGGAATGCCTAGGAATGTTCCATCCTTAGGGTGAGGGGAAGGGATGTAGGACGTAGGTTAGAGGCCCCAGCTTCTGGGGGGGATAGAGATTTCGACCACCGACTTTTAGCAATGCACACTCTAATCCCTTTGAAAAGGATAAGCCGAGCAGAGAGGCGCCCATTGTACCGAGAAAAGTGTGTCTAAAGTGGCTTCCCCCTCCCTTTGGGATGGTACAATCCTCGCCTTCGGAGGCGGCCCTGGTTTACGCTTAACCCTAGAGCCCCCGGAGCCCAGTGCAGCAATAGCCCAAAGAATCTATATTTAGAGCAGGAATGGACCTTAGATGTCACCTAGTTCTCGTCCCTCATTTTGAAATCTTCGAACCCGAAAGTTAAATGACTTGCTCTAGGTCATACATTTGTATGAGGAACTGCAGAGATTCAACCCGCACCCCAAGTCGCCTGACTAAAACACTCCAGGCTCAGGGCACCATCCTGTGGTCCCACTATTCTTACTGTTGTAACAATACCAAGAATGCTTTGGGAGCTTGCCGCCGTCTCCCCTTCCCATGAAAGAAATCCTACCTCTGGAGCTCTGCCTGGAAGCAGTCTGCCATTTCTACTGGAGCGCTCCTTCCTCTGCCTTCATGGCAGAAAAAGTTATTTACAGCAAAGGTAGGAGTTCAGTCCTGAGTCCTGGGAAGCCTGCACCCTAAAATAAAGGCCAGGCTCTTTTCCCTTGGCAACTGTGTTTTTTGAAACCCCAGATTTGCCCCCCAGTTCTTTAGAAATTTGCCAAGAGGAAAGTGCCGACTGACCTGATGGACCCTACCCCAGGACTGAACAATAGACTTTGAGGTACTTAGTGATCCCAATTTATATAAGATTAGTACACAATCAAGTCTTACGTACCCTATATGTTTTAAAAGTTTATGGCCCCTCCTCGGAAGTCCTGCCCCGGGCTGGACACGTCTTCTTGTTGCTAGTGTAAAGCATCAGCCTCTTCCTGTCAGTCAAGCCCTGGGCTCCTCCTTTCTCTGTGTCCACCACCGAGCTAATCAATCATATTTCCTGGCCCTTTGTTGCCCCCAAAAGGTATATAAGACCGCCCCCCAAGTTCTGTCACTCGTTGGAGAATCCTCTTTGGCAGTGCATTCTCCCAGGTATGCTGTTCCCAGAGTCCCAGAGCTTTGGCTCTGTATGGTATTAATCACTTAAAATTCTGTGTTACCGAGAAATATTAAGAACTTGTCTCTTATCCAGATTAAAGAATTGGTTTTTCTGACCATTTTAGTGGTTCTGCATTTTTTTCAAAGTAGACACCCCAAACCATAACTCTTTCTCATCCCTGCCCTCCAGAGCTGCAAGGAGAACTGCCCAAAGCTTAGCTTGGACCCATGTCTACAGTCTTCCCAAAAAAGGAAAAATGGAAAGGTTCTCAATACACAAAATATATCAGGATTGGGACAGCTATTAATTTCTTCTACTCCAAAGAAAGGCTTATGGCAAAAGCCTCACAAACATGTATTAATGATGACTTAAACCAGTGATAACTTATAACTGCTTTCATCAACCTCTTAGACTTTAAACCATCAAAACCAAAACTAAGCAGAACCGATGAATTTGCATTTTATCAAGACAGGCAGCCACTGATAGTGGGAGACTTTGGACTTTGAATTTATGAGCTATAAATTCCAAGATCCAACAATGGAGAAGATAGCTAGAAGGCCATGAATCCCAAATTGGTGGATTGGTGAAAGTTCCTCATCCTTCATTTTCTGCAAGAATGTTTAGTGTTCTTTCAAACCAGGCCTTCTGGAAGAGTAGCTTGGGGGCCATTGAGGTGACTCAGTGGATTGAGAGCCAGGTGCATAGACTTAAGGTCCTGAATTCAAATCGTATCTTAGATACTTGCTATCTAGGTGACCCTGGGCATCTCACTTTGTGCCAACTGCTTAATCCTTACTGCTCTTCTGCCTTGGAACCAATGTATAGTATTGGTTCTAAGGGGGAAGTTATGGGTTAAAAAAAGAAAAAGTAAGCTTGCCCTATGTGTTTCAGCTGTCAAAAGTTCCTGCACTGAAAAGCTAACAAATCTAACATCTAAAGATGGTCCCAGAACTAGATGCAAAGGACAGAGCTAGGATACAGTGGAGAAGAAAATAAATACAAGCAAGCAAACAAACAAAAAATCCTGGACTTTGTCTTTCACTACTACCACAAGTTACCACAATGCTTCTATTATGACTGAAAAGGAGATGCCTCTCCAGCAACCAGTTTCTTTCCTTCAATCAATCAATAAATTTATTATAATCCTACTGTGTGTCAAACACTGTACTAAACACTGGGGTACAAAAAGAAGCAAGAGATAGTTTTTGCTCTCAAGGGCATGTCATTGTTTGCCTCAGTTTCCTCATCTGAAAAATGATTTGGAGGAGGAAAAGGCAAACCATTGCAGTATCTTTGCCAAGAAAACCCCAAATGCAATCATGAAAAGTTGGTAAAGACTGAAAAATGACTGAACAGTCACAAATCTCCTTTTGACTCAACATTAACCAGAAGTCTATAATACAATTGGCACCTCAAAGTTTGACTGAACCCCACAATCCTTTTACAGGCAGAGTAGAAAAGGAAGAAAGACAAAATGTTCAAACAAGTTGTTTTTGGAGTGGTGGTCATTGCAGCCATTGCCTGTTTTGGGGTTTACCACATTTTGTATAGCAGACTTACTAATATGGTAGTGGAAACTATGGATTATATATAGGCAACGTTACAATGTCTGTTTTGCAGTTGCCATTCCACATGGACCCTATACTCTGACAGGTCCTGGCACAAGTGTATGTGATCTTTATGGCAGTCCTTCAAACTCTAACTCAACTGAAGATATTCAGATTTGTAATTCCTCTTAAGGCAGAGAAGATTATGGCTATTAATAACAACCTGGAAAGCATGATTAAGACTGTGTTTGAGCAATTGATTAAGGAGTTATGGGCAAGGACAATGGGAAAACAGAGAATGTACCTCAGGAAAATGAAGGTGACAAGAAGAACATGGCTGCTAGTGAACCTGAGAAAATCTGTCCTTTAAAAGAGGTCACCAAATTGTCCAGTAATGCTGGTGTGATAAACTCCAAAGCCCATAGACAATTTACTCCACAGGAACTTGAATCCATAAAGCACGATTTCCCTAAATTTGTAGAGAATCCTTTCAAATCCCAAAAAGAGCTGAAATGGGCTTTCAGGATCTTTGATCCAGATTTCAATGATGTTGAGTTCCTACTATCAGAACTGTTCAGCCCCCATGAACAGAGGCAATTCTTGGAGAAGACTAGATCTGATAGCAATTTAACTAGCTGGTCAACTGTAGAACAAAGAATAGATATGGACTTTGCTAATCCAACTTGCATGTCATACCTTAGAAAATGTAGGGAGGACTGACTACAGGCCATAAAACTATGCTCTTCAAAACCTAATGCATGGGCTAGGTTTGACAAGATTGTGCAGAGTAAATGGGAACATCCTGCCAAATACATAGACCATCTGTCAGAGATGGCAGATTCCATCTTAGGTCTAGAAGCCAATAGTGAAGAATCGGCTAGCCATGTTTGTAGGCAATTTCTAAGGGGTTGCTCATTTAATTTGAAAACTTTTTTTCAAACACTATTTCCCCAAATATGATTCAGTTACTTTGATTGAATTGAGAAAGGTTGCAAGTTACCTACATGAGAATGATTCAGAACAAAGTAAGCAAGTTCAGGACCTGAAGGAAAAATTAGAAAGGACAGAGAATAATCTTAAACAAAAGGAGATTGAAGAAATAAAGAATCTGAACACAGTTAAGACATACACAACATCTAGCCACCAGAAACCTAGTTACAAGGAAAATCCAGTGCAGAAAGAGACTAGGGAATGTTTCTTTTGTCACAGGAAAGGTCACTTGATTAGAAATTGCTTTTTAAAGACGAAACATTAGATTAACGATAAGAACACACAAAATACACAAACTAAGTATAAGAAATCCACTTGTTGTTCACACTGCAAATTAAAGTCCTCAAAGCAAGCTAGTGATTTGCAAGAAATGCAAAATGCAATTAACTCTGGAGCTAAGCCTAAATACTCAGATATGGTTAGGAAAGAATTATGAAGCCAGGCCCATAAGATATATAGTGTGACAACTGGAGATAGAAGAATAGTGAGAATGAGGCTGCAGTTAAAAATAATAGAAAAAAGTTGGGGAATAGTGAAAATTCAGTGCAAGAAAGTGAATCTGTGGAAGGTAGCTATTGCAATAAAGCAAGAGAAAGGCAGAGACAGATTAAAGAAATTGAGGCAGAAATTATGGAAATAACATCTCAAATAGTAAATGAGATAAGACACTTTGATAAGAATTGTAACCAAACAGGAAAGAAGTCTTAAGGAAATTAAATCAGTCTTAGAGAACTTTTTCCAGTGTAGAATGGATAATGGGATTGAATTATGCAAAAGAAACAGAAAGAATAATTCCCAAGACCTCAAGCAAAAGTTTGTGACAAATACAGGGACACATAATTTTAATTCCCTAAAGGTTACTGTTGCTGAAGATGACAATGCTCTAAAACCATTCACAGATTTGTATCATGACCTTCCACCAAACTTGGTTAATTCTGTAAATAGCTTTATGGCAAAGGTACCCTTAGAAACTACATCTAATTTGAATCCAGTAGCTGAAACTTTCCATCCAGCAATGAGTGATATAGACAAGGTAATACTAATTGAAAATGAAGCTGAAATTACTTTTGAACACAATAATCATATTCAAAGTATTGGAGGTGACATTACAGTTAAATTTGAAAAGCAGGATGGAATGGAATTCTTACTGGAATTCCACCATGGATTCAAAAGACAGGCTTGAAGCCAATGTTCTAAGGGGCAAAAGATAGCAAGTTTGATTAAGGAAACAGAAAGAATAATTCCCAAGACCTCAAGCAAAAGGCAAAGCAACTGCTGTGATTTAGGTTCATGTTCCACTGTATTAGGGAATACAATCTCAAGTGTAGACTTCACAGGGAATGAATCAAATCAAGGAGAATTAACTGGGTTACATATGCAACTGGCAGAGAGTAGCAAAGACATGGACACTGATACAGTAGTTATAAACACCTTAGCTACAAATCCAGAAACATATGTTTGTGCTGTGGGATGGAATGAAGACACACATCCTATTGGTGATGCCGGGGGAAATGTAGATGTACCAAAATTATTACCAAAAGAAACTAATAAAGTAGAGGGAAAGATTCCTATCTCTGCACAGTCAAATGAGAATGAAGATAAACATAAACCTCAGACTAGTGGTAGAGTAGGATCTATGATTATTAACATTATAGAAGATCTGCAAGAAGAAGCTAACCCTATACCATCTAGTTTACCAATTCAAAATGAAATTCTAAAGCGTAGTAATGACAAACTACCTGAAACTGATTTGAAAAACACAGAAGCTGGTGACATAGGCTTAGATCAAAATGCAAAGCCAGAGTTACCAACATCTGACAAAAGTTTACAGGGCATTGAGCAAAATCCAAAGAATATAGTGATTCGATTCAGTGATTCAGATTCAGATACTGAATCAGAAGGAATAATAGAAGGCGTGATAATAATGGATGAAGATGATGTAGAACAAATGCCTTATCAGATTTATAAGCTTTATGAAGAGGTAGACTAAGAAGGGGATGTGTGGGACATGAGCGAAAAGATAGAATACCTGGAACCAGTGCAAACTAAATCTTACCAAGACTATGATGAGGAATTATTCTTTGGGCACAGAACGAGTTGCATACCATTAGAAGAAATTTATGCAAGCTTAGGGGTTGGTAATGAAGATGATTTTATAGAGAATTGAATTACATGGCTTGTACAGATACAGATTTTGAATGGGAAGGAGAATATCAAGAAACATATTAAGAACTGGAGGAGGAGATATAGATACACAATTTCACTTCTATTCTCCAACTTCTAAAGCATGACAAGTACTATTCATGCTATAACAATGAAACCAAGATTTGTTGGAGTTCTATAGGGTAACATATTACACAAAACCTTATGTGAATGAAGACTAGTCTTGGGGTAGCATGGAGAATAAGTTATTCTAGCAAAAGAAGAGCAAGTAATTCAACAAGAACACTCCTAGACTTGTAACAAAATTCCAACTTCATAACTAGGATAGACACAAACATCTAGAATGCTTATGGTAACATAGATGCATGTTGGTTGAATTTGCTATCAAAGACTTTAACAGCAAGTTGTAGATTGAGAACTGAGAAAAGGTTATCCATATCTCTCAACCTTCATCCCAAAACAGTCTCTACCAGGGAAAGGAAGAAAGAGAGGGTATATATACCATGAAGATGTTGCTTTAGAGGTTCAGATATCTCACTAGACATAACAATGTGATCATGTCATCAAGGGAGATACATACAGATGACATCTGAAAAAAAACAAAAGTCCTAGTCATGAACTGCAACATGAATAGCGCAAGAAGAAAAAAAAAACAGTCTTGTGAATGAAAGCCTACTATAAACACAGGGAAGAACATGAGATGCTTGCCACCAGAATACAAATAAGAAAGCACTGCACATGTTGTAATAATAAAAGAATAGCACCCCTGAAGAAATACAGCCAGTAAAACAAAAGGTAGAATGCATTTAAAAGTTTAGCAGTCATATAAAAGCCTCTATATAATTTTTATACATAGCCTCTGCTTGTCACACAAACAAAACAGAAAGGAACAATGTTTTTATAAATGAATACATTTTTCTATATTCTATCTCCAAGAAATGATTACAGTAAACATTCAATAAATCTTCTAGTGAAAGGTGAAACAATAAGAATTAGCAAACTTGAAATCACTATTCTTATGCATAATGCTTACACCCATCCACAAAAAACACATGTTCAGCTTCCTTGCAGGCACGAAGATGTACATATGCAAATATTACCCCCAGGCATGAAGAGAACACATGTAAATATTACTTCCACACACAAAGATTGATGAATTCTGGCATTCGTGAAAATTCCATCTTACTTTCATGCAAAAGTAACTTTCATTCTAACCTGCACACACAAGTAAAAAACCTGACTTGCATACATATTCGTGTGTTCCCAGTTCCTGATTGATTATTCCAGTGGATCCTGATTGGAAGAACACGTCTTCAAGCAAGACTGGAAGATGACGACTGACATGCAGACCAGACAAAGGACCAGAGAGGAAGAAAGTATTTCTACAAGCAGCATAAAAGGACATGGAAGGACTTTGGAACTTGGAAATTTTAGAACTTTTGATTGTGAGGATATGTAAGAGTGCATCATACATGTTACATCACATATATGCACGCATATCCTACATAGAATACACTTTAGGGAGATATTTCATGGAATGGATAAGTATACAACATGCATAGTTGCATAACAAAAAACACACTGATAAAAATTTCTGTGGGAATTTCAAACAGCTAAAGATATTTCTTTTCTGCATGAGTTTGCACAGAAATTTAGAATGATGTACATATGTAAATGTGTACTAAGTACAACCTATGTACACATGCAAATACTAATTGACTAACTTGCTAACTATATTAGAGTAGTTTATTAATATTCTAACTACTAACAATAGTGACAGCCTAGTGTATTTGTTCGAGTCTTAGGAAAGTAGAGACTGAAGTATAGAAGTTAGATTGCATTATGATTGTAGGTTAGCATATATTAGTGATAGGAAATTTTTCTTAGTGACTGTATAGACATTAGGAAATAGGACATTTGCATATTCTTAATGTTAGTGGAATTGTTGAAATGATTTGAAAATTGTTACAGGATTTGTTATGTGAAACTATGTTCATGTGAATCCCTTACCTAAACTATTTTCCTATAACCCATTCTTAGCTTAGCATCTAGGTAGATAGAATATCTAAGATAAGTTAGGATTTTGTTATTTTCTGGGGGTAAGAGAATATTTAAGTTAGCACAGAGTGAAGAATAGATAGATAGAATTATAATAAAGCTAAGTATCATTTAAAAATGCAAGGTGTGTTTTTTTTATAGAATAAAAGCGGGGATTGTGGAAGAGGCATGAAGAACAAGAGGATTTACAAGACAAGCCAAGCATGCAAGAAACAAAGCTGGGGGACCTGATCTGCAAATCAAGGTGAAGATTCCAAACATTATGTTTCCAGGAGAGGCAGTTGGGAGCCTGGCCAGAGGAAATGAACTGAGGAGATTGGGGCTCTTTGGGTTTTCTGACCAAAGGGGAGAGTCTGGCTTTTCCTGACTTAGGCAGAGAGAGACTTTTGTGGCTTTTGAAAGTCTGGACTTGAGTTACTCAAGCAGAGATTATCTGACTAAAGAAAGAAGAAAAGAAGAAAGATAGTTGTCCTCCATCTCTCTGGCTGTCTCTGAGTCACAAGTGTGACTAGACTGACATTTCCCAAACCCTCCTAATTCTCCTTAGAGATTAGGGACACCCTCATCCCTCTCACCTCAATTTCCATCCTGTCCTATCTTTCCCAATAAACCTCCTTACCCTCACGTTCCCCCAGTACTTCTCTAGTCTGCCAGAGTATCCAGTTACTACAACCAGAAATAGTTCCACTCAGATTATCATCTTTATTACAAATGGCTAAAGATTATCCATATTTATTACACCATTGAAGTCTATAACCATTGAACCACTAAATTAATCTCATTAATATTCAATATTAGTTGTGAGCAAAACCATCTTGCCAATGTGAAAATTGAGTTTCAGAAAGCTAGAGTGGCTTGTCTAAAGTAAGCCAGAGAATCAAAAGTCAAGTCCAGACCATAACCAGAGTCTCCTTCACCTATTCCAGGACCTTTTTTACTTTTTGAAAGATAGGATTTCTAGAACTACTGAGGACCTAGGCACTATAGGAAGATACAGGAAGAAGAGACACTGAACATCCCCTACTCATAGGTGGCCTTGTACTATCACTGAATTTTGTATGGGCTGTAAGTTTCTTGCCCCCCTTTTTCCTCTATATTATTCTCATTTGTGTATGTGTCATGTCCCTCCAACCCACCCCTGCCATTGAACTATAAATGTCTAATAATTTATACAATAACAACAATAGTATATAAAAAAGGAAAAACCCATACTTGCATAACTTTATTATTATTTTTCAAATCCTTACCTTCTGTCTTTGGAATCAGTACTGTGTATTGGTTCTAAGGCAGAAGAACAGTAAGGACTAGGCAATGGGGGTTAAGTGACTTGCCCAGGGTCACACAACTAGGAAGTATCTGAGGCTAGATTTTAATTCAGGACCTCCAGTCACTAAGCCTGGCTCTCACTCCACTGAGATACCCAGCTGCCCCCTCCCCCTTCCCTTATAACTTGAAATTAATGCAGTGACAAAACACAATTGCAGAAGCCTGAAAAAGTATGCTACTCACCTGAAAGAGGTGATCAACTCAGGATGTATTTTGGAACATGGCCAGTCCAGGAATTTGCTTTACTTTATCAGAGGTGTTTATTTCAAAAAGCTTTCCTTCTTTCTTTCCTTCTTCCTTTCTTTCTTTCCTTCCTTTTTTCTTTCTTCCTCCCTCCCTCCCTTTCTTTCTTCCTCCCTTCCTTCCTTTCTTCCTCCCTTTCTTTCTTTCTCTCTCTCTCTTTCTTTCTCCCTTCCTTTTTTCTTTCTTTCTCCCTTCCTTTTTTCTTTCTTTCTTCCTCCCTTTTTTCTTTCTTCCTCCCTTCCTTCCTCCCTTCCTTTCTTTCTTCCTCCCTTTCTTTCTTTCTCTCTCTTTCTTTCTTCCTTCCTCCCTTCCTTTTTTCTTTCTTCCTCCCTCCCTCCCTTCCTTCCTTTCTTTCTTTCTTCCTTCCTCTCTTTCTTTCTTTCTTCCTTCCTCTCTTTCTTTCTTTCTTCCTTCCTCTCTTTCTTCCTTCCTTCCTTCCTCTCTTTCTTCCTTCCTTCCTTCCTCTCTTTCTTCCTTCCTTCCTCTCTTTCTTTCTTTCTTTCTTTCTTTCTTTCTTTCTTCCTTTCTTTCTCTCCTTCTCTCTCTCTCCCTCCCCCACGTTCTTTCTCCAAGGCAGAAGAATGAGAGCAAGAAAAAAATAAATGCTTGTTAATTTTTTTTAAGTAAAAAGAAATACTGTCAATCACTTGAAGGCACTCATAATTTTTTAAACTTTGTTCCATCAGGGCAGCTAGGTGGCGCAGATAGAACATCAGGCCTGGAGTCAGGAAGACTCGTTTTCTAGCTTGAAATCTGGTGGCAGACACATACTAGCTTTGTGACCCTGGGCAAGTCACTTAATCCTATTTGCCTCAGTTTCCTCATCTATAAAAAGAGCTAGAGAAGGAAATAGCAAATCACTCTTTGCTAAGAAAACCCCAAATGTAGTCATGAAAAGTCTCTCACAAATGAAAAATGACTGAACTGAGTCAACAGTGCCTAGCTCACAGTCATATTTAGTAGAAATTTGAAAAAACATTTTTTTGAACTGAACTGATCTAGTGTGAACCTCTGAGGAGGTTTGAACACAGTAAAATTCAATGGAGGAGATTAGGGCCTAGAAAACCAGATATCCCAGTTTTAGTCTTGGTCTCTGGAATCATGGCAAGTCATGTTTCTTCTCTAGGTCTCAGTTTTCTCCTCTTAAGGATGAAAGGTTTGAATCAGATGATCCAGATTAGGTTGCCTCTAACCCACCTGGTTCTGCTACCAGCCCCAGGTGAGTCATCAAAACTTTCCCAGCTTGGATTTCCCCATCTTTCAAAAGAGAACTTCTGTCCTCCTGAACTCATAGAAGGATAAGATCTAATGATAGAAAAGAGCTTTGGAAAAGTGCACGCTGTTGGACAGATGTGAGAGAATATTGTGAGGGGTAGAATCCGATCTGGAGAAAAATTCAAGAGGGGAAAAGAAGGGAAAGCGTTCCTCAGAGAGGGGGTACAGGACAGAAGTAGAAACAAACCCAGGATCAAGTTGACCCCAGCCCTGAGGGGTGTTACTCAAGGTGTTCAGGACCTACCTTTGCTGTCAGAGGGGAAGTAAAATTTGGCCCCATCTGTTTTGGTTTTTTTCCTTCCTGTGTTCCCCTTGATGAAGCATAGGCTTTCATCCTGGACTGAATGAAAGAAGACGTCTGGTTTATTAGCTAAAACTATGAGAATTATTTTACATGTCAACTAGAAAAAACACAGAACTATTAAATAGTCAAAAATCACTCTTTAATCAAGGAAAAGGGGTTAGCGCTACTAATACGACAACAGAGCTGCTTTCCAAGACTGCACAGAGTCAAGACGCCCTGGTCACCAGCCCCTGGGAGTGCCACGGACTCAGGATGGACTAAAAGAACTTGGGGAACCTATATACCACTCTAGATAACCTGGGGGCTTTAGGATTAGAGGGACAGTCCATTGACTTTACAATGGTAAGAAAGGAAAATGAGGAGTTCCAGACAGGAATAATAGTGAGGGGCTGGGGCCCTACAATGGACACAAAAGGGAAAGACTTAGCCTAGGGCTGGGTCACCTTGGTCCTGGACCTTAGCCTAGGGGCAGAAACCATTGGGACAAAAGGGATGTTCAATATTGGATGCGATTAGCTGTTCCCACCCAGACTACCAGGAAGTTCACTGTCTGGTGAAGTGGGACCTTCCCTCAAGGGGAAACCTCTCCTGTGACAAGGTCAAAACCTGGGGTTTCTACACTCAAACTAAATAAACTGGGGATCTCTAGATTTCCATGTTGACAACATATACTGTATTAGTTCCTATACATAGTAGGGAGAACCACTGAGTATTCCTATATCTGGGATCTGGGTCAGAGATACTATCTTATCTACCACTTTTGGCATGTTCTTTGTCCTTCAGAATCCCAAGGAATGTCTTCTTTTTAAACAGAATTTAACAGAATTGGGTTAATAGATGCAAGGTCCTTTTTCCGTGTATGTCAACCTGGAGGAATGTGATAGGTGGACAGGTTTGTAGCATCCCAAGCATATTCACATCTATGAAATATAAATGACTGTATGGTTACTGTGTCTCCAAGCATAAGGTTATACCAATGAGGCTTGTGAATGTAACCTTGAACTGGCCATGCGGCCCTTGGCTAGGACAAACTCATTAACGTGTGCGGAGTACTCTCTTGAGGAAGCGCGGGTTGTAATCTACACGCCCAAAGGTGTTCCCTCTACCTTACCACCCAATAATGATTGTTTACGCTCTCTGATGTAATCGCCACTAATTGAAAATTACTCCCCACCTACTCAGCAATAAAAGCAGAAGGCGGAGCCCATGAAGGTCTCTTGGAACTTTCCTCTCTCGGACTTCCTCTCTTCCTTCCTGGAGATCTGCTCCGATCCTTAATTCTATCTCCCTCTTTCTCCTTTCTGAATCTCTTCCTCCACGAGGCTCCAGCCCCTGTTGGCTTGCATTCTTTACCTTAATCTCTTCCTCTACTTCGTATTCCACTGATCCTCAGATTTTCCTTCCGAGGAGATACCAGAGGGGTTGCCTGCCCTATTTAAACACTGACTTGTCCGGGTCTGTCATTCTTCACCCTGGTTCTCGGTTCCCTATCTCTCCTGGCGTCCCATCACAAAGGTGAGCCCCTTCCCTTGTGGGACCCTTCTGGTCAGGGATATCCTTAAGGAACACCCCACAAGGTTGATGGACCACTTCTTTTTTTTTTATCTTCCATCTTGGAGTTAATACTATTTATTGGCTCCAAGGCAGAAGAGTGGTAGGAGCTAGGCAATGGGGGTTAAGTGACTTGCCCAGGGTCACACAGCTGGGAAGTGTCTGAGGCCAGATTTGAACCTAGGACCTGACTCAATCCACTGAGCCCCCCAGCTGCCTCCAATGGACCACTTCTTAATTAGCTATCACCAATTAAAGATGCCTTGGGATGGTCATTACACACTCATTCCACAGATAGGTGAACTCGAGATGGAAGGGTCTTCATGCATAGAATAGAACATCATACTTGGAAAGGACCTTAGAACACAGCATAGCAGAACTAGAAGAGATCTTTGAGATCATATGATTTAATCTTATTTTACACAAGAGGAAACTGAGGCCCAAGGAAGGAAAGGAAGAGAAGGGTCCAAGGAGCCAAAACAAATCAGGAGCAGGGTCTAAAATACTTCAACTCATACCTAGATAGGAATCCTCTCCACAGCTTCTCTGATAGTATAATATTGATATAATCTAGCCTCCTTTTGAAGATGTGCAGGAAAAGGAACTCCCATCTCCTGCACTTTTCATACCCCTTCCACTTTTAGCTCTGCTAAGAAGTCTTTGTTAAACACAGTTGAAATCTGCCTCTCATCAGCTTGCATCCATTGCTTCCAGATCTATATTCTGGGACTAAAATAGAACAAATCCTCTTCAGCATAGGGTCCCTCAGGGAAGGCTTTCTAGAGGAAAGTAGAACCCAAGCTGGGCCTTGAATAAAAATAACTCAGATTTATGTAGTAATGTAAGGTTGCATTTGGGTGGCTCAAAGGGATTTGAGCCACCCTGGAGGAGATTAAATAAAAGGAGAGGAAAGGATAGGTGAGGACATTCCAGATGGGATAAGGAATCCCAGAAGGGCATACATCACTTGGAAATAGACCTGACATAGGTGAGGAGACAATGTAGGCTGTAAAGAGGGAGTTTGGAAGTCAGTCTATGTAGTGCCTACACAGGGGCTGCCAGCCCACCTCCAACCTCAGGTGAGAAGAGAAGCCAGTCATCCCTCTGATTTAATGCATCATGCCCTCTATCTCTTGCTGGGTGAAGTGTGTCCCTTTGGGAAGGTGACAGGGGCCAGGATGGGTGAGTTCTATCTGCCCAAGCAATGAATTCCCAAATCCTTTTTGTTGTTCAGTGGTTTTTCCCAATTGTAGCTTTGTGACCCCATTTGAGATTTTCTTGGCAGAGATACTAGTGGCTTGTCATTTCCTTCTCCAGAATTTTACAGATGAGGAAACTGAGGCAAAGAGGGTTAACTCTGTGTAGTTTGCAACACTTGCCTTTGTGATTTTTGGACCTATCTCTTTCTCGATTAAAGACTTGTTTTTTTTTCTGACTACTTCTGTGTTTTTACTAGTTAACAATATCCAACTGAGCCTCAGCCTTGGATCCCTCCCATCATTCTCTTGCACACATGCACATGAATGTAGGTAAAGATAATCACAAAACTATTGAGTCCACTACAAATTTGTTATGCAACCTCAACTGGGCTCTCACTACTACCAAGTAATCCTTTTAGGCCTCCCTCCTTAACCTATTATCTTACTCTCAGAAGCAGCTTTTCCAAACCTTAACACCCCTCTTCGAACCTTAAATAACATGGGTCCTTCTCTTCCCTCCTCTCATTTGAGGACCTTTCTTCATATTTTAAAGGAAAAAATGGAGGTCATTTGCTAGGAGCTCCCTCTTCTCTTTTCTTCCTCATCTCCTATCACTCAAATGCTTTCTGCAACTTTTTCCTCCTTCACCCCTGTCTTACATGATGAAGTGGGGCCTCAATCTTGACCAAGCAAAACCCTCTACTTGCTCAAGTGATCCCATTCTGTCTGGACTCTTCCTACAAGGTACCCTCTACTCTTTTGTTGTGGGGTGCAAGTGTGTACCCCTGGGGTTCAGCAAGGATACCTTTTGCAAGAATGCAAGACTCCAAACTTAAAAGTAAAGGGAGATTTATTAGTAATGATTAGTAATGATCTGGGAAGTTGGTCAGGGAATGCCTCAGTTCTGGGGTTTTTATATTCAATGAAGACTTGACTCTGGGGCCAGGGGTTGGGGAGGAGTTTTCCCTGAAGGCATGGGGGGTGGTTCTTATGATTTGGATCAATAGGACAATCAAAGGAGGATAATCCTCTCTAGGTCAGATGTTTTGGGTTGGGAGTCAGAGGGTGTAAGGGAGCAAAGGAATTTCCCTGATAATAGTTTGCCTGAGTTTCTGGGGGTACCATGTTACTTTCACTTATTTCAGTCTCTCCCTCTCTACTCCTTCCCTATGGCAGACAAACATGCCTATGTCTCCCCATCCTGAAAAAAAGGAAAAGAAACTTTCTTGATCCTTCCATTCTCATTTAACCCTTCTGTCCTTCCTAACTAAAATCCTTGAAAAAAACATCAAAGGACAGCTAGGTAGCACAGTGTATAGTGTTATCTGCTACCTCAGATACTTCCTGGCTGTGTGACCTTGGGCAAGTGCCTAGCTCTTTCTACCTTAAATAAGCATTTAAGAAAAAAGGTCATCTCCATACAAGAGGGTCTTCTACTTTCTCCTTAATCCTTTACAATCCAGTTTCTAATCTTATCTTTCCACCAAAACTGTCCTCTCCAAAATGGTCAGTGATTTCTTTGTTGACAAATTCAATGACCTTTTCTCTGGCCTCACTCTCTTCAAATTCTGTAGCCTTTGAAACTGTGGATCATCTTCTCCTTAATACTCTCCTATCTCTTGGTTTTGGGGACAATGCCCTCTCCATTTACCTATGAGACCAAAGCTTCTCAGTTAACTTTGCTGGTTATCTTCCAAACCAAGCCCTCTAATCATTGGGGTCTTCTTAGACTTTCTTTCCTACCACATACTCTAATTTTTTTTTAACACCGTATCTTCTGTCTGTCTACATGGAATCTGGAAACCCCAAACTTGTGGCCTAGTGGTGACATGGGCACTGTACCCCAGAAACCCAGGCGAACTATTGTCAGGGGAACTCCCTTGTTTTTTTCTGTCTCTGAGACTAAAAACACCCTCTAGGGTCCTGAGATGACTATCTTCCTTTGATCGTCCTCTAGATGGACAGAAAGATGCACCTTCAAGCCACACCTTGATCCTATCGGACATCTGTTTGTCCCCTAAAACTAAGGAATCTTTATCTCCCCAGGCAGACATCACCCCACCTCAGGCCTGAGTGACTCTTTTGTAAAAAATGTATAAAATCCCCAGAACTGATGCCTTCTGGGGGACAGCCTCTCCATCCATGCTGTCCCCATGGAGGAACAGCCTTTCTTTTCATGCTGTCCTCCCAAGGAACTGCCCCCAACCTTGCTGTTCCACTTTGCTATCCTCCTGGCCACTCTCAACATTACTCTCTGAATTAATAAATCTCTTTTTGTTTTTAAGCTAAGTTTTGGAGTCATTGCATGCTTACAAAAGGCATCCTTCCTGAACCCCAAAGGGTATCCTTCCTGCCCATAACAGTGGGATCTGGTGAACCCCAAGTTTCAGGACTAGCTTGTAGGTTGGAGACCCCAAAGTTTGTACTTAGTTCCCTGTTCCTGTGGGAATCCACCCTGAAGGGAATCCCAGGCTAGCAGTTTCAGACTAAGTGGAGGATCCTCAGGTGAATGACCAGCCTAGTTGTGTAGAACTAAGCATATGCTACAGACCCTCTTTGTTCTAGGTAGCCTCCCCTAGTGTATCAGAGACCTTTTCCCAAGAAGACCCTCACCTGGGCAGGGACCATCCATTTAGTATTCATTGTAAGTAGCCCCTTCCCTTACACCCCAGCCTCTGGTTCTGATTCCTTTCCCAAACTTGATTTGATCCTATCAGTGTAGTTTGAACACTCCCATTTTCCTTGTTGCTATAGCAATGTCAATCATCTTTCCCTGCCCCCCATTTCCCCAAATGGTATATAAGTTCCCAAATTCTTTTGTTCCTTGGAATTGTCCAATCTAGCTAGGTTGGCTTTCCCAGGGCTCAGTGGCCAGAGTGGCCAGAGTTCAATCCTCAGACTCTGTGCAGTCATGTGTGGCGCCCAGCTCTGCATGGAGGCCTACTATTGCATTGAACCCCTTTCCCTTGATTAAAGAGTGTTTTTTGATTAATTAATAATTCTGTGTTTTTCCCAGTCAACATGTCTTAGTGTCAATTCTAATTCAGAAGAGTGGCAAGGGCTTGGCAATCAAGGGTAAAGTGATTTGTCCAGAGTTACACAGCCAGGAAGTGTCTGATACCAGATTTGAACCCATCTCCTCCTGACTCCTGGCACTCTTATCTACTGTGCTACCCCTTACTACCACATACTCTTCAATCTAGTAACACTGACCTCCTGCCTGGCTCAAAAATAAGACTCTCCATCTTTCCATTTCTGTATTTTCTCTGGTTGTTTCCCTCCTCTGCATGTTCTTCCTCCATATCTCTCCCTCTTGGCTTTCTTCAAGTCTTAACTAAAATTCCAACTTCTATAGAAGATCCCCAATCCCTCTTAATCCTAGTGCCTTTCCTCTGTTAACAATGTCAACATGGAATCTAGAAACCCCAAACTTGTAGCCTAGTAAGATCTGATGAACCACAAGTTTTAGGACTAGATTGTAAGTTGGAGACCCCAAAGTTTGTTCCCTGTTTCTGTGAGAATCTACCCTGAAGGAAATCTCAGGCTAGCAGTTTCAGACTGAATAATGGACCCCAGGGTCCCCACAGACCCTTTCCCTGGAAGATCCACACCTGGGCAGGGACTACCCTTTAGTATCCAATGTCAGTAGCTCCTTCCCTTACACCTAGCCCCTGGCTATGATTCTTTTCCCAAGCTTGATTCTATCCTGTGGTATAGTTTGAACACTCCCATTTCCTTGCAACCATTATAATGTCAATCATCTTTCCCAGCCCCTGGATCCCCCAAATGGTATATAGGTTCCCCAAATTCTTTTGTTCATTGGAGTTGTCATCTAGCTTGTTGGCACTCCCAGGGATAATGTCCCCAGAGTCCAGGGTATAAACCCTGTAAATTTGTGGCACCAGACTCTTGAGTAAAGGGCCAAATATTGGATTTATCCGGATCCTGATTAAACGGGTGTTTTTTTCTGAATACTTCCGTAGTTCTGTGTTATTTACAAGTTCACAACAATTTCCTGTTTCTCCTGTATGTAGCTTATTTGTATATATTTGTTTGCTTATTGTCTCTTGTTAGATTGTGAACTCCTTGAGGGCAGGGACTTTCTTTGGCCTCCTTTTGTACCCCTAGTGCTTAAGGCACTGTGCCTGCCACATAGTAGATGTTTAATAAATGTTTATTGATTGTGTTGACTTGGAAAAAACACAGAACTATTAAAGAGTCAGAAAAGTCACTCTTTAATCCAGGAAAAGGGGTTCAGTGTGATAATAGGTCTCTGCCATCTACTTCAGTGGGAGGTAGTAGACCCTATCCAAAGTCAAGTAGCTCTTTTGTCTCCAGAAGCCTTTCCCAGTATATATCACACCCTCCCTTTCTGAGGATCAAACTCAGAGGAGACTGACTTGCTACCTGCTGTGCCAAAGTTGAAGTGGATGTCTATTGTCTGGTGAAGTGGGACCTTCCCTCTGGGGACCTGTGAACAAGGTCAAAACCTGGGGTTTCTACCTCCCAACTAAATAAACTGGGGATCTCTAGATTTCCATGTTGACAACATCAATGAGTTCACAGGTCAATTCAATTAAAAAACAATTGTTACCTGAAAAAAAAAATAGATGTCTACTGTATGCAAAGCAAAAAAAAAAATTAGCAAGGAGTAGTGGGATACAGCCGATTTTAGATTTCAGAGCCAGGAAAATCTCTATTTAAAATTTTGAGTAGGGGCAGTTAGGTAGCTCAGTGTAGAGCCAAGCTTGGGAGATAAGATAGGCCTAGGTTCAAATCTGATCTCAAGATACTTTCTAGCTGTGTGACCCTGGCCAAGTTGCTTGATTCCAATTGCCTAATCCTCATCTTTTCTGCCATGCATTGGGTACAGCTCCTAATGGCTCTGGAGAGCTGACTGTCATATTTTTCTGGGTGAGCATTTACACGATCAGGGTTTGATTTACTGTTTGTATTGATTGTCCAGAGTTGAGTGTGAAGGAAGAAAATGTAATAATGCAGATTAAATTTTCAAGTGTATTGCCCGTACATTCCCCTCGACCCACTCAAGTTGCTAGTTAAAGATTTTGCCCACACGCTTCTGATTAAGTCCCACTATGATACAGTTTCGGAAGCTATAATTTGTTGCCGGTGGCCCCGTAAAGTTCTGGAGTTTTCTAGACCAATGAAATCTCAGGTCTGTCTAAGACACACCAAGCTTCTGCAGCCAGCCCTTCAATCTTTCTTCGCAGAACTAGAGACATCGGACTCGAATTCCCAGGAAGCCAAAGGAGTTTCGGGTCGACAGTCATCTTGGGGCTGAGGCTTATGGGAATTGTAGTTGCGGCTGCCTTCTCTGCATGAGGCGCTAGCTCAGCGGACTACAACCCCCAGAAGGCCAGAGAAGCAGGATTGCCTGGGGATGGGATTGGGAAAGGCGCTGTAGCGGTGGCCGTATTCTTCGCACCCCAGATCATAGACTGCAGCGAGAACTTGTATAAACAACATCTTGATTCCATGACTCCAGGACCAGTGGAGAGACACAGAACCACCACGGGGCGGAGCCCTGGCTTGATACAGAGTTTAAGGAAGGGATGCGCAGACGCAGTTGCTCTCAACGGCCGGCCTAGTCACATCTGCATTAAGTCTAAGCGGCCGGCAGGAGGCGCAGGCGCAGTGTGACTCGGGTGGCCGGCAAGAGGCGGAGGCGCAGCCGCAGTGACCCAGAATGGGCTCAAGGGAAAACCTGATAGCAACGCATGCGCTGGAGTAAGCGCCCTTTATTAATGGCGATTATCTTCTTAATGGTACTGTAATTCCTTACACTTGATACTTTACTAGTGTTGTTACATATGTAACGAGTTCGGTCCGACTACACCAAGAGACAGACACACGGATGCAAACGCAAGGTTCTTTATTGCAGCAACACGCGGGGGAGAATTGGGCGTCCAATTCCCCCGAATATGTCTATAGCACACGTTTATATAGAAAGCTTAAGGGAGGTGGCTCGGTCTAGAGGGGTATGTGTTTATCTATAGGAGCATGTGCTTATCTATAGGAGGTTAGGCGTGGGGTGGGTTTGCCTATTTATCTCTATGGTGCGCGGGGTCGGGTGGATCTAAGGGGGCACACGCTTAAGGGGGCACACGCTTAAGGGAACACACGATTATCACTGGTTACAGTGAGACTACTGTATCCCTTATCTGAACACTCCCAGGAGAGAAAGACAAGTTTGTTATCCATTCCTTTTTGTTTGTTTTAAATCTTATTTCTTAGATTTGGGTTCCAAAGCAGAAGAGTGGTAAGGGCTAGGCTGGGGGATTAAGTGATTTGCCCAGGGTCACAGCGCTAGGAAGTGCCTGAGGTCACATTTGAACTGAAGACTTCTCCAAATCTGGCTTTCAATCCACTGAGCCACCTAGCTGCCTCCTTCTTATGCTTTCTTAAAGAGAAAGTATTGGCACAGAGATGGAGCCACCCGGGGTCACACAATGCCACCCCGCCTGTAATTTAGGATTCCTGGTGTCTGGGGCCCTGCTCTCTGGGGCCCAGGAGTAATGATCCAAGGGACCTGAACTGCTTTTCCGCGGAAGAGTGCTGATTTGTAGTCTGAGAGCCTGGGTTTACAGATGCCCTCCCCCCAGCCTTCTCTACCACTTAGAGAGTTGGACTAGGGGATTTCTGTGGGACCATATAAGTGTTAGGACCTCAGGGGACCTCCTGGCAGGCACTGAATTGTCAAAAAATGTGTCCAAGGACAACTTCAGGCAATCGGAAAATTGGTGCCTGATGCTAGAGGGGAAGGAGAAAGATAACCCTGAACTCAGAATATTTCTAATCTAAGGAGGAAATCCACCCTGGCCCAAGAAGTCCCTGCCCTGCAGGAGGCCACTCATCTAAGCAAGGTGTTGCAAGATCTGCCCTGGAATTGGGGTGACAACTAAATTCTCAATCCATTTGAAGATAGATTGTTTAGAGAAGACAGAATCCCTACCTTTAAGGAGCTCCAGGTCCCTTTGGGGGATTTATAATCCAAGATATTGGGAATTGCCTCCAGGTGATGCCAGCAGCAGCCTGTCTCCCTAAACATTTGGCACCAGATGCCTCCCTCCCCCCTCTTCTTTTCATATTCTGTATATACCAATGGAGGATTTGGTTGTCTCAAGTCCCTTGCAGTATAAATAGTACATCTACACTTATGCTTGAGGCCCTGTGCTGTAGCTTTGTGCCCAACCCCTTGATTTATTTAGTCAGACATGGTTAGTGGCATCCTTTTTACCACTTATCCAGTGTGATTTCTCACATTTCTAAGTGCATGAGGAGTTACAAAGTGCTTGGAGAGGTCTGAGGAGAAAGGTTGTTATTTTGAGGATGGTGAAGTTTGCAAGGTTCCTGGAGTTGAGCTTTAAAAGAAATCAAAAGGGCAAGGAACCAGGCAAGGATGTGGGGAAGTCCTCAAGGTGTTTAGGGGTTCTCTTTTCCAATCCATTGTTCAATTTAAAATCATTTTCCTAAAACTGGTGTCTGACTATGTTGCTCCCTTGCTTGAGAAACTCCAATGACTCTGGCCATCAGAGTAAAATGAAAATACTGTTTTGGCATTCTTGTTCAGTCTGAAACTGGCATTGAAACCCCTCACAATCTGGCTCAGGTCTCTTAATGCCTATTACATGATACTCTCCTTCAAGCACTGTGATTGCCAGCCAAATTGGTCCACCTTTATTCTATTTCCAGTCCCCTTGACTTTTCATAAGAGCCCCTTCCCTCCCCTCATGCCTGGTATGCCTTCACCCCTCCCATCCCCTTACTTCCTTGGCTTCCTTCTAGGCTTTGTGTTGGTGCCCACTACTGGAAGCCTTCCCAGATCCCCCTGGGTCTTGTGCCCTCTTCCACCCTCTCTAAATGACTACTTACTTATCCCAACTGAGCAGTAATTTCCTCTCCCTAGAATAGAAACTCCCTGAGGTCAGGACTCATTTGAGCTTGTTTTTGTTGTGGTGTTGGTGACTTGAGAGGTAATTTCTCTGGCATAGGAGATTCCTGATGAGGAAACTTTCCGTATCTATGGAGATCTGCCACTATTCTACCATCTATTGTCATAGAGAGTAGATAAAGCAGCTTACTCCACTCCTGCCAACTCTGGGAGGTAGATATTAACTCCATTTTAGAGATGAGGATCTGAGCTCAGCAAGGGGAATTAGAGCTTCAGTGTGTGTCAGGCAAGGCTGGAACCCAGGTCCAAGCTGGCAGTTAGTCATTCCACTTAGCCTCTCACTGCCTTAGTTCTTTGCTGTCCCTCCAAAATTAGAAATGATATCTTAGATGCCAAGTACAGTGGCCTTTTCTCAAGCCTCATTTTCCTTGACCTCTCCTTAGCCATAGACAGTTGATCACTCTCTCCTCATAGATGATGCTCTTTTTTTGATGGAAAAGTTATTATTTTATTATTTAGTATGATCAAAGTAAAAGAGAAACTATTACAAACCCATCTGTTCCATTCCTAACTTTTACTATTCTAACATGGATTCAATCACCTGATTCCCCATCCCCATCCTTATTGTTCATATTTTACTTTCCCAATTCCATTTATTAGACATTCTTCTCTTTAGGTTTTTAGGACACCACTCTCTCTAGGTTTTCCAACTCTGTATCTGACAGGATCCTTCTATGTCTCCTTCACTGCATCCTCCTCCAGATTGTGCCCCACCAACCAGAGGGATCCCTCAGGAATCTGCCCAAGACCCTCTTTTCTCCTCTAGTATATAACTTCATTTGGTGATCTCATCAGCTCCCATTGATTTAATGACCATCTTTATGCTGATGATTCTCAACCTAATCTATCCTCCCCACATCCAGTCTGTTGCCAAGGCCTGTGACTAGCACATGCTGGCAATATCTCTCTAATACACCCCCTTCTCTCTTCTGATACCCACCATTCTAGTGCTGGCCCTCATCACCTCAAGCCTAGATTATTACAATAGCTACTGGTGGGTCAGCCTGCCTCCAGTCTCTCCCCACTCTAATCCATCCTCCATTCAGCCTCAGAGTAATTGTCCTAAAGCACAGGTCTGGCTCTGTTACCCCCACCCCTTACTCGATAAACTCCAGCGACTCCCAATGACATCCAGGATCAAATACAAAACCCTGTTTGGTGTTCAAAGACTCTTTTTTTTTTAACCCTTACCTTCTGCCTTAGAAGCAATACTAAGTAGCAGTTCTAAAAACCAAAGAGCAAGAAGGGCTAGACAATGGGGATTAATTGATTTGCCCAGGGTCACACTGCTAGGAATTATCTGAAAGTCACACCTGAACCCAGGTCCTCCAACTCCAAGTTTGGTGCTCTATCCACTGAACCACTTAGCTCCCCTTCAAAGACCTTCTCATCCTACACTCTGCCCCCACTCCAGCCTTCTTTACTCCCAATTTCCTTTACACACTCTTCTATTTAGTCACACTGATATCCTTTGCTCTTCCATAAAGAAGATACTCCATCTCTTGGCTCCAGGCATTTTCTCTGGCATATTTGGAATGCTTTCCCTCCTTTCCAGGCTTCCTTTCAGTCCTAAATAAAATCAAAGCACCTGCAGGAAACCTTTCCCAATCCCTCTTGATTCTAGTATGTTCCCTCTGCAAATGATTTCCTATTTTGTCCTTTACATAGCTTATTTGTACATATTGGTTAGTTGTCTCTGCTTAGAATGTGAGCTTCTTGAGGGCAGGAACTTTTTGCCTCCTTTTTTTGTCCCTAGTGTTTTAACATAGTGCATGACACATAGTATGCACTTAATAAAGGCTTACTGACTTGATGCCTGGGTAAAATGCTTTGCCAACCTTAAATGCTGTATAAATGCTACTAGCTATTGTTATCTCCTCAAAGCATGCATACAATCAGGATTTTCACCTGAGATTTGCTTCAAGTTTAGGAAAGGTGAAATCTCCTTTTCTTCTTTGATGCCCAACCCTTTCCCTTACATGATGGGCATACCTGTAAATGGACATTTATCTTCAGCCCAGATCTACCCATGCAGAGCTTAAAGGTGGGCTGGGATTGGGGAGGAAGGTTGATGGTATAGAATTTGGGGAGGTGGGAATAGACTGTGGGTTATCTTTATTAGTGACTTAGTGTTTATCGATGTCTCAGCTTAGAGCCTTCCCAGTGAACAGAGCTACTACCAGACCCCATATGGGACTCCAAGGCTGAATTAATCAGCTTGAGTCGACAGTATGAGGCGGCAGAGGATAAAAATACCGAGAGAGAGAGAGAGAGAGAGAGAGAGAGAGAGAGAGAGAGAGAGAGAGGCTCCCTGGAGGTGGGGCCCACAGCCAGATTCAGGCATGAGTCACCCACCCCATAACTAAATTTAGAAGATGCTGAGGGAGGGACCTTCCTCCCCTTAAAAGCTATGGAGACATGAAAGATACTGATTAAGGTGTTTAGGGGCAAACAGAAGGGACCTTCTTCAATGAACCGCTGAACCATCCCTGCACCTGAGGGGGAAAGGCCAGGAGCAAAGTGATTTAAGGCAAAGAGAGAGAAAGAGTGGGGGAAAATGAATAAGCTGATCTCCAAGCCCCAAATTCAAGCTTGTGGTTTTAGCATGACTCCTAAGCTCAAACACAGATTAGGACCCAAAAAGGCCGTGGACACAAACAAGATTAAGAGCATGAGTATCTCCTAATGGGTCCACCACTAGTGTCGGAATCAGTTATCTCCTGACTCCACAGCTTTCTTCTTGATGTATCACACTGAGTCTTGCTTCCACTGCTTCAGGGGACCTTGGCAAGGGAGGGGTCCTGGGCTGCCTGACTTGAACCAGATAAATCAGAGCATGTAAAAACATGGAGCCTGGGTGATGAGTGGAAGCTGATGCAGACTGAGTAAAGAAACTCTCTGTGGATGCTTCAGGTGACCCAGGCATCCACTACCCACTTCACCTCTGCCAGGGCCTGAGGGATCCTTAAGCCCAGCAGTACGGAGGGGCTGTGCCAATCTGATCTGATCTTCCCTTCCCCAGGCTCAGCAGGAGAAAGGCAGGAGGGAGTTTAGGTCATGGAAACAGCCTGACAGGAGGTCATGACTTATTCATGAGTCCCTGCCTGGGCCAGGCCTGGTCCTCTACAGGTTAAGATAAGTCCAGAGTGATAAGCTCCAGGAGAGGAGGAAGAGTGTGTTCCATCCCCCAGGGTCCCTTCATCCCCCCAGGTTCAGGGACATCTCTAACTTCTGCTCCCAATGGAACCCCAAGCCCCTTAGAGGAAACAAGAATTTAATTGTAAGGGACCTTAAGATCATCTATCAAACAACTTCATGTTACTGTAAATTAAATGAGTCTAGAGAGGTTGTGATTTTCCTAAAGTCACCTAAATAATTGACTCATGTGTTAAAAGGCTGACTGCAGCACCCAGCCAAAAGGACCCATTAATTTCCCGAGACCCTCCAGGATCTTAGGAAAGAACCTTAGAACTTTTGATAATGTGTCAGAACATTTAGAACTGGAAGAACTTTTCTTCTTTTAGAACTCAACTCAGGTGCCATCTTCTCCATGATCCTACCAGCTAAATATTTCTCCTTAAATTGTTCTGGATTTTACATTTTCTTTTATGATTTTGTAATAATATCCCTCTGAATTGGTATGCTGACAGATGTCTGATCCTTTAAGTTTAATCTGCATTGTTAAAATTTTCTCTTCTTTTAAAAGCCTAGATCATCAACTAAACAAATCAAATCTCCCTTTTTAGTGTTTGCCAATATCCAAGGTGTAAGTGCTCATACTGAAAATTTTACAGTTGGGTTCCAGCACAACACTAAATTCTCCTAATTAAAAACCAAAACAACAACAAAAATCCTTATCTTCTGTCCGTATATTAATTCTAAGACAGAAGAGCAGCCAGAGCTAGGGAAATTCGATTAAGTGACTTGCCCAGAGTTTGAACCCAGGTCCTCCTGACTCCAGGCTTTGTGTTCTAACTATTGTGCTGGCTTCTCTGCCCTTATTCTTCCTTATTTTGGTTTTGGTCTGGGCCTGTGTTTTCCCCAGGTATCTAACAGTGAGGAAATACCTCCCTCTGATGCCTTAGTAAATCCTCTCTAATTTACACAATTTGTTTATGGGCCTTAGAGGTTAAGCTTTGTCCTAAATTTCAGCCAGTCTGTACCAGAGGAAGGGCTTGGAGCTGATGAGGCCTCCCACAGCCCCCTCTTCACAACTGTACACTGCCTTTCTCTCTTGTGTAACTCCCATGCATCACGTTTGTCATACTGTTCTGAGGAGACTTGAAACTCCATGAGAGCCAAGAACTGTCATTTTTTCCAAACTGATAGCCCTGACACATGGTCTTATAATTAGTAGGCACTTAATAAATGTGTGAGTCCAGATCTCAAGGCAGCCACCAGAAAGAACCATACAATTTAGAGTTGGAATCCGTTCCTTTCTCTTCTTGCTTGTCACCTCTGTGGCCAGTATCATCAAACCAAGTGACCAGGCTTCTCTGGCCCTCTACCAGGATACCAGCTGCTTGATTCTCTGCCCTCTGCTTGCCACATTTGCCCAGTACTGGGTAATACTGCCTTTCATAGTTGCCTTCTCTCACTCTATTTCTCCCTTCCTTCCTTTCCTTTTTTTTTTTTTAACACTTATCTCTGTCTTAGAATCTATACTAAATAAGCAGAACAGTAAGGGCTGGGCAATGAGAGTTAAGTGACTTGCTCAAGGTCACACAGCTAGGAAGTATCTGAGATTTGAACCTGGAACCTCCTGTCACTAGGCTGGGTGCCCTATTCACTGAACCACCCAGCTACTCCTAAGAGAAGGGGAAACTGGTTCATTTGCTTTTTTCTCTTTCTGTATAGTGGTCCAAGAAATCTGGACTACTTAAAAAAAAATCCTTACCTTCTGTTTTAGAATGGATACTAAGTATTGATTCTATGGCAGAAGAGTAGTAAGAGCTAGGTAACTGGAGTTAAGTGACTTGCCCAGCGTCACACAGCTAGGAAGTGTGAAAGGCTACTTTTGAACTCAGGCCCTCCCATCTCTAGGCCTGGCTCTCTATCCACTGAACCACCTCTCTGTTTCTTATAATTTTTATTTACTCTACCAGCCCAGTGCCAACTCCTCTTTTTGACTTGCACTTGTAAGATGGGTCTCCTCCCTCTGACCCCCAGAGGATGCCTGCAGTCTAAGTAGGCTGTGAGCTCTTTGAAAGGTAGGACCTGTCATTTTTAAATCTTTATATTCTTGACAGAATCACAGTACTCAGTTGGGTCCCAGCGCTCTCCTAAAGTTAGAGCTCACCTTTCAAAGGTCTGCCAGAAAACTAGCTTAGAACAAAGGCATTGGCTGACAGAGCATGGAACTTACAATAGAGCATTCTCTCTCCCCAAAAGATGGGGCATGCTCTCTTAGAAATATACCCAGCCATGGGGCAAGGAGGTGGTTAGAGAGCCAGGCCTGGAGACAGGAGGTCCTGGGGTTAAATCTGGACTCAGACACTTCCCAGCTGTGTGACCCTGGGAAAGTCACTTAACTCCACTGCCTAGCTCTTACCGATCTTCTGCCTTGGAACCAATACATAGTACTGATTCTATGACAGAAGGTAAGGGTTTAAAATATTTGTATGTGTATGTATAGATGTATATACACCCAGTCTCAGTAGGGAGACCGGGCAGAGGTCAATTTGGAGAGACACCCGGAGGGAACCCATGTGGCTGCACATATGAGGAAGAGCCCCAAGAACCCTCATCTGGCATTCTTTCCTTTGACCTTGGTGTCTGCGTCTCCTTCGGATGCTGCCCTACAGTTCATGGCAGAGATGGCTTGGCCGGAGTCTTTATAGCTTCCAGCTTCTTGCTCAGCTGAAATCTTTCCAGGCTTTGGGCTCCCAATAGGGAACTGTACTGGAGCTAAAAGTGCTGTTCTTGTGTCACTGCTCAATGGGCCTGCTCTTTCTAGGGCACATTGATCCAAAAGTTGGCTGTGGCCTCAGCGACTTCCAGCTCCTGGGTCTGCCGAAATCTTTAAAAAACAAATTAATTTATTTAGTCCATTTAGAACATTATTCCTTGGTTACAAGAATCATATTCTTTCCCTTCCTCCCCTCCCCCACCATTCCCATAGCTGATGTGCAATTCCACTGGATATTACTTGTGTCCTTGATCAAACACTATTTCCATGTTGTTGATGTTTGTATTAGGATGATCATTTAGAGTCTACATCCCCCAGCCATATTCCCTCGACCCATGTATTCAAGCAGTTGTTTTTCTTCTGTGTTTTTACTCCCACAGTTCCTCCTCTGGATGTGGATAGTGTTCTTTCTTACAAGTCCTTCAGGATTGTTCTGGATCATTGCATTGCTACTAATGGAGAAGTCCATTACATTCGATTGTACCACAGTGTATCAGTCTCTGTGTACAATGTTTTCCTGGTTCTGCTCCTCTCATTCTGCATCAATTCCTGGAGGTCGTTCCAGTCCCCATGGAATTCCTCCACTTTATTATTCCTTTTTGCACAATAGTATTCCATCACCAACATATACCACAATTTGTTCAGCCATTCCTCAATTGATGGGCATCCCCTCGTTTTCCAATTTTTGGCCACCACAAAGAGCGCAGCTATGAATATTCCTGTACAAGTCTTTTTTCTTATTATCTCTTTGGGGTGCAAACCCAGCAGTGCTATGGCTGGATCAAAGGGCAGACAGTCTTTTAGCGCCCTTTGGGCATAGTTCCAAATTGTCCTCCAGAATGACTGGATCAATTCACAACCCCACCACCAGTGCATTAATGTCCCTACTTTGCTACACCCCCTCCAGCATTCATTACTTTCCTCTGCTGTCATGTTAGCCAATCTGCTAGGTGTGAGGTTCTGCCAAAATCTCTTGTCAGGCCAAGGCCAACTCATTCCCAGACAGCCAGGATCCTTCCCCTGGCTGGTGGGAAGTCTTCCCCAGTTTTTCCCTTCCAGAGCCCTTCAGCCCATCCCAGGAGCCAAGCTTTCAGGTCTGAGGCTCAGGAAACAACTTTCCGAATTCTTTTCTCAAACTGGGGGCTGATGCCCTTCCTTATGGCCATGAGCTTCTATTATGGGATGCCCATGCTGGTGGAGAAAAGAGAGAGTAATGCCTGCCTTGCCTTCTCCATAGAAGGATGTGGACAAGCAGCCCTTTCCTGGGGGCAGCCTTTTATAGAGGCCTGATTCTCCCAGCCAATCAGTAGTGGCTCTGGGCATCTGATGTTCCTTGCTTTTCTCCAATGGTCAATGCTTTCTCATGTCATCAGGATGTCTAGGAAGCACCTGCATACATTTATTGTATATTATTTTTATATTATATTTATTTTATTGGGTTTAATAAATTCCAATATACCTCATTATTGGTTGGTATTGTTTTGTTAAGGTAGCTCAGTTTGATCAGGGCCTTTCCCTGATCCATCTCCTTTAGATTTACAAAGGCAGAGACTTTCTAGGAACTACCTCCTCCTCCTCTCTGCAGTGTCTTTTTATAGAGGAGGCCCAAATCTTTTATAGGCCCAGGTGAAGAGATCCAGGTAATAAAGCTAGCACTGGTAACTCAGAGACTGACTCTGCCCCAAGGACTGACTTACTAGTCATCTTGGAGCTCCAAGGGACTTTCAAGGGCATCTAGCTCTTCATTTTAGCAGATGGGGAAACTGAGGCCCATGAAAGTGAAGGGACTTGTCCAAGGTCACAAGGAGAAAGTAACAAAGCCAGGGCTCTTTCTACTGCTCCACATGACCTCCCATGAAAAGACTGTAGACTTTACTGGTGGAAAGAATAATAGACTTGGAGTCAGGCAGGCCAGGCTGCCCGTAGCTACTAGGATACTAACTCTCTGGGGACAAATGACTTACCTCCCTTGAGCCTCAGCTTCCTTATCCATTAAATGGGGACAATAATCCTTGCTCTACTTACTTGCAGGACCATTGCTGAGCACAGTACTTGTTAAACTTTATATATATCCGCACTTCAAGATGTCCAGTTTTATCATAGTAGGGACCCTCCTCTGTATGCATCAGCGGACCCTTCCAGAGTTGTCAGGATCAAGTAAGTCATCAGACTCTGACTTAGTGGTGAGTACCTCTGAACTGAGCTGGGACAGTCTGTTGCTGCAGCCTTCCTCCTTTGCTAAGACCTGCTGGAGCTTCCACTCCAAAGGCACAGCCCATAAGAGGCCAGCATCACCCCTGTGCCAAGACAAGCTGCCGAAGAGAAACTTTTGGGGACTGATTCTGCTATTTGGTTTAATTCAATTAAGCACTAATGAAGTGGCTGCTGCATCTAAGGTACTGTATCATATGCTGGAAACAAAGCTTCCCATTAGATTGTAAATTCCTTGAGGACAAGAATGGTCTTTCTCCCTTTTTTTGTAACTAACATAGCAAACAGGCATGTAATAGCTTCTTCTTTATTTATTTAAAAAAGAACTTGCTTTCTATCCTACTCAGAAATCTAGGACAGAAGGGGAAGGACTAGGCAATGGGGGTTAAGTGACTTGCCCAGGGTCACACAGGTAGGAAGTATCTGAGGCCAAATTTGCACCCAGGACCTCCCATCTCTAGGCCTGGCACTCTGTCTACTGAACTACCTAACTGCCTGCCTCTCCTAATGGGTTCTTAATCAATGTTTAGCAGCTACTGACTAAAGCTAAGACAGAACAGTCTCTGCCCTTGTGGGGATATGATGTGAATGCAGGTTGCCACAAAGTTTGTATGAGGAGAGAAAGGAGAAAAGAGCCCATGGAGGCAGATTTTGGATTTGCCATCAGAGCTAGCAGGAGTAAAATGGCTTGCTTGCTCAGGTGGGAGGGTTTCCTGACCCTGAAGGGAGGCTGGCAGGAAGGCTGAAAGCTGGATGGTCCTTTGTAGTTGTGAGGAGGGTAACTTCTTCAGGGATAGCCTAGACTAGTTATCCCCAGAGGTTCTTCAAGCCCTCAGAGTCTGGAAGTCTGTGTTTCTATGAATGATGAATCACTTCCGAATATAACACAGCACTTTACAGTTTATAGAGTGATTCTCCAGTCCTTCTGTCACTGCACCCAAGATCCCGGAGTGTCAGAATCCCAGGGCTACAAGGGACCTGAGAGAGCTAGTTCAGTTTCTTCATCCTTCTCACTCCCTTACCCCACACTTCTCATCGGGGGGCCAGTGTTGTCGCTGAGTCTACTCCCCCTCACACAGCCGCCACCACTCTAGGGGCTCTTCTGATCTCATCCGCTGCCCAACTGGTCTGCCTGCCTCAAGCCTCTCCCTACTCCATTCTCCACACAGCTGCCCAAGTGAAATTCCTCTAGCACAGGGCTGACCATGGCTGTCTCCTGCTAACTAAGCTGCCTTTTATTTGTGGAATCAAATCCAAACTGCTCCGTTGGGATCTAAGCTCAGTTATGGTTGGGTCCAACCCTTTGTGACCCCATTTAGGGTTTTCTTGGCAAAGATATCAGAGTGGTTTGCCATTTCCTTCTCTAGGTCATTTGGCAGATGAGGAAACTGAGATATACAAAGTTACGTGACTTGCCCAGGGTCACACAGCTAGTGTGTCTGAGATCAGATTCAAACTCATGAAGATGAATCTTTCTGACTCCAAGCCCAGTGCTCCATCTACTGTTCCACCTAGCTGCCCTTGTCTTTAAAGCTCTTTACAAACAGACCCCAATCTGCTTTACCAGCCTTATTCTTTAAGACAGCCCTTCACATGCTCTTCAGGCCAACCAAACTGACCTATAGGAGGTATTTAGGGAATATTTGCTGATTGATGCTGGACCACAAGGAGAAAAGTGAGTCCTAGAGAAAGGAAATGGTGCTCCCAAGTGCATAAAGCTCATACATTCTCTTTGATAGTTTTAGAGTTGGAGAAGCTAACAGTCAGAGAGGTAAAGGAAATGACCTAAAATCTCCCAGCTAGTTTCTGATGGCAGGGATTCAAACCCAGGGTTTCTGATCCCAAATTGTTCATTGCGAGTGTTTCCTCCATGTTTCAAATCCCAGCTAAAATCACCTTCTAGAGGAAGCCTTCCCTCTGTTGACTGTCTTCAGGCTCCAGCTTATCTGCACATAACAACTGCTCCATGTTGTCTCCCTCATTAGACTGAGAACTCCTCCAGAGCAGGGCCTGTCTTTTACCTTTCTTCCTGTCTCTTGTGCCTGGCAGAGGAAGTGCTAAATAAGTGTTTATTGACTGGCTGACATTATCTCACTTAGCCCTTGCAACAACTCCAGTTCAGTGACTTCCACAGGGTCACACAGGCAGCAAGGATAGGATGTGGAATTGGAACCCAGGTCTAATTCACACGAGGTCCAGTGCTCCCTCTACCATACTGTGCCTCTTGTTGCTTATGTCTGTCCTGGCCTTGACACTTTCCAAAGTTCCGTTCATATGCTTATATATATATATATATATATATATATATATATATATATGCTGGACTACAAGGAGAAAAGTGAGTCCTAGAGAAAGGAAATGGTGCTCTCAAGTGCATAAAGCTCATACATTCTCTTTGATATATATATATATATATATATATATATATATATATATATATATATATAAACAAACCCTTATCTTACATCTTAGAATCAATATTGATTCTAAGGTAGAAGAGTAGTAAGGGCTAGGAAGTGGGATTAAGTGACTTGCCCAGGGTCATACATACGTACACACATAAAGTGTAGGAGGCTAGATTTGAGCCCAGGACCTCTCATCTCTAGGCTTGACTCTCAATCCAATGGGCCACCTAGATAAGCTTCTATTCTTATTTTAGTATTAGAGGGTAAGCAGGCAGGGAAGATATTTTATTTGTTTGACCTAGAAGGAAACCAAGGCAAAGAGAGGTATATGAACTTGCTCAGGGTCCTACAACAAGTGGCTGAACTCTGATTAGAGAGAATATTTCCTGGCTTTGACTCAGATTTGTTTCTCTTACTCTGAACTACTAGCTATTTAACTGGGGGAGATTTCAGAGGCCAGGGAGAGAAGAATTGAGTGTATGTATCATGAATGTAACCCATGAACAGACCTTGACTGAGCAGTAGCTGGGTTGCTCAGAGGGTAGAGAGCTAGGCCTAGTGGCAGGAAGACCTGAGTTTGTGTGATCCTGGGCAAGTTATTTGACTCTATTTGTCTCTGTTTCCTCATTTGTCAAATGAGCTGGAGGAGGAAATGGCAAACAACTCCAGTGTCTTTGCTAAGAAAACCCCAATGGGGTCACAGAGTTGGACAAGGCTGAACAATAACAATTGAGGACTTTTCAGGATCACAAATTTATTTATTTTTTAATTGAAAATATTTCACTGATTAATTTAGAATATTTTTCCATGGTTACATGATTCATGTTCTTTCCCTCCCCTCCTCCCACCCCACTCTGGTAGCCAATGCACAATTCCACTGGGTTTTACATGTGTCATTGATCAAGACCTATTTCCATATTATTGATATTTGCACTAGGGTGATCCTTTAGAGTCTACATCCCCAGTCATATCCCCTTCAACCTGCGTGATCAAGCAGTTGTTTTTCTTCTGAGGAACACAAGTTTAATGGGGCTTAAGCCTCTTTTGTTGAGAAAGGCCCAAACCCAGGTAGGGAAATGAATAGAATTAGAACTCAATACTCTAAAGTTTGGAGGTAATAGGAACTCAGGACCAGAAATGATTTCATCATCTCAGATTACATTTTAGCAAGCAGCAGCATTGACAGATCCTTATTTAGCATACATTGCCTGGAAGGCCCAAACTCAATTCTGAGGTCAGTATGTCCTAATGACTCTTAAAAGAGTTTCCTGTCCACCCTTCCTCTCTCTCTCTCTCTCTCTCTCTCTCTCTCTCTCTCTCTCTCTCTCTCTCTCTCTCTCTCTCTCTCTCTCTCTCTCTCTCTCTCTCTCTCCCCTCTCTTTCTGTCTCTCTCTGACTCTGACTCTCTTTCTCTCTGTCTCTGTCTCTCTCACTGTCTCTCTCCCCACCCCCCCTCTCTGTCTCTCTCACCATCAGGCTCCCTCATAATACTGTGTCTTCTAACCTCCTGAGTCCCTGAGTTCAGTTGCTCTCTTCCCCTTTAGACAAGGGTCTTCTTAAGGGCAGAGGGCGCTGAGCCCCTCCCCTGTTCCCCTTCAGACTAGGTCCCTCTAAGGGCTTCTCTGGGCCTCAGTTCCCTTGGCTTTTCATCTCTGGGCTCAGTGCCCAGTGTGCTGAGGACCAGGCCAGTGAGGGTGTGACTTGTCTAGATGCTTGTTTTGTCCCTGTGAAGGGACTCTGTGTCCCTGTGCCGATGGACAGGCTGATGAAGAAGCCTGGGAAGAGAGACCTGAAGGTCATGCCGTCCCCGATAAGAAGCCTGCACATTTCTACAATAAAGGGAGAAATTTCCTTTCCTCTTGCCTTTCTTTGTGTCTAGGCCTGAATTATTTTCTTCTTTGATTCCTGAAAGTTACACCTTGAGGGGAAGAGAAAGAAAGGCCTGTTCTCATTTGTCAGAGAAGGAAACTGAGGCCCATTGAAGGGAATGGGCAGGATCAAGGTGGTACAGCTACCACAAGGAAAAACCAGATCTCAAGCCCAGGTCCTTTGATGACAAATATAGTGCCTTCTCCATTGCTCTGGGTTTTCTCATTTTCTTGGATTCTCACACCAGACTTGAAAATGAGGCAGGGCTGGAATTTACTCTAATTTTCAGAGGGGAGACCGAGGTCTGGAAGGGAAAAGTGTTCTAACTAGGGACACAAAGCTGGTAGGACCAGAGCTAAGCCTTGAGCTCAGGCCTCTTGCCCCCTAATGAGGACTTCTTCCATTCTGTTCTCTCTCTAAACTCTGGCACCATGATCTCATCATCTGCCATAGGCCTTGTTATCATCCCTATGCAGATAACTTAATCTCTCCCTGAGTTCCAGTCCCACATCACCAATTGCCTATTGGATATTTCAAAGCTTCCTGTAAGGGAAGGAACCAGCATTTATGGAACACCCCTGAAGCTGGCAGGCTCTTTGCCATAGGCACCTGGATCCCATCATGCTCAAAACAGAACCTTTGATCTTTCCTTCCAGCCTGTCCCCTTTCAAAACTTCTCAATTGGAGCAGCTAGCAACTCAGTGAATGGAGAGCCCAGCCTAGAGAGAGAGATCCTGGGTTCAAATCTAGCCTCAGACCCTTCCTAGCTCTGTGACCCTGGGTGTGTTGATTAACCCCAACTAAGTCTAGTCTTTACTGCAAGAAAGCCTTGGAGTATTAGTATTAGTATTGGTTCAGAAGGCAAGGGTTTAAAAAATACAATTAACCCCTCCCACAAAAAAACCCAAAACTTCCCTATTTCTAATCATTCAGATTGTTCTTGATTGCTCACCTTTTTTTTTTCCTAAACCCTTACCTTTGATCTTAGAATCAAAACTGTGTATTGGATCCAAGGCAGAAGAGCAGCAAGAGCTAGGCAATTGGGGTTAAGTGACTTGCCTGGGGTCACATAGCTGGGAAGTATCTGAGGTCAAACTCAAACCCAGGACCTCTTGTTTCCAAGTCTGACTCTTCATCCACTGAGCCACCCAGCTGCCCCTATAGCTCTGCCTTTTCTCAGCCAGTCAACTCTGTCATTTTGACCTCCACCAATTCGACACCCACCACATTATATGGTCCCCATTCTACTTCAGACTTTCATTTAGCCTTAGCTGAACCACTGCAGTAGCCTCCTGGCTCTCCATATTTCCAGCCTAATCCCATCCACCCTCCACAGAGCTGCCAAAGTGACTTTCCATAAAGGTAGATCTGCCCTCAGTACTCTTCTGCTCCCAACCCAGTAAACTCCAGTGACTATTGCTTCTAGGCTCCCATACAAACTCCTCTGGCATTTAGTCACCTGCCTTCCAATGTTATTAAACATTATTCCTCTCCCCTTGTTTGCCTGAGATCCTTTCTAGATCTTTCTAGATCTGACAGTCTCTGACCCTGGGACCAAGTGTAAGTCCCAGTGTGAATAATTTAAGATGTGTTTGCTGTGGGGGAAGGTGAAAGAGAAGGGAGAAACATGGAACTCTGTTTCATAGGGTCCGTATGAGAGAAACGAAAAGCTTTAAGAAAAGGTCTCCCCTCTATCTCCCTTCACCATGCTTGTATTTGCTTCTTCAGAGCCTGGAATCCCCACCCTGGGCAAACACTACCTCTCCTTCTCTGGGCCTCACATCCGGGTCCAACCACTCCCTGGCCATGCCAGTATAACCCTTTATTTCAAAGGGCCCCTAGACACTTCAGGGACTTCTTCCATCTGGAGCTCATTTACTCCACCCAAATGATATGGAAATTTCAATATCTGACAACCCCTGTCCCCTGGAAGTATAGTCACTTTCCTCCCTTACAAGCACATGGGTTCACAATGCTCAAAACATTTACAGTTTTAGTGAGAGGTTAAGGAAAGATTTAGAGCCTTTAGAAAATATCTCTTCTCATCTAGAGATCCATAGAGAGTCTTAATCACAGGGTAGTTCTTGATCAAGGCTCCTGCAGGAGGTAGGTGGGATATTGCTCTGCCTGACCCAAGCAGCTATCTAATCCTTTCTCAGGCCTCTTACCTGGAGTAAATGAAGGATGGGGAGGGGGTGGAATTCATATCCTGCTGCCCTAAAGTGAGGGTGAATAGTTACCATTTTGCCTCAGAGAATCCTCTACTACCCCAGGACCTCAGGGTACTGAAGTCAAGGGTCACTGTGATCTGGAGCTTTGGTTATGGGCAATATTAAGTTCAGAGGCACTCTGCTCTGAGTTTTTATGGGCCAATGAGGGAATATGGGGGAAGCTACTCTTTTGCCGAGCTTTGCTTCTGGCTTTCCTCCCATTCTGATCCTGGCCATACTTACTTTAGGGTGACATCACAGAGGGAATCACCCAATCCCCAGAAGGGACCAGCCTCTACCTCACCCTGATGACTCCACATGTCACCCAGGTAACCTGCCAATTGACTTGGCTGGAAACTGGCCTCAGCTATTTATCCCACAGTAGGGGGTGGGGGGAGGAGGGGGCAGGGGGGCCTTCTCTCCATCACCCAGAGCAGTGAAGACACTGAGGCAGCCCTCTCCCACCTCTGTCTGTCTGGATGGTAAGATCACACTCTCCTAATATTTGCTCTAATTGCTGGTCGGTCAAGGTTGGCCCCAAAGGAATGGATGACTGAATTAAAAGCAAGTCTTTAGAGAACTGTTGTCTAGAAAGTGTCTAAGAATCCCAGGCTGGGTCCTGAAAGCCCTCCATTCTAGTTTGGACCATTCCATAGACTTTCTGGTGGTTCCTTTAATCTTCAGACCCTGAGTTTCTCCCCACAGTCCTTGAGAACAAAGTAGTCTAGGAGGAAAATACCTGGAGAATATCACATGACTTGGGCCTGGAAGAGGCCTTAGAGAGGATCTGTTCTGCCATTTTACAGAAAGAAAGGGAACTTCTGAGGCCCTGAGATCGGAAGGGGCTGGTCAAAGGTCACAGAGGGAGTACAGGGGAGGGCACAGTGACTCCTGATTCAGTGGTTAGAGTGAAGGGGCATTGCTGGAGCAACAGGTAAGGGCACTCCTTCAGCCACTTGGTCTACCTCTCCCACAAGTACACTCTGTATGTAGCCTTGGGCTGCAAGGGAGAGATAGGTGGTGGCACTTGGTGAATAGAATGCATGTCATCCCTCTCAGTTGGTTTCCCTGGACAACCCTTCCCTGGGAATTGAGCAAGCTGTTAATGGTTAATCTCTATTTGGCTTTGGGCAATAACTTCTATTTCTCCATGTTCTCCACCTGTGAATGCTTTGTTTTCTCCTCTCACAAACTAGTTGTTTCCTGAGGGCAGGAGGGGACTTGTCTTCCATCCATGCTGGGGGGGCTCATTGGGGGATGGGCCTCCATTCCTCTCCCCCTCCCCACTCTGTAGCAACATGTCCCTTAGAAGGGCCTCTAGTCTGAAGGTAGAAGTCCGAGAAAAGGGAGCCCCCATGTACCCCTTTCAACTCCTTCCTCTTTCCCCCCAATCAAGATTAGGAAGTTTTAGTATTATGTTGGCTTTTTCCTGGATCCCCAGCCAATCTCATTGTAGGATTCCTAAGGCCCCTGCATTGGAGTTCTTGGAAGGGTCAGTGAATGAAGGCATTATCTCTAAATCTGAGGTCCAGAATGAGGGAAGTAACTTGTCCCAAGTCAGGCAGCTGGTCATGGGGCCCCAAGAATATCAGAATATATATCAGATATATCAGAATACAGATCAATGGCATCTGTTCACACAGGTCCATGTTGGTGAACTTATGTCACAAGTACCAGAGGGGGCTGCTCCCCTCCCCCTGAGGACATTTCTCTGATCACCTGCCCCTCTGTCCAGTAGCCCAATAGGAGTGCTTCCTGCCTCCACTGTCTGGGATAAGGGGCCTGCTGACATGTAGTATGAGGGTTATAGTTTGGGTACTTGGTTTCTAAAAGGTTCACCATCACTGACATAGGGGCTCTGCCTTCCTCAGGGAGCCATCCTCAGCCCTGGCCCATAGGAAACAATAAATGCTTATAGACTGACTCGCTGACATTTTAGACCTCAAAAGTAACCTTAGTGAACATCTAGTCCAGTTCCTTCATTTTGTTGAAAGGAAAACTGAGGCTCCAAAAGGTCAGGTGGCTTAACCAAGATCAAACAGCAAGTAGGTGGCAGAACCACTGACAAGTTTCCTGGCTTCCCAGCAGATGGTCCCCGCCCCCCTTTGCACCATACCCTCCCCACTTACTATAAAGTATTGCCCATACTTGTATAACAGTTCTTCCTTAAAATATACATGATAGGGGCAGCTAGGTAGTTCAGTGGTTAGAGAGCCAGGCCCAGAGACAGAAGGTCCTAGGTTCAAATCTGGCCTCTGTAAGAAAATATTTTCCTTAAAGATAATATATATATATATATATATATATATATATATATATATATATATATTTCCCCCCTCCCACACCTCAAACTTTTCTTAGCTGTGTGACCCTGGGCAAGTCATTTAATTCCAAATGCCTAGCCCTTACCGCTTTTCTGCCTTGGAACAAATACACAGGATTGATTCTAAGATGGATGGTAAAGATTTTTATTTAAGGGAAAAAAAACACATTGTAATACAAGAAGAATAATATAACCCAGTTATGTCATTAATTCTGTCAAGAACAATTTGTTTACAACTATAAGAGGAATACAAGTACATCTAGATCTAGAGAACCCTTCCAGAAACAGTGGCTATTTTACCAGACAAGTCAAGCAAGGAATCATGATTTGCTTTACAAAAGAATTCCTTGATTTACAGAAGGGGTTTCAGTAGGGTCTGTTGGAGTCCCAAAGGCTTGAATGTGCTTTAAATAAACCTGTGCCTAAAACAGACAATGAACCAAGGTTCCTCCATACCTCCAAGCTCTTTAGGAACATAGCTTTTACTGAACACCTGCCATAGTCATCCCTGGTCTTTCTATTAGTGCCTTCCAAAAAAAGCATCCTGTCCACATTTAGCTTTGCACCCTCCTGGCTCTAGTGGGTGGGTGGAAGGGGTGAGGGCCCCTGAGGGTTAGATTCTATCTATCGCTTCCCAGATTACCCAGAGCTGGTCACCAGGGCAGCCCTGGATGCCTGAAGTCTTAAGCTTGAGCAAAGTCCCTCCTCATTCTTGGCCTTCAGTTATCTCCTCTATAAGATGAAAGGGTTAGTTGGGCTCATGATTTTTTTTAGCTCTGTTCAGCAGCCTGGGCTGGAGTAGGAGCCCCTCACCCCCAGACCTGGATTAAAACTGCCAGCTCCAACATTTACTTGACTTACCTTCAATTTCCTAATTTGCAAAATGGTGGTAATCATTCTTGTCTCTGTAAAGCCTCTGGTTTTACTTTCTATTTGTTTGAGAACTTTGTCCCTTAAGATGCTCCAGAAATGTGTGTTTGCACTATTATTATTATTATAACTGGTACTTAAGGGCTCCAAAGTGCTTTTCATGTTACCTCATTTGATCCTCATAACCACAACCCTTTAAGGTAGGAGAGGTTATCCTGATTTCACAGAATTTAGTAGTTGCAGCAGTAGCCCAGCCCCATCACTTTATAGATGAGGAAACTAAGTCAGCAAGGGGGAGGCACTTAAATATAGTTCTAAACAAATGTTTGTTGTATTAATATCTGGCTCTAAGTCACTATGGAGGGGGAGGGGGAGGAAACTCAGACCAGGAGTCAGGCAATCTGGGTTCTAATTCTGCTTTCAACCCTGACTGTGTGATCTGGTTGGAGTTCCTTCTCCCTTTCTGCAGTGGTTGTCACTCTTGGATGTCCAAGGGGCACCAGGTGTGTTTCTAGCTCAGCTACTTTTTAAATATATATTTGGCCTTGGGCAAGTCCCTTCCTCTCTTTGTGTCTCACTTTTTCCTCAACCTCTGCAAAATGGGAATGATATTTGTCCTACATGCAAAGGCATATAGAATTAGAAGCTGTTCTTATCTCTTCTAGATGTGTCTGTCAATATTTAGTGAAGGCCTTTATTTTTGGTGTGGTACGTGAACACTGAGAGCTTTTAGTGCCCTCACCCTGAACAGAGTCAAGGATTTCCTAATCTACCCCCTCTCAGCACCCTCCACTCTAACCTCCTCCCTTATCCTCTCCCATCCTCCTTCCCACCCTTTCCCCTCTCCTTTCTCTCCTTTTTCTCCCTGCCCCAGTGCTTCCTACCTTCCCCTCCCCCTTCCCCCTCCCCTCGCCCTCTTCTTCCTCTCCCTCTCTCCTCTCTCCCCTCCCTTTCTTCCCTCTTTCTCTTCTACCTCCTCCACTTTTCTTTCCTCCCCTTCTCCACTTTTCTCTCCTCCCCTTTTTTCTTTTCCTCCCCCATCCCCCTCTCCTCCCCTCCCCCTTTTCTTCCTCTCCTCCCTCTTTTTCCTCTTCTCTTCCCTTGCCTTCTCCTCCTCCTTTCCCTCCTCTAACCTCTCTTCCTCCCAGTCCCGAGACCCCTCCCTCCCCCTCTTCCCTTTCCCCCTTCCCCTCCCTAGTCTCCTCCGTAAGACAAGGGTGTCCGATTAGGCAGTCTCCCAAGTCCTTTCGAGGTCCCGTGTCCCACTCCTCTAACCGGGACCAACTCCAGTCCTTTCCCTAAATAACCCTCTCCTCTCGCATTCTCAGTCCTCTCGAACTCCATCCCTCCCAGACCATCCCACCCCCAACTCCCTCTTCTCCAGGCTCCGCCTCTTTCTCAGCCCCCTCCCCTCTCCTCTCCTTCCCCGTCCTCGCACCTGGCCCCTTGCTTCTGCAGCCCTCTCCCCTCGGGAGGGGCCGGGCGAGGCCGGGCGGGCGGGGATGGGCGGGGTGGGAGAAGAGGCTGTGCCGGGGTGGGAGGCGGTAGAGAGGTGCGAGCGGGGGCGGGCGCTAGGACCCGGGGGGAGGGCGGGGCGGGGCTGGGCTGCGGGCGGACGGGCGGGCGGCTCATCAGCTTCACCTCCGCAGCTTGGAAAAACCCCAGCTGGAGCGGGCGCCGGCTCGGGGGCCGGGAGGGGTCCGCAGGAGGAGGGCGGCCAAGGGGCCGGGAGTCGGGAGCGCGGCTGCTTCCAAGCCCAGTCCCCTCGCCCTCCCAGAGAAGAACGGCCCCGGGTTGCTCCGGCAGCGGCAACAGAGGCGGAGGCTCTTGCACCCCGGGCCCGGGCGGGGGCGGTCGCCGGAGCAGGTGAGATGCCCCGCCGGGCCCGGGTCGGAGGGAGCTGCGCGGGGCCCTTTTCTGTCCCTTCCCGGTGTCCCCCAGCTGCTCCATCTCCGCACACGCAGTCCCTGTAGGTAGTTAGTCTGGGCTCCGGGCCCCTTTGGGTTCCGAGAAAGGACCATGGCCAGCTCTTTCTAGGTCTTCTCCAACTTGGGGTCCCTGCCAAGCCCCCCAACGCTTCTGTTGTTCCCTGCCACCCCAGAGCCCCTTCTAGAGCCCCTTCCAGGATCTGTCCTCATCTGGCACCAGGACACCCTCTCTCCCACAGCCCTCCCTCTAGGAACCTCCTCTGTCCTCACCATCTTCGAGTCCCCTCAGTCTCTGATGCTCCCTCTGAATCTCTCCCTTGCTGACCTCGACAAGTTTCCAGCTCTGCCTGTTCCTGAGGCCCCGGGGCAGCTCTTACTTACCTCGCTCCTGGATCTCCTCTGTCCCAAAGGTATCCTCGGAGCTCCTTCTGCCTTGTTTCTGGGGGCATCCAAGTGCCCTCTTCTGTTCTCCAGGAGTCTAGACTTGTCTATTTCACTCAGCTCCCAGGATCCCCTCAGACTTCATATCTCGGGCCCCATGTCCCTTCTTTCTTCCCGGTCACATTCCCCTCTGTAGCTCCTAGGTGCTTATTTCTCTCCTGAAGTCCCAATGGTCATCCCTCAGGCCCCTGAGCCTCTCCAGCCTCTACTCTATTCTGTGCCCCATGGGCTCCTTATCACTCCTTTCTTTTGTATCCTCATCCTCTTCTTTCACATGCCCTGAGATTTTACTGTCCCCTCGATTTCCTAGCACCTGGAATTCTCCCTCTCCTACTAGGGTCTTCCTTTGCCCCACCTCCCAGACTCAGCAATCTCTTTTCTGCTCTGTTCTCCCCTGGAGGTGGGAATTGATATTGCCCCTGGAGGGTTCCAGGGTCATGGGTCCCTCTCTCTGGGTTCATCAGAGGATTCACTCTCCCATGCTGGTTGGGGATGGATAGACGGGCAGGGCCCAGTGTGACTTTCTTGAGCCTCAGAAAGGATTCTCTATTGTGGGGTGGGGATTTGTGTCTCTTCTTACCCTGATCCTGGACTCCCATCCCTTTCCTAGCCCTCTCTCCTCTCCCCTAATCATCCTACCAAGGGAATAGGTTATGTCCCTGTGCTAATAGGACACAGTATTCCTCTCCCCCACCCCCCAGACTTCCTCTGCCTCCTGTCCTCATCCTCTAATTTCCCTTGTTCACTCCAATCCCCAAACCGGTCTTTCAGGTCCGGGGAAGGCTGAGTCAGCCTTGGCAGAGGCTTCTGCCCTGGTGAGGACCCTGGCCCTGGAGAACCCCCCCTTCAGATACCCCCTTCTCCATGGAGTCCTCAGACCCTGATGGACCCCAGGCCCCCCGACCAGCACTGGGCAGAGACAGCGTGCAAGTGCCGGATGACCATGACTTCCAGAACTTCAGAGCTGAGTGTGAGGCTGAAGCAGGCTGGAACCTGACCTACAGCAAGGGCGGCCTGGGGGTGTGGGTGCAGGCTGTGGAGCTAGACCGGCCCCTTCACAAGATCAAGGTAAGGACCCTTCCTGGGCCAGTGGCACTGCCAACCATCCCAGGACTCTGGGAGGACAGCAGGAGTGGGGTTGATGGGGAGGGGATAAGGTTGGGGGAGATGCTGCCTGGTCCTGACCTCTGATCTGTCAGGCCTTAGAGCTAGTAGGATCTTGGAGGCTATTTATAAATCAATAAATATTTATAAATAGGGAAATTGAGGCCCAGACAGAGTCATGACTTGCCCAAGGTCATGCCAGGTAAGCTGCTGATGGAACCAGAGCTCTAGCCCTTGTCTCCTAGCCTCAAGCCCTCTTCCTTTCCCCACCCAACCTGCCTAATTCCTGGAAAAGTTGCCCCTTCTTCCAAATGACAACCACTCTCCATTCTCTAACACTTCATGGTTTCCCAAAGCACTTTCTTCACACCACCTTTGTTAGGGAGGTCATACATTATCAGTAGCTTTCAGGGGAGGAGACCGAGGTCCAATCACACAGTGAGTCAATGGCAAAGCGGGGACTCAGTGCCAAGACTCTTCCTCATCTCCCTGTATCACTCTATTTGGTTCCCTGAGTTCTCTTAGTAACAATCCTCATATTTTCATATCGACTATAGTCAGTCAAATACAAAACTATTTTCTCACAACTCTGAAGTAGGCAGTGCACCCATTTTATGGGAAAATGAAGACTGAAAAAGGGAAGTGATTTGTCCAGGATCTGACATCAAGTTGATGTTACGATAGGCAGGACTTGAATTCAGATCTTTTCATTCTTTTTTCTTATCAGAGACCAGAAACTACACTCCCCTCTTCCTTAGCCCTGATGACCTATACCCTATATTTTCTGACAGCCTTGTTGCCTGATCTCTGTCGTGTCTCCCTCTCAGGGCCTGCTGCTGTTGAGATTCTGTTCCCATCCTCCCCGGCATCTCCTTCACTCTTTGAAGTTTCACTTGTAACTCTTTCCATGGACAGAAGTGAGTTTTCCTGCCCAGTGCCCAAGCCTTATGGAGTAGATAGCTGGGCATCACTTTATCTCCCTTGAACTGCACTCTCTTCTTCTCTAAAATGGGACTAAGAGTGCCTGCCATAATTTACCCCCCAGGATGCAGCTGAGATGAAGCATGCAAACATTTCAGACTGCTTGCCAAGCTGGCATATAATAAGTGCCTAATAAATGTTTATTGATAGAATTGTCAGGTTTGTGATTTTTTGGATGAGGAGGGACAGGCTGTTCCTTTCTTCTTCACTTCTCTAACCTAGTTCCTGGGCTTGCAGAACCATGTTAGGAGACAGGAAGGGAGATTCCTTTCTGAGATTCTGATTCCTTTCTATTGAACCCTCAGCTCTTGGCCCACGTTCAGTGGGAAGCTTTCTGCAGTTTGTTTCTCACTTTGGCCTTTTGTCTCTCTTTAAAAAATCCTTTCCTCTGTCTTGGAATTAATGTTAAGTATCAATTCTAAAACAGAAGAGCAGTAAAGACTAGACAATTGGGGTTAAGTGACTTACAGTCACATCACACACTGCTAGGAAATATCTGAGGCTAGAATTGAACCCAGGACTTCCTGAATCCGGGTTGGGTTCTCTAAGCAATTTGGTACCTCGCTACCCTTGCCCTTTGTCTCTAAACTGATTTTATTGTGTACTCATGGCCTTGATTTGGAGGGCTACACGGGCTGTGTATGAGATATCCCACTCACTTTTCCTAGCTGAAAATGGGGGCTCCATCCTTTGGAATTTAAGCCATTGGCAGCTGTATCTTTCTGAGTGTACATGCCAGAGACCCTTAGGGGTCTGCTCAGTGAGGAACTTTTTCTTTCCTATCATTTCATGTTTCTTCTTCTTTTTTTTTTAAACCCCCTATAGACTAAGTATTATTGGTTCCAAGGCAGAGGAGTGGGAAGGACTGGGCAATTGAGATTATGTGACTTGTGCAGGGTCACACAACTAAGAAGCGTCTGAGGTCAAATTTGAACCTAGGACCCTCCCATCTCCAGGCCTGGCCCAGTATCTCATGCCTGTTTGACCTCATGAAACCTTTTCTCATATGACTTCAAAGTATTTTCCCGCTGTAGAGTCCCCTTCAAACTGTAGAGATATCTCAAGTCTTTCCTCTTGGTGGGGAGGGGGTCTCCCATTGGGAAGGAACTTTGGTTTCCTCATTTGTAAAATGAATTGAGACCAAGGTCCTTTCCAGTTCCAATCCTATGATCTCATCTTCATCCTGGAGAGGCTTATCCTCCTGCAGGGACCACTGCCTGGCCCATGCCCAGGATTCTCCTGGGCCTTGTATTCAGTGCATCACAAGCTCAAGAATTCTTTCCCTGAAGGTCTATGCATTTCTTTGTTTTTTTTTAACTGTATTTTAATCCAATGAGTTTCTTTTGTAATCATACAGATTTTATTTTATTTAAAACCATGATCCTGAAAAGGAATGTATAGTGTTCTAACCAGATGGCCAAAGGGGTTCATGATCTAAAACAGATTAAGAACTCTCCATTCAAAGGGGCAACTAGGTGGCTCAGTGGATAGAATGCCAGGCCTAGAGTTGGCATGACCCAGGTTCAAATATGACCTCAGATACTTCCTAGCTATGTGACCCTGGACAAGTCACTTAACCCTATTTGTCCACCCCTTGCCCTTCTGTCTTAGAGTTGATGAGACTGAAAAGTAAGAGATTAAAAAAGAAAAAAAATTCTCCCCTAATGCAGGCCCTGTCCTCTGCAGCCTCCCACTGGCTCCTTGCAGAGAAGTGGGTGGAGAATCATGGAGTGGCTAGCCTATTGCCCACACAGACCATGGGGGATGGGGGAAACAAAGGGGAGTCTCAAGCTTTGGGGAGACCAGGACTCCCTGGCAGGATGTCAGAGCTAGAAAGAGCCTGATACAGACCTGGGAAGACCCTTGGAGAGGATCCCTAACAGTTTACAGCTGGAAGTGAAGGGTGGCTGTCGAGGGGTTGGCCAGTATAGCCTGGTGGTGAACATGGTTCTCCCAACATTCCTGGGCAGTATTCAGGGACTAGGCCCTGCCCTCCCCCTGGAGAGGATTCCAGGATAAGAGTTGTTGCCCTTTCCTGCCCTGGAGAGCTGCCCATGAGCCTTCTGTGCATCCACTGTGGAATTTCAGAGCTGGGTACCAGTTTCCCTGCATCCCCTCCTGTCAGGGCCCAGGCCACATGTTCTGGCATCTCTGTCTATGGCTCTGTCTCCCTCTGGGCTTCCTGTCAGTGTTTCTCCTTTTCCTAAGTAGGAACCCTGGTGGGGACTCGCTCACCTGATCCAGGAACCGTGGTCCCTGCCCCAGCGGCCTACAGAAGCTCATTGAGGGCAGAGAGATCCTGGTGTTGGTGTTTGTAGCTCACCCTTGCACATCATGATAGCTTAATAAATGTTTTTATTGAATTACATTGAGTCAGAGACCCTCCAATGGTCTGTGGGCCTTCGAGGGAGCAAGTCATTAAACAAGGAATTTCTCAGGAAGGAGACAACTCGTCCCTGCTTTCAGGATCCTCCCAGGACAGTTGACCCTGTAACCCTGGCAGCTTGGGCTTTGGAGCCAGGAGAGGAACAGATGCAGGCCTGGGAGGGACTCTTCTCCCCTGGCCTCCCTCTGGCCTTCTTTTGGCCCTTAATCCCTCAGGGCCTCTCAAGGCTCTTCTGTTGTCTGAAGCTGGTATATTAATTCAATTCAACAAGATTGATGTCACCCCTCCCTCCACTGGACAGAACTCTGCTCAAAGCTGTAGAAAGGTTTAGCTCTTGTAGGGGGAGCTCAGTCTAGTAGGGACTTGGGTTTTCTGACAGATAATTCAATTAGACATTTATTATGTGCCAGGCACTATGCTGGGCCTGGGTATGGGGAATACAAAGACAAGAATGATAAAGTTCTCTGCCTATGAGAAACTTTTGTCATCCTGGGGATATGGCATTTAAATAGATAAATGAAAAGAAAGTAGTTTGAGAGGGGCAGAGGGAAATGCTCTTGACTGTGAGAATCTGGGAAAGCTTCCAGAAGGAGGTGATGCCTGAACCTGATCTCAAAGGAAGCTGAGGATTCTGTGGGACAGAGGGAAAGGGGAAAGAGGTAGGGAAATTCATTTCAAGGCATGAAGGCAGCCTTAGGGAAAGCAATCAGTCAAAAAGCCACCCTTTTTTAAAACCTTACCTTCCATCTTAGAATCAATACTGTGTATCGGTTCCAAGACAGAAAAGTGGTAAGGACTAGGCAATGGGGGTTCAGTGACTTGCCCAGGGTCACACATCAAGAAAGCATCTAAGGCCAGATTTGAACCTAAGATCTTCTGTCTCTAGGCCTAGCTCTCTAGCCACTGAGAAACCTGGCTGCGTCTACTATTGAAGATTTTCTTTTTAGTTCTTCTTATGTTTTTATGTTTTATTTATTTATTTTTTAGTTATAAAATCTAAATTTTATTTCATAGGAAATTTTTTAGTAGAGGAGTGATCAATGGCAGTGGTTTGAAGGATGGATCTGAGTGGGTAGAAATGGAGGCAGGAGGCCATGTAGATATAGAGCATGTAAAGGTAATCCAGGGAATTCACAGAGGTCCTGTCCCAGGGTAACAATAGAAACAGGAAGGGTGAGAGGTAACAGCTGGTGGGGCATTTGAACCTCCCCTGTTACTTGCTAGTAATTTGAGGTTCCATTTAACACACAAAAATATTTTGAGCAACTTACTCCTTTTCTTCCCTTCCTTGTCCATCATTTGGATGGGGCTTGCTGGCCTGCAGGGCTGCTCCCTCCACAATGACTTTATGTTACTTAGAGGAAACATTGTGACCAGCATCTGCACAGTCAGGTTTGTCCAGAGCCCTTGGAACTCTGGGAAGCTGGGTACCAAGTCTTTTCTCGAACCCCTTGGGGAGCCTGGGCAACTTTGTCTCTTACTGTTTCCATCGTGGAGACTGAGCATCGAGACATGGCCCCTTGGATGGTCTTGAAGCCGTGTTGTCAGTGTCTCTGGGCTCATGCCAGGTTTGCTTGGTCGTTAGACTTTTTCTGGGCTCCGAGGGCAGGTGTGTTGCTGTGGAAGAGATAGTCTCTGTGGGCACAGGGCAGCTCTCTGAAGCCAGGGAGGGACAGAGACACCTTTTATTGTTTAAGGTAATTTAGGAGAGAAGGGGGATAGGAAGGGAATAGGGAGGGCTGAGTCCTGATGCCCTTTTTATCTCCCAAATCTTCTGACTTTTTTTTTCCCCAGGAGACTAGAGCAAGAATCGATGGGAAGGGGCAGCTAGATGGCTCATCAGATTGAGAGCCAGGAGGTCCTGGGTTCATATGTGGCCTCAGATACTTCTTGTGTGACCCTGAGCAAGTCACTTAACTCCCATTGCTTAGCCCTGACCACTTTTTTTGCATTGGAAACAATATTTAGTAATGCTACTAAGAAAGCAAGGGTTTATAATAATCATCATAATAATTATGATAGCACCTATCTCACAGGATCAAATAAGATCTAGATGTATGTCAATTGTGAATGTTCAAGTGTGATCTCAGTGTGGTCTGTTGTCATTATTACTGATTTACTTCTGGGAAGTTTACAGATTGCTTTCCTTTCCCACAATGCTGTTAGAGAAGTTATTGTATGAATAGGTTTGTCCCCAGGAAACAGAGGCTTCAAGGGAATTATAGGGTGCAGAGGCTCAACTCAAACCCAGATTTCTTTGGGAAGTCTTGATCTACCTTCTTTCTCTTTGTTTCTATGCTTAGATTGGTTCTCCTTAGGAGGGTTCACAAGGTATAAAGGAATAGGAAGTGTCTGTATGAATGGGAAATAGAATGGGGGGGAGCTGAGTGATAGTAACAGTAATAAAAAATAGCTAGTGCTTATCCAGCACTTTCAGGGTTATAAAGCTCTTTATAAACATCTCATTTGTTCTTCAACAACAATCTTTTTTTTTAAGTTATATTTTATTTGATCATTTCCAAGCATTATTCATTAAAGACATAGATCATTTTCTTTTCCTCCCCCCTCCCCCCCACCCCCCATAGCCGACGCGCAAATCCACTGGGCATTACATCTTCAACAACAATCTTGGGGAGGTGGCAATTCCCATTTTACTGATTAGGAAACAAAGGAGGTTAAATGACTTGTACAGAGTCTAGAATTAGAACCACCCAGATGCCTAAAGTTAGAGTAGTTGCTGTTGTTCAGTTGTTTCCATCCTGTCCAACTCAACCTGACCCTATTTGGGGTTTTCTTGGCAAAGATATTGGAGTGGTTTGCCATTTCCTTCTCTAACACATTTTACAGATGAAGAAACTGAGGCAGACACAGAGGTTAAGTGACTTGCCAGGGCTACACAGCTGGTAGGTATCAGAGTCCAGATTTGAACTTGGGGACATAGTTAAACCTCTATCCAGCTGCCCCAATGTTGGGTCCTCCCAGTTCATATCAACATACAATGAATTCAGGGCCAGACAAAGAACGTCTGTCATAGATTTAGATTGTTCAGGAAAGCAGAGGCTTTGGGACCACTCTTCTTTCCTGCCCTTCCCCTAAGCTATTATTAGCTGGGCCAGAGTAAGACAGCCCCCACCCTCACCCCCACCCCCACTCCCAGTGTAAACAGAGTAAGGCCAATTCCTCCTTCCCTCCATCTGGCTTAGGGTTAATGTATAAGCAGGCTTACTAGACTCTTGGCCCAATTTCCCCACTGACTGACTCCTTTCGCAACTCTTATCCCAGCCCAAGGCATTTAGAAGAAAAATGGATCAGGAATGGGCCCCTACCAGTTGAACAACCCTCTTCCTCCTTTAAGAACTGGAGGGCACCTAGATTCTGTCCTACTGAAATCCAAGAAGGGAAGGATGATTCCCTTGCCTTCTCTTCCTCCCCTCAGCCTCTTCCTTTCCTACTTACGATCTTTGATCCTTTGGACATTTGATTTATGCAGCCTTAGAATTTCAGAACTATAGGAGCTAGGAAGGAATCATAGAATAAGTGTTTCAGAGGTCCTAGGTTCAAATCTGGCCTCAGACACTTCCTAGCTTTGTGACCCTGGGCCAGTCACTTGACCCTCCCTTGCCTAGCCTTTACTACCCTTGGAACCAATACACAGTGTTGATTCTAAGATGGAAGGTAAGGTTTTAAAAAAAAAGTGTTCTATAAATGTGAACTACTTGTAGCAAATAAGACATTGCATTGAGGGGAAAATGGAGGACCAGAGATATGATGGGACATGCTCAAAGTCACATACCCTGCTGTGATAGGAACCCAAGTTTCCATTCCAGGCTGGGGCTCTCCTCTCCATATTGTGCTGACACGGTCTCTTCTTTTGGCCCAGACATTTAGCAGCCCTTTCCTCCATCCTGTGCCTACATACATTTCTCCTTTGGGTCCTGTGCCCTGGCTGAGAGTTCACACGGCCAGCCAAAAGCCTGGTGTTCTCTTGAGAATAAGAGAACAGAGAATCTGTGTGTAGTACTGGGTGTAGTAGAAGTTGCCATCTCTCTGTCTCTCTTTCCCAGTCAGAAAGGCAGTTTCTCTCTCCCTCCTAAAACACACACACACACACACACACACACACACACACACACACACACACACACACACACACAATCTCTGGGTTTTGTCAGGTTAGTCACCACGGATTAAATGTTTGAGTTGGGGGGTAGGTAGTGCTGTTAATAGAAAATTCAGAGAATCTTCCATACTCCTTCCCTAAATAATGAGCTCTGTATGTTAGTTCATAGAGGCAGGGAGGCTTTAGGGATGGATAGAGAATCCACCCCAGAATCAGGGAGATGCGACCCATCCAGAGACCCTGTTCTCTGGGGACACAGAGTTGGAGGAAAAATGGCCCCCTGACCTCAGAGAGCTCCCAGACTGAATGGGAGACATAATTTATATGGGATCTCTGGACACTCAGGGCTGCTAAAACTTATGGTGGATTGAGGTAGTCAAGAAGAATGGGTTGGGAGGATTGGAAAAGGTGCCCCTGATGTGTGGAGGCCAGGGCTAGCCTAGAGGTCAGAGTAGCCTGGCTAGGATGGAGAGAGATACATGTGCGTCTGGGTGTGTCGGCTTTAGCTCTGGTAAAGTTTGAAAGAATGAGGTCAGATTCTTCGAGAATAAAGTTCAACATTGGCCTCTCCTCAGGTACTCCTGAGCCAGGCACATACATACCCTCTCTACTCCTTGATGGCTCTGGGTCCCCCCTTTGGTCTATTGTCTTTGGGCCTTCTTCTTAATCTCCCAGGGAAAATACTCTTGGGCTCTGAGATAGAAGGACCTCAGATGTCCTCAGGTTCAGGCCACTTGGACCCATGCAGGAATCTGTGTCAGAACATCCTTCATGGATGGTCATTCAGCCTCTGCCCAAAGCCATCCATTTGTCTTCTCTTCAGCTGTCTCCAGGCCCCCATCATCCCATTCATGCCCTGAACTGGTTCCTCTCTCACTCCCATCCCTATTAGAGCTGCCATCTGGGCTAGTCTACAGAGGCCTCCTGAAAATGTCCAGCTTTGCTATGGCCTCAGGGGTTGGTTGAAAGTTTGTTTCCAGGCCAGTCGAAGAAGGATGGGAACGAGCTCCCAGCTGGCCTGTGGACCTGGAATTCACAGGGGTGGATTGTCCTCCTGTGGGCTGGGGCTGATCTTGTTTTTATGTGTGTGTGTCCCCAACCTCCAAGAGCCTATGATGGTACCTTACTCATACTAGATTCTTTTAAAAATGCCCAAGGAATGGAGTACAGATGGGATTAGTGGGAAACCCCTTCCCTTGAGAGGGGTCCGGGCTTCGGCTAGAAACCAGCCGAGGAACTAGTTGTAGACTTTGGAGCATAGGTGAGAGAGCTGGAAGGGGCTTCATTGAAGAGAGAAGTGACTCACCCAAGGTCACAACACAGCTAGAAAACAGTCCCCTGCCTCCTGGTGCTGACTAAAAGCCACCTCTAGACAAACAAATGCTGTGTGTGTGTGTGTGTGTGTGTGTGTGTGTGTGTATGTGTGTGTATGTATGTATGTATGTATGTGTGTGTGTGTTTGTATGTATGTGTGTGTGTGTGTCTGTGTCTGTGTCTGTGTCTGTGTCTGTGTCTGTGTAGGGAAAGGGCCAGGAAGGGTAAAAGCCAGAGGACCCACCTCAGAGCTGACTCTGTGCCCATTGCCCCTGCCCCCTCCCCCCCAGGTCCCAGGGGTTGGGTCCTTTAAACTTTAATGAAGCTGGGCTCAGTTTCCAGCCGACTCTTTAAAGTTTCAAGAGCCCAGAGAAAGGAGGAAGGGAAGCAGAGAGACAGATGGGTTTCCTTTCTCTTGCTCATTTCCATGCTTGGCTAGACCTCAGAGCAAGGGCTGAGCCAAGGGAGTGGGTAAGATGTGACCTCTAGGATGGACCCTCAGGCATTTTATAGCTAGGTGGTCTAAAATGGGCATAAGGGAGTTAGAAGTGGCCAGTGCCAATGGGCAAGAGAACTGAAACTGAGAAGAGCTGGATTGCTGTATTGGTTAAAAGGGGATAAAAAGCTCAGGCACATCAGATCTCACATTTGGAAAGGACCCTGGAGACCATCTGGGATAGCTTCCAAGAGTCCTCAGTTTCTCCATTTGTAAAATGAGCTTCCAGGTCTGGGTGATCACCGAAGTTCCTTTGGGGTTAGACATTTAATCATCCTGGGAAGCAGCACCTCGTAGTGGCAACAGGATGTAGGAGTCAAAGAGACCCAAGTTCTAGTTCTGGATCTGATAGTTCCTAATTGTGTGACTTATGGGAAGGCTTTTCTTATCTGAGCCTCAGTTTCCACATCTGTAAAACAGTGATAATAATCCTTTCACAGCTTTCAATGACAATGTCATATAGTGTTAAGAACCTTGGACTCAAGTCAGGAGACTAAGCTTATACATCTAACAGCTCAGTTATCTTTGACAAGTGATTTTAGCTCTCCAAGTCTTGGTTACCTCATCTATAAAATGGACATCATAATTCCTCACAGAACTGTTGTAAGGATTGAATGAGAAAATGTATATAAACTGCTTTGCAAACTGTAGAGCCCAATACAGATGTCTACTACATGGATTATTATTTTTATTAACACTAAAAGAAGAGGGATGTCCTGAAAACAGTAAGTGGTGGGAAAAACCTGGAACTGGGAGTCAGAGGACCTAGGTTAGAATTCTGGCTCAGCTCCTCCTGGCATAACCTTGGACAAATCCTTTAAATTCTCTGGGTTTCCCAGAAGAGGTGGCATTGGAGTTTTTTTGGATAGAGAATGCAACTGATTATTTGATTTGATGGATAGATATTCAGCAAGCCAGGAGGCGGGGAATGGAGGGCTATCCAGAAAAAGAAGCATGAGCCTCACTAGAAAACTAGTGTGGGCACTGCCATAATGAGCCAGTTTGGCTGGCACAGAGGATTCACAGAAAAGAGAAATAGGGAGTATTGCTAGAAGACTGAATATATGTATGTGTATGTCTGGGGGGGAAGTGGAGTGAAGGGGGAAGCCTTGAGTGCCAAGCACTGATGAGTCTGAACTTTATTCAGTGGGCAAGGGAGAACTCCTGAAAAGCAGAGGAGGAGGGTTCTGCCCAGATCCATGTCTAAGGATGATTAGGCTATCAGCCTGAGAAAGATGGTTTATTGGATTGGAGGTAGGGAGAGGATGTGGCAGATGGAAGATCTGTTTGGAGACTGACTCTTAGGACTCTAGGAGAATCATCGATCGAACCCTTGGCCATGTCGGTGAGATCAGAGAGCAGGACACTAGATTAGGAGGTGGTACCGCTGGGCTTGGCGACTGATTGGACAGAAGAGGTTGGGTAAAAAGATAAGGCCAAGGTTATGAGCATGGGAGGAGTGGTGGTGCCTCTGACAAACAGTGAAGGAGGAGCCTCGAGAGGGAGGCAATAAATAGAAGCGGCAGAGTGTTTGGTTATTTTATATTCTAATTATTCTAGACTGTTATTTAATCATTAAAGCAGGACCTCTAGGAGGTAGCACATGGGGTGCCAATTTCAGTTACTGTTCTTTAAAGCAATAAAGCTAACTATAGTTTTTATTTGGCTTTTGTTTCCATAGACAGAGAAGATGTCTCCTTCTTAGATGGGGACTCATGAAAGGCAGAAGCTGTCTTTCCTCAGACTGGGTCTTTTCTGAGGTCATGTACAATATCTCCTCTTGTAGCCTGGGGGAGTCCTCTTCTCTTTTAGAGCTCCTTGGCATCTCCTGTTGTTTATCCTAAATTCCTTTCATTAAACCAAAAGACCGTTGCTTCTTCTGCAAGCAGCACTCTGGGGGCTCCCACCTCTCAAGAAGCAACATCTTGCTAAACTTGAGTCAGGAAGACTCATGTTCAAATCCTGCCTCAGGCAGAATTTTAGCAGTATGATTTTGGGCAAGATACTTAATTTCTCCCCTGTAAAATGAAGGAATAGGACACTTGATCTCCCAGGCCTCTTCCAGATCCAGATTTATGATCTGATCATCTCTTGAGATATTGCCAGCCTCTAAGTAGTCAACTTTCAGCTTTCCTCTCTCTCTCTCTCTCTCTCTCTCTCTCTCTCTCTCTCTCTCTCTCTCTCTCTCTCTCTCTCAGAGTCAGGGTTTGGGGAGAGACAGCCCCAGTCCTCTTAACAGTTTTTCTGGGTCTCATTTCTCTATTCACCCTTTTATGGCACTGGCAGGGCCCTCATATCCCTATGGTTCATTGTGCTTAGGAACAGAGTCCTGACTAGGCAAATAACTGGTTTCTATCCCCTGAACATCCATATCTTAGTCAGTCTGGGAGATCCGAGAGTTCTGGGTGCAGGCAGAAGCATGGACTGAGGGCTAAGGGAAAGGGGTTTATGATAAGTGAGAGCTCGTGTCTATGAGACTGTGTGATTCATCTTCGGTCACTGCAGCAACAACATTGTCTCTGGTCCAATTATTTATCTGAGCTGTTAGGTCTTCCTTCTCTCCGCTTTTTTCCCCAGCCTTTCTTTCTCTCCGTTCCCAGGCAGCTCTCATTTAGTCTCTTTGCCCTCCCAATCAGTTTCTGTCTTGGTGTCTCACAGGGTCTTTCTCTCTCCTGTTTCACTTCCAGGCTCCTCCTAGCCTCTTTGCTTCCAGCCTTTCTTCATGTCTCTTTCTCCTTTTAGTATTTCTCCCCATCTCCTTTCCAGTCTCACTGTCTCTGTTTACCCTTTCTGGGCTCTGTCCCCTTCATTTCCCTCTTTCCCCTTCTTTTTCTTTGTCTCCTTCCTCTTCCTTTCTTCCTCTGACTCTACTACCCCTCAGAGTGTAGGGCCAGGTCAGTGGGGGCACAGAAGGAAGTCAGGGGGAGGGGATTCAGTGAGGGCTCCGGATGAAGAGAAGAAACCTGCAAATAGGGGAAGGATGTTTCCAATGGACTGCTGACTGTGGTGCTGGTCCTAGAGGTCCCCAGGGACAGGGTGTCCAGGGAAACAGGGCTAGAGAGCAATGAAGATGAGTCACTAGCAGAGAGGGGAAAGGGAAGAGATGCCAACACAGCTCACTCAACTCCTCCTCTAGCAAGGTCTAAAGGCTCTTTCTCTAGGACAGTCAGTCTAAAACTCAATCTGATGGAACGCTGCCCCTTACCCCACTCCCAGCATCTTTCCTTTGTTTTCCTGTCCTATATAGCAGGACAATATTTCATTAAATCATCCACAGATTAAAAAAACCCTCTCCCCCTTTATATCATTATACACAGAAGCATCTTGGTGTGTTGTAGGACATAACATCTCGGGGCAGAAGACCTAGGTCTGAGTCCTAGTTCTTACATTTATTTACCTCTGTGACTTCGATAAACCATTACACTCTCAACCTCAGTTTCTCTAAGAGGCTAACTCCTTCACAGGGTGGTTGTAAGCTTAACAAGCTATAGAAATGGGGGACAGCTAGGTAGCCCAGTGGATAGGGAACCAAGTATGGAGTTGGAAGGAGCTGGGCTTAAATACTGTGTATTGGTTCTAAGGCAGAAAGAGTGGTAAGGTCTGGGCAATAGGGGTTAAGTAATTTGCCCAGGCTCACAAAGCTAGGAAGTGTCCGAGGTCAGATTCAAACCCAGGATCTCTCTGCCTGGCTATCAATTCGCTGAGCCACCTAGCTGCTCCCTTTTTTTTTTGTTTCAAGAGATTATGATTCTATGACCCTACAATTCAACAGTAGAGCAGATAAGAAAGAACAGAGATGAGTCTAAGCCTTCTCAACTGTAAGATGGAGTTTAAATCTGGCCTCCAGAGCTGTGTGACCCAGGGCAAGTCACTTAACCCCAAATGCCTAGCCCTTGTTATTTTTCTATTTTAGAATTGATACTAAGCAGATAAGGGTATTTTATAAAAAGAAAGAAAGAAAAAAACAAGTTATAGAAATTGGAGAGCAATTATATTGTTTACTTACCTCACTGTGTCACTTTTCTTAATGAAGTTATTACATGATGGAAAGGAAGCTGGATTTGGAATCATGGGACCTTCTTGAATCCTGGCTTTCCTATGTATTTACCAGTGTGACTCTGGGTGAATTACTTAATCTTTCCAGGCCATAGTTTTTAGGATCAGAATTTTCAATTTGCTAATATCAGCCATTTCCAGATACACCCTCTCCCCCACAAAAGAGCACCCCACCTCAAAATAAAACTTGTAAGCAAAGCAGCTCACCAAATGACATGCTTTAAACCTTCAGGTCCCAAACCTCTTAACCTAAAGGAGAAAGGATTGTGTGGTTCATTGTCTGTCCTCCAAGACCAAGATTAGTTGTTATTATCCCTTAGAATGTGGCTTTTAGTATTATTTTTTGTTTACATAGTTTAAACAAAATATAGTAAAATAGACACTTAACTCATCTTTATATAGTGCTTTGACGTTTGCAAAGTACTTTACTTGTCTTGTTTCAGGGATTATACTGATTATGTAAATGGCTCTTCGTGTTCTTCTATTCCTTGGATTCTGAATCAGTTCATACAAATCTTCCTGTATTACTAGAAATTCATCATATATGGTACAGTAGTAGTATTCTGTTGTATTCATATGTCATGATTTGCCTAGACATCCCCCTGATCAATAGGCACCCACTTTGTTTCTAGTTTTTTATTACCACAAAAAAATACTATTAGGAATATTTTGGTATGTATGTGTTCATTTTCCTCCTGTCTTTTAGTTTCTTGGAATAGGATTTCCATGTTAAAGGTCATGAACAATTTAGTAACTCACATAATTATAATTATTGTCCATAGCATCAAACCCCTCATTTTGCATTTGTTGTAAATTTTACTTTTTTAATCAGTAAATATCCCCTTCTCTCCCTCTCTCCATTCCACCATTGAGATTGAAAGAAAAATAAAACCCCTGTTACAAACATGTTTATAATAAAGCAAAAAAAAATCCAAATTTACTAGGTCCAATACATATGTGCGTACACACACACACACACACACACACACATACACACACACATGTCTCATTCTGCAATCTGAACCCTTTACCTCTCAGGAAGTGAGTAGCATGTTTCATTGTTAGTCCTCTTGGAATTGTGGATGACCATTATGCTTATCAGAATTTATAATTCTTTAAATGTTAAAACTGTTCACCTGGTTCTGTTCATTTCACTCTGAATCAAATCATAAAAATCTTCCTAAGTTTCTCTGAAATCAATCTTATATCTTACAACTCAATAGTATTCCATCCCATTTTTATAACATAAGTTGTTCATCTATTCTGTTAATTGAGAAGTACCCTCTCTCCCATTTTTTGCCCCCCATATTTTTGTGTAACCTTAGAATTTGTATTGTTTAGGACTAACACCTCCGTTTTTAGGACTAACACCTCCGTTTATCTGCCTTCCCTCTAACTTTCTATCCTCCCTTCTCCCTTGTCGCTCTTATTTCCCAGTTAAGTGAAATGTATTTCTGTACCTAACTTGCTTGTGAGATGAGATTGTCAGTCACTCCCCACCCAAACTTTCCTCATTTGTATAGATATCTACTTGTCTTTTACAGCTGAGTATGCTGAAACCCGGACAGTTAAGCAACTTGGTCAAAGGCACACAAAACACTAAATGGTGGCACAGATGAGATTGGAACCCAGATTCTCACATGACAATTCTAGCACCTTCTACTATATCTTATAGCTGCTTCTCTGCAGAATGAGGCATTGAACTAGATCAAGGGTTCTTGCCCTTTTCTGTGTTTGGGCTCCTTTGACAGTCACTCTGGTGAAGCCTGTGGGTCCTTTCTCAGAATGATGTTGCTGAGCTGGAAGTGGGTTGGGAGTGTGTGCTGAAGCCGATGGCACCTTTGAACCTGGGAGTTCTGAAGAGCAATGGGTGTTGGGACTGTAAGGCAGGGGAAGCCACACCAGGCAAATCTGCCCAGGTTAGAAATGAGGCAAGTCAAAACTACTGTGTCGGTCAGTTGTGGGATAGGCCTGTGAATGGCTGATGTAGTAGTTCTAGCCTGGGGAGACCTCCAGATAGGGAGACCCAATTTTTTCCCCTTAAATCCATAAAATAAAACATAGGAATGAAAGGAAACTAGTTCCAGTGAAATAAAGTTTTTGAAATATTAAAAAATAAGGTCAGAGACCCCAGGCTAAGATTAAACTACAGAATGAGATGACCTCGAAAAATCTTTTCCAGCTCCAGATCCTACAGCCTTATAATAATGGGGACATTTCGAGCAAACAATACTCTTAAGGTCCTCTTTCTACTTTGAAATTCTACATACAGTTCTTGTCCTGACATTTCCACTTACCTAGGCAGGTGACTCTGGGCATGTCCTTTTCTCTGAACCTCACTTTTCCCATCTGCTAAAGAGGGCCAAGAATCTGCACTCTTGCCCCCACAGGCCTGTCTCCTGCAGGAGATGAAATGAAGGCAGAGTGCTTTGTTAAACCGTAGAGTGATGTCAGAATGTGCACTTTGCTTGATCTTGCTGTTAATGCTTCTTCCATCCTGCAGTAGCTATCTTTGGGGAAAAAAACAAACCCAAACCCTAACCCAGCGTTGAGTGCAGCTTAATGATTCAGCAGCTCAATCCCCACTGCTGCTTTGCTGCAGGGAAATTTATCCAGAGACTCAGACACTCTTTGAGCAGCTTGGGTTTTTGTATTTTACTGTTTGGTGAGTGTGTGTGTGTGTGTTTTTAAGAGGAGAAAGCCGTCTAAGTTATCCCAAAAGGCCCTCTGAAAAACTCCAAGGAGGCAGAGAAATGATACCCAATTAAGTGCTTGGTTAAGGTTTATCCTAGCAACACATTAATTTTAGAGATGTCCAGTGTAGACCAGCAGCAAGGTGTACTTTTGTGGTGTATGCATGTGTGTGTTCTCTGGTCTGGTACACAAGGGTCTCCTTTGAGGTATGTGGGTGGAGCTCATTCAAGCCTGTTTTGTTTTTTTCATTGTATTTGCCATATAATTTTTAACTAAACATTTTTTTAAATGCGTGTGTGTGTGTGTGTGTGTGTGTGTGTGTGTGTGTGTGTGTACACATAGAGCTCCCCTCCTACACCTCCTCCCTGCCCCTGCCAGTGAGCTATCAAAAATAAAAAAGAAGGGAGAAAAAAAAGCAGTTTAATAAAACTAACCAGCACATGAGCTGGATCTGACAATATGTGCAATCCTGAACATTTTTTGAAAGATAAAAGCTTTATTGATGTCTTATCCATCAGTCAGTTAATAAACATTTTATCAGTCACCTCTTATGCACTAAGCACGAGGGATACAAATACAATTTAAAAAAGAGACAGTCCCTGCCCTCAAAGAGCTTCCAATCTAATGGGGGGGGGGGAGGCAGCACCCAAAAGGAAACTGAAAAGGGTGGGAGGAGGTACCCAGAATGGGGGAGTGATGGAGAAATCAAAACATCTCCAAAAGCAAAGTAGATAATGGGAAAAGGGGAGAAGGCTTTGGGGATCCTTTCCTCCACTAGAAGCGCTGGAGCTCCCCAGCCCTTCCTTCCAGTCAGAGGGTTCAATCAGAGGTTTAGAAGAGCATACATGAGATGTGAGGACCAGGCAGATTCAGGTCTGGCTTACAGCCTAATGAGATTTTCCAGTGATGAGTTCCCTGGGGAAGGAAGGCATAATGGAGATAACCAAAGAAGTCTGCAATCTGGGGAGCTGGTTGGAAATAGGGCTTTTGGTTTGAGAGCATCATTTCAACCTAAATTTGCCATACCAGCTTCCCCACCCATGTCTGAGGAGGGGTCCTTTTTCTTGTCACCAAAAAACCTCCCCAAAAATAGTTTACCCAAATCAGCTCAGTAACCACATCAAACAGTGGGTAGCATCCCACACCCACAATCCCTTGCTGCATGAAAGAGGAAGGCGTAATTTAGCATCTCTTCCCCAGGCCAAGATGGGTTATTCTGATTACATAGCATTTGACTTTGTTCTAGGGATTTTCCCAGTATTGCTTGACTTGACTCTGCATCAGTTCACATGTATCTTATCAGACTTCTCTAAATTCCTCACATTTATTATTTCTTTTTTTTTTAATTTTAAACATTATTTTATTTGGTCATTTCCAAACATTATTCACTGGAAACAAAGATCATTTTCTTTTCCTCCCTGCCCCCCATCCCAACACCTTTCCCTCTCCCATAGCCAACCCACGATTCCACTGGTTATCACATGTGTTCTTGACTCAAACCCATTTCCCTGTTGTTGATATTTGCATTAGAGTGTTCATTTAGAGTCTCCCCTCAGTCATATCCCCTCAACCCCTGTAGTCAGGCCGTTGCTTTTCCTCGGTGTTTTTACTCCCACAGTTTATCCTCTGCTTGTGGATAGTATTTTTTAGATCCCTGCAGATTGTTCAGGGACATTGCATTGCTACTAATGGAGAAGTCCATCACCTTCGATTGTACAATGTATCAGTCTCTGTGTACAATGTTTTCCTGGTTCTGCTCCTCTCGCTCTGCATCACTTCCTGGAGGTTGTTCCAGTCTCCATGGAATTCCTCCACTTTATTATTCCTTTTAGCACAATAGTATTCCATCACCAACAGATACCACAATTTGCTCAGCCATTCTCCAATTGATGGGTATCCCCTCGTTTTCCAATTTTTGGCCACCACAAAGAGTGCAGCTATGAATCTTCTTGTACAAGTCTTTTTCTCCATTATCTCTTTGGGGTACAAACCCAGCAGTGCTATGGCTGGATCAAAGGGCAGACAGTCTTTTATCACCCTTTGGGCATAGTTCCAAATTGCCCTCCAGAATGGCTGGACCAATTCACAACTCCACCAGCAATGAATTAGTGTCCCCACTTTGCCACATCCCCTCCAGCATTCATTACTTTCCATAGCTGTCATGTTAGCCAATCTGCTAGGTGTGAGGTGATACCTCAGAGTTGTTTTGATTTGCATCTCTCTGATTATAAGAGATTTAGAACACTTTTTCATGTGCTTATTAATAGTTTTGATTTCTTTGGCTGAGAACTGCCTATTCATGTCCCTTGCCCATTTGTCAATTGGAGAATGGCTTGATTTTTTGTACAATTGATTTAGCTCTTTGTAAATTTGAGTAATTAAACCTTTGTCAGAGGTTTTTATGAAGATTGTTTCCCAATTTGTTGCTACCCTTCTGATTTTGGTTACATTGGTTTTGTTTGTACAAAAACTTTTAAATTTGATGTATTCCAGATTATTTATTTTGCATTTTGTAACTCTTTCTAATTCTTGCTTGGTTTTGAAGTATTTCCCTTCCCAAAGGTCTGACATGTATACTATTCTGTGTTCGCCTAATTTTCTTATAGTTTCCTTCTTTATGTTCAAGTCATTCACCCATTTTGAATTTATCTTGGTGTAGGGTGTGAGGTGTTGATCTAAACCTAATCTTTCCCACACTGTCCTCCAATTTTCCCAGCAGTTTTTATGAAATAGTGGATTTTTGTCCCAAAAGCTGGGATCTTTGGGTTTGTCATATACTGTCTTGCTGAGGTTGCTTGCCCCCATTCTATTCCACTGATCCTCCTTTCTGTCTCTTATCCAGTACCAAATTGTTTTGATGACCGCTGCTTTATAATATAGTCTGAGATCTGGGACTGCAAGAACCCCCTTCCTTTGTATTTTTTTTTCATTATTTCCCTGGATATCCTTGATCTTTTGTTCTTCCAAATGAACTTTGTTATGGTTTTTTCTAAATCAGTAAAAAAATTTTTTGGAAGTTCCAAGGGTATGGCACTAAATAGATAGATGAGTTTGGGTAGGATGGTCATTTTTATTATATTGGCTCGTCCTACCCATGAGCAGTTAATGTTCTTCCAATTGTTCAAGTCTAGTTTTAGTTGTGTGGAAAGTGTTTTGTAGTTGTGTTCATATAGTTTCTATGTTTGTCTCAGGAGATAGATTCCTAAGTATTTTATTTTGTCTAAGGTGATTTTGAATGGGATTTCTCTTTCTAGTTCTTGCTGCTGACATTCATTATTTCTTACAAAGCAGTTAGATTTCATTTTGTTCACATACTAAATTTGTTGGTCATCCCCTTCAGCCCCATTTTGGAAGAACTGGATCCCAGCTCTAGTCATCCTCTGATGCCTCCTCCTGGTGCAGAGTGGGACCTGGGCTTTTGAAGGCTCTGCCAGGGCAGTCCAATGGACCTAGTCAAGGGGCCAAGGCTTCGATGGGAGATTGTCTCCACTGTCCAAAGACCAGTCTTGTTAGTTCACATTTCTGTTATCTTTTCATCTTTATGGATTATTTACAAGAGGAGGTGTTATTGTGTTATTCCCATCTTACAGTTGAGAAAGCTTAGACTCATCTCTCTTCTTTCTTTTTTGCTCTGCTCTTTTGAATTGTAGGGTCACAGAATCATAGTCTCTTGAAACAATAAAAAGGGGGTAAGGTTGGTGGCTCAGTGGATTGAGAGCCAGATATAGAGAAAGGAGATCTTGGGTTCAAATCTGGCCAAAGACACTTCTTAGCTATGTGACCCTGAGCAAGTCACTTAATCCCAATTGTCTAGCTCTTATTGGACATCTGACTTAGAACCAATACACAGTATTAGTTCTAAACTGGAAGGTAAGACATATAAAACCCAGTGGAATTGCTCATTGGCTATGGTTGGGGAGATGAGGAGAGGGAAAGAATATGAATCATGTAACCATGGAAAAATATTCTAAATTAATTAATTAAATAAAACATTTCAAATTAAAAAATAAAATGGAAGGTAAGGGTTTACAAAAACAAATAATAGAAAGTGACTTGCCCAGGGTCACACAGTTATATATGAGGAAAAATTTGAACCCAGGCCTCCTCACTGCAAATCCATCATTTTTTCACTCTTCACTCAAAGAATGGCTACCAGGAGATGATTTTTTTTACTGTAATAATAATAATGATAATAATAGCTAGCGAAGCTTTCAAAATGCTTTACAAATAATGATCTCATTTTATTCTTCCAATATCCCTGGGAGGTTGGTGCTACTATGATCCCCATTTTATAGATGAGGAAGCTGAATATGACTTGCCCAGGTCATACATGTTAGAGGCTGGATTTGAACTGAGATCTTCTTGACTCTAAATTCAGCACTATCCAGCAGACCATCTAGATGCTGGATAGAGGGGCCATGATCTGCATTGGCAGAGACAGGCTTAGTGTGGACTAAGGAGATCTTGTCAGCTCTTCTGAAGGGCATAGAGATTTATGGTCACTTCTCTGCCCTTATTACAAATTGTTGGTCATTTCTAGAATTGATTTGATGCTGAGCCATCTTTGGCCAGGAATGCAGCTCCCCATGGTGGTGCTCCACTTTGTTTTTGTTGGGCTTCCTTTCCCGGATCCCCCCTTGGCATGGTTTCTGGGGTCCCTCCTGTGTTTGGTTGGTCCAGCCTCTCCTCTCTGTATCTGGCCTCTTGGGGCTCCTCAGACATGGACACTGACCTTTGTTCATCTCTCTGTCCACCCACAGTGCCGGATGGAGTGCCGAGACGTGCCAGCTGAGACAGTCTATGATGTACTACATGACATTGAGTACCGGAAGAAGTGGGACAGCAATGTGATTGAGACCTTCGACATTGCCCGCCTGACTGTGAATGCCGATGTGGGCTACTACTCCTGTGAGCATCTGGGAACCTGTCCCCAATCTCTAGTCTCTTTCCTTCTCCTCCATCCATCCTTCCATCTCTCCGGAGCCCCCCTTTCCTTTTCTGTGCCCCTCTAGGATAACATCCACAGAATCATAGAATTTGAATGGAATCTTAGAACTATAAATATCTTAGAATTATAGGCTCTAAAACTTTTAATTTATGACATCTTGGAATTGTGAAATTTTAAATAACTGATAGGGCAATCAGGTAGTACAGTGGATAGAGTCCCCAGGCTTGGAATCAAGAAAACACATCTTCCTGATTTCAGATCAGGCCTTAGACGCATAGCTGTGTGACTCTAGGCAAGTCACTTTACCCTATTTGGCTAAAAAGGAATTAAAAGAAAAAGAGAAAGAGAATAACTAATGTTTATAAAGTGCTTTAATGTTTGCAAAGCACTTATCTATAAAATATCTCATTTGAGCCTCCTGGAAAGACTATGAGGTAGGTCCAGAGATATTATCTCCATTTTAGAGATGAAAAAACTGAGACTCAGAGAATTTAAACTCAGCTATACAGTGTCAGAGACAGATTTTGAAGTCAAATTTTTGTCCAAACTCCACCATACTGTCCTCTCTGCCAGAATGCCCCTTAAAGAATGGGAGTCTTAGACACTCAGATGAAAGGGATTTGAGAGGTTGTGTGGTCTAATGTCTCTTCCTATTCAGGAATCCTCTAGTGCCCCCTGACACTGGGTCATCAGCCTTGAAAAGCCTCAGTGATGGTAGAGCTTCTTCCGCCGCCCCCCCCCCAAGACAGCTTGCTTCTTTACTATGGGATAATCCACAATTGATTTTTAAAATTTATAATTATGGCCAACTAGATGGCTGAGTGGATAGAGAGTCAGACCTGGAGACATAGGAGCTGGGTTCAAATCTGACCTTAGATACTTCCTAGCTTTGTGACCCTGGACAAGTCACTTAACCTCAGGTGCATAGCCCATACCAGCTCTTATTCTTCTGCGTTGGAATACTCAGTATTGATTCTAAGACAGAATGTCTTAGAAAAAAATTCAAATTCTTATTTCAAAATGATTAAGCATTTTTTTTCATCCCAACCTTCTCTGTCCTTTTTACCTCCCACCAAAGGAGTTAGTTAAGTAAACATAGATAAGTAAAACAAATTCCTGTATTGGCTGTGACCAGAAATGTGTCTCATTCTGTATATTTAGTCTATCACTCTTTTTCTGGAGGTGGGTAGCCTGTGTCATCATCAATTCTCTAGAATCATGTTTGATAATTACTTTGATCAGAGCTCTTAAATCATTCAAAATTGTTATTGTATCACTTGTTCTCCTGGTTCTGCTTACTTCACTCTGCACCTGTTCATACAATCTTTCTAGGTTTCTCTGAGAACGTCTTATATCACAATAATATTGTGACACTCCTATGCCATAATTGGAACAGCCATCCCCTAGTTGATGGGCACCCCCTTAGTTTCAGGTCCTGACCGCCACAAATGCAGTTAAAATTTCTTAAAATTTTAATTTAATTTCTTCACTAATTATGTGTAAAAACAGTTTCAATATTTTAAAAAGAATTTTGAGTCGAGTTCTCGACCCCCTCACTGAGATGATAGGCAATTTGATAAAGATCTTATATATCAAATGCAGTTTTTATGAATATTTTTATATGTATAGGATGGCTTCCCCTTCCTTTGATTTCACTGGGGGATCAACCCAGTAATGTATCCTGGGCTCAATAGTCCCAGCTGTTAAGAGTTGATCTGAAATCCTTCTCCCTATAACTTCCCTTCCCCAAGTTCTCATTTTGTCCTTCAGGGTCAAGCAGGACGAGTCTGTCGTCTTGGCTCCAGGTTGCCTCTTCCCAGATGGGAAGACTGTGATCTTTTTGGCGTCCCGTTCACGTCATGCCCTCTTTCCCTTTTATGTACTCAGCCCTTGTTCCTCGAAGTCTTCCTGGGAACTTTGTCTGTTCAGGAAGGCGTTCGGTACCGTGTGCCCAGCAGGAGAAGGAAGAGATCCCACCTCTGTGGAGGGGAGCTCCCAGGCCACGGGGAAAGTGACTCTCCTCTGTAGGAAATGGAGAATGGGACAGAAGCCGGCTCCCTGAGTGTGGGCAGGGCTGTAATAGCCCTCTCTTAGATAATGTTATGATATTATAATCTTATCTCTAAAAGGCCAGCAGGAGGAGGGGGAGGATTGTGGGGAGACCAGGCTGCGGCTGGAACGCCTGGACCTTGGACCGATGCTCCTGCTTCCTGAACCAGGAAAAAGGGGGGAGCCTGAAGGCCTCTGGAAGAGCCTGAGAGGGGAGGACTAACGGTGCCCATTTCTCTCTCTTAGGGAGATGTCCAAAACCCCTGAAGAACCGTGACGTTATCACCCTCCGATCCTGGCTGCCCATGGGAGCCGATTACATCATCATGAACTACTCGGTCAAGCACCCAGTGAGTGTGCTGGCAGGCACGTGCTATTGAGAGAAGAGCCTCCGAGTCCGTGGGTCTAGCATGTGACCTTCCCTCCAGCAGCTCAGTTTTCCTATCTCTGAAATGGGGATGATCTTCCCTCCGCTGGTCTTCCATCCAGGCTCTTTTGAAGATCTAGGGAAGGGTATAGATGGGGATGTTCTCTGGGAGGTTCAGTGCCTCAAATGCTGCGTGCAACTCTGGGGGCTGAGCATCGTGGCAGAGATTGAGTGGCAGTGCCACGCAGTGGGCAGAACTCTAGCCTTTGAGTCTGAGTTTCAGCCCTATAATTAACAAGCATTGTGACCATGGGCAAGTCACCTCTGCTGACCTTGGTTTCCTCACCTGTAAAATGGGTACAACAATACACCTTTGAGGGAGATCATGAGGAAAAACAGTTTGATTAGTCTTAAAGGGCTATGAAAATATGAATGATTATGCCATAAGACCTAATCCCCAAGGATCACAGTATCAAAAGCTATAAGGGACTTGAAAGATCATTTTACAGTGGCCCATTGTCTTCTACCCCACATCTGTGCCATGGTCTCATCTCTGACCTCACTTCCTCTAGTCTTTGAGGTCACATCTTGGGTGGGGGCCACCTGCTGCCTGGCCAATTCACTTCCCTCTTTCTGGCCTCAGTTTCCCCATTTCTTAACCCACAACTTAAGCACCCTTATGTGAAAGAGTCCTTTATGACAGTCAAATCCCTACAGAAATGACAGAAGTTCTTTTTCTCATGGTTAGAAGCCTTCAGAGGGGATCAGGTCCTGGGTTCAGGTCCAGGATGGACCCCTTCCTTGTTGTATGGCACAGAGCAGGCCTGTTCCCTCCTCTGGCCTCAGTTCTCTCACTTTATAAATCGAGGAGATTGGACTGGATGACTCCAGAGGTGACTGAAAACTGAGGGTCCTGGAAGAGAAGCTCCCATTATAATAAGGCATTGATTATTTGAAGCCTAGAGGTGGGAGAGGGCTGGAGAAAGGCCAGAGGTGAAGATCTGGGGTGTCCCTGGAGGTCGGTGCCTCTAGAGAAGGGCAGGTGGAGAGGAGGGCTGTTTGGGGGTGCTTCCCCTCTCCAGAGTCTGAAGTACCCCAAGGCCTCCGCTGCCTCTCTCCTCCCTCCCTCAGGGGCTAGCGACACCTGTGCCTCACACCTCTCCTTCCCTTCCTAGAAATACCCACCCCGAAAAGATCTGGTCCGAGCGGTGTCCATCCAGACGGGCTACCTCATCCAGAGCACGGGCCCCAAGAACTCTGTCATCACCTACCTGGCCCAGGTAGACCCCAAAGGTGAGACGCCCAGCCCAGCCCCCTCTTCTTCTGTTCCTTTCCCTTCTGAGAATGATGTGCCTCTCCTCAGCCTCCCTCCACACCCTCTGTGCCCAGCCTCCTTCCAGGAGAGGTGGGGGGGGATGAGCAGGAAATATAGGCTGCCCAGGCCTAGAGATGAGGGAGGCTGAGGAGGAGCTGCCCTAGTAGGGACCTGGGCAGAGACGAGGGCCCAGTGCCTCATGGAGCAGCTGGGGGTGCTTGGTGAATGGTGTCCCAGGCTCAGAGAGTCAGGAGGATAGGGCCTGGGAAAAGAGAAGCCTTGCAAGAGTAGTTGTCATACCATTCCTGGGCATTGGGGGAGAAAAGAGAATAAGGAAGGGGCTGAAGACTCAGAAATGCAGGGGGCAGCTGGGTGGTTCAGTAGAATGGGAGCCAGTCTAGAGATGAAGGTCCTGGGCTCAAATCTGGCCTTAGACACTTCCTAGCTGTGTGACCCTGGGCAAGTCACTTGACCCCCATTGCCTAGCCTTACTGCTCTTCTTGCCTTGAAACTTGTACACAGTATTGATTCCATGACAGAAGATAAGAGTTTAAAAAATAAAAACCAAAAATGCCTCTGGAGATTCCAGTCCACAGGAAGAGCTGGGAGGGAGAGGGGCAAGTGGCCAGCCTCTTTATGGCCTGCTCTGTTTATTCTAGGAGTCAGGCTTAATCTTTATTTAAGGTGAGACTACTTTATTTATGGGTGTGAGACACACACTAGTATGTTGCTCTAGTAGTCAGAGGCCTGGAGGGAGGGATTGAAGGGTTCTGGGTTCCGGGCCCAGCTCTGAGACCTTGTTTTGTGTCATTTCAGTTCTATCTGACTCATTGTGACTTCATTAGGGGTTTTCTTGGCAAATATATTGGAGTACTTTGCCATTTCCTTCTGCAGCTTGTTTTCCAGATGAGAAAACTGAAGCTAGCAGAATTAAGTGACTTGCGTAGGGTCACACAGCTAGTAAGTGTCTGAGGTCAGATTTGAACTCATGAAGATGAATATTCCTGATTCCAAGTCCAGTGCTCCATCCACTCTGCCCCCCAGCTGCCCTTGGGCAAATCCATTTCCTTTACCTCACTCCAATTTTTTTTATTTTTTTTCTGTTAAATGGTAATAATTTGACTTAATAGTTTTAAGGATTTTCATAGTTCACCATTAAGGATTTTTCCAGCTTTAACATCTTGTAAATTCTCTTCATCTTTCCCTACATCCTCCCCACATCAGACGAGAGCCATTAGACTCTAAACCACTGGCTAATTTTGTCAGCACTTTTCTCCACAAAAAATTATAACTTGTCTTTGGGGTCAGGTATAATGGAAAGGATCTAGATAGAGATTAGGAGGAGAGGGACCCCTGGATTCTCCAGAGGCAGCTTGTGGTAGAGTGGCCTTTGGGTCAGAAGATAGGATTTTCAATCCCAGCTCTGTACTGATCCTGTGACCTTGGGAAAATCTGTTTATCTCTGAATTTCCATTTCCTTGCCTATCAAATGGGGACAATCATACTTGAATGGCTTTCCTCACAAAATAGATGACATAGGGACTATGTCTGGATTGGGCAGATAAATATGGGGAGCAAGGGGGAAAGGGAAGGAGTCAAGATTGTTCTCCTGTCCAAATGCTCTCCTCACTTTCCTCTACTACCTGGAATCACTGATTCCTTTTAAGACTCAGTGCAAGCACTTCTTTCTTCAAGAGGAGACCCCTGTTTTTCATTTTGGGGTCTCCTCTCCCCCCAAATTTGTATATTTATTTAGTAATACTATTACTACTAATAATAATGAGAGCAAAGACTGACATTTATATTTATATTCTTAGTGGTTATCACAATGCTTGGCACATAGTAGGTGCTTAACAAATGCTGCTTTAATTGATTGACCTTGAAGATTTAAATTTAAAGAACTTGAGAGGGTAAAGCCTGGTGCAGAGGGAGAGAGGGACCTCAGGAAGGACCCCTTTAAGCCAGAGAAGTGTCACTTAGACAGAGCAATGATTGGATTTGGAGTAAAGAAGGACCTGGGTTCAAGTTCCATCTCATTCAGCTATTAGCTATTTGGTGGTGGCCCAGGCCACTTGACTTTTTGATCATGTTTTCATCATACGTTAAAAGGGGATTCAAAAGGAACACTTACCTATGTCCCAGGCATTGTAGCATCATGGACAAAACCATTTCCCAAACCAAGAAGATCTGGGTTTAAGTTTTGTCTCTGGCTGTATCATCTTATGCAAGTTACTTACCCTCCTTCTCAGTGCTTTAGGAAACTCTTAAGTTAACTTCTAACCTGAATGAGTAAAGGGTTTTGGCACTCAGGATTTCCCTATCCCAGTAAAATCTTGGGCTCATTCTCTATCTTAATTCCTATTCCAGGGAGAGAGAGACATCATGGTATGACAGAGAGGCATGGTCATGTTCCAAAGTGGTGTCGCTGTATACCATTTTCCTCTTGATCTGGAGGTGTGGGTATTTATGCATCGATCTTTTGGATTCATGGTTGATCTTTGCATTGATCAGAGAGATGAAATCTTTCAAAAAATTTTTTTCACTGTTGTTTTTATAGTATAAATGACTCTCTTAGCTCTGCTTACCCATCTATTCATCAGGTCAGAATGAGGTTCAATGATACCTGTTCTCCCACATTATTCTCACTTATATAGATCCCCACTTATACCCCCAATGATAGGATTTCACAAGTGTCCCCCTCCTTTAATTCCTACTTTTTTCTTCCCTGGTGTATCCTTCCCCTCCTTTTTTAAGATCATTGAAGGATAACCAAAATCAGAGCTGGGGACGCTTGCATCATCTCTCCCCCTCATCCTCCTTCCTCTACCCTTAACTTCTACTCAGTTCAAGTCTTTTTATCAGGAATGCTCAGAAGTCTTCCATTGTATTAAAGAGACATCTCTTTCTTTTGTAGGATTATACTCAGTTTTACTGGGTATGTTATTCTTTACTGTAAGATTTATATCTTTTTGCCTTTCAGAATATTATATTCTGTGCTCTTTTATAGTGACAAGCTACTGAATCTTTGTGTGACCCTGCCTCTGGTCCTTGGAACTTGAATTCTTTACTTACATAGTACTTTTCCTTTGGCCTGGTAGCTCTGCATTTTCACTGTGATGTTCCTTAGGAATTTTCATCTTGGAGTTCCTTTTAAGAGATAACTGATGGATTCTTTCTATTTTCATTTTGCCATCTGGTATAAAGAGATCTGGGCAGTGTCCTGTCATGGTTTCTTGAAATATGATATTCAGCTTTTTGAGGGGAGGGGGGAGGATATGGTTTTCAGGTGGCTCAATGAGCCTTAAATGATCTCTCCTTGATCTGTTTTCTAGGTCAGTTATTTTTGGAGATTCCTCTTGAATTTCTTCTATTTTTTCAACCTTTTTGACTGTTTTAATATTTCTTGGTTTTATTTTCATGGAGTCATTAATTTGTTGGGTCCATCCCAATTTTCAGAGTAAAGTTTTGAATTCTTATGTCAGACTATTAATTTTTTTTCTAAATTCTTCCTCCATAGCTTATTTCTTTTCCAATTCTTTCCTTTGTTACTGCTATTTAATTTATAATAACCATTTTTAAACTCTTGTATTATTTATTCTAGGACTTTTATAAGGCTTTGGGTAAGCTATGTGATCTTGTTTTGTTGAGGTTTTTCTTGTAGGCCTGTTGGTGCTATTCATCTCTTTTGGGTTTGTGTATTAGATAGCTCAAGACTCAAAATAGTTCTTTCTTTCTTTCTTTCTTTCTTTCTTTCTTTCTTTCTTTCTTTCTTTCTTTCTTTCTTTCTTTCTTTCTTTCTTTCTTTCTTTCTTTCTTTCTTTCTTTCTTTCTTTCTTTCTTTCTTTCTTTCTTTCTTTCTTTCTTTCTTTCTTTCTTTCTTTCTTTCTTTTTCTCTTTTCTTTTTTTTTAATTTATAATTTTTTTCTTTCAATTTCAAATTTTCACCTTCACCTACCCTTTAAGAGGCAAGAAATGCAATACCCAATATACAGATGAAGTCATCAAAACATATTTTCACATTAGCCATGTTGAGGGGGGAGGCAATAAAGAGAAAAAAAAGATCAGGGCTCTGTGTTCCAAATTGACCATTTCTTTCTGGAGGGGGTTAACATTTTTTATCATGAATTCTTTGGAATTATGGATCTTTCTATTGAGAAAAGTTGGGTGTAGGTTTGGGTGGCAATCTTGCCATCCCCTTCCTTGTCTTGAGCTGGGGGCCAGGCCTAGCTTGGAGCTCTAGGCACCAACTCTGTGATCCTGGCCACCCTTGTTCCATAGTTCCTGTTCTTGGCATTTGCTTGTGAAATTAAGTTGGATAGATGATTCTTTGTAGTTTCTCTTTCCGTTTCATATGTATCTATTTAAAATATGTAAAATAAAAATATAAGTATATAAAACTTTCATTTGATATGTAGTATGCCATGTATATGTACATATACACACAAATATATATAATTTATTTTGCAAACCTTAAATCACTATTATAAGTATGATCTGTTGTTATTCAGCCACCAAATATTTAAAAAAAGAGCCTGTGGGGGCTCAGTGGATTGAGAGCTAGGCCTAGAGACGGGAGGTCCTGGGTTCAAATCTGGTCTCAGACTCTTCCTAACTGTGTGATCCTGGGCAAAAGTCACTTAACCCCCATTGCCTAGCCCTTACCTCTCTTCTGTCTGGATTGGAATTAATACACAGTGTTGATTCTGAGATGGAAGGTAGGAGTTAAAAAGAAGAGCTTGCTATATATGCCACTCAGTGCAGCGGGTCCCCATTTAGTTTGTGGGCTACAAACATGACTGGAACCCTCAGTGACAAATTAAGAGCACCCTCGGGATGCAAGTAGAAGGCTCCTTGTGGAGTGCTTTTCTTTAGGGGAAGTTCTTGGGGATCCAGGGCAGGCTTCATGGAGGAGGTGGGACTTGGGTTTTTGTGAATCTTAAAACCCTATAAAAATGGGAACTATCATTTGTTGTTCCAGTTTCTCCATGTGAGAGAGGAGGGGGTGGGGTGGGAGAGGAAGATGGCTCTTAGAATGTTTTCGTCCTTCTCTGTGCTGGGCTCCTCTCACCATTAAAAAAAAAGCCTTTGGGGCTTAGCCCCACTCTGTCATGGTGTCATGGGCTTTAGCCTGAGCCCATCCTTTCCCCTTCTTCAGCTGTCAGACACAGATTGGACTTTTTTTTTTTAAAACCTTACCTTTTGTCTTAGAATCAATACTGTGTACTGGTTCCAAGGCAGAAGAGTGGTAAAGACTAGGCAGTGGGGATTAAGTGACTTGTCCAGGGTCACACAGCTAGGAAAGATAAGGCTTTTCCGAAGCTCTCCAGAAGGAACCTAGGGAAAAAAGATTCAGCCCAGCAGATTTAGGGAGGCCAGAATTGGTCATGAGGAAGTGCGTGTGAAGGGGCTCTAATGGCCACAATGGCTCTCCTGGCTTCTAGCCCTTGCCTTCTGGCTCTGACCACTGCCTTTGAAGAGGACCCAACCACTTCCTCGCTTCCCTCAGCCCAGTTCCAGGATGGTCTCCATTTCTGGATCTTCCTTCCTCTAGAATTAGTGTGTGCACCTCAAGATCAAATTCTAGCTGAACGGGAATCCTTTCTGTTGCATCCCCTCCAAGCCATGCCAGCCTCCACCTACCAGTCAAGAAGCCTGCATTAAACATGACGGCAGGCCCAGGGCCACAAAGAAAGGCTCTAAGCAATTCTTGCTCTCAAAGAGTTCCTGATCCTAATGGAGGAGGGAACATGAAATAACCCTGAGATCTACAGCGATCTGTCTGCCGTAGACCCTAGCATTGGGGGGAGGGGGGGTACAGAAAAGGTCTCTCACAGGCACCCTTTAGGGAGGGTGACTCCCCTCACTGCTGGGAGAGGCTGCCTCATTTGGAGATAACTGGTGGTTAAGAAATTGTCTTTTGTTCTGAGCTGGTCAACCTCCACATAACTTCCTCATGTTGCTTCATGTCCTGCCCTTTAGGTCAAGCAGAACAAATTGAATCCCCTTTCCGCTTGAAATTGGTATTCTATCGATGAAGAAAATAAGGCCCAGAAAGAGTGTGACTTGCTTAAGGTCCCACAATTACTAAGAGTCAGAGCCAGACCCCAAATCCAGCCCTGGATTCAAGTGTAGGGCTCTTCCTCCTATATTATGCCACCTCTCTTAAGGAGAGAGGGGAAGAAGGTGATCCACACCAAGAACCTCGAGCAAAGGGTTAGAGATCCGATGCTCTTAGAATCCCTAAAGGTCTAGGCATCTGGACCTGACAATCTGGAAAGCAAAAATCAATCCGCTAAGCTCTGGCCCAGCTCGGTGCTGGGAGAGGGACCATTGTTAGTCCAAGTTCCTCCTTTGTGCTAGGTGCTGGGGAATGCAGAAACCAAAAGGAAACCATCTCTACCTTCTATTGGGGGAAGTGTGTTGTGCATTTGTCATGGAACCCCCTTTCCTTCCCCTCCTGCAGTGCGCGCACTCTAAACCGTAGACCTGGTTCCTCTGTATTAGTGAGTACACAGCAGAGGGAGAAAGCTCATCCCCTCTATCATCCAAAGAAAGGGTGGAAGGGGATGGCATTTGTAGTAGTCTTTCGTCAAAGGAGCGGGTGGCCCTTGTCTTTTTGCTTGTTACTTATCCACCTCATTGGTGAGTTCGTTCCACACTTATAAAACCCCTACGGTGGGTGTTGGTACGGGGATGATGAAGTGAACAGACTCATGGGGAAAGCTCAATATAGGAGGCATGGAAAACCAGAATGCCCAGTGAACGCTGAGGGCTGAGGTCATTTCTGGTAAGAGATACATCCAGGAAGGCTTTCTCGAGGAGGTGATGCTGGTGGCTTTTGAGTTGGGCTTTAAAGAGTGGGTAGAAATTCCATGGGGAACCAAGGGAAAGGAATGAGCTGAGGCATGAAGGTGAAAGGAGCCAGGGCACTTGGAGTAGAGTATATCCAGGCTGGAGTGGCATTAAATAAGTTGGAGAGGCAGGGGAACAGTAGGTCCTGGAGAGCCTTGAGTGCCAAGCAGAGGGATTTGAACTTGAGTCAATAGTAAGTAGGTGAATGGTGGTTGCTCCCACAAGGATCGTGACATCAGAAGCGTATTGGGTGAAGGACCAATGAGGCTTTGGATAGGTGGGGTTTGAGGTGCTGCTGGGGAGGATGCTAGGGGCAGTTGCCAAAGCCACTTTTTCAAGACATGTAGGTACAGAGAAGGAGGGATTCATTGGCAGAATGTTAAAGCTAGATGGGACCTTAAAGACCTCCACTCAGTCCAAATTACTGATTTTCAGACAATCCATTCCCTGTCACATGTCTGACTCTTGCTGTTTGGGGCATTTAGAAGGTCCAAATACATTTTTGTCTCGTCTCCCATTTTGTCCACATGCTCATTGCTAGACATTCCCTTTCTTGATAGTGTTCAGACTTCAGAGAGCATCTTATTTTGCCCTACCTGGAGCAGGAAGCTTTGCTTTTCCCTGACCATTGGTCTCCCAGCCCCAAAGAGGAGAAAGTTACTGAACTTAGGGCAAGCTTCCCAGTGATCAGAGCCATGCAAAAGATAATGACCTGTTTTATATGGTAGTGAGGTTCTTGTCACTCAGAGGCATTCAAGCTGAGCCTAGACAAGCCACTTCTCAGGAATATTGGGGAGGAGCCTCCTGCTCAGGTCATTCAATGCCCTCTGAGGTACCCTCTAGCTCCCAGAGTTGAGTTCACTGTTCTTTTCAAGTCACTCTTCTTCCTTCACAGGTTCCTTACCCAAGTGGGTAGTGAATAAATCATCTCAGTTCTTGGCTCCCAAGGTGAGTAGTGTTGGCACATGGGGAGGAGGGGAGGAATGGGGCTGAGATCCATCCTGGACTTGGGAGACCAAGTCACAAACACAAGGTGGTAGGGGATGCCAGGGCTGTGGGCAGGGTCACGCACTCAGTGGAAGGCATCTGGCTCCTAACTTAGATGCTTTCTCTTCTCTTCCCTACCTGCCCTGGTGTGCTTGTGGCACAGGCAATGAAGAAGATGTACAAGGCATGCATGAAATATCCAGAATGGAAACAGAAGCATCAGCCTCACTTCAAGCCATGGCTGCATCCAGAGCAGAGCCCCCTGCCCAGCGTGGCGCTGTCAGAGCTCTCTGTCCAGCACGCTGACTCCCTGGAGAACATCGATGAAAGCACTGTGGCCGAGAGCCGGGACGAGCGGGGGGCAGGAGGGGAAGGCAGTGATGACGACTCCTCTCTTAACTGAGGGACCCCTCAGAATGCTGGGGAACCCCAGGCCAGGCTTTCCCTGCCCTGCTAGACGGGAGGGGAGGAGGAGAGGGCTGGGACCTAGACCGAGCTACTTTATGTCCTCCTCCTTCCCCTGAGAAGGGGATAGGGCATCTGGCGAGTTGTCCCCCTGCCTTGGGTGGTGATGACAACCCCTGGGGGGTACCTCCCTCCCCCAACCCAGGCTGGTCCCTTTCTCCCAGGGCAGGGGTGAGAAATGGGAGGTGGGGCAGATTTTGTATAGAAATAGCCCCCAATAAACTGATACAACAGCCACAGCCTTGGGTCAGGGCCCTAATTTCTCTCTCTTCCTTTACTGGGCATTCTGCCTTTTCAGCTCGCTTTCTGTTAAATCCTTTGTTTGTTATTCACCTATTGTCCCTTTAATCATTCATTCATCTAATGCACTCATTTTCCTAAGTGTTCAGTCTTTCATTTATCTTTTTTATCCCTTCATCCCTCTTTAATCTTGTAATCTTTTACTCTTTTACTTGTACATCTATTCATTTGTTCTTTGGGTCCGCCCTAAGACTGTACAGATCCTCCTTCCCTTGTTTCCCCACCCCAGCCATAGGCTATAGTAATTAATGAGTTGTGGCCTAATGGAAGAGCCAGGGCTTGTTCAAGGCAGTAAGTGGAAGAGATGGGATCTGAACTCAAGTCTTCCCCCTTGGAGAGCTATGGCTGTGTGGTTTCTAGACCTTGGGAGCCCTCAGTGCAATTGGGGGAGAAGCATGTACATGGGACAGGAAAGGTGGTAATGGCGCCTGTCCTAAGCCTCAGGGCCCATTGGTCCATCAGCCTTGGGAGGCCCCAGTTCTTTAAGGCCTTCAGGTTTTCACTTTGCATTCTTTCTCAAGCCTCTCTGCTCCCTCAACTCCTATCCAGAGTCTCTCTGATCTTTCTGGTTTGGGCGCTTCCTTGGCTTTTTGGTTTAGGAGAGCTAATACTTGGGTTGTCCAGGTAGTTCAGTGGATAGAGAGCCAGGCCTGGAGACTTGAGGTCCTGGGTTCAAATGTGACCTAAGATAATCCTTTTAAAGTTTTTTTTTAAATTAAAAAAAATTTAATTTAGAATATTTTCTCATGGTTACATGATTCATGTTCTTTTCCTCCCCTTCTCTCTCCCTACTCCCATAGCCAATGAGCAATTCCACTGGGTTTTACATGTCAGATACTTCCTTATTGTATGACCCTGGGCAAGTCACTTAACCCCCACTGCCTAGCTCTTACCCCTCTTTTGCCTTGGAACCGTCCTTATTGGTATTGATTCAAAGATGGATGGTAAAGGTTAAAAAAAAAAAGTTAATATTCCTGTCTCTAATCCCTTCTTCCCCCTTCCTTGCTGCTTCCACTACCTCATGGTGCCATCCAGGCTTGGCATTCACTTTAATTTCTTTATGACCTCTCGACATTCCATCCCCTCTGATGAGTATGTTTTCCAGAAAATATCCAGATGCACAACAACATGGAAATGGGTTCTGATCGAGGACACATGAAAAACCCAGTGGAATTGCTTGTTGGCTATGGGAAGGGGTGGGGGGAGGGAGGGAAAGAATACGGTTCTTGTAACCAAGGAATAATGTTCTAAATTGACTAAATAAAAAAAAATATCCAGATGCAGAAATTACACACCAATAGGTTGTGTATCTCCTAAGCCAGGCCCAGACTGTCCTATGCTGATGCCCTTTAAGCATGAGCAGATGGCTGCCTCATGGTTCCACAGAATGGGGTCTTCCATCATGCACCTGGGCGTCTATTTAAGCCTTGCCCATCTGAGGGCTGCAGAATAAGCTCCTTGATGCATTTTTATATTTTCAGCTCCCTCATAGCTAGTCAAGAAGCCTGCTGAGGCCAGGGTGAGTTGGGGGAGCTCGGTCATTATGGGAAAAAAATTGGAATCATTATTCTACTTTACATTTAAAGAGCTCGGATTTCAGCGTGGGCACCTTGTCATGGCATCGTTCAGCGCCCACCTTCACCACCTGGTTTTTTGACTGAAGGTAGTAGCTCCCAAATGCATCCTGTATGGGCCAATCCTCTTGTGATCTCCTTGCCTTGATAGACTCAGTCATAGGCCTTTCCCTCTAGAACTGGAAGGGATTCCAGGGGTTAATGAGTCTAAATCCCTCATTTTACATAGGAGGAAACTGAGCCAGGGGTCACCTGGGTTGAAAATATCCCAAGTGAGATCTGTGCATCCCCTGCCCTGTCACTCTCTCCTACCTGAAACCTTTCTGGTCTCATGTCCAGCCTGCCAGAGTTTTTAATATCCTGGCATAGCCCATGAGAACCACAGAGGCTGTCTGTGATCGGTGTCTAGGTAGCTATAGAAATGCTAGCTCTTATTGTTGTGAAGGTAATAGGGATGTCAAGGAAAAGGTTTTTAAAAATTATTGTTTAATAATAAATTGCATTTCTATAGTGTCTTTATTATAACCTTGTGAGAAAGGTAGTCGTTCACTCCTGACTCTTTGTCACCCCATTTGGGGTTTTCGTAGCAAAGATACTAAAGTGGTTTGCCATTTTGTTCTCCGGCTCATTTTACAGACGTGGAAACTGAGGCAGACAGGGTTAAGTGACTTGTCTAGGGTTACACAGCTATTAAGTATCTCAACCAGATTTAAACCCAGGAAGAGGTCTTCTGTCTCCAGGTTTGGTGCTTCATCCACTGCCACATAGCCGTCCTGAGGAAGGTAGTCCAAGGATTATTTCCCTTTTACCAGGGAGGAAGCTGGTCCAGACTGGGATATGACTTGTTTAGGGTCTCACAACTGGTCAGGGGCAGAACTGGGACTTTAATAAGAAGAAACATGCACTGTTTGTGTGGGGCTTGCAGAGTGCTCCTCTCCCAACAACCTTAGGTTCTAGACAGGTACTACAGATCTCATTCCCCCTTTACAAATGAGAAATCAGCCTCAGAGAGATTAAGCTGCTTGTCCCGACCCTCCATCCAGGGAATACCTGGCTCCTCAGATCATCTTTTATCTGTCCCCCACATCACCCCAGGAATTTATGTGGCAATTTCCATTGTTTAGAGAAGCATTATGAGCCTGCATGTGTGTAGGGGCCCAGATAGAATAGAGATGGATAGCAATGTAGGTTGGATTTGGTCAAGGAAAACCAGCAGGAGTTGGTTTCAAAAGGAAAATTTGGAGGTGGGGCCCCCACCCCCTTCTCACTGTTCATTTTATCCCTCCCCCTGCCTCTGAGGCTTGGGGTGAGAGGCAGGCTCTGGTCAGCCTGGGCTAGAAGGCTAGAGGTAGGGTCCCAAGGCTTTGGGGGGGGGGGGGCTGGGGAGCCCTGAATGAGGGTGTATGGTCAGGTCTAACCTAACGCTAGTTATGATAGTATCCTGACTGAGATACTAGCTGGGTGACCCTGAGCAAGTAAATTCCTTGTAATGGGACTCAGTTTCCCCACCCTAAGATTAGAAGTATTTCATTCTATCTCCCAGGGTTATTGTGAGGAAAGTAGCTTGTATGCCTGAGAAATGGGAGCCAGTATAATGTGTTGGAGAAAGTATCCAGGGTTAGGGGTTCCTGTGTGATTTCCTTATCTGTAAAATAAAAGGATTGGACTAGAGGACTTCTGAGGTCACCTCCAGGTTCTAGGTCTGTGACTCCATGATTATCCCCTTCCCACAGGAGTGTTGCAAAATTAATTCCCCTTCTGCCATCCCCAATCCTGGCTCCTCAGGTGCCTCCTGGGAGCATTTTCCTCTCCACCCCAAGGTTTGGGGGAGCAGTGCATGGTGGGAAACAGTCATTTCCCTCAGGAAGCCTCCCATTCAAGGGGAGAAGAACGCAATCAATCCCCAGGTGAGAGAGACACAGCGGGAAATGACTTGCTCAGGGTCGTACAGCCAGCTGCTAGTCAGTGGCAAGCTGAGTGGGAGCAATGCCCCAGTCGGGTTCCCTGGGTTAATGCCCCTCTGTCTTCCTGTGCCGTGCTTGGGAATCTCAGGTCTAGGCATGCCCACGACTCAGCTAGGTCCTGCTCTGAGACCTTGACCTAGTCAAGACAAGACAGACATTTATAAACTCGATTTGGGGTTTCCCGTTTTCAATGTGTGCCAGGCTTGTGCTAAGCGTGAGGGACGCCAAGAAAAAGTGGGCGACCCAACGTGGGCACAAGTCCACTGAGGAGCCTTAGCCGGCGGCTTCCCGACTGGAGCTACCTCCAGAGGGAGGGCTCTCGTGTGAGACGCTGGGGAAAGCTTCTTGCAAGAAGGTGGGGTTTTAACCGGGACTTGACGGAAGCCAGGGGGCAGAGATGAGGAGGGAGGTCGTGCCAGGCATAGGGGGCTGCCCCGTCAATTTCGCGGACGCCGGAGATGGGGCGACTGCGTGGGGGGAACGGCAAGGAGGCCAGTGGGACCAGTGCGGCTGGATTGCGGAGTAGGTGATGGGGCGGGGTGTGGGTAAAAGGGCAGGCGAGGTGGCAAAGGGGCAGGGGAGGAAGCCCCGGGAAAGAACTTTGTTGGCTACCGCGGCCTCAGGGTTTAGGACGGAGCGATCCCGGGGGAAGGAGGAAACAGATTTAGAGCGGCAAAGGGAGCTCTCGGGAGCCTGGGGACCAGCTCTTGTTTTGGCTCAGAGAGGGGGCGGGAACTATTCCACGGTAACCCGAAGACTAAGTCCCCGAGGCCACGGACATTCGAACTCAAGCCCTCGGTTCCACTGGCTAACGCTTTGTCTCCATCTCACCGCGAAGAGCCAGCCAGCCAACGGGTACAGGCAGAGACAAGACAGTGAAATAGAGACTCAGCCCAGACCGGCTCCGCAGACGACACAGCCAGACCCAGAGGAGGCGGGCCCGGCCTCCCCCCACCCCCTGCCCAGCCCCGGCCCTGGCCGGGCCCCTCCCCGGGGGCGTCACGTGGGGCGGGCGGAAGCTCGGGGGGCCCGGGCTGCCGCAAGTCAGCGGAGGCGCTGGGAGAGTTCGGACGCCTGGGTCCGCGCTGCACGGGAGCCAGGTCAGTCAGTATGTTTCCCCGACCACCGGCTCCCCCATTTCCCCGATCGATAAACTGAGAGTCCCGTCTCCCTCTCGAAGAGTCCCAGAGCTCTGGGAGATCACCTTTAACTCATGCGCCCTTCTCACTGGTCGTTTTATCCCGCCCCCTGCCTCTGAGGCAACTGTGCTCGGGTTGGGCTCGGGAGCCCAAGACGGTGGGGCTGAGAGGCAGGCTCTGGCCAGCCTGGGCTAGAAGGGCTTCCTGGAGGCAGTGTCCCAGGACTGCGGGGCGCGGGGCTCGGGGAGCCCTGGATGGGGATGGGGAAGCCAGGCCACTTGGATTCTACCCCAGGCTTGGATCCTAACTCTAGGTACGGGCTGGGAGTAAATCAGCCGTCCCCTTTGGGTCTCAGCTTCTTCATCTGCAAAGTGAGATGGTTAGTCTCTGATCGCCAAGTGGCCTTCCGACTCCGAGGGTCCGGGCTCCTTCTGTGCCGGGGGGGAGGGAGATGCGCAGCGTCTGCTCCTCTTCGTGAGGGGTTAGGAGCTTGTGGGCCGGCCGAAGGGCTGCGGAGCCGCGGGTGTTTGCTCCCTAGGAGTCGGTGAGCAGGCCACTGAGCCGGGAAGCTCTGGGCTCAACTCGGGACTGAGCGGCTCAGATTGGAGGGGGCTTGGGGAGGTGTCTTAGAGGAGCCCGCTGGAGGGGGGCCCAGTGAGCTACCGGGATTGGGGTGACTGTTGGCCCTGACACAGGCCTCGCTGGGTCCGCAGAGGCTCTTTTCTCTGATGGAGGGGGCTTCGGGTCAGGCATGGGCAGGCTTAGCTGGGAATAGGGTCGGGGGAGATCCCCAGCCAGGCACTGGAGGGCCCTGAGTGGTTAGAAAATGCAAAAAAGCAGGCAGCCCAGCAAGTCGGGCTTTAGGAGCCTGTGTGACTGGAGAAAGATCCCAGACCTGGGTCTGGAGAGCTTGGGTAAAGTCCCGGCCCCTGACCCTTCCTGGCCATGCGACTTGGGCTAAAGTGCTTGGCAGTCCAGGGCCTCAGTTTCATCATCTGGAAAATGGGGGGTCCGTAATGCCTGTACCGCCTACCTTTTAGAGTTGTGAGGAAAGCTTGTATACCTCATCCTTAAGTGCTCTAGAAATGGGAACCATAATGGTTAGATCCCCACGGACTCGGGTTCAATAAGATGCTCTATTATCAGCTGGTGATTACTGGGAGTCACCTCAAGCTTGCTGAGGGGCTCCAAGGCTAGGAAAAGATCTAAGCCAGACTTCTTGGCCCAAAATTCCAGGCTTCCAAAGGTCTGGCCCATCCTTCCTCTCCAGCCCTCTGTTCCTCCGAGTCCCTGTCCATGGACTTTTGCCCTTCTGCACCTTTGCCCAAGCTGTTTCCTGCCCTGCAAAGTCTCCTCATCCCTCCTCCAGACTCAGTACAAGCACTTCCCTCCAGGAGGCTCCCCTCACCTCCCGGGTCCACTTGGATCCTTTCCTTGGAGTCCTCCCAACCCTTCGAACCAGAGCCCTCATCATGTAGGTCCAACTGCTCCTCCATGAGAATTCCATCTTCTTCCTAGACCACGCTCTCTTTACTTCTCCTCCCATCTCCCCCATCGTGGCGATCCTTGGGGAGAGTGGGGGGAGCGGAGGCCGTCCCGACCTACCCTGTGGGCCTGGACGTGCATCTGACTCTTTCTGCATTCTCTGCCTTCCACCCTAGCCACCCCCTTGGCTCCCCGCCCCCCATGGACTGTCCCATCTCCAGGAGATTAGCTCATGATGGCACTGAGCGGCCCTGCCTAGCAGGGACCCCGGGGAGCCCAAGCCCTGTTCCCCCAGGAGGCTTAGGGCCCTAGGGAAAAGAAGGCCCACCGAGAGCCAGCCAGAGGGGAGGGGGAGTTTCTGGGCTGAGTTCAAGGCCCCCTCCCCCCGACCCTGGGGGGACCCGGAGCTCCAAGCAGTCCAGGCCCAGGGAACAAGTGGCTTCTGTTCCTGAGAGAGGGGGAGGGGGAAGGGGAGCTGGGCTCCTGGCCCGTCCAGCCGCTGACCTCAGGACACAGCCGCCCGTCACCACAGGGGGCTGACTCCTTCCTTTCTCACCCAGGCCTCTTAACCCTTGGGGCCCTGGTCTGAAGGGAAGCCATGGTCTCTGGCCGCAGTGATCCCTTGGTCTGAAGGAGCTGGCCCTCCCTGGTCTCCCTCCACGCTTCCAGGCCTTGGAGAGGAGAGCTTGGAGCGGCCCAGAGGTCTGGGCCGAGGAGAGGCCCGACTGGCAGGTAGCTCTCCGTGAGAAGCTGCCCTTTGAGATCCCCTTCAGTATCTCCTCTGGACCTGTCTTTATAGGTAGTGATTTTTTGGTGTTTCCCCGTTAGACTATGCGCTCCTTGAAGGCGGGATTGTCCTGGCCTTTCTTTGAGTCCCCAGCCCTTAGCACACAGGGCCTGGCACTTGGAAAGCATCTAACAAGGGTGCATTGACAGGTCAGCCGACCTGACTGGCACCTCATCTCGCAGGTCGCTGGTGAGGGCCGTGGTCCAGCAGGGTGCGCTTACCCCTATTTTTCAGATGAGGAAATTGAGTCAGCCAAGTCCGAGCTAGGAAACCAGGGTCCTACCTCGCCTCCGCGCTGTCCCAGCCTTTCTGCGGGAGGCCTTGCAGAAGTCACTTCCTCTCCTTAAGCCTCATTTCCTCTGCAAAAGGATGAAGACAGGCTGGAAGATCTCCCTGAATGTGTGAGCTGGAAGGAGACTCGCACCGGCTTGTACCTTCTGCATCACAGCAGGAATCTCCCCTACGGATCAACAGCAAGTGGTTGCTTAGTCTTGGATGGATGCCCCCTTTGACAGGGAGTTCATTACCTGTTAAGGCAGCCCATTCCACTTTGTGATAACAGTTCTTGTTGCAATATTTTCCCTTATAGCGAGCTTCTTCATATTGTTTCTGTCTTCTCACTCCTTTTAGTTCTGCCAGGCAGAATCCCTCTAATCCCTTTGTAGGTCCTGCCAGCTGGAATCTCAGGGTGCGAATCTTCTCCACTTGTTCAGGGTAGGGAAGAAGGCTGGCCTGTGGGTTCCTGCCCCTCCACCCTTAGGTGCTCTGGGGCCTCCTTTGTGGGCACTGAGGGGGCGGAGACCAAGGGCTAGTCTGCCGATTTCTTCACTTTGGCCACAGATGTCTGTTCCTCAGCTAAGTGGGCACAGAAGCTGTAGTTACCTTTTAAGGGATTGTCCACTTCAGGCAGCTTTTCTTTTCTTTCTAGTTACTTTACTCTTCCCTCTGCCTACTAAGTATAGATTCTAAGGAAGAAGAGTGGCAAGGGCTTGGCAGTTAGAGTAAGTGACTCACCTAGGGTCTCGCAGCTAAGTGTCTGAGGTCGAGATTACCTTCTGTCTTAGACTCAATGCTAAGTATTGGTTCCAAGGCAGAAGAGTGGTAAGGGCTAGGCAGTGGGGTTAAGTGACTTGCCCAAAGTCACACATCTGGGAAGTGTCAGAGACCAGATTTAAACCCTGGACTTCCCATCTTAGGCCTGGTGATCTAGTCCAAATAACACTTCTTAATGGATTGTGGCTTTAATCGTAGTTTCCAGAGCTTACCCGCTTGGGATCCCCCTGAAATTGTTGTCAGGGAGAGGGCATGGGTGTTGTGGTTTCTCTGGGCCTCTGCTTACCTCATGCCACTTGAGGCCTCAAGGTGACGAATTATAGGTAGAGTGTGAAAAGCAGCTTCCTTCCTCTGTCCAGGGTGAGAATGGAGAATCAGAGATGGAGTACCCATAGCTCTCTGCCTCTGAGTTCTTCCTGCATTTTTTAAGGCACCAACTGTGTGCCTAATATTTTTTATCCTCATAGACAAAATGACATTGTCAGGGGGCTTGCACCATTATAGGAAATGCATCATATACAAAAATGCCTGTTTTATGTACAGAAATCTCTGCATTACCAGGGAGAGTGAGATCAGTGAGAGTCATGAAGAGGTCAATGAGAAATGTAAGGTGGGAGGGATTCTTTTCCTTCCTTCCTTCCTTCCTTCCTTCCTTCCTTCCTTCCTTCCTTCCTTCCTTCCTTCCTTCCTTCCTTCCTTCCTTCCTTCCTTCCTTCCTTCCTTCCTTCCTTCCTTCCTTCCTTCCTTCCTTCCTTCCTCCCTCCCTCCCTCCCTCCCTCCCTCCCTCCCTCCCTCCCTCCCTCCCTCCCTCCCTCCCTCCCTCCCTCCTTCTTTCTTTCTTTCTTTCTTTCTTTCTTTCTTTCTTTCTTTCTTTCTTTCTTTCTTTCTTTCTTTCTTTCTTTCTTTCTTTCTTTCTTTCTTTCTTTCTTTCTTTCTTTCTTTCTTTCTTTCTTTCTTTCTTTCTTTCTTTCTTTCTTTCTTTCTTTCTTTCTTTCTTTCTTTCCTTCTTTATTTTAAATCAGGAAACAATTACATTTTATTTCATGGTCAGAAATAATAGGGATTTTTATAATTTGCAACCCTCCTTCCAAACCATCAGGTAGATTCATTACTAACAACAAACATTTGTTGAACCCCTCTGGTGCTTGGAGCACCACCCAAGGACTAATACTGCTATTTGTGGAAGGGGCTGGTCTTGCAGTTCAGGAATTCCTCAGCTTTTCAGAGTTTCAGTACGCTACTATAATAAGAGGGAAAATAGAGTCCACTAAAACGAACAAATACCAGGCTAGTTTGCCATTGTATGCAATATTTTGAACCAGGGTTCTCTGTCTCTGCAAAGGAGAGAGGGAGGTGGAAGTTTGTCACTTTTTTCCCTCCTGGGCCAAGCCAGGTCATATAATTACAGTGTTCAGTTTCAAGTGTTGTGTTGTGTTTTTTTGTTCTTCCCATTTACATTGTTGTAACCATTGTGTAGGAAGAGATCAAGTCTCTCTGGAGCTAGAGGCCAGATGGGAAAGGATTCTTGGACAGAGATATCACCTAAGCTAGGCTTTGAAGGAAGGGAGAGATAGACCTTGGCAGAATTGGAGGGTGAGGTGACATAAGGGGGGGCAGAGAATGAGAGGGGTGGAGAGAGAATGGGGGGTGAGGGAATGAGAGAGGGGGAGAAAGGGTGGGGGGAAGGAAAGGGGGGAAGAGAGAGGGAGGGAGAGAGAGAGGAGAGGAGAGAGTGAGGGAGAGAGATTGAGAGAATGAGAGGGGGAGAAAGGGTGGGGGGAAGAGAGAGGAGAGGAGAGAGTAAGGGAGAGTGATTGAGAAAGAGAATGAGAGAGGGGGAGAAAGGGGAAAGAGAGAGAGATAGAGGTGGAGGGTGGGTAAGAAAATGAGAGAGATTGAGAGAGAATGAGAGAGCAGGAGAAAGAGTCGGGGGAAGGAAAGAGGGGGAAGAGAGAGAGGAGGACAGAGAAAGGGGAGGGAGAGGGAGGGAGAGAGAGAGAGAACTGGTGGAACATAAGCAACCCATTTTGGCTAGAACACAGACTATGCAAATAGCAGTAGTGTGAGGAAGGCTAGCCAGGTAGCTTGGAGCCAAGTGGAGGCCCTCAAGTGCCAGACTAAGGAGTTTTACACTTTGTTCACTGGAGGACCATTGACAAGTTTCTGAGAGGGGGTGACATGGTCATATCTGTGTATTAGGAAGATTATTCCAGCAAGAGTGTGGAGGATGGATGGGAGGGGGGAAGAGAAGAGAAGGAGATGAAAGTGGAAGGCCTGATAAGGGAGAATCAACATTTGGGCAATCAATAAGATTGGGCAATCAGATGTGGGGGTGAGGAAGAGGGAAGAATTAAACTTGGGAAGTGGGAGAAGATGGCGTAAGCTTTAGCGATATGCTGATTTTGAGGTCAGGATGGCTTTCAGCCTTTTGAAAATGGAGAACTAGCAGATAGGGGAATGATCAGGGCCAGCAAATGAATTTATGGATCATCTGCATGGTGTAATCATTGACTGCATGACAGTGGATGAGATCACTGAGAGTGTTGTCAGCAGAGCAGGATGGAGCTGGAGTTGGAGGCACCTACACATGGACAGCTAGAGCAAGAAGATGGATCGGTGAGAAGTGGTGAGACAGGCTAGAGGAGGACCAGGAGAGAGTATGGTGCCTCAGGAGATGGTATGAGAGGGAAAAGGTGGTCAGGAGTGCCAGACACTGCACGGAAATCAAGGGGGAAGGACTGAAGGAAGGGCATTAATTAGGTTTAGCAACTGGGACATCTTTGGCATCCTTTGAGAGAGTGGTTTCAGTAGAGTTAAAGTTTATAAAAATCTGCCTGCAAGATGTTTAGGAATGAGTGGGTGGTGAAAAGTAGAGAAGCAGGAAGTGGTGGAAGTAGGAGCAACAAGTGTAGACTTTTCTTTCCAGAGGCTTGGGCCACATGGGGGAAGAGAGAGATGGGACAGAAGGGTTGAAAGTGTGTGTGAAAGTGCGTGAAAGGTGTTCCAGGGAGGGGATGGAGGCAGAAGGACCCTGCTGGTCCTCCAACCTGTCTGATCACTCCTCACTGGTTTAACCTGAGAAGTTTCAAGCTTATTTGTAGGTAGAGGAGAAGGTGCCAATTCTGATAATAGCTCACATTTATGCAGTCCTTTAAGCCTGGCAGAGCACTTTACTTGTATTATCTTATTGGATCCTCACACGAACCCCATGAGGTAGTGTTGTTATGATCCCCATTTTACAGCTGAGGAAACTGAGGCTCAGAAAGTTTCACTAGGTTGCTGAGGGCTACACAGTAAATGTCAGAGGTAGTATTTGAACCCAGGTTTTAATGACTCTAAGAACAGTGTTTTATAGGCACAGTTCTATGTGGCCCTCTAGTAGAGAGAGATTGATAATGAAGGAGAGAGGGAGCAAGTGGATGGTTGGTGGATCGGGGCCCAGCAGCAGTTAGCCTTGGTGGCTTTCACACTTATCCTGTGTGGAGAGGAGAGGCCGGCCAGAGGAAGATCAGGAGATCTTTTGAGGTTTTGAGGAGGGAGGATAGAAGCATTCATTTCAGGAGTCCTGAGTCTTCTTTGCTGGAGGAGGTGAAATCCTTTGCTGAGAAAGAAGCAAGACTGGAGGTGAGGGCTTGATGGGGATAGGTTATAAGATCATAGATTTAAAACTTGAAGAAAGAGCTCTTAAAGGCCCTGTAGGACAACTCCTCGATTTTATAGATGAGGAAGCTGAGGCAGTGACATGGTTAAATAACGTGATCCTGGCCATGTTTTTGTTGTTCAGCTGTTTCAGTTGTGTCCGATTCTTTGTGACCTTGTGTGGAGTTTTCTTGGCAAAGTTTCTAGAGTGGTTTGCCATTTCCTTCTCTAGCTTGTTTTCCAGATGAAGAAACTGAGGCAAACAAGATTAAGTGACTTGCCCGGGGTCACACAGGTAGTAGGTGTCCAGGGTCAGATTTGAACTCAAGAAGGTTAGTTTTCCTGACTTCAAGACAACTTTTGGGGCCATTTTAGATTCTTCTCTTTTCTTCAATATTTCATATTTAATTCGTTTACTTTTCCTTGGCAATTCTGCCTCTGGGGATCACTCTGATCCCACTGCTACATAAAAAGCACAAGTTTCTTACTTTCCCATGAGAGGTTGGCATGGTGCAATGGAAAGGTTTTTGTCAAAGGATGTGTATTCAAATCCTGCCTCTGACACTGACCCTTTGTGTAATCTTGGGTAGGTCACAACCTTCTTGGACTTAATTTTCTACATGTACAAAATAGGGGGTCTGGACTCAGTTTCCTTATATGTAAAATGGGAGGCTTCTGAGATGCTTCCTAGCTCTAGAACTCTGGTCCTTCGTCCTTCCAGGACTATTGCAATAGCCCTTCATTAATAGTTTTCCCACTTCCACTCTCCTTTTTCAATTTCTCCACCATACCACTGCCTTCCTACTCACTGGTCCGAGCCCTTATCTCCTTGTGTCTGGACTTTTGCAATAGCCTGCTGGTTGGTTTTTCTGGCTCCAGGCTCTCTCCTTCCAGCCCATCTTCCTTTTAGTTGCCAAAGTGATCTTCCTAAAATGAAGCTCTGATTCCCCTACTCAATCACCTCCAGTGGCTCCCTTTTTTCTCCAGGATTAAATATCTGTTACTTTGTTTGACTCTTTTGGTAAAAACCCTTTCCTTCTCTCTTAGAAGTGATACTAAGTATTGGCTGCAAGGCAGAAGAGCATTAAGGGGTGGGGAGTAATTTGCCCAGGGTCACAGTTAGGAAGTTTCTGAGACCAAATTTGAACCCAAGACCTTTCATCTCCAGTTTTGGCTCTCTGTCCATCGACCACTTAGCTGATCCTTTCCTTTGACTTTTAAAGATCCTTTTCACAAGCTGGTTCTTTTCTACCTTTCTGTCTTCTTCCTCACTACGTACAGAGTCCCAGTGACTTGTTTCTTCTTGCTCACCTGGATTCCTGACTCCATCTCTTTCACAGAAATGCCCTTTTCCCTGGCCTCTATCTTCTGACTTCCTTCAAGATTCAGTTCAAATTCTGCCTTTTGCAAGAGGCCTTTCCTAGTTGTCGTCCTCCCCGTCTCTCCCCACCTCCCTTCACCCCTAATGTTTTCCTTCTGAGATTATCACCTATTTATACTGTACATGCTGATTGATTGACTAATTGATAACTCTTGTGTGAATAGGGGCTTTCATGTCTCCCCCATTAGATTGGGAGAGATTTGAAGGCCAAGACCCTATTTTTGCCTTTCTTTGTGTCTCTGGTGATTAGGAGAGGTCCCTAGCACATAGTAGGCAGTTAACAAATTCTTATTTACTGATTGTAAATACCCAGTCATGCCATTACTCTGCATCACCATTCCTCTTCCTAGACTAGGCACTCCACGGAGGGATGGAACAAGACTTATCTTCTTAGTGCCCAATACAAAGCACTGCACATAGTAGGCACTTCATATGTTTATTGTTATATTCTACTTTCCCTCTTCAGATTCTATTTTCCCAATATGGATAATGGGAATAAAGAATTCTTTTTTTCTCTATTGTATCTTTGTCTTTAGTCATTTTATTTATTCCTTATGTTTAAATGTTTAACTGTTTCTGATTTTTGTTTCAGCTCATTTTCATTTTTGAATATATCCCTTCCTTCTCTTCCTTTACTTAGCCAGGCATTCCCTGTAACAGAGAACAAAAAAGAAAGAAAGTGAAAAAGCTGTTCAGTAAAATTAACCAACCAACCAGCAACCAGTCTGATAGTGTATGCCGTGTTCTGCAACCCTAGTCCCCCAACTTGTTGCAAAGAAGAGAGGAAGTTGGTACATTTTCTTGGCTCATCTTTAAGATGAAGCTTGACTATTACAACTGACTGGCAGTCAGTTTCTTTTTTTCATTGTTTGTTATAGTTATTATGAATATTGATTTCCTGGTTGCTTGTTCGATTCTTTCTTTCTCTTTCTTTCTTTCTTTCTTTCTTTCTTTCTTTCTTTCTTTCTTTCTTTCTTTCTTTCTTTCTTTCTTTCTTTTCTTTCTTTCTTTCTTTCTTTCTTTCTTTCTTTCTTTCTTTCTTTCTTTCTTTCTTTCTTTCTTTCTTTCTTCTTCTTTCTTTCTTTCTTTCTTCCTTTCTTTCCTTTCTTTCTTCTTTCTTTCTTTCTTTCTTTCTTTCCTTTCTTTCTTTCTTTCTTTCTTTCTTTCTTTCTTTCTTTCTTTCTTTCTTTCTTTCTTTCTTTCTTTCTTTCTTCTTTCTTTCTTTCTTTCTTTCTTTCTTTCTTTCTTTCTTTCTTTCTTTCTTTCTTTCTTTCTTTCTTTCTTTCTTCTTTCTTTCCTTCTTTCTTTCTCTCCCATTCTCTCCGCCCCACCCCTTCCTGCCAGAAGAGTGGTAAGAACTGGACAATGGGGGTTAAGTGACTTGCCCAGGGCCACACAGCTAGGAAGTGTGAGACTAGATTTAAAATCTCCTCTCTTCAGGTCTGACTCTGAGCCACCTAGCTTCCCCCAGTTCTTTTTATTTCACTCTATATCAGTTGGTATAAATCTTCCTTAGACTCTGAATTCTTTGTAGGGAATAATAGTTTTTGTACTGCTTGCCTATCCCTTAGGGCTCTGATTAGAAAAGTACCTTGAAGATGGTAAATCTTTATTAAAAATAGGAGCTATTGAGCACAGCTCCCTCCTCTGGGTCTTGGACCTGGTTCGAGCCTTAGCTCTGCCACTGACTTTTCATGCCTTGGCTATGTCCCTTTCCCTCTCTGGGCCTTCATTTCTCCATCTGTAAAATAAAGGTGTTATTTTAACTGGTCTTTTTGGCCCCTTTCAGTCTTTTAGGCTGTAATCCAAGGGCTTGTTTCAAGGACCTCTTCCCGGCTTCTCCCCTCTTGGGGGGAGGATGTGGGTGAAAACTAGTTGGACAAGATTGGTGAGATTGTGGCTGAGGAGAGAGGACATTGTCTAGAAGTCCTGTAGGAAAGAATGGGTCTCCAGGCCAGGGGGACACTGGGAAAGAAGGAAGGGCCCACCCCCTTCCCGCTCTGCCTTCTGGCTCCTGCACTGTTAGAAGCCGAGCGTTCGTATCCCAGAATGACTCCCCCAACACGCTTGCCTCTGTGGCTTGGCTTTTGTAGGCGGCGTTATAAGATTGTTCTCTGACTTGCCTCTTCCCTGGGGAGATGCCCTGAAATCTGGGGACTGGAGTCAGGTGGTCCAGTGGGCTTCAGTGCTGGAATTAGTGTCATGCTGACTTGAGAACAAAGCCTGCTTCAGATGTGTTATAGATGTGTGACCCTGGGCAAGTCACTTCACCTCTGCCTGACTCAGTTTCCTCATCTGCAAAACGGAAATAATAATACTAGTATCTAATTTATAGGGTTGTTAATCAAATGAGATAATATCTGTAAAGTACTTTGCACACCTTAAAGTGATATAGAAATGTTACTATTGGGATTATTGTTATTGTTTTTAGCTACAGTTGGACACAATGTCCATTGATCCAACATAGTAATGACAGTTTGGTCTTCTCTGAGCATGAAGGAGAACAACTTACCCTTATATTATTATTGTTTTTGTAATATTGCCCCATGGGCAGTTATTTCCCTCCTGGCTTGGACTCCACACTATGAACACAGAACCGAGATTCCCTTAGATTTTGGACTGAGTTCACATCCTGCCTCAGACCCTTACCAGCTCTGTGACCCAAGGGTAAGTCATATAACCCTTTTAGCCTCAGTTTATTTATCAATAAAATGGGGATAATAATAGCAACCTCATCCCTCTTCAGTTTCAGTTTACTCACCTATGAAATAAGGATATTAATAGCACCTTTCCCCCACCTCAGCCTCAGTTTATTCACCTACAAAATATGGATAATAGCACCTTTCCCCCCATCTCAGCCTCAGTTTACTCACCCATGAAATAGGGATAATAATAATAGAACCTTTCCCTCCACCTCAGCCTCAGTTTACTCACCCATGAACCTTTCCCTCCACCTCAGCCTCAGTTTACTCACCCATGAAATAGGGATAATAATAATAGAACCTTTCCCTCCACCTCAGCCTCAGTTTACTCACCTATGAAATAGGGATAATAGCACCTTTCCCCCACCTCAGCCTCAGTTTACTCACCAATAAAATGGGGATAATAATAGAACCTTCTTCCCAGGATTATTGGGAAGATCCAATGAATAGTTGTAAAATTCCATACTAATGCTAGCTATTATTATATTAATATGAAAGTGACAATGAAAGTAGTAGGTTTGGGGTCCAGAAGAGAGGCAACATGATGGAGCTGAATGAGCAGAGACAGGAATTGGAGGAAGGTTTCAGCTTCATTATTGTGTGACCTTGCCTGATCCCTTCCCCATTCCTTATCTTTGCAATGAAGATGGTAGCCTGAATGATTGCTGAGGTTCCTTCTGGTTCCCACATTGATTAATTGGTAGAATATAAACCCCTTGAAAGCAAGAACTGGTCCACTTTTACTTTTGTTTCTCTAGCACTTATTATAGTGCCTGGCATTCAGTAGGTGCTTAATCATTGTTTGTTGAATGATTGATTTCAGGTACTATGTAGCCCTTACATTTTGTGTTCTAGGGACCCTTCCAGTTCTGACAGCCCATGTCCCATGTTCTCTTTCAGTTCCTACATTCCATTATGTTGTGAATTTCACCTTCTTCCCCTCCCCTTTGTTTCTCCATCTTTCAAGATGGTGGCCTGGAAGCTGGTGGAAAGGAAGAGTAAAGACCAGAGTCTGGTCTCAGGCTGGGGATAAAACCAGCTTCTGTCTGTCTGTGGCAAGAGACAATAATTTGTTGAAACCTCCATGGGGAGTGGACCTAAGGCTCAGGGGGTATGTTTTTGCCTTGGAGGACTAACTAGCCAACAAGCATTTATTAAATGTCTACTGTGTGCCCTCTGTCTGGGAATAAATATAAAGACCAAAATGCCTGCCATTGGGGAGCTTATATTCTATCAGACACAGTTCATGCCATTCTCAGGGTCTCTCCAGTGGGAGGTAGAAGAAGGTGAAGTTGGAGGGAGCCATTCATGGGTGGTTCTTGACAGGGCATATATCTAATAAAAAGGATAGCAATAATAATAATAGCCCCTATTTTGATACTAGGAATCTGAATCATCATAATAATAACAAGAGCAACATTTATATACCACTCTGAGACTTAACAATATGCTTCAAGGACTTTATTTTATCTTTACAGTGATTCCCTAAAATAGGTAATGGAACCATTTTGCAGAGAAGGAAACAGACTTAGAGAAAGGAAATGACTGGCCCAGGATCATATGAGCAACCAAGCTGGTTCTGGAGCCTCAGTCTTCTGATTCAGAAAACCAGGGCTTTTTGGTCTGTGGCTGCCTCTCATCAGGGACAAGGGCCCCAGTAATGGCACCATTACCTGCTCTAGTCCTTGACCTCAAAACCTACTTTTGCCATCCCCGGGGTCCCTGGTGGTAGCAGGATAGGCTTGAGGGAGCCAGGGAGAAACTGGAACAGTTGTGGCTGATATTCTTAGTTTGGGTTTCTGGGGGTGGGGAATAGCCCAGACCAGGAGCCTTCATCATCCTCACTCTGGATGAGGGCCAAGAGCCAAGGTGGCATGAGGGATCCTGACTTTGTGATTAGACTCGTGAGTTCTAGTTTCTACTCCAGCCCTGGCCAAATGGTGTGACCTTGGGGGAGGCCTTGCCTTCTCTTTCAATAGTATATACTAGGTAATCTTGGAAGTCTCTAATTCCCACTTTGTCTGCCCATTTAACCAAGACCCTGGCTGAGAACCTGCCTGAAAAATATAATGGATGCTATTTGATGGGAGTTCCCTCTTCTCCCCTCCTCCTCATCTCTCATCACTCAGATTCTTTCTGACACGCTCTTCCCCTTCACTCTTGTCTCACAGGAAGAGATGGACTTCTTCCATGCCAAGGGAAACCCTTCTATATGCACAAACAATCCCATTCCAACCTGAATCTTCTAGCAGGTTGCCATCTCTAATCTTTAGCTCTCCCTCTCCACCGACTGCTTCCCAATTGCCCACAAGCATGGCCAAGTTTCCTCCTTCTCTTGGTCTGGCTGTCCTTAGTCCCATCTCTCACTTCCTTTTTATTGAGAAGACTGTGTGCAACTGATGCCTTCACTTCTTTTCCTCTCATTCTCTTCCTTAGAGACCAAATTACCTCCTAATTGCTAAATCTAATGCCTTTGAACAGTCCTCCTTCTCTCTGGTCTCTTTGCAGTCTTTGGCACTGCTGATCACTCTCTCCAGCTTGAGAGTCTCTTTTCTCAGGTTTTTAGGGCACTCCTCCCTCCTGGTTCTCTTCCTACCTCTCCTTCTCAGTCCTCCAAGGCCTTCTCTCTCCTGTACCCTTTTCTCTTTACTGTTTCACTGGGTGATCTCATCAGCTCCCATAGTTTCCATTTTTATCTCTGTGCAGATTATTCCAGTCTCTTTACCTTGTGCCAGCCTCTCTCCTGACCTCCAGCCTTGCTTCTCCCACTGTCTGTCGGCTTCTAATTGGTTGTCCTAGAGACATCTCAAACGTAACATGTACAAAATTGGACTCATTAACTTCTCTTCCCCCACAACTTACCCCTTTTCTCAACTTTTCTGTTGTTGTTGAGGGCATCCTCTCAGTTACCTAGACTTGCAGCCACGGTATTGTTCAACTCTCCCCTCCCCTCTCCCATATCCAAATCTGGGGTTGCCAAGTGTTGCTGATTCTGTCTTGGCAACATCTCTTGTATAATCTCTTCTGATACTGCCTTTATCACCTCCCGCCTGGCCTATTGCAATAACCTGCTGGTGGGGTTGCCTGCCACAAGGCTTTCTCCATTCTGGTCCATCCCCTCTCAGCTATCAACATGATCTTCTTAAAATGCAGGCCTGACTATATCATTTCCCTGTTCATTGAACTCTGGTGACTTCCTGTGTCCTCAATATCAAATATAAAATTATCTGGTTTTAAAACTTTTATAACTTGATATCCTTCTCCCTTTTCTAGTTTTTTTTTTAACCCTTACTGTCTGTCTTAGAATCTAGACTAAGTATTGGATCCAAGGTAGAAGAGTAGTAAGGGCCAGGCAGTTGGGGTTAAGTGACTTACTTGCTCAGGCTCACACGGCTAGGAAGTGTCTGAGGTCACATTTGAATGTAGGACCTCCTGTTTCCAGGCCTAGCTCTATCCACTGAGCTCTGCCTAGTTGTGCCCCCTTCTAGTCTTTTTATATCTTATTATATATTCTGTATACTCTAAAATACAATGACACTGGCTGCCTTGCTGTTCTTGGGACAAGAAATTCCATCTCTCGGCACTAGACATTTTCTTTGGCTATCCCCCTTTTCTGGAGTGCTCTTCCTCTTTATCTCTGCCTTTTCTCCATTCCAGCTTCCTTCAAATCTCAGCTTAAATCCTGCTTAAATTTTGGAAGAAGCCTTTCCTTATTCCCATTAAAGCTAGGGCTTCTACTAGGTCTGTATCCCAAAGAGATTTAAAAAAATGGGGGAAGGACCTGTTTGTACAAAAATATTTCTAGCAGTTCTTTTGGAGGTGGCAAAGAATTGGATGTCCATTAATTGGGGAATGGCTGAATAAATTGTGGTATATGGTGGTGCTGTAGGAAATGATGAACAGGATGATTTCATAAAGAACCAGAAAGGCATACATGAACTGATGCAGAGTGAAATAAGCAGAACCAGGAGATCATTGTACACAGTAACAGCAATACTGTGGAATGATCAAATGTGATAGACTTAGCTACAATCAGTAATACATTGATCCAGGCAATTCTGAGGGACTATCTATCTACCTCCAGAGAAAGAACTGTTGGAGTAGTACTGCAGATGAAAACAGAAATTTTTTCACATTAGTTTGTATTTTTATTAAAATAAAGACTAAAGGGTTTTGATTTTATATGAATATTCTCTTACAACAGTGAACAATATGGAAATGTTTTGCATGATTTTTTTAAGGGTTTACCTTACCTTCTGTCTTGGATACCAAGACATTGGATACAATACTGTGTATTGGTTCCAAGGCAGAAGAGTGGTAAGGGCTAGGCAATGGGGGTCAAGTGACTTGTCCAGAGTCACGCAGCTGGGAAGTGTCTGAGGATACATTTGAACCCAGGACCTCCCATCTTTGGGTCTGGCTCTCAATCCACTGAGGCATCCACATGCCCCCAAATGTTTTGCATGATTGACACATCATTGCCCTCCTCCCAGTGTTTATCCCAGATATTTTTTTTCTCAAGGCTTTTGCCACTCCTTAATCCTCTCCACTCAGTGGAAGACCTTCTTAGACCCTTCACTGAAAGAAATGGAGGCCTCCAATTGAGAGCTCCCCTTCCGTCCCCTCCAATGACACACTTTAAATGACACCATTCCCCACTCTTCCTCCTTGTCTCCAGGCTTAAGAAGTCGAGGTAGTAGTGCTTACTTATACCAGTCCTTGATCTCTTCCTCTCTTTTTCTTGGTAAGTTTCAGCCTCTTCTTATCTGGGCTTCTGGTCTCCTTATCTGATGCCTATGAACATGCCCAGAACTTCCCCATCCTTTAAAAAACAGACAAACCCAACCCCCACCCTCTTCATTTGACCCTACCATCATCTTGTATCTCTTCTCTCTCCCATAGCCAGATTTCAAGGGAAAAAAGGCTGTATATGCTTGTTGACTTGGCTTTCCATCTCCCACTCACTTCTCAACCCTTTGCAATCTGGTGTCTGTCCCTACCATTTGACTAAAACTGCTCTTTTTTAATGTCTTACTAATCTCTCTCTCCTCTCCTCTCCTCTCTGTCTCTGTCTCTGTCTCTGTCTCTCCCTCTCCCCCCAATCTAATGAATGAATAGCATTTCCCCTCTCACCTCATCCTTCTCGACACTATGAACCATTCTTTCCTGGTTTTTCCCAACTCTGTCCTCTCCTGGTTCTCCTCTTGCCTCTTGGCCCAATTCCTCTCCTCTTACAAGGTCACCATCCACATGTTGTCTTCAGAACTTTTTTTCCTAGGCTATCACTTCTCTTTCTATTCTAAGGGTCTTAACCTGGAGTCAGGAAAGGTAAAAATATTTCATTTGATAACTATATTTAAATATAATTGCTTTCCTTCCTCATCTTATATATTTTATCTTTTGCATTTTAAAACATCCTGAGAAAGGGTCCATAGGCTTCACCTGACTGCCCTGAGATACTAAAAAAAGATTAAGAACTCCTCCCTACACTGTCCCTGTGATCTCATCAGGTCTGATGAGTTTAGCTGTTATTTCATTGCAGATTACTCTCAAATCTACCAATCTAGTTCTTACCTTTCTCGCCTGAGCTTGTCTTACATCTCTATTTGCCTGCCAGACATCTCCAACTTGATATTCTGGAAGCAGGCCTCTCAGAAAAAAAAATTTAATTTGTTTTTTTTCAATAAATAAACATTTATTTTCCCTTTCTGTCCCTCCCCCATTTAAAAAAGAAACCACAAATTCTTATAATTATGCATAATGAGGCAACAAAATTCCAAATTAACCATGTCCAAGAAATTATGTCTTATTTTGCCCTGAGTCCATCATTCCTTAGTCAGGAGGTGGGGAGCAGGCTTCCTCATCAGACCTCTGGAATTTGGGTTGGTCACTGCATTTATTAGAGGTCTGAAATGTTTCAAAGTTGTTTTTGCACTATTGTTCCCCTTATGTAAGTTGCTCTCTGGGTTCTCCTCACTTCATTTTATATCAATTCATACAAGTTTTCTCAGATTTCTTCCCAAAGTCACCCTGTTTATCATTTCTTTTAGAAAAACATTTTTTCTGTTTTATCTTTAAACCCTTATCTTCCACCTTAGAATCAATACTATGCATTGGTTCCCAGGCAGAATAGTGTTAAGGGCTAGGCAGTGCGGATTAAGTGACTTGCCCAAGGTCACGTAGCTAGGAAGTGTCTGAGGCCAGATTCCATTCATCATTTCTTATGGCACAATAGTATTCCATCACACTCAGTATATGATAATTTGTTCAACTATTTTCCATTTGCTGGGCACCCCCTCAGTTTCCACTTCTTTGCTATCACTAAAAGAGCTACTATAAATGCTTTTGTACTTTTGAGTCTTTTTCCTTTTTCTTTGATCTCATTGGAAGTATAGACTTAGTCATGATATCACTACGTCAAAAGACATGCATAATTTAATAACTTTTTGTACATAGTCACAAATTGCATTCCAGAATGACTGGACCACTTCAAAGTTGTATCAACAGTGAATTAATGTATCCATTTCCCCAAAATTCCTCTGGCATTTATAATTTTCCCTTTTTTTTGTCAACTTTGCCAAACTGATGAGTCTAAAGTAATACCCCAGAATTGCTTTAATTTGAATTTCTTGAATTATTGGTGATTTAGAGATTTTTTATGTGACTATTGACAACTTGAATTTCTTCTTTGAAATATTGCCCATTTATACCCTTTGACTATTTATCATTTGGGGAATGGCTTTTGTTCTTATAAATTTGAATCAGGTTCCTATATATCTTGGAAATGAGACTTTTATCAAAGAAACTTGCTCCAAAGGTTTTTTCCCCCATTTACCAATTAGAATTTACTTCTAATTTCTTTTCATTTTAGTTTTGTATGTATAAAAACTTTTCAATTTTGCATAATCAAAACTGACCATTTGATCTCCTATGAAACTTTCTATTTCTTGCTTTATCATGAACTCTTCTCCTTTTCATAGAACTAACAATTCATTTCTTCCACGTTCCTCTAATTTGTTTTTGTAACTGTCTTTTACATCTTAAGTCATGTACCCTTTAGCAGCTTGTCTTGGCATCATTCAGTTGCCAGGTTTACCACCTACAAGATTTCCTTGGCTTTGCACTTTCCTTCATTGTCCATATCCAGTCAGTTGCCAAATCTTTTCAGTTTTGCTTCCTCAACAACTCTTGCATCTGTCCCTTTCTCTACTTAGACTACATTCACTCTAAGAGTACAGGTCCTTATTGCCTCTCCCCTGGATTATTGCAACATGTCTCTGGGCAGCTAATCTCCCCTCCCTTCCTAGTCATTGTTCTGTAATTCTCTATTCTCCACAGAGAATAGAAATAGCAGGAAAGGAGAGGGACATTGTAGATTAAAGATTGGAGGTGGAAAGGATTGGAAGGAGGAGACTAGCAAAAATCCAGGCCAAAAGGGTGAGGGCCAAAGTTAGGGTCGTGGTTGAGTGAGTGAAGAAAAGGGCCAGCTAAAAGGGGTGGTGCAGAGGTGGACTTGGCAGGTGGTTGGATGTGGGGGAAAGGGAGAAGGTAGAGTCAGTTCTGGCATAGAATTTGTGAACCTGAGTGATTAGAAGATGGTGGTTCCCACTTTTGTAAACTGGATTAATAATACAGACATAGAGAACCTCCTTTTTTTTGTTTATTATGTGGAAGGCACTTTGGAAACTTTGAGAAATGGGAACCCTTTATTATTTGCCAAGGGTCAAGGCCTCAGCAAATCAGGGAGATCTGAAGAGGGAAGGGCAGACCTGGATAGTACAGTAACACATCAGGAAGAAAGTGGACTAACTGATGGATATTGTCAAACTGAATAGGCAGAGACAGGGGCTTGGGGTGAGAGGATAGGGTTGCTGAATAGAGTCAGGAAGCAGGTTTAGGTGTTAGTCCTTGCCCTGCCACTGATTTGCAATGTGACCCTAGTCTCATTGCCTCAGTTTCCAGATCTTCAAAGGCAGGGGAATACTGCCTGCCTGGGCTTTTAGGAGGACAGATGGGAAAGGAGCTAATTTGTCCCCAGATGACTCCTATAGCCCAGAAGATTTCTCTTTACCCCATAAGGTGTTTTCCAGGCACCTTATCAGAGGGATTTTCCAAGGCTTTATCAGGGATACTTTGCTTAATACGAAGTTTTGGGCTTCTGTGCTCCAGTGGACTTGGGAGTCTGTACCCTTTTTCTCTCCAAGCACTGCATTTTACATGGGTTGGATGGTAGGAGGAATGAAAACGAGAACTCATAGAATCTTAGGATTATAGAAGCACAGACAGAACCTTTGGAATTTAGATTCAAAATCTGAGAACCTCAGAACTGGGAACCTTGGGACTATAGAACCATAGAATTTAGAGCTTTGGAATTTAGATTCACAGCCAGAGAACCTTGGAGCTGGAAACTCTATCTGAGCAGGCATCTGAGTTATAGGATTCCATCCAGCCTTGCTTGAAGATCTCTAGGGATTGGAGGCTGATTACTTACTGTTTTGGGACAGCTCTGATCTTTAATTAGGGCAAAGACCTGTTAAAATGCAAATCTCCTTTGAATGGGAACTAGAATATGGAATGAATGGTCCAGAGCTGGAATGGACCTTAGAGGCCATCTAGTCCAACCTTCACATTTTACAGATAAGGAAACTGAGACTGAGAGACAATGAAGTGATTCATCCAAGGTTAGATATCTATAGTGAATGTTAAAGTCAGGAATTGAACCCTGTGTCTCAACTCCAGAGCCAAGGCTCTTTTCCTTGTACCACATTGCCCCAACCTCTCACTCCCAGCCCAATTTATTGCTAGAATTAAAGCTTTCTGATTAAGTGATAGAATTCTTTATATATATATATTATATATAATATCTCATAGGTGTATGGAATTAGGAAGACTCCTCTTCCTAAGTTAAAATCTGGTCTCAGGAACTGTGACTCTGGGCAAATCCATTAACTGTGCCTCAGTTTTGGAGAAGGAAATGACAGACCACTCCAGGATCTTTGGCCAAAAAAACCCCAAATGAGATCAGGAAGAATAGGACATGACTGAAATGACTGAACAAAAAATAATTATTTATATATATATAATAGGTCATTCAGTTCAATTACCTCATCCTGTCTTTTTGAAGTTTTATCAATACGTTTTCATTTTATGTTACCATTCTTGAAATACTCTCTCCCCTTGAACTTTTACCTTGTAAGTCAGAAAAAAGTTAGACAAAACCAGCCAATAGAGGCAACCACGTCTGTTATGGTTTGCAGCATTCAGCATCAGAAGTCCCCCACCTCAATTCTGAACTATGTTTTAATATCTGTTCTCTGGGGTCAAGACTGTCAGCTCCTCCTCCCTTTTCATAGTTTTTCAACTTAAAAACTTAAAAAAACCCCTAACATACATTTATCTTCTCTTCCCCTTAACTTCCCTTCCCTCAATGAAAGAAATAACAAAATTTTTGTAACAAGTATGTACAGTTGAGCCAGACAGATTCCCATATTAACTGTGACCCCAAATCTCTCCTTTGTTCTACCTCTGATTGCATCACCTCTCTGACAGGCCTTGGGCAGTATGTCTCCTCATCAGGCCCCTGGAGTCATGGTGGGTTGTTGCACTGATCCAAGTTCTTCAGACAAATTCCTTATTTTAGAGAAGAGGAAACTGAGGAGCACAGAGAAAAGAGACTTGCCCAAGGCTACTACACAACAGTCGATGGGAGAGCCAGGACTAGAAGCCAAATATCCAGGTTCCCAGTCCAGCATCTTTTTCTACTCCATCCTGCCTTGGCAAAGGTTCAAATAGCATGACCTCCTGAATTAGTGCTGATTTTGGCCCATTTAAAAATTCATATTACTTATTTTTGTAAGTGAATAATCTTGTAAAACCCAAATCCCAAATCATATACTCAAATAAATAAGTGATAACTCATGTGTTTTCATCTGCATTCTTACTCCAACAGTTTTTTCTCTGGAGGTGGAGAGCATTCTTTATAAGTTCCTGAAAATTGTCTTGGATCATTGTATTGCTGTTAGTAGCAAAGTCTGTTAGGTTTTATCATTCCACAATATTGCAGATACTATGTATAATGATCTCCTGGCTCTACTTATTTTTTTGACCCAGTTTTTATTTTTTATTTTTAATTATTTTTTTGGGTAAATTTTATTTAGTCAATTTAGAACATTATTCCTTGGTTACAAGAATCATATTCTTTCCCTTCCTTCCCTCCCCCCACCCTTCCCATAGCTGACGCACAATTCCACTGGGTTTTACAAATGTGTCCTTGATCAGAACCTATTTCCATGTTGTTGATGTTTGTATTAGGATGTTCATTTAGAGTCTACATCCCCAGCCATATCCCCATGACCCATGTAATCAAGCAGTTGTTTTCCTTCGGTGTTTTTACTCCCATAGTTTTTCCTCTGAATGTGGATAGTGTTTTTTCCCATAGATCCCTCCAAGTTGTTCTGGATCACTGCATTGCCACTAATGGAGAAGTCCATTACATTTGATTGTACCACAGTGTATCAGTTTCTGTGTACAATGTTCTCCTGGTTCTACTTCTCTCACTCTGCATCAATTCCTGGAGGTTCCAGTTCCCATGGAATTCTTCCACTTTATTATTCCTTTTAGCACAATAGTATTCCATCACCAACATATACCACAATTTGTTCAGCCGTTCCCCAACTGAAGGGCATCCCCTCATTTTCCAATTTTTGGCCACCACAAATAGTGCAGCTATAAAAATTCTTGTACAAGTCTTTTTCCTTATTATCTCTTTGGGGCATAAACCCAGCATTTGGCCCAGTTAAAAAAAAACAAAAAACTCTTACCTTCCATCTTAGACTTGATGCTAAGTATTAGTTCCAAGGTAGAAGAATGGTAAGGGCTAGAATTGCTTCAGTTTCCAGATCTTCAAAGAGGGGGCAATACTTGCCCATATTCACACAGCTACGAAGTATCCATCTAGCTACTCCATAAAAGGAAGATTGTTATTGTTGTTTTAAATTTAAATTTTAAATTAAACTTAAAATTTTAATTTTAATTTTTTATTAAATTCATTAAGTTTTACTTATTAAATTTCATTAAATTTAAATTTTAAAATTTGTTTAAAATTTTAAGTCCTTATTTTCTGTCTTAGCAAAAAGACTGAGACAGAAGGGCAGTGGCTAGGCAAATGAAGTTAAATGACTTGCCCAGGGACACAGAGCTTGGAATTGTCTGAGGTCAGATTTGAGCCCAAGTCCTCCAGATTCTGGGACTGGTGCTCTATCCACTGAGCTACCTAGCTGTGCCTTTGGCCCAGTTTTAATATGGGGCCTCATGAGTGTCTTTTTGTAGGATGGAAATAATCTGGCATTCTTTTTTAAAAATTAAAAAAAATTTTTTTTAAATTTAAAAAATTTAAATTAATTTATTTAGTCAATTTAAAACATTATTCCTTGGTTACAAGAATCATATTATTTCCCTCCTTCCCTACCCCCACCCTTCCCATAGCTGACGGTACAGTTTCATGTGTCCTTGATCAAACTGGCATTCTTTTTAAAAAATATTTTAAATATTCTTTTTTTAAATTTGAGTTTCAAAATTTCTCCCTCTTTTCCAAGGCCTCTCCCACCCACTGAGAAGGCAAGCAAAATATCAATTCTCATGTGAAATAATGGAAACCATCTCAATATTAAATTAAAAAAAATATGAGATAGAAAAAATAAAATGAGAAAATTATACTTCAATCTGAATTCAGAGTTCATTAGGTCTCTCTGGAGGTGGGTAGCATTTTTTCCTAAGTCCTTTGGAATTTTCTTACATTATTGTATTGATCAGAGTAGCCAAGTCTTTCATCCAATAATAAGTCACTTAGCTTCTGCATTCCTTAAGGCTGTACTATTGGTACAACCAAATTCTGGCAGACCCCACCTGGATGGGAGCTCACAGAGCTCTAAAATCTTTGGTTCTCTAATCCCAGGTTTCTATGAGCAGGGCCAGGACTGGAAGGTATGCTTGTCATCCAAGAACCAGCCTTGCTCAGTGCTAAGATGTTCGTCAGCAGAAGTTTGGCCCCAGGGGACAGATTTATTATTTTTTTGCTACTGATGCTCATTAAGAACCATCTGTTAAGGAAAGATCTAAAAAGAAATTGAAGGGTGGATAATTATAAGGACCAAGAAGCTTTTCCTTGGAGGAGGTGAGAAAAATGCACCTCCCACCATTCTTTACAGAGGTAAGAGATTATGGGTATGGAGTAATGTATATACCCAACACTTGACATCCCATTTTCCATCTCTTGGCCTTTTTATAAGCCTGGGATGCTCTTCTACCCTAGGCCTTTCCTGTTCTTCCCAGTTGTTAGTGATTTCTCTTCTATCACAGACACTTTGTATATATCTTGGATTTATTTCTCTGTGTACATATTGTTTCTCCCCGGTACATTGTAAGCTCCTTGAGATCAGAATTGGTTTTTATTTTTGATTTGAGTATTAGGCTCAGTAAATAAAGTAACAGATCAAGAGGTCCTGGGTTCAAATTTGACCTCAGATACTTCCTAGCTGTACGATCCTGGGAAAATCACTTTACCCTGTTTGCCTAGCCCTCACCCTTCTGTCTTAGAGGTGTTAGTAAGATAGAAAGTGAAAGGAAGGTTTTTTTTTTTTATAATTGCTTATTGAATTGAGTCAGTGAAGAGAGCAGCAACAATAAAGAAATCATGGATGTTTGTCATATTTAAATATTGTGATTATCAGAGTCAGTAGTATGTTGTAGCCTGGGTTTTAGCCTTCCTGCTGACATATATATACTAGCTGGGTGTCCCAGGATCAAATCTTCTTGGTGTCCCCAAGGAACTTGTTGAATGTTATTTTTTTATTAAGTTATTTTTGTAAGATTTCTATTTTTTTATTTTTCTAGTTACATATAGAAACAATTTTTGACAATGGTCAAACAGGAAGAAATAGAGAACTTATAGTAGGAGGAAGCAATTTCAACATCAGTTGTTGTTCTATCATCTTTGACTCTTTGTGACCCCATTTGGGGTTTTCCTAGCAGAGACACTGAAGTGGTTTACCATTTCCTTTTCCAGCTCATTTTACAGATGAGGGATCTGAGACAAACAGGCTAAGTGACTTTCCCAGGGACATCCAGCTAGCAAGTGCCTGCAATTATATTTTAACTTGGGTCTTCTTGACTTCAGGCTCAGCACTCTATTCACTGAGTCACCTAAGTGTCTCCTTTGAACCTCAGAGATATCACCAAACCTTGGTAAAATGGAATTGATGACTTGGAAATCACTTCATTTGATGAAATCCACGAACCAGACAGTGGAAAGATGTAAAAAAGGATGCAGGTGAGGAGCAATAAATTATTGTTGAAGGAAAGGAGGGAGGATAAAAGAAGGCTGAAACCACAGCAATATTGTGGTAATTTCTGTAGACCACCCAGCCAGATGGAGGGAATAGGTGATCACCTGCGGATACTGTGTTAAAGCTAGAAGGCACCTCACTGGGGATCTGGGACATAAAGTAATCCAGCTTCTAGTGACGGGGACTTTAAGGCAATCCTGTCCACTTTTGGACAGTCTTAATTATTATGAAGCTTTCTGTTCTAACCAGTGGAACCTTCTACTCTGAGATTTCCTTCTTTTACTTCCAGTTCTTCCTTCTGAGGCCAGACAGAGCAAGTCTAATTCCTGTCTCCTGCGGTAGCAGGTCTTTAAATATGTGATCACAGCATAGTATCACAGAGACGTCAGCTCCCCACACATCTGCTTTCTTTGCTTAAAAACAATAACCTCAAGATTCTTGATGTGCCTTGCTGAGACGTTCATCTCTCAGATGATAGGAAAAATGATAAAGGGGCAGAGTTGGTGTGGCTGGGCAGCACTGGGACCAGTTGGAGGTTCAGGGAAGAAGGGAGTTTTACAGGAAGGCAACTTTCACATCAATTGGAACTTTGGAAAAAGGTTTTAGTACTTTTTGTTTTTATATAAAATTTAAATTAGACTTCTCCTTATCCCTCCTAGAGAACCATCCCTTAACATCAATTAGAAATCTGAGCTGTCCCTAGGTGGAAGGGATTGGCTCTATAGGAGATCATGGAGGAGATTCCTGTTTTGGGATGTGGATGATACTAGACTTCCTCTGACTCTTTTCAGCTTTCTTCCAAGTTCTAATGGCATACCCCTTAGTGGCAGCTTCCATGTCTGCTAATTTGGGAGTTTCTAGAGAATAATATACTTCCCTCAGCTTTTGTTTAGGCAGATAAGACAAACCCACCAGAAATGGAGAATGAATTTAATGCAGCCTCTAAGGGCCCAGGGGGCTCAGAGAAGGGAGAGATACCAGAGGGCTCCCTGGAGTAGTCCAGGCTTGAGCTGAGCTGTGACAGATGGGGGAGGATGTGATGGGAAGAGGGACAAGACCCTTACAGATTGCTTGTGAGGTGGAGAGAGAACCTGAGCAATGACTGAAGGCAAATTAAGAGAGGATGTAGGGCTAGACTTGAGGGTGGGATATCGGTGCTTACTATGCCAGGTTGGGGAGCCTTGCCTTTCTCCTGTGGACAGTAGGGAGCCATGACAGTTTCTTGAGTTGAGGAGAGTCAGTGGTCAAACAGGGGCCTTAGGAAGGTGACTAGCTTCATGTCCAGGAGTGTTGGAGAGAAGCCAACTGTAGCCCAGTAAAGCTGGTGAGCAGCCTCTGTTATCAGTAATTATCCAGGCTGGAAGGACCAAGGCCTGTGCCTGTGCCTGTACTTTATGGCTTTAGAAACAGCAATTCTGGTTTCTTTGTTTTTTTTTTGTTTTGTTTTGTTTTTAGTGATGTTCTTTTACCCCATTTGTTCCCCCTGAGTGTCCTTCCCCTCCCCACTCTTGTTATTTTTATAAATGGGGGAGTCTTTCTGAGGTCACAGAATGAAGTCAGTTCAGAATAAGATAAGAACCCTCTGTCTGCCTTCCGGTCCCAGCCTTGGCCACAGTTGGGTTCCCCTTTTGGGGAGAGACTGCTAAGAAACCTGGCCTTGTCCCTCTTCTCTTGGGCCTCTTTGTTGCAGGCCAGGGACTGGTTCTCTGTTGGCTGGAATCGTTATCTTCTTCTCCTGGCCCTGTTCCTCCTTTGGCTCTGGACTGGGTTGGGAGAAGGAACTAGACTTTCTCTCCCTCCCCCTCATGTCTTGAAATTCCTCCTTTTTTGCTCCTTCCCCCTTTGCAGGATCCTAATGCAAAATCTGCGGTGCCCAGGTTGTCCTTGGCATGTTTATGCCAACCTGTCTCCCTTCAGATGCCCAACTCCTTGGGGAAGAGAGGGCCTCTTGCTTTCATGGCAGGTATCGCCATCTCCCTCGCTGTAACAGGAGTTACACCTCCCTGTAGCAGGACTGTCTTTGATCTCCTGGCGGCCGTGCTAGGTAGTGGTCATCTTCCAGAGGTAGGATGGGCATCACCCATCACAGCAGCACGCGCCTTTTGGGAACGTTGCTAGTGGGGACATGAGTGAGAATCTTTTCTATTGAATCCTCGGCAAGTGGTCACCCAAATCCAGCTAGGAGACTTCATTACCTGCTGAGATGCCCCTCTACCTTGGAACCCTAGGAAGTCTTTCCTGCCTCTCCAAAGCTGCCCTATTTCTCTGATTTCTGTTTTCTGGGACTAAGAAGAGCGTGTCTAGCATTCGTTCTTTTCTGAAAACAAAATATTTTGTTAAAAACATAATATTGAAACAACCAACTAAACTTTGTTAGTATGTATTTATTTTTATTTTTTAATTTTTTTAAACCCTTACCTTCTGTCTTGGAGTCAATAGTGTGTATTGGCTCCAAGGCAGAAGAGTGGTAAGGGCTAGGCAATGGGGGTCAAGTGACTTGCCCAGGGTCACACAGCTGGGAAGTGTCTGAGGCAAGATTTGAACCTAGGACCTCCCCTCTCTAGGCCTGGCTCTCAATCCACTGAGCTATCCAGCTGCCCCCTAACATTAGTATGTATTTAGATTTCAAAGAACTCATTTCAATGCAGAAAGAGTCATATAACAAACTTGCCTTTCATTCTCTCCCTTGTTATTAAATGCTCATTTAAAAAAATCCTTACCTTCTATAGGAGAATCATTATTAAGAATTGGTAACAAAGCAGAAGAGAGGTAAGGACTAGGCAATTGGGGTCAAGTGACTTGCCCAGGGTCACACATCTGGGAAGTGTCTGAGGCCACATGTGAACCCAAGACCTCCTGTCTAGGTCTAAATCAGATGTGTCAAACATGGGCTTCTGCTTTGTCCTGTACTCCTAAACCCCCAAATTAAGATGAAATTTGGAGAGCAGTTAGGTGGCCCAATTGATAGAGCCAGGTCTGGAATTGGGAGGACCTGGGTTCAAATCTAGTTTCAGACACTTCCTAGCCGTGGGACCCTGGGAAAGTCATTTAACTCCCTTTACCTTGCCTTTGCAAAAAAAATGTAATTGGGAAATATTAAATAAAAATAATAAAACACAGATGATTTTAATATGTGGCTTTCTAAGTCAATATTTTCTCTTAGAGATTTTTATGTATAGGTTGGTGGCCCTCATTTCTATTTGAATTAGACAGCCCTGGTTGGAATCACCAAGGCAGCCAAGTGGTTGTCACATTGGATGAAGGCAGGAAGAACTGAATTAATTTCAGAAATTTATTAGCTCTGTGACCCCGGGCAAGTCAATGTTCTGCCTCAGTTTCTCATCTGTAAAAGGGAGGTAATAACTCCTCTACAAGGTCCCAATGAGCATAAAATTAGGTAAAATATGCAAAGTACTTTACACACTTTAAAATACTGTATAAATGCGAAAAATGAACAATAATCCCTTTCTCATCAAAGGGAATGGCTACCTCTACTGATTTTTTCAGGTATGCCTAATCCTTTTTCCTCTTCAGATACTTGAAGAAAGCTTTTCCTTCTCCAAGATGAACATTCACATTTTCTTCAACAAGTCCTTCTAAGGGGGCAGAAATCTGAGGTTCTTCATCACCCTAATTGCTATCTTCTGGACTTTCTCCAACTTATTAAATTTCAGCTTATTAGATTCAGCCCAACATTTCTCTCTCCATTGTTTAGCATTAACTAACCCCGAAATGGATGTTGACAAGAGCTTTAACTAGGGTAGGGCTAGTGGAACCCCGACCTCTCATTCCACACGCTAGCTCTTCCTCCCAGCTCTGAATCATCTCTGCATTGGATGAGCGTGCCCACTGCATCTTTATCTTAGTCAGTGATAAAAATAGGAAACTGCCCAGGGCCCAGCCGGGATCCCTGGAGTATTCCACTGGAGACCTTCCAGCACACAGATTTGGGTGGAACCATTTGAATATTCAAGTGGTTCTTGGATCCACCCTTTTGTGCTTTTGTCTAGCAGCCGGTACAGGGATCCCTCACCTATTGTGGGAGTTATGCTCCAGAAACCCCCCTCCCCCCAGTGATAGGTGGAAATCCATGAGGCATTATATTATGTAGATTTTAAGGCTTTATAAACCCTTCCCACTCTCCTATGAACCATTCCCACACTCTTATGAACAATGAGCCAATCCGTGCCCAGGACACAGAGCACAGCACTGTGGTTGGTCCACCTTTCATTCCATCAACCAATACAGCAACCCAGAATTAAATATATATTTTAAAAAACCCTCAATATGGCGAAGATGCGATAAGTGAACCGCAAAATAGTGAGAGAGGATTCTATCTCCTGATGACAGCCTGATGGGAGTCAGTGGGAGTCTCTTGGTGGCCTGCTAGGTTTCTGTGGTTTCCACGGAGGTATAACAGATATCAGTAATCTCAACATGAAATGTTCCCCCATATCCAAAGTCCTCTGATAAAAGCATGTAGTAGGGGGCATTGAGATCTAGGCTTGGAGACTGGAGGTCCTGGATTCAAATCTGTATTCAGACACTTCCCAGCTGTGTGACCCTGGGCAAGTCCCTAACCCCTATTGCCTGGCCCTTACTGCTCTTCTGCCATGGAATCAATAACCAGTATTGATTCTAAGATGGAAGGTGAGGGCTTTTTTAAAAGGAATATATAATTTGTTAACAAAAGAAAGTTATAATGCAGCAAACACATATATGGCTTAGTAAAATTTCACAAGTCACTAAAAACTATCAATCATAGCAAATGACTCCTAAGTAATGGAAACATAGTCTTACATGATTCAATAAGAAAAGAAAAGGAAAACAAGAAATATAAAGAAAGAATGAAAGGAAAGAAGGAAGGAAGGAAATAGCACTTTCAACAGTTATGATGAGGAAGAAATTTCACTTTACCTCCCTTTTTGGAAGGTGAGGGTTTAAATAAAAAAAGCTTGTAAAACAATGTCTGAATTCAGATGATAATATGCATTAGACCCACCATGTGTCTAAATCTGTGTGATCATGTGGACGAGCCTGAGATGTCCTCTATTTCTCAGGTGTGTCTCGAGCCCCCACTGGGTCCCACCACCTTGTGTATCAGCCATGGTTGCTCCGACAATAGCTTATCTGTAGTAGTTTCTCCGTCTGAGCCCTTTTGTATCCCTTTCTCTCTCTACTATTTCCACTGTCATCATCCTCCTTATAGGTTTTCCCACCTTTCCTTTATTTTCCTCTCCCCTATCCCCCACCCCCATTCATCCTCCACATGAATCTTCCTTATTTGTAAATCTGGCCAGTGTCACTCCTGCTTTAATAACAGATGCCTATTAACAGCCTACTTAGAAAAGTTGAAACTCCTTAACCTGGCATTCGGTGCCTTCCTCAGTGTAAAGCTGCCCTACCTTTTAGTGGCTTGGATGTCATCTTGGCCTGCCTTTTCTCTGAAGTTACTGTGAATATAGAGATCTTTTATGTGCATTTTTGGCCTTGTTGGCTCTCCTTTGAGAATGGGAGTTCCTTGAGGGCAGAGACTGAGACTATATTTTTGCCTTTCTCTATATCTGTATATAATAACTGCTTAATTGATGCTTACGACTGAGTGGACCCCAGGGTCTTGATTCAAATCCAGCCTTTAAGTCTAAGGCATTTTTCTGTACCACAGTCTTGGGGGACAAAATGGGTGAGTGGAGACTCCCTCTGGTTGCTCCGTGTCCATGTGAGAGGGTTCTGTGATGGGGTGGATGGAAATCTCCAGGTAATATGACTGAGAAGAAGGGGAAGGCAGGGGCAGACAGAAATCTCTGGGGCCTATGGTGTACAGGGAGGGCAAGGCAGAAATCTCTGGACGGTGTGATAGGAATGGGCAGAACTCTGCAGGGAATGTGAAAAAGAGGAAGGGGCAGTTCAGTTTTTCAGGGTAAAGCTCTGGGAGTATTTGGGAATTCTGGAGAATGACCAGAGATCAGCAGGGCCATTTCCCTAGCGACTCTGGCAGGGGGAAGCTGAGCCTGAGGGTGGGGGAAGCTTTCTGGGCTGGGCTCAATGAGCCTTTCGCTTCCTCCTTCCCTCCCTCCCCCATAGACTGCTTCCTCATCTGGGGCTGGAGCAGGTGGAGAGGCCTGAGCTGGGGCTCTGCCTCACTGCCCACAGGTAGCAGTGGGGGGCAAGGGAATCGCCCTCAGGGCTCAGAGGAAGGCCTGGGGAGGAAGTGGAGGGTAATTGTGGTGTGGAGTTCTAGGTGTAGGCAGGCTCTCAGGTTTTTGTGAGCTGTTGCCGCTTTGGGTTCTGATTGTGTGATCTGTGTGTAAATTGTGGGTGCTGAGGCCTGGGTGTTTGTTAGGGGGCAGTATGAGTATTGGTGCTTGGACCCTCGCTGTGCTGGGGTTGGGGGCATTGTTAGAATTCACGGTTGTGTGCTGGGTCTGTGGAGGAGGGGGGGGGATCTATGCCGGAGTTGTGTGTTTGTGTGTTAGTGTAGTCATTGGAGGTATGTGTGTGTGCTGCATTGTGGTTGTTCCTGGCGGGGGTCAGGGGTGTCTGTTGCTGCTGTCATAGAGCATGCTGGAGAGGGGTGTGTGATCCACCAGCAGGATGTATGTAGGTGTGGATTTGTGGCTTGTTACCCTTCCGTGTGGGTCTGCGGTGTGCGTGTTATGGGAGATTGAGCATTGGGGGTCCTGGAGTGTGTGTTTATGGGGTGCTATCTGGTATGTGGGCAGCTAGATGGCACAGTGGATGAAGTCCTGGGTCTGAAGTTGGGAAGACTAATTTTTCTGAGTTCAAATATGGCCTTAGACAGCTGCCTGACTCTGGGGCAAGTCACTTCACTCTGTTTGCCTCAGTTTCTTCATCTGTAAAATGAGCTGGAGAAAGACATGGCAAACTGCTCTAGTATCTCCGCCAAGAAAACCCCAAATGGGGTTAGGAAGTGTTGGGGGAAAAACGATTGAACAACGATGACAAAAAATATGGTAGGGGAAGGGCCTTGATATAGAGATGGCATTCTTATTGTATTTTTATCTTAGTCCTTGCCAAGCCTTGAACCCAGGGGCACCTGGCTCCAGAGACCTGAATCCATGACTTTGGGATTGTTTTGGGGGCTGGGGCTTATGATGTCAGGGTCTGGAAGACCCTGGGTACTGTGTTGCCTTGGGGCATCTGAGGTCAGAGGCAGTGAGTAGGGGTTAGAGCAGGCATTGTCTCTGGAATTAGAAGACCAGGGTTCAAATCCTACCTCTGCTGCTTTGTAACTGAGACCTTGGGCTTAGCTTCCCAGGGCCCCAGTGTCCTCATCTCCATAATGAAGGAGCTGGACCAGAAGGAAGACTTCTGAAATGCCTTTCATTTCTGAGTCTAGGATCCTGGGAACTCCAGCCCCCTTCCTTCTCTCTTCCTCCAGTGAGTCTCCAGCTAGTTTTCCCTCCCCTTCTAGCTCTCGGTCCCCACTGGTCTGGCTCCTTACTCTAGGATCCAAGTGCAGCAGGGACGCTCTGGGTGGGAGTGAACTGAGCCCTGAGGAAAATCTAGGGAGACGGCCTGGGATTTGAAGAAGTTCTAGACACTCCAAAGTTGTGACAGACCTGAGTCACACACAAAAAGCTCTATGCAAATGTGTTTCCTCAACATTTCCTGGGCTTAAAGGAGGGGGAAGGGCAAGGGTAAGACCATACTCTCCCCAACAGGATTTCTGGTGCTGATTGTCACAGGCAGGGGGGCTGTGTATATGTGGAAATGGGGGGCTGCGTGGATGTTATGGAGAGGGAGGGCAGTTGGGTGACAAAGTGGATAGAGTGCCGAACCTGGAGTTAGGAAGATCTGAGCTCAAATCTGACCTCAGACACTTACAAGGTGGGTAACCCTTGAGCATGGGTTCACCCTGTTCACCTGTAAAATGAGCTGGAGAAGGAAATGGCAAACCGCTCCAGTATCTTTGCCAAGAAAACTCCAAATAGGGTCATGAAGAGTTGGGCACGGTTGAAAAGACTAAATAGCAACAACAACAACAGTGGATGTTGGGGGCCTTTGATTTGGGGGCCTTTGATGCGTGGGCCAAGAAGGACCTCTTTTCAGTATTGGGTGGGGAGGATAGGGCTCAGTGAAGGGAATGGAGCTCAGGCAATCAGTTAACGAACACTGATTAAGCATTGGTCTTAGTATTTGCTAAGTGTTGAGAATACATGGAAAGGCAAAGATGTAGTCAATCTCTGCCCTCAGGGACCCCACATTCTAATGGGGGAGACTTTTAAAAATGTAAAAAAATCCGACATACCTAAAAGATTCATCAGTTAATTAATAAACATTAAATAAGTGCCTCTATGCCAGGTACTATCGATACATCAGTCAATCAACATTTATTAAGCAAGTAATATGTGCCAGACACTATGTGCTAAGTGCTGGGGATACAGAAGGAGGCCTTCAAGGAGCTTACAAGGAGACAGTGCAAGTAATAACATACCTACAAGATTTTACTGTGAAAATAGAAGGTAATCTTAGATCAAAAGGACATTTAACATCCGGGGAGCTGGAGAAGGCATCCTCAAGATGGGGAGAGTTGAATCTTAAAGGAAATCAGAGGAGCTAGGTGCTAGGAGTTTGAGGTAAGGAGGGGGAACTTTCCAGGTATGGGAAATAGCCAGTGCAAATGTGTGGAGGTAGGAGATGATGGAGAATAGTGTGGGAAATAGCAGTTTAGAGAGAGATTGCATCTTAGTCTCTCCTTTTACACTTTTCCATATAGATCATGGCACAATGGACTTGAACTCAGGAAAACCTGGGATTGAATTTTGGTACTCACTAGATATGTGACCATGGACCAGCTGTGTCCTCTGCCGTAAAATGGCAATAATTGTAGTCCCTACTTTTCCCCTCTTGTAGTGAGGATCCAAAGCTATTGTAGCACTTTCCAAGGGCTCTGGCACATTATATTCTGGTTTAAATGTCAGCTATTATAATGGTAGTGAGGTTTCCCCTGATGCCTTCCTTTTTTGATGATCACCAATTAACCTTGTCTCTAGCTTGTTTGTCCATAGTTTTCTCCATGTTGTCTCTTCCATTAGACTGAGCTCTGTGAAGGCAGGGACTGGCTTTTACCTTCCTTTGGGTCTGGTTCCTTAGCAAGCACAGTGCCTGGCACATCGTAGATGTTTAATAAATGCTCATCGTTTTGCCTTGGGATGATGAGGATCCTGAGATGTCTTTTTTTAATCCCTACTTTCTATTTTAGAATTGTTTCTGGATAGTAATAAGAAGATACTAAACTATAATAATAATAATAGATACTAAGATATAAGATGCTAAGATATACTAATGATACTAAGAGATACTAAGATATAATAATGAGCTACTACGATATAATTATAAGCAGATATTAAGTTATAATAGTAAGATACTAAGAGATACCAAGCTATAATAATAATAGATACTAAGATATAATTATAAGCAGATACTAAAATATAATAATAATAAGATACTAAGTTATAATAATAAGATACTAAGATATAATAATGATAAGAAACTAAGATATAAGGTACTAAGATAATAATATGCTAAGCTATAATAAGATACTAAGATATAATTATAAGATATTAAAATATAAGATACTAAGCTATAATAATAAAATGCTAAGATATAAATAAGATACTAAGATATAATAATATCAATTATTATAATAATTATAATTATAATAAGTATCAATTCTAAGGCAGAAGAGTGTTAAGGGGTGGGCAATGGGGATTAAGTGACTTGCCCAGGGTCACACAGCTAGTTAAGATCTGAGGCCAGATTTGAACTTAGGTTGAATATTCTAGCCATTCTCTCACTTAGATGCCTCTATAACATATAGTAAGTATTATTATTAATAATTAAATTAAGAACAAGTTTCTTATCACACTTGTAAGGTTTCCAAAGAGTATTTTTATCATAGCAACTCTGTGAGATGGGCAGTGGAGATAGGTACTATTGTACTCATTTTACTGATGGGGAAACTGAGTTCCAGAGAAGCAGAGAGACTTGGACAAGCTATTATATATATGTATATATATATACATATTAACTACAAATATATACATATTAACTATAAAATATATATATGTATGTATATATTTTGTAGTTAATATGTATATAGCCAATAAATTACAGTGCCAGGACCTGAACTGTTGTCTTCTGACCCCCTAAATTCAATATTTTTGCCACTGTATCATACGCTGCCTCTTTAAGATAGTTGATGACTGAAGAATAACTAGGAATTTTTTCCTGGGTCAAAAAAATCCAGCTGTAGGGAAGGTAGGGCAGAGCTCAGTTTAACCAGTGGGATGACTGGGCTTGGAAAAAATTGGTAGATTTATCCCAGAGGGAATGGCCCCAATATCCTTGTCATGGTTGGGAGGAAGATAGATCCTGGAAGGAGAAACCTAATGATGGGTCCTTGGGAATAGGGGCCAAGTGACTGGACAAGAGGGCAAGTTGTACTGTTCATTGCAGGCCTGAGGAAGACCTACAGTCTTAGAGAGAGAACACTGTAGGGAAGGAAGGACAGTTCTTGGATGTTGGCTTCCTGAGACAAAGCGTTGGGTGCTTTACTCCCATTGTGGCTCTGGTGGATGTATATTGTTTTGCACATGTTGTGTTTAGTGCTGGATCACTACCATTTCCTTGCCCCCAAGGTCTTAGCTCAGGATGAGCCCATATTCCATTCCTGCTGCCCTTGGCTTCTCTTTAAGGTCCACCCTGGCAGAGTGGCATTGGATTAGCTCTGACTAGATGCGCTCAAGTGTGAAGCCTCAGGGAGAGGGTAGGGTGGGCCTTTATTGCTCAGTATGCATCCAGACTGCTCTTGTCTGACCTACAACTAGCGGCCTGTGCTCAGGTTGGAACATCACAGTTTAAGTGGGAGGGCATCTAAGTGGTACAAGACCTCAAGTTTGTGTAATATGAAAAGAGAAGATTTGGTGAAGATCCAGATCTTGTTCTTCAACTGTTTGGAGGACTGCCACATGGGAAGGGGGTTACACTTGTTCTGCTTGTCCCCAGTAGGGATTGCCTAGGAAGAGTGGAGGTAATTAAAAAGTTGCCACCAGTGAAAGCCATCTTCAAGTGGAATGGGTAGCCTTGGAGGTATGGGTTTTTTCTTATGCTGAAAGTCTGCAAGGCCTGGCCAGATGACCATGTGTTTGGCCAGTTGTAGAAGGGATTCTTGGTCAGGTCCTGCCTCACTGCCCTCACTCAAAAGTCTTTCTTGGCCTCTGTCTTTGCAGTTCCCAACTCTGAGGCCATGGGGAGCCTCCTTGGGTAGTCCCTGCCCCAGGAAGTATCCAGTCATCCTCAGTAGCCTGGTAAGTGGTGGTGGGGAATGACGTTTGGGAATCTAGGGGGTGGTACTTGTGGGAAGTAGGAGGGAGAGGTTGTTTTCTGCACAGGTTTGGGGAAAAGGGGTTGGCAGAGGGAGGATGGGAGGATGGGAGGATGGGAGCTCCTGGGAGGAGGCTTTCCAGAAAGAGGGCTTTGATCTCTGTCTCTTTGTTTGATTGTCTGAGCCTGCCTTAAGCCTCCCTGTCTGACTCTTTGTGTATGTCTATAGACACACACACACACACACACACACACACACACACACACACACACACACACACACAGCTATCCCTTCCTCATTGCCGATTAGAGGCAAAACATCTCCACAAATCTGGAAAATCTGGGCAAAATGTTTTGGCTCTTCCTGTATACCAGAGAAGAAGTTGAATTTTTTCTTTTTCTTTTATAGGGTGTTCACAGTACCTTATTTTAAAATTTAGGTTAAATATTTGATCATAGACTATATTTGTTTCTAAACTTTTTCTGTGTTGTCTGCTGGCCTTCTTGTGTTGTCAGTGACTTCTGCAAAGCTTCCAAAGCATTCCCATTTAATTTCTTATGCTGACCTATAATACATCAAAACCACTAGGAGGAAAGTAAAAATGTAGAAGGGATACCTGTCCGTCCATCCATCCATCCATCCATCCATCCATCTATCTATCTATCTATCTATCTATCTATCTATCTATCTATCTATCTATCTATCGCTATTTTATAGATAGATATAAATATTATATGTAAAATAAAATCCTTACCTTTTATTTCAGAAGTGATACTAAGTATTGCTTGCAAAGCGGAAGAGTGGTAAGACCTAGGCAATAAGTGTGTAAGGCCAGATTTGAATCTGGGACTTCCTGTCTCCAGGCCAGGTTTTCTATTTACTGAGCCACCTAGCTACCCCCTGCTCTTTCTTTCCCTTATGTTTATCTTTCCTCAGATCTCTTTTCTACCTCTGTGTTGCCTTTGTGTCTGTCTCTGCCTTTGTTTTTGAAAAATAAAATTTTATTTTATGTAGCTACTTTCCCCACAGTATCCCCCTCTACTCAGAGAGCTGCCCCTTTAAAAAAAATGTTCATTTTTGTGAGTAATCTTCTAAAACCAAACTCCCAAAACGTAAACTCAAATAAGTGAAAAAATCATATGCTTTGATCTGCGTCTGATCCCAACAGCTCTTTCTCTGAGGTGGCCAGCATTCTTTGTCCTAAAGCCTTCAGTCTTGTCCTGGATCATTGTGTTGAATGAGAGTAGCTAAGTCTATCACAGTTGATCATTCCACCATATTGTGGTTACTATGTACAATGTTTTTTTGGTTCTGCTTATTTCACTCTGTATCAGTTCATGAAAGTCCTTCCAGAGAGCTGTCCATTATAATAAAAAATTTGTTAAAAGGGGAAGAATAAGAAAAGATCAGTAATTCTAAATAATATTTTTCAAAAAGTTCCATGGTCTCCAACTTCTGTGAAGAAGCAAGTGGGGTCATTATAATTTCTCTGTTTCTCTTTTTGGATGTCTCTTTGTCCCTTTTTTTCTGTTTCTGCTCTCTGTCAGATTATTCGGTGTCATGGGGCTCCCTTTGCCATGTAGTAAGGGGTACACGGCATTGTTCTTGGCTCTGTCCCTCACTCCCACTTCCAAAGACCCTTCTGCCCTCTAACCTGGTTCTGGCTTCTCTTTGTATGGATGTGTCTGGTTCTAGGTGTTGATGGCGATGAGCTGAGATTCCAGTTGATCTGCTAGTGCCCCTGCTGCCCTCCTGGTCATGGCGGAGGAGGTAGGGGCTATGTTGCCTGTGGCTGAATGGCTACGGGCATTGCATCTGGAACAGTATGCTGGGCACTTTGAACAATATGGGCTAGTGTGGGCAGCTGATTGCCGGGGCCTGAGTGATGGACAACTTCTCAACATGGGTGTCACGATGCCTGGACATCGCCGACGAATCTTATCTGGCCTCCAACGAGCCTATGCCACTGCCTCTGAGGAGCTTCGTGGGCCTCCCCCTGCTCCTGCCCCTCGGGGGCCTCCTCGCCCTGTACCTGCCAAACGCTATGTCTTTCGTTCTGCCCCAGCCCCTACTTTAGCCCCAGCCCCAGTCCCAACTCCAGACCCTTCCCTAGACCTATCCCTGGTCCCAGCCCCAAGCCTAGCTCCAGGCCCAGTCCTAGCCCCAACTCTAGCCCCAGCTCCAGCTCTAGCCTCAGTCTCAGTCCCATACTTAACCCCAGCACCAGTCCAAGTTCCAGCCCCAGTACAACCCCCTGTCTTAGTTCCCTCTTCAGCTTTTGCCCCACCTATCCCTCCCCGAAGAAGCTGCCGACCTCCTACCCCCTTTGGTCTTCTGGATCCTGGCCCATCCAGGGACCCAATGCTGCCCCCACTGCCTGCCAAACGGCACCATGTGGAGGCCAGAGCACCCTGCATTCCACCTCGATCTGGCCCGCCCAAGCCTCTGGTGAGGTAAGAGATGAGATGGGGGTATTGGGAGTGGGGGGATGGCCATGGAAAATGTCTGACCTCGGGGCTGTCCGAGGGCAGACATGGCCCACAGCCTTATTGAGTTTTTAGACTGACAAAGCCATGGCTTAGGGTTTTGGGGACTCGGATCAATTCTAGGTAGGAATTGTTTCTTAAAGAAAGCAATACCTGAATTTGGACTATGAAAACCAAACAGGATTTCAGTAGGTAAAAATGGGGGTGGGAGAATACTTCTGGTAGAGAGGAAGTGGGGACCAAAACTTTGAGATGGGGAATTCTGGGTAGACACAGAACCCAGTCCAGCTGGAGATGAGGGTCCAATTGGGGGAGTAGGGAGAGTTGCAGCTAAAGAGATAAGTGGGGGCAGCCTTGATTCTAAACTATGTTTAGTTTTTTTTTAAGGTACTTTAAATGAGTCTCATTACCTTTTTATTTTTAAACCCTTACCTTCCATCATAGAATTAATACTGTGTATTGGTTCTAAGGCAGAAGAGCAGGTAAGGGCTAGGCAATAGGGGTTAAGTGACTTGCCCAGGGTCACACAGCTGGGAAGTATCTGATGTCACATTAGAGCCTAGGACTTCCTATTTTGGGGTCTGGCTCTCAATCCACTGAGCCATCCAGCTATCCTCAATAATGTAAATTTTTATATTTGGCTTTAAAAAATGAACCCTATCAACCATAGGTGGGGAAAGAATGTCTAGATAGCAATTGGCCTAGTTCTAGGAGTTTTAAGTCAGCAGTATGATATGGTGGTCAAGAAAGTAGAAGTGATGCCAGGTTTTATTAAGAGAAGCATCAGATCCAGGATTAGGAAGTGGAGCTGGTGCTGTTGTCCTCTGCCCTATTCTGACTATCCCTACAGTACTGAAAGAGAAAGGCAGCCAGGATTGTGAAGGGTCTTGAGACCCTGACTCATGAGAATTTGTTGAAAGAACTGGAGCAACTAGGTGGCTCAGTGGAGACTGAGAGTCAGGTCCAGAAAGGACATGTCCTGGGTTCAAATTTGGCCTCAGACACTTCCTAGCTGTGTGAGCCTGGGCAAGTCACTTAACAACACACTGACTGCTCTTCTGCCTTAGAACCAATACTCAGTATTGACTCCAAGACAGAAGGTAAGGGTTTAAAAAAAAAAAGAGGAAGAATCAGACTTGTTCTGCTTGACCCTAGAAGTAGGGGAGAGAACTAGGAATAACGGGTACAGGAAAATACAGAAAGGCAAAGGCCTTGGTATAGCAACAAAGTTCCTAACATTCAGAGAGATTCAAAGGCGAATGGGCTCCCTTGGGAGGTTTTGAGGTTTTCAGGAAAGCCGGGATGGCCACTTGATAAGGGTGGAAGAGATTCTTATGCAGGTATCAGTTAGACTAGAGGGTCCCTCTTCTGATTCATAGGTCATTCACTGATGTCTGAAGTACCCATTGGCATGTAGAATGAGCACAACAACACTATGACTGATTTGTTAAAATCTGGTGGAACTGCACCCTTGGTTTGATGGGGGCAGGCCCAATGTTTTCCCGTATATTAATATTTCCTCTTACAGTCTTTTGTGGGTAGTGGTGAGCCATAGCAGGCTCAAAGAAGGGGATGGATGTGGTCATAAGTGGGTTATGAAAGACGCTCATGGCCCCTGTGTACAAGAGGCTGGAGGACGAGAAAGTACTGTGCATCTTTCGGGGGTAGAAAGGATAGTTTTGGGAGGGGCCATGGGATCAGCCAGCTGGGGATGGAGAGAAGGGAATAAACGTTTGCTTCACTCTCTTTTTCTCTGACTGTCTTTGTGGCTTTCTGTTTTTCTTTATTTCTCTATTTTTCTCATCTCTTAATCTCTCCCTTTTGAGCTGTTTCTCTCTTCCCCTCTATTTTTTCATTCTCTCTTTTTCTCATTTTGTATGTCCCTCTTTTCATTCTTCCCTGCGTCTCTTCTCTTTTTGTCTGTCTCTCTCTCCATTTCTCACTGTCTGTCTGTCTCTCCCTCTCCCTCTCTCTCCCCCTCTCCTTCTGCCCCCCCCTTCCCCTTCTCTCTCTTTCTCTCTCTCTCTCTCTCTCTCTCTCTCTCTCTCTCTCTCTCTCTCTCCCTCTCTCTCATGCTCTGGCTCTGCCTTCCTTTGCTTTCTTTGTGTCTGGAGGGCAGAGACTGCTAGTGGAGAGGCGGTGAGGGGATTTCTGCCTTGGGGAATGAGGCCCGTGAGGCTGGAAAGGAGGAGAAGGCTACAGAGAGTGGGCAGGGAAGGCAAGAACAAGGCTAGCATGGGGACTGACTGAACACTGGGCAAAGTGGCTCTTGTTGGGGCCTGGGCCAAGATCACTGCTAAGCTTAGGTAGAGGGAATGTTGGGAGCCCAGACTTGGAGTCTGGAGGACAGTAGGTTCCCTTGGCCCTGGATTTCTCCTAGATTCAGCTTGATACCACCGACCTCCAGTTATATAGCTCATATGTATCTGCATAATTCTTTGCTCATTGTCTCTCTCCTTAGGATGCTAGCTCTTGGGGGACTCAGACAACCTTTTTGCCTTTTTGTATACTGGGAGAGCAGGGACCCAGGCTTCTGGAGTCCTCTCTGACAGGAGGGATCCAGTCTTGTCTTTTATTCTGTGCTTCCCTCTAGTGGCACATCTTTGGTCTAACACTTCCCTAGCCAATTGCAAGATTCCATTAAGCCTGCTTTCCTCAATTGCTCACCCTAGGGGCCACCATGGGCAGGGAGACCCAGCTGGACTTTGGGGTACTTTCCAACCTGGCCCAAGAGACAAGGCTCACCTCAGGGAACAAACAAACTGGAAGAACCAGAGAAACCAGAGAACCAAACTAGACTGGACAAGAGCCCTTAGAAAGGGATGATTTCTATGGTCTGGTTCTGGGAAGGCTGCCTGGAGGAGGCAGGGCTTGAGCTGGACTCTGAGGATACTATGGAGAAGATGAGGGAGCAAGGACATATTTTCAGACAGGGAGATGGTCTCCAGGTGTTTTGATTTGGGTTGGAGGGAAGGTTGAAATAGGAGACAGGGTCTTTCCAGAGCTACTGCATTATCTCTTCCAAATCTACTGGGAATGATGGGCAGGAATGACAGATAGCAGGAGGGATGGAGGCTAGATCTTATAACCTCAGAGGAATGGCTGGCTGTTTCTCTCCATTTCTTTTTTCTATTTTTGTCTCTTCCTCCTTTTCTTCTCTCCTTATTTTCCCTGAGCCCTTTCAGAATCTTTATACTCCTCTCTCCTCACTCTCTCTCCTCCCCACTCTCTCGTTTTCTTTTGTCTTCTAGTCTTTCTGTTTTTTTCTCTCCTTTCTCCCCCCTCCCTCCCTCCTTCCCTTCCCCACACTCTCAACTCTTCCCTTCTGTTTTACTATGAATTAATTATTTTTAAAAAACCCCTTAGCTTCCATCTCAGAATCACTAAATTCTATGGTTCTGAGGCAGAAGAGTGGTAAGGGCTAGGCAATGGGGGTTAAGTGACTTGCCCAGGGTCATACAGCTGAGAAGTGTCTGAGGCCAAATTTGAACTTAGGACCTCCCCGAATCTCTATGTCTGACTCTCAATCCACTGAGCCACCCAGCGGCTCCTTTCCCTTCTGTTTTAGTTGCAAGGTAGAAAAGTGAAAAGGGCTAGGCAATGGGGGTTAAGTGACTTGCCCAGGGCCACACAGCTAGGAAATAGCTGAGGTCAGCTTTGAAAACAGGTCCTCTTGACTGTAGGCCCGGTACTCTATGCACTGTGCCACTTAGCTGCCCCTTGCAGGAAGTCAGGGAAACTTGGAATGAATGGAGAAGGAGGAGAGCTTTTCAGCTATAGGAGTCAGCCGGTGCACAGGAAGAGTTGCGGAGAGGCAGTGTTCTGTGAGGAGAACAGCAAGAAAGCCAGCATCACTAGATCATTGAGTTCATGGAGGAGAGTTGGGTGAAAGAAGACTAGGAATGTAGAAGAGGTGCATTAAGTGCTTTAAAGCAAACTTCTTCAGTGTATTAAGGCAAAAAAGGATTAAGTGACTTGACTAGGGTCACCTAGGTAGGAAGTATCTGAGGCCAGATTTGAACTCAGGAAGATGAGTCCTCCCAACTCTAGGCCCAGTGCTCTATCCACTGAGCTACCTAGCTGTTTCCTCAGCAGTGATTGAGTGACTTGCCCATGGTCACACACAGCTAGTAGTCTAAACTCAAATTTGAACTCGGGTCTTGCTGACTCCAGGCCCAGTGCTCTGCCTGCCACTTAGCTGCCTCCAAGGAAAACAGAGACTTCCCTTTCCCCTCTTGAACAGCTCTGCTTTATAGGATGGTTTTTCCTCACATCGAGCCTTAAGTTTGCTGCTCAGCAATTTCTACCCATTGCTTCTATTTCTGCTTTCTAAAACCAAGTAAGGCAGATGCCTTCAGGGACATGACGGACCTCCAGACTTTTGAATCAGCCACCCGTCTCCCCCAGCCCTAAGGCCTCTCTTCTCTAGACTAAACATTCCCAATTTTTCAAACCAAACCAGTCTTCCTATATATATTCCAAAGTTGCCACCCTGTCCAGGTCACCCTCCTCTCGGACACGCTCCAGCCTGTCAATGGTCTTCTGAAGGGCTCCACCCAGAATAGAATACAATACTGCCTCTGTAGTCTGACCCCAGCAATCCTGGCCCTGCCCCTTATCAGCTGGGTGATCTTGGCCAGCTCACTTCCCTTTTGGGGGGCCTCCATTTCCTCATCTGTAAAACGAGGAGATTGAGTCGAAGATTCCCTTCCCAGCGGTAAATCCTTTGCTATCCTATGGGATGGAGCATAGCTCAATGAAGGCCATTTGTGGTCAATTCTGTTAAACAGATGTGAAAGGAAGATGGCGCCATGATGGTGTAAACAGAAATTCCCAGACCCCATTGGGAAAGTGACGTTCACTTGTTGGCAAGGACATTGACAAGCTGTTGTGTGCCCAAAGGGGCCAGTGGAGGTAGGAAGGAGATTGGAGACCATGCCATTTAAAGGCACTGGGGATATGTATTTTGTTCATTTACTTTTTAAAACCATTGCTTTCTGTCTTAGAATCAATTCCCTCCCCCCCCCCCCCCCCAATTGTGGCTGGGGGAATCCATAAAATGGATTTTTGCTAATTAAAAAAAAATTAAAATTATATTAATTAATATACAACATATTTATATAATATATAATTAATGTAATATAATAAATGACTAAAATTAATAAATTAAAAAACCCTTACTTTCCATCTTAGAATTGCTCCCAAGTATTGGTTCCAAGGCAGAAGAGCCATAAGGCTAGGCAATTGGGATTAAGTGACTTGCCTACAGTCACAAAGCTAGCAGACCACATTTGAACCCCAAACCTTCTATCTCCAGGCCTGAATCTCTGTCTCCTGAACCATCAAACTGCCCCTGGGTGTCTGGCTTGAACATAAGACTTAGATGGAGACTTGAACTGTCTTTGACATTTTTGAAAATCCCTCACAGGGAAGGGGGGTTAGACTTGCTCAGTTTGGCCCCATAGGGCAGAACTAGAGGCAGAGAAAAAACCCTGCTAACCATTAGGCGTGTCTCAGATTGGAGCAGGCTGCAGCTAGAGGATCCTTGTTGAGATGGTGCTTGTTAGGGGAGTGAAAGGTGGGCCCATCACTTCCTCCTCCACATTCTGCTTCTCCCAGTTCATCCAAGGATGGAATTGCCTCTTTCAGCCGCCAAGGTCCACTTGGTTAGCTTGTCCGCTTAATTCGTCCCACTGATCCCCCCATCTCCGCCTGCATCTTTTTGTACAAACTGTTGCTGACCCCGTTCCTCCCGTCTATTCTGGTGAAAGACTGTTGGCTCTGCAATCAGAGGCCTGGCCTCTTAGGGTTCCTGCCCCTGTGCCTGGGGGACCTTCACCTTCCAGGGTCTCCGTTTCCTCATCTGTAAAATGGGGAGGGGGTGACCTCTAGGGTTCCTTCCAGTTCTACACATCAATGACCTCATGAAATACACCAGAGTTGATTTTGGAGTCCAAGAGCAGGCATTTTATGTTTATCCACTTATATTTTATCTTGTCATGAAGGTTTGCCAAATACTTTGCAAATAAGCCATTTGATTCTGACATCAAATCTCCGAGGTAGGTGCTATTATGGTCCTCATTTTACAGCTGAGGAAACTAGGCAGATGGAGATGAAATGACTTGCTCAGGGTCATGTGGCTAGTAAGTGCATGAGGCTGGATTTGACTCAGATTTTCCTGACTTCAAGCCCAGACCTCTCTCCACAGTGCATCCTAGTGGCCGATCATTCTAACCTGTCAAGAAGATCTTTCTGGATACTCATTCTGTCATGCAGTGTGTTAGCTGCCCTTTATAGTTTTGTGTCATCTGCAAATGGAATCCAAGGCCTTCCTTCAAATCACAGATAAAAATGTTAAACTACGTAGGACAAAGTGCAGATCCCTGCGGCATTCCACTGGAGACCTCCTTCATCTGTAAAGCAAGAGAGTTGGACTTGGTGGCCTCCGTGGTCCATTTCAGTTCTAATGGTCCCATCCTAGGATCTCAGCTTGGCCATTCAGAGTCATGCATCCACCTGCCTACATTATCATGTTTAAAAGAAGAGAATACTAACAATGAGGATAAAAGTCTGCAAAGCCCTTGATATACTTTGTCTCATTTGATCCTCAACGATAAGCCTGTGAGGTATGTGCTAATTGTTCCTGTTTTACAGAACAACAAATGGAGTCTCATAGAGGTTCATTGACTTGCCTAGGATTACACAACCAATAGGGATTTCAGACACGATTTGATCTCAGGCCTTCCCTCCTCCATTTAACCACAGGGTTGTAGAGGAATGGTGGAACTTTAGAAATAATAATGTCGGAAGGGGATACAGGTTTGGGGGTTGTTTAATGGCTTCAACTTTGGACATGTTGAATTGGAGGTGCTATTTGGATTTCCTTGTGGAGCTGGTGTAGACCTCAGAAAAGAGCCTTTTGAGAGCCCTTAGCATCATCTTGGACTTGAAGCAGCCAGGTGGCACAGTAGATAGAATTCTGAGCCTGGAGTCAGGAAGACTTGAGTTCAAATCTGTCCTCAGATGACACTTACTAGCTCTTTTAACCTGGGCAAGTCATGTCACCTTTATCTCCCTCAGTTTCCTCAACTGTAAAGTGGGGATGACAATAGCATGTATCTATTCCACCTGTTGCAAAGATCAAATGAGACCTTATTTATAATGTGCGTAGCCTATTGCCTGGCACATACTAAGTGCTTTAATAAGTACACTCTTCCTCCCTTGCTCCTCCCTCCCTTGCTCCTTCCTCCTTCCCTCCTTCCCTCCTTCCCTCCTTCCCTCCCTCCCTCCCTCCCTCCCTCCCTCCCTCCCTCCCTCCCTCCCTCCCTCCCTCCCTTCCATCCTTCCTTCCTTCCTTCCTTCCTTCCTTCCTTCCTTCCTTCCTTCCTTCCTTCCTTCCTTCCTTCCTTCCTTCCTTCCTTCCTTCCTTCCTTCCTTCCTTCCTTCCTTCCTTCCTTCCTTCCTTCCTTCCTTCCTTCCTTCCTTCCTTCCTTCCTTCCTTCCTTCCTTCCTTCCTTCCTTCCTTCCTTCCCTCCCTCCCTCCCTCCCTCCCTCCCTCCCTCCCTCCCTCCCTCCCTCCCTCCCCTCCCTCCCTCCCCTCCCTCCCTCTCTTCTCAGTAGCAAGGGCCATCTAGTACCAGAGGGGGTTGCATCAGTAAGATTCTGCCTCTGCTCCCAGATTTCTTCCTGCAGAGGGCTGGTGGCCATTTGTGGGTTGGGGGGTGGGTGGAGGAGAGATTATAGCTGGGATCGATGAGATGCCCTTTGAAGTTCCTGCCAATTCTGTGACTTCATTGGCTGTGAGGTCACTCCTAAGGCAGTTCTGAAAATCTGTGATTGTGTGTCTGTGTTTGCCCACTCTCTGTGTAGGGGGAGGTGTGGAGAAGGGGAGGGTCGCTCTCCATCTGGGTTTCACTGTTTGCCCATCTGTGCTGGCATATGTGTCCATCTGTGTGTTTGCTGTGACAATAGGTGCTGAAGTAAACTTGGGGTAACACCTTGGGGCAGTAGCCTCAGATATCCCCCGGCTCTGAGCTCAGCCTGGAGGTGCCTGCAGATCGGGGACCCTCTGTGTGTGTGTGTGTGTGTGTGTGTGTGTGTGTGTGTCCAGGTTTATAGAATCACTCTCTACTCACACAGAATGACTGAGCTAGGCAGGACCTTAGAGACCATCTAGCTCAAACCCCTCATTTTTACAAAGGAGGAACCTGAGGCCCAGACATGAAAGGTCTAGCCCAAGATTTCAGGGCATGTCCCGGGAGAGCTAGACTTAAAACCCAGGATGCTTTTCCCATTGGATGGAGGGTCTCCTTGCATGTCAGAAAGCTCCTCCTCTTCTCTTGGGGCTGCCTTTGGCTCAGCCAGTCCCTGGCCTCTGTCTGGTTCTGGGAGGAAGGCAGAGGTGACCTGGGGAAGTGGGATGGTGTGATAGGGTAGGGAGCTCTTGGGGTTGGGGAGCTTGGGGAATTGTGTTCTGGTTCTGGTTAGTTGCTTCCTTCCTCTGGACTTTGTTTCCCTCTCCGTATAGAGAGGGAGTTAGTTTAGATGCTCTTAAATTCTAAATGATCTCCCAGTCCCTCTGGAAAGCCTTGTCCTTCCCTGGCCAATCAGAGGTTATCAGGTAGATGGTCACTTGTTGCTAGGGCCGTTCTGGGGCAGATTTTGGGTCTCTTGGAGGGGGAGTCCCTCTAAATGCCACAGGACTGAGCTGGGGGAGGGAGGGACATCCCCAGCCTCTCTTCTCCTATCTTGAGCCAGCTTTGGCAATAAAGGGTGACACATGATTGGGGATGGAGGTGAGGGAATGAAAGATTTTGGAGGGCATGCAGTCTGGGGAGGCTGGGAGGAAGTGTCTGCCCCAGGGGATTCTGGGTGGCTTTTTTCATTTTCTCTTTGTGGGATCATGTTTTCAGGAAGTATCAAGCGGTGGAGGGGGAGAGGCGGGGAGCAGGAAGCAGGCGGAGCATTGGACTGGGCATAGAGACAGACACAAACACAAGGCACCTATACCCACAGAGAAAACAGATGGACATTCACAGTTACGTTACCTGAAACCTCAGCCTTGAGCACTCACTGATATAAACACACACAGAACGGCCCCATAGACACACACAGACAGACACCACACCACAAACACACACCAACATATGCAGACATCACAAATTCTGGTAGACACAGCTGGCCAGAGAAAAAAAGAGGAGGACGAAGAGGATACGACTTGAGGGTGAGCGGGAGTGGTGTCAGCTGGTCAGCCCCCCTGCCGGAGTGATCAGGGGAGTCTGGGATGGGGCTGGCTTCAGAGGATCAGTGTGGGTCTTGTTCCTGAGTCCCCCTCTCTCTCACTGCCTCTCATTTCTCCTACATTTTCTTCCTCTCCTCTAGTCAATTCTTTCTTCATTTCCAAATTTTCCTGTCTTTTTTTTTTTCTCTTCTCTCCATGTTTCCTATGCTCTCACTTTTTCATTGTCTTCCTCATTGTTACTTTCTCTTTTCTTTAGGTCTCTTTTGACTTCTAGTCTCTGGCCTTCTCATTGAGTTGATTTCTTTTTCCTTTTTTCTTCTGCTTCTCCATCTCTCTCTCTCCCTCTCTTTTCTTCCTCCCTCTTCTCTCTTTTTCCCTCTGCCCTTCTTTCTTCCATTTGCTCTTCCTTCTCCCCCCCTTCTCTTTCTCCCTCTTATCATTTCCTCTCTCTTTTCCTCTCTCAATTTCCTTCTCCCCCCTGTCTCTCTAGGTCTTTCTTGCTATACAATTCTATATCTGGTAGTGTTTCTCCTTCTCTTCCTGTCCTTTGGGAAATGCTGGTTTCAACATGGAGGCAGCTAGTATAGGAAGGGATGAAGTATTTCTTCTTTCCCACCCCACCTCTGACCCCCAAGTTGTAGTTCCTGAGCTCTTGAGGAACTGCCCCCTATGATCACTTGGATATCTCACCACCTGAACCTCAGGGGCTCTGTGTGGTTTTATCAGGGCAGCCTGGGTCTGAGGATGAGGTTCCATGTGGCTGGCACCTTCCCCATAACCTTTTTCAGGGGCTGGTAACTAGGACAACTTTGGGGAAGCATGGCTTGATTGTTGTTCCTTTAGGCAGGGACTGATTTTGAAACAGATTAATTCAGTGTTTTGGGTACTAGACCACTTGGGGTAGAAAACAACCACAGGAGAGTTACATGTGCTGGGGCCAGAGGTGGTCCTGATGGGGCCTGAGACTAAAGGTTGTCCCCACTTGTGATACAGACTTAGACCTGGAAGAAGGTCATCTGGAACTGGTCAGGAAGCCTTTCTCAAATAGCCTGCCAAGTGCCTGTCCAGGCTCTGCTTGAAGACCTCCAGAAATCTCTCCTGGAGTGATCCTGAGGCACCCCCCCACCCCCCCTTCTCTTACTTTGTGATGGTTCTGGTTGTTGTCAGTGAGGAAAAGTGTTGCTGTAGATTGATTGATGAAAATGCTTGGGGAAAGGGGTTCAGACTCCTAAGGGGCTTTCCAACGGAGATTGGTCCCTAGGGGCTAGCTGGACAAGAAAGGCTTTTGGAAGATGGAGAGGCTGAGCTGTATCTTGAGGGATGTGGAGAGATGTTTGGAGAGCTTTCCACATAGGACATTTGTTGTTGGAATGAGCTCAGCTTATGTGGGGAGAGAGTGGGGAGATGCCTGGTCTGGCTGAGGTAGGAGATGAAGGAATATGTAGCTGAGAGCTAGGAGAGATGAGGATGGAGAAGAGAGACTGAAGAAAGACTCCTGGGAACACAGCGAGGAGTTTGGACTCCCTGGGGGTCATAGGGAGCCATTGCAGGTTCTTGAGCTTAGGAAATGACAAGTTGCAGGAAGATAACCTTGACTCCAAGTACAGAAAGGTCAGTGAGGAGGTGACTGCCTCTCTTTCAGAGAAGAAAGCTGAGATGGAGGAGGGAAAGGAGGAGACTTGAACTCTCTTTGCTTCTGTTTTTTTGCTCCTCTTTTTCTTTGCATCTTTGAGTGTCTCTATCTTCATCTCTTTGTATCCTTCTGCCTCTCTTTACTCTGTATGTGGCAGAGGAGAGATAGGATGAGGCCAATCAAATGGTGTGGGCAGGAGGGGCTGGAGATATCAGGGATGGAGATCGTCAGGGAAACACAGGGAGGAAGACTTTGCCTCTCACAGCAGGAGGGAAGGAGATTGCACAGCAACTGATATTTCCATGGGGTGGCCAAGTTTGCCAAGTGCTTTACACACACTGTGTGCCTGATGTGGAGCAGGAGCTTCACAAATGCTTATCTAAAGGAATTAACCTTCATTTGAGGCCCAAAGCAACCCTTTGTGGTAGGCAAGCATTTTTATTATCCTCATTCCCATTTTCCAGAGTAGGATGAAGTGACTTGCCCGTGATCCCCCAGTAATTAAAGTGGGGAGCGGCGATTTGGATCCTGGTTTCCCTGACCCAAGGTCAGTGTTCTGGCCCTGGGGCCTCCCTGGGATCTTGAATTAAGGCCGCTAGAGAACCCCAGCTGGGAGCCTCGCCTGGGGAGAAACCTGATGACCTCTTGAGTCTTGTGATGCTGGGGAAGGGCTGGGGCTGGTTCAGACCCAGCTCAGAGGAAACAGGCTAGAACTCAGACAGAGAGACGAGGGAGGAGGAAGAACAGGATTGAGGAAGTAGGGACCCTGGGTCAGGGGATCAAGGAGACCCGGGGGTCAGACATTGAGGGCTCTTCTCCTCGGTGGCTCTTTGTCCCGGCAGATGGAGTGCTGGGCCTGGAGGGAGGGATGCCTGGGTTCGGATCCTGCTTTGGACACCAGCGGTGTGACCTGGACTCATGTCCCCTCCTCTGTAAAGTGGAAGCCATGATATCTTCCCAGGGATTTGTTGTGAGCATCAACTGAGAGTAAAGTGCTTTGTCAACCCTAAAGCATTCTAAAAATGTTATCTGCTTTTATCTGCGCTTCCAGCTAAAACCAGCAGGGCCCTGCGGGTCAGGGCTCGTCTGCCCACGAGTCCGAACGTAGTTGGGAGTTCTAGATGGATGCAGAGATGACGAAGGCATCTTTGAGCGGCAGCCCACGAATCACTGACTTCCCCAGGCCCCAGGCGGAGGGCATGGGCGTCCCTCTTGCTAGGCCAGTGGCTTCTCGTGGAGACCACGCCAGCGGGCTAGGATAGCGCCCCCTCCCCAGGCTGATCTCAGCCTCCAGTTGCACCGTGCTCCGGGGGTGTCCTGGGCGCTCAGAGGTCTCTCGTTACAGACCTGGAGGGAGATGGTGTCGGGTAAAGATACCTGTCAGGCACCGGCTACCTGGAAGTTCCTCCGCTTGGCAAAGACATGACAAAACGGAGGGGGCAGTGGGGTGGCCCGGCAGATAGAGTGTGGGGCCTGGAGGCAGACTGTGTGACCCTGGACAAGTCACTTAACCTTGTTTGCCTCTGTTTCTCATCTGTAAAATGAGCTGGAGAAGGAAACGGCCAACCGCTCCAGTGTCTTTGCCAAGAAAACCCCAAACGGGGCAAGGGAGAGTAGGGCAGGACAGAAAAGTGGCTGAATGATAGCAACAGCAGCAGCATAAACGCTGCCCTCAGGAAGCAGCTCATAGTCTAACAGGTCTGTACATAATAGTGTTCTATGTGATGAACGTAGAGGAGAAAACAAGACAAAATGGCCCAGGGAAATTGGAGGGGGAAGAGACCCATTGGGAAGTTTTCCTGGCTTAGGTGGGTCCCGAGCTGAGCCCCAGAGGAAGAAAGTCTTCAGCAGGCAGAGATGAGGAAAGAGGGCATTCCAGACCTCAGGGACAGCTGGGATAATCCCCTGGACATGGTAGAGGGCCCTTTGTCCAGTCTTGTGCGATATGAGGCTGCAAAGGGAAGTTAGAGTCAGACTGGGGGGCCTTGAATGCTAGACTTTGATTTTGAATTTTACCATGTAGGCAATAATGATTCTGAAGCAGGGGAAAGACATCAGCAGACTTGGGCTTGGGATTACTTGGCTGCTGTGTAAAAGGGAGGTTAAAGGGAGACTAGTGATAAAAAGGAAAAGTTCCCTGAAGGAGATGGTTCTTGAGCTGAATTTTGAAGGAAATGAGATTCTTGAGGTGAAGAGGAAGAACATTCCAGGCATCGAGGACATCCCATACAAAGGCATGGAGGTGGGAGATGGAGTATTATATCATATTGGACTCTCCTGTAGAGTGTGGCCAAAAGCAATGAACAGCGAGACTGGAAAGGAATAGAAGTGTGTCCTGTAAGAGCAGGGGCTGGATGTTCTGGAGAAGTCTAAAAAGTGGAAAGTGAGCAAAGGCCGTTAGATTTGTTGATGAAGAAGGCACTGGTGACTTTGGAAAGAATAATTTCTGGTGAGTGTGGGCAGAGTTCAGTGCTGGAGAGATGCTGATTGCAGATGAGCCCTGGCCCCAGCCCTTAGGGAGCTCAAGATCTTGGGTGGGGAGAAAACACTGACATAGGTAGCTGCCAGACACTTTTCAGTAATTGAACTACAGAGGTTCAAACAATTGCAATGTCACTCCTGAGGGGGCCCTTTTGAGTGAATACTGAAATGATGGATAGGATTCTGTCAAGTAAGGCATTCCTAGTGTAGGGCACAGCGTGAGCAAATGTTTAGAGGCTGGATAGCAGTTGGGTTCATGGGGCAAGAGTCTAGTCTGGCCAATGTATAAATAAAGGTTGTAGAAAGGAACAACAGATGTTGCAATGATGAGCTTGTAGAGGGAAGTGAATGCCAGCTGGAGGTATTTGAACTTGACTCAGTAGTCAGTCAGCTAGATGTGGGGGGGGGAGAGGGGGGACAGCTAGGTGGTACAGTGGAAGGGAGTCAAGAAGACTCATCTTGCTAAGTTCACATCTGGCCTCAGACAATTGCTAGCTGTGTGATCCTGGGCAAGTCACTTCATCCTGTTTGCCTCATTTGGAAAATGAACTGGAGAAGGAAATGGCAAACCATCTTTGTCAAGAAAATCCGCAACATGGTCACAGAGTGAGACAAGACTGAAAAAACAAACAACAGTAATGGTCAGTAGGGAGCAACTGAAGGTTTTTGAAGGGAAGAGCGATGTTGTCGTGCCTATATGTTAGGGAGATCATTTTGATATTGTGTGAAAGATGATTTGAAGTGGAGAGAGAAGAAGACCTAGTAGAAAGCTATGAGAATCTCCAGGATTTGGGAAGGTCTCTTCCCCAGGGGATCCTGTGGTCTGGGCTGTTCCATAAGTTCTTTTTCTTTTCTTTTAATTGAAAACTTTTATTTAATTAATTAATTTAGAATATTTTCCCATGGTTACATGATTCATGTTCTTCCCCACTCCCCTCCCATAGCCAACGAGCAATTCCACTGGGTTTTACGTGTCATTGATCAAGACCTATTTCCATATTACTGATATTTACACTAGAGTCGACATCCCCAATCATATCCCCATCGAGACCAGACCCGTGTGTATTCCATAAGTACTGAGTAAGTCAAGAAAGGCCAGCCTAGTCTCGTTTCTGACAATGACCAGAGAGCTCGCTCCCCCCTCCCCTGTCTTTCAGAGTGAGAAAAACAAGAGCTCCAACAAAACTGTTGTCTTCGTTTCATAGATGAGGAAACTGAGGCTCAGGTTGTTCCTTGCTTATACTCATAAAACCAATAAGTGTTGGAATCGAGATTTGAACCCATGTTTGTCTGGACTCCAGGTCCAGTGCTCTTGATTGTACCATGCGCTCGTTCTCTGTGAAGGAGAACACAAAAGTTTGAATTTTATGTGGCAAGAAACAGACCATTGAACCTTTTTGAGCAGTTGTGAATGGAGCTATAGAAAATGAAGGAATTAGTCTGCAGTGTATAGAAGAAAGAAAAAGGATGGGTAGGGAGTTGGTGGGGGTGGTTTGGTTTGGGGAGAAAGAAGTGGTGGGAAGACATACTGGGAAGTTAATGCAATAATTGAGGCAAGTAGTGATGGGGCACATATTGGCGAGGTAACGGGAGGAACAAGTGTGGAAGGTACTATGGACGTATAATTAAAAGGACTTTGTTATTAGCTGGATTTAAAACAAAAAAGGAAAAAGGAAAGTAGGGTTTTCTGGGGATGGGATCAATGGAACCCAGGTTGATATTTGAGGCAAGGCAATGCCATCCAGCAGCAGAGGTCTGCCGCTGCAAGTGTGGGGCTCTGTAGGGCTTGTAGAACCAGCTGTAAGGGCAGGCCGGTGACCCCACCTCAAACTGAGCAGTTGAAGCAGGGGGAACCATCTAGGAGCCTCCCCCCTAATGAGACCAGGAAGTCAATTCTCAGTGGTCTTATGGATTCCCTAATATGGTGTCATGAGAAGAGAGAGAACCAAATTTAAGCTTTAATTCTCACACTTCCTAAGAGCATGATCTTGATGCAGGTAAGAGATTCCTGGCTTGGGAGTCAGAGGACCTGGGTTCAAATCCCACCTCATACCCGTGTGACCTGGGGGAAGCCCGTTAGTCTCTCTGAGGATAAATTTCCTCATTTTCATTCCATCTAATTAAGGCATTCTGTGATTCCTTCCCCTTAACTTCCTGGTCAACGTTCCTTTTGAAAACTCCAGGTTTGTCTCTTCAGAATGGAGGTGGGACTTTGTCTTCTGCCTTCTTTACACCTTATATACTCTGTGATGAGGAAAGTCCCCAGGAATTGCAGCTGGGGAAGTGGTCAATGGCTACTCCATTTCTGGGCCCCAGGGAATTAGAGGGGAGTTAGAGAGAGCAGGCAGGAACAAACCAGGACAAGCTGAGATGGTTGATAGGCTTCACCTCTCTAATCTTCCCTTAAGGAAATCATGCTGAGTGCTGAGCATGCCTTAATTGAGAACTTTGGATCAGATGATGTTGGGGGCCCCCTTTGGTTCCAGATAGATGATTCTATGACCCTTTTTAGACCTCAGTTTTCTCTTTGTAAAATGCAGCTAATCATTTTTGTTCTACCAGAAAGTACCCAAGGCATAGGAACTCTGTTAAAGGGAAGAACCAGAGTAAGAGCTATTATTCATTTTTATAGGAAATTCCCAGTGTAGAAACTTCCTCTGTAGGTCATTATATTCTCTGCAACTTAGAGTCTTCAGGAGTTGTCTAGCACACTGAGAGGTTAAGTGATTTACCTAGGGTCACAACCAATTTGTGTCAGAGGCAGGACTTGAACTCAGGGCTTCCTGACTCTGAGACTGGCTTTCTCTTCATCTTGTAATGCTGCCTCTCTCTGATATTTATTATTCATAGTCTTTCATCAGTCCACCATGTTAGAAGTGGGATTTGAACTTGAGTCTTTTTGGCTCTGAGATCAGCTTTTTCTTCATCTTGTAATGCTACCTCTCTCTGATATTTATTATTCATTTTATTCTCCCATCAACCCCTACCTCCCTCAGGCTATGAGCTAGAAAGCTTGTCTAGCGTCTAGCTCAGACAAAGCTGGCCTAGGTACAGGCCTTGGTTGCCCTAGTGGTAGACTCTTTATTGGAGTATTGGATTATGTCCAGAGCAGGGCAGCCCTGATGAGGAAGGAATGAGACACTGTGCCTAGGAAGATCAACAGAAAAACCCGAGGGTGTTGGTCCTATTAGAGAGAAATCTTTGGGAAATGTGATAGCAATCTTTGAGTATCTACAAATCTGTCACGTGGAGGAACATTATTCTGCTCAGCCCCAGAAGGCAGAACTACAAGCAACGAATATGGGGAAGTTGTAGGGAAGCAGATTTCTACTTGATATAAATAAAACCTTAAAAATGAGAACTATTTTAAAGTAGAGTAAAAGTAGGAGAAAATAATATCCAGTAATGACTGGATGGCCGATTGTCTATGAAGGTAGTTTTGCTTGGGGATGGGGTGGACTACCTCTTCCTGGGCTTCTTAACTCCTCTCATGGTCTTGGGTAATACCCTCTCTCATTCTGAGTCACAATTTCTTCCTCAAAAAGATTGGACTAGGAGAGAGACTAGGAGATGAGAGTGCTATGGCACTCTGATTCCTTTCCCCTAACTTCCTGGTCAAAGTTTCTTGAGAAAACTCCAGATTTGTCTTTGCTGAATGGAGATGGGACTTTATCTCCTTCACACTTTACACCTTAAGCCCAGGAAGGCCTCCAGGAGTGCAGCAGGGAGGAAGTCAATGGCCATTCCATTTCTGGGCTGCAAGGAGATAGAGGGGAGATAGGGAAAGCAGGCAGGAACAAGCCAGGATGGGCTGAGATCATAGATAGGCTTCACATCTGTAATTTTCCCTTAAGGAAACCATATTGGGAGCTGAGCTATCTCTGTTTCCCCTTTCTCCACTTTGCAGTCAGCAAAGTTTGCTGACAGGAAGGTTGTTGGCCAAGGCTTCCCCAAGGAGGGGGGGTGATCAGAGAAGTTTTCTGGTGAGATTGGCGATCATCCTTGGCTAGGAAGATCTTGTTGACTTACTCAAGTGGCGTTGGCAAGGACAAGAGTAGAACTCTTTTTTTTTTTTAAACCCTTACCTTCCATCTTGGAGTCAATACTGTGTATTGGCTCCAAGGCAGAAGAGTGGTAAGGGCTGGGCAATGGGGGTCAAGTGACTTGCCCAGGGTCACACAGCTGGGAAGTGTCTGAGGCCCGATTTGAACGTAGGACCTCCCATCTCTAGGCCTGGCTCTCAATCCACTCGGCTACCCAGCTGCCCCCAAGAGTAGAACTCTTAATGCACACTAGCTGCCTGGCCAAAGATCTCTTTGACTTGGGTTGGGCTACTGGGAACTGGGAGAAACCAAAGCAGTTTTCAGAATGCGCTTCCTGGAAACCCAGAGTTCCATGAATTTTCCTAAAAGAACCTCATGGTGATGACAGACATATTTGATTCATTATTCCTTTGTCTACCCTTTGTTTCTGCTGTAATACTACATTGGGTTTGGGGTCAAGTTTCAGAGCACTGCCAAGAAATTCACATGCTTTTCTTGATGTCTCTTTAGCACATAGCTCTAAACTTAGGTTCATTGAGGAGGAAGAGAAATCTAAGGATTTTGTATTTTATCCAATAGGAAAGTCAGGTGTGACTGAAGGTTTTTTGAGAAGAGGAGTAATGAAGTCAGGATAGATTGGAAAAGAAAGAGAGACTGAAAGCAAGGAGAGATTATTGCTTTAGTCCAGAAGAGAGGGAAAGGATTTCTGGGATGGTGACTGGGTGAGTAGAGATTAGGAGATCCCCCTGTTGGATACAAGAGATAGTATTGAGGTAGAATCAGAAAGACTTGCAAGCTGATTGGATGTAGAGGGCAAAGGAAGAATGACAAACAACTCTGAAATAACACTGGATTAATGGGAGGAAAATGGTGTTGCTCTCATCAAAAATTGGGAAGTTTGGAGAAGAGGTGTTGGGTTAGGAATGATAATTGAATCCATGTGAGCTGCTGAGATCATCAAGGAAGAGTTGAGAGAGAAGAGAAGAGATACCAGAACAGCTGAAATCAGGGCATTATTTTAAAGGTATAGGAGATAGAGGATGGTTCAGTAAAGGAAAATGAAAAAGGAAGGAAGGAAACAAGAATTCATTAAGTGCCTACTGTGTGCTAAGCACCTTACAAATATCTCTTCTGATCTTCACAGCAACCCTACTAGGTAGGTGGGTGCTATTATTACCCCTGCTCATAGATAAGGAAACTGAGGCAGAGGTGAAGTGACTTGTCTAGGATCACACATCTAGTAAGTGCCCAACTCCTGACTTGAAGGCAGACTTTTCAGGCTCATCATTCTAGCCACTGTACCACTTAAATGCCTCAAGAAGGGTAGGGGAAGAACCAAGAGACAGAGCACCAAGGCAGGAGAGAAGATCTCCAGGAGAGAGTGGTCAGTATTGTCAAAATCTGAAGATCATGACATGTTTAATTTAAGGAAGGGAGGAAGTACAGAAGCCATCTAGTCCAATTTTACAGATGAACAGAGACCCAGAAGGGTTAATTGATTTGCCCAAGGTCACACAGAAATGCAGTGGTAAAGAGGAGTTTCGAACTCTGACACTCTACCCAGATTTCTTTCCATTTGGGCATGGTATATCTCCAGTTGGATGCTGCATTGGTCTCTCAAGCTCAACATGTCCAAAACAGAACTCATTATCTTTCCCCTTTCCCTTTTCTCTTCCCAATCTCATTTTGTTGAGAGCACCAGCCATCCAGGTTGGAAACCTAGGAGTCATCTTCAACTCTTCCTCCTCCTCTCTCCCTTATAGCCAATTGGCAAGTCTTGTTAGTTGTTGTTCAGTTGTTTTGGTTGTGCCTGACTCTGTGACTCCATTTGGGTTTTCTTTGCAAAGATACTAGAATGGTCTTCCCTTTCTTTCTCCAGCTCATTTTATAGATGAGGAAACTGAGGCAAACAGGGTGAAGTGACTGGCCCAGGATCAGGCAGCTAGTAAGTGTTGGAGGCCAGATATGAACTCAGGAAAATTAGTCTTCCTGTCTCCAGGCCCACTGTGCCACCTACTAGCTGCTTCCTTGTTAATTCCACCTGTACAATATCTCTCGGTTTTCTTTCTTTCTACTCGTATAGCTCCTCTCTAAGATCACCCCTCACCAGGATTATTGCAATAGCCTTGATAATTGGTCTCCCCTCTTTGATACTTCTTCCTCTTAGCTGCTGGTCTGACACACCAGGCCATTCCTCTGCTCAGAAGCAGCTCCAATGACTCCCTTTTACCTCAAAGGTAAAGACAAACGGATTTATTTCACTTTTAAAGATAACCCGGCATCACTGTCTGGCTCCAGATGACTTTTCTAGACTTACTGAACTTAACTGTCCTTCCCATGTATTACATTCCAGTGTTCATTGTACCTAGGGGTGTGCTAGAGCCAACTTCTTCCAGCTTGGAAGAGCCAATTGTTAAATTTTCAGTGTGAGCATTTACACCTCAGAATTTGCTACAAATTCAGGACTTGATGTATAGTTTTATTGATTGTCTAGACTGAAAGTGATGGAGACAATGTGTATAATAGGTTCAACTTTAAAAGTGTACTGTTGGGGGGCAGCTTGGTGCCTCAGTGGATTTCGAGCCAGACTTAGAGATGGGAGGTCCTGGGTTCAAATCTGGTCTCAGATACTTCCTAGCTGTGTGACCCTGGGCAAGTCACTTAACCCCCATTGCCTAGTCCTTACTGCTCTTCTGCTTTGGATCCAATACACTGTATTGACTCCAAGACAGAAGGTAAGGGTTTAAGGGGAAAAAAAAGTGTGCTGTTGACCTCAGATACTTATTAGCTGTGTGACCCTGGGCAAGTCACTCATCCTTCATTGCCTAGCCCATACCACTCTTCTGCCTTAATTACTCATGAGAATGGACAGCTGGGTGGGCTGATCCTTCTACTATTGCCCTTCCATTCTGGGATGTCCTTGGAGGTTCAAGGAGAATGGTACAAAGCCTCCTCACATTGATTCTAAGAAGGAAGATAAGGGTTTTTAAAAAAAGTGGAGCAGGTGGTTAAACATTTACCAGCACATCCCTGTTGATCTATGACATTCCATTCCCTCCCTTTGTATTTGTGCAAAAGATGTCCCCCATGTCTGGATTAGGTGGGGGGAAGGGAAGCATTTATTGTTGTTTTTGTTCGGTTGTATCCAACCCATTTGGGGTTTTATTTGCAAATGTACTAGAGTACTTTGCTATTTCCTTCTCCACCATATTTTATGTATGAGGAAACTGAGGCAAACTGAGGGTGAAGTGACTTGCACATGGTCACACAACTAGTAAGTGTCTGAGGCCAGATTTGAACTCAGGAAGATGAATCCTGGCTCGAGGCTCATTTATTAAGCACCAGCTATGTGCTAGGCTCTGTACTTACCTTATGGGTATGGCTGACCACCTCCGTGCCTATTTCTGGTAGAACCTTCCAGCTCTCTTCAAAATTTAGCTCAAGGGCCACTGCCCAGGGGAAGCTAGTCTTGTTCCCCACCTCCCAGTTGATCAAAATTACTTTAGATTGGTATTCCTTGGTATCTATTTTATATGTTGTAAGATTAAGATTTAATATCCAAATACCCCAAATATTATATTTAATAAGATTTATTAATAATAGTAACTTGAAGTAAAGGAAAATAAAAGCTAGAGAAAAGAGGGAGTCAACACAGCTGCGATTGCAGAGTTACAGAATTCATAAACAATACGTAAGAAGCTATGTTGACGAAGAGAAAAGAATTCTGGGAGATGAAGCCCAAGGGTTCAAGCTTTTCTAATTTCACAATATTTTTATACACTTTACTTTTCAGTTTATACATTGTTTCCCTCCCATGGAATGTAAGCTCCTTGCAGGCAGACATTGTTTCATTTTTGTATTTGCTTAGCACAGAACAGGCATTTAGTAAATACTTGTTAAATCCATGAATAAGGGGATTGGAATAGATATTCTCCAAATTTCCTAAATCTATGGTTTTCTCTCCTTTTATGATATTATTATGGGTCCCTATCTCCCTCGATCTCCTTGGATCTCTGTGTGTCTTTGTTAGAGGAGAAAGGTGAGGAAGTTGCTACAGTTGTCCAGGCAATAGGAGGAGAGACCTAGACTTGGGTCGGAGCTGGGAACGTGGAGGCAGAGACTAAGAGGAAGATTAGACAGCAATGGGAGTGGGGGATGGCAAAGAGCTACTCACGAGAATGGACAGCCTGGTGGGGTGACCCTTCTTCTAACATTGTCCTGTCATTCTGGAATGCCCTTGGAGGTTCAAGGGGCCTGGTATGAGGGGGGGCCCCCATAAGTCTATTTGGCTCATTGCTTCTTCCTTTCCTCTAGCCTCCTTGCAGAAGAAGAGAAGTCACCAGAGCCAGAGCTGGACACACCTCCATCCCCTGTCCCCCGGATTCCCTCCCAGCCCCCTCCCCTTCCTCTCTGCACCCCAGAAATCCCCCCAAAGCCCTCTCGTCTGCTGCCTGAGTTTGGTGAGTCTTCTGTCTCTCGTAATTCCTGAGCCAGAGTTTCTTAGGGTTAAGTAATAGCCTTTGACTGCTTTCCATGAGTATTGTAGAGAGGAGCTCTAGGGATCACCTAGATGAACTTAGGGAAATCTTTGGGGGATCCTTTAGTCTTGAAGAATTCCTCCCAAAGAGTTTCTTTGCAGTTTTCTTTAAGCTTTCCCTTGGGGTCTTGTCATCTCTGGAGATACCAAACCTAGCCTGGGGCTGATATTCATTTTTGAACTTTCCCTGAGCACACCTAATGCTAGAAGCTTGTCACAGCCCAGTGTTGCATCTCCCTTAGCTCTGAAATTTGCACCAGTGTTTCAACTCTAGATCTCCAGTCTAATTTCTTCTGGGCCCGCTGCCTGGTTTCCATTTGGCTAACTGCTTGATTTCCACTAACCAGAGGCTTATTTTCCATTGGGCCCCCAGCTTGGCTTCTGTTAAGACCTGAATACAAGGTCTGGACCATTATTTCTAGAGGCCTAGCTGAGAAATAATTTCCCCCATCCCGTGTTCATTGACTGTACAATTAAAAGGTATTTGGCTATCCTGGGCCATCTGTCAGCCCTTGGAGTAGAAACCCAGCCCCTCCTAGGGTTCCCCTCCCAAGCCTTTGCAATGGCAGGAATTGTATTCCCTCCTAGGGCAGCCCACTCCATTGTGGGACAAACTGATATTAAGAAGTTTTATTTCCCTTTATTTAGCCAAATTTCCCTCCCTGTGACTTCCCCGCATTGTTCTGAGTTCTGTCCCCTCGGGACCGACACAACTTGCCCATGTCTCTCTGTAACTGTTCTTTGAATAGCTATTGTGCTCCACCTCAAATCTTCTCTTGTCCAGGCTAAAAACTTCTCTGTTTTTTCGCCCAGACTTCCTCTAGCTTGAGCCCTAGTTCTCTCTCTGTCCCATTTGCCCTTCTGGACAAGTTCCACCTTGTAAGTGTTCTCATCAGTTTCTTCCAGTGGTCACTGGATGACCGCTAGCACCTGTGGCCACACACTCCAGCCAAGGCACAGGATACCTTTCTGGCCCCACTCATGGTGTCCCCCTTCCAGCAGCCCTGGATATTCTACTGTGACCCGATGGGCTTCTCCCTCCCTCCCAACAGGATGCTGCTAGCTGTGATGACACCAAGAGTGGGCTGAACACCCTCCCTCCCTCTCACACTGCCTGTTAAAAATAGCATTTCCTTCCCCACTCTGCTTTTACTCCAAAAGGGCAAGATGAGGACAACTTGGGGCAATGGAGACATTTCCTAAGACTGTAGGATTTAGAGCATGAAGGGACTTGAGATAACATGTAGCCCCCTCGTTTTATAGAGACAAGCTTCCAAAGGGAAATGACTTCTCTTAAGGTCAGAGAGCTAGAAAGTAGCAGAGTCTGGATTCGAACCCAGGTTTTTGGCCCTGGTTGTAGTGCTCTTATAGCTGCTACTTCTGACATCAATCATTCTGCCCCCTCCAACCCCCCACTAGTCCCCAAGACATTGCTTAAATCAACCCTGGGTTTCTGAGAGGACTTAGAATCGCTTTGAACCATTGCTGCGGGGTCTGTTCCCTGGGGGAGGGCGTGAAGCAGCCAGACCTAGAGGGGTAGCAGCCTCAGGTCCCCCTTCCCCTCCAGGCTTCACTCCTGTGTCTCTCCCTCAGACAATTCAGACTATGATGAGCTCCCTGAAGAAGGACCACCAGCCCCAGGCCCCACCCCAGTGATGGTCAACAAGGTGGGGACCGAGGGGTGGGATGGGGTGGGCCCCAGCCATCTGTCACCATGAAGGCTAAATGTCTGTCCCTTGGGGCTGACTGTCTGTCCGTGTCTGCCCATCTCCACAGGGTAGTCTGTCTCTCATCTGCTTGTCCAGCCCACGGAGTGGGGACCCCAGGGAAAAGGTGGGAGGGTGCAGTGGCTCCAGCCCTTAGCCCTCATTAGGTGGCAGGGGAGGCCCCTGGGCCCCAGCACAGCTTAACTGCAGGACCCTATACCGCCTGCACTGAAGACTCGCTTGCTGTATGTACAGTAGCGCCTTGTGCAGCGGTCCTGGGAGGGACACAATGCATGCCACGTTGCAGCTCATAGTCTGGGGATGCCAAAGCTGGAGGGTGCTGATCAGAGACTGTCCCTTGTGCCCCCTCCTCATTCAGGAGCCTGGGCAGGCTCACCCTCACCCGGCAGGTCTGAGCAGAGAGGACCTTCCTTTCCTTGGCTCCCTTGGGGGTGCATGGGAGATCCGGGGCACCATTAAAATCAGCAGTGATTCCCCAGGGCTTCCCCATTCCTTCCTGGGCTCAACCCCGCCATGGAAGTGTGGAGGAAGGCCAGTGAGGCGAGACTCTGTGGGCAGGTTGTGTCTGTGTCTATGTCGGGGGGGGGGGGTGCTGTGAGTGGGGTGATGGAGGGAAGCGGGAGCAAGTGTGAAACTGGCCGTGACTCCTTTGGGGAAAGGGAGGAACTAGCTGAAATGAGGCAGGGAGGGGAGAGCCTGATCGGGGTCCCTGGTGGGGGGCAGGAGGAGCCGTCCCTGCGAGATGTCCCGAGGACTGTGAGCGTGAACAGTCTGCTGAGTGAAGGCGACGAGCTTGCAGAGGACCCCCACGACTATGAGGACATTCCCAAGTAAGAGCTGAGACCCTTCTTTCAGGAGCTCTCCGAGGGGAGCAGTCTCCTCCAGGCTGTCTTTTCCCTCCCTCCCAGTTTCCTCTCCAAATACCCAGACCTCCCCCCCAATTCCTCCTTCAATGGGGGAGGCTTTTCTTGCCCCTTCCTTATGCTGGCCCTGTGTTTTCCCAGCGGCATATGGGATGATGTTGGTCTGAGATCCCCAAGACTCAGCAACACCCCAGCCCCAGAGCTCCCTTTGAATCCTATGGAGGGGCCGCCCTGGACCTCAGCTCCCTCCACACCTGTCATCAAGGCCGGCTGGCTGGACAAGAACCCACCTCAGGGGTGAGTGATGACCCCAGTGTCTCTCCTGTTCCTCTGCTTCCTCCTCCCATGATCCCTTGTTCATAGTGTTTGGAGAATGTGCTGTTGGTCATTTCTAGCTTCAAGATCTCCTTTGAATAGGGCTCAGGAATTTCCTGTGGATGGTGCTTAAAGATCTCTTCTTCATGGGCTCTGGGGCCAATCCCCTGCCTCCAGGAAGATGCCCCCCGTCCCAGCTTCCTGTAGGCAATCCCCACCATCCTGGCCTTCCCCGGCCCTCAGAGTCAGAGTCCTGCCTCCTGGGTTACTGAGTACCTCTTCCTCCCCCCAGTGTGAGATCTCTTCAGTTGAAGGCCACCTGCCCCTCCAGAGAGCTGGCAAAGCAGGCCTCCCGGGTCCGACTGGTCCTGCTCTCTACCCCGTGAAACCTGCCCATTGGTCCTTGAGCTGTGAACCCTGGAAGCCTAACTCTGCCTCTGGCTTTCTTTCCCTAAGGCCCCACATATCCTACACCCCCAGATCGTACATCTATCAGAAGCGGTGGGTCAGGCTGGATTCTGATTACCTGCGGTACTTTGACAGTGACAAGGTAAGAGCCCTTGACCCCTGACAGAACCCTTATCCCTCACTGGGTCTTGACCCAGGCATTGGACAGAGGCTCTATTCCCAGCATGAGATTTAATCCCTTGATTATAAGGTGTGCTGGGACTGGAGGCAGGAAGTTCCAAGTTCAAATCTGGCCTCAGACATTTCCTAGCTATGTGACCTTGGGCAAGTCACTTCACCTCCATCTGCCTTGGTTTCCTTAACTCTAAAATGGGGATAATAACAGCACCCACCTAGCAAAGCTGTTGTAAGGATCGAATGAGAAACTATTTGTAAAAAGCACTTTGCCCAGGACAGCTAGGTGGCTCAGTGGATGGAGACATGAGATCCTGAGTTCAAATGTGGTCTTAGGTACCTCCTAGATGTGTGACCCTGGGCGAGTCAATTAACCCAAATTCCCTAGTCCTTACCACTCTTCTGCCTTGGAACCAATATTTAGTTTTGATTCTAAGATAGAAGGTAAGGATTAAAAGAAAAAAAGGCACTCAGCTCAGTGCTAGGCACAAAGTAGGCACTATAAAAATGCTTATTCCCAACCGTATCCCATTCTATTCTGATCATATACTGAAACCTGATCTTGACCCTGGAGTAGGAATTGACCCTTAGCTCCAGATAGTCATGCTGAACCCCAATTCGTTCTTTGGCCCTACAGAGAGGGAAGGGATAAGGAAAGAGAAGCCATTTTAGGGGAGCTCTGGAGGGTTGGGCCTTGGAGAGCCAGATCTCTGAGGGACCCACCCCTGGTGCCTGCTCTCCCTTTCCTCCTTCTTTTCTGATGCTCTAGGATGCTTATTCCAAGCGTTTCATCCCCGTCTCCTCCATCTCTCGAGTTTCTGGTATCAGCGACCAGAAGTTTGAAGTCATCACACACAACCGGACCTTTGTCTTCCGTGCTGAGAGTGATGGTGAGGGGGGGGATAGCGGAGAGCTGAGGAAGGTGCATTGAGAGTCAGGAAAAGGCCTCCCCCCACCAGCCTAAGAAGGAGGCACAGCCTTTCTCCTAGCATTGCTCCCCACCCCCTACCCCATTCTAGCCCATGCTGAAGGGGAGACAGACCCCCATCTATCACACGAGCCACACTGAGCTGAAGGAGCATGGACAATTTAAGGGATGGAGAATAAAGACCTGATCAGAGTTGGGAGTTAATCCAGTAGGGCTTCCTGGCAGAAGTGGTCACTGAGCAGGCTAGGAAAGGGCTGAGGGTCATGGCTTGGTGGAGGGAAAGGGAGAGGAGATGAGCCTGGATCTCAGTGTCAGACCTTCTCTTCCCCTCACCCCTTGTAGCAGAGCGGAAGGACTGGATGCAGGCCCTTCAGCAGGCAGTGGAGGAGCAGCGGGTCCGGGCCCGGCTGTCAAGGGCCAACCTTCTGGAGCCTCACTGTCCTGGGATCCCTGACCGTGCCGGCAGTCTGGAGCTTCGGGGAGTGAAGAACAAGCTCTATGTGGTGGTGGCTGGCGATAAGGTGCTGCTGTATAAGAACTTAGAGGTGGGCATGAGTCCTGAGAAGGAGCCCAAGACTTGGGAGCCAGCATCCTCCTTTCATACTCATCCCTTATCTCCCTGGACCATCATCTCTCCCTCCACACTGTATAGATGGAGATTTTGAACCTTTGGGCTTCATCCCCCAGAAGTCCCTTAGGATTTCCCAAAATTCCCTTTTCCTGCATCCTCCAGTTTTTCATGATTGTACTTAAGTGGCGGTAACTCCTCCCTCTTGTGCTCTCTTTGACCTGTGACTGGGCTGAGTTCAGGCAGTAATTTTGCTTTATTATTAATAAAATAGTTAAAATATAATAGTTATTGATTATTAATTTTAAAAATCCACAGCACCCTCATCCCTTCCAATATCCAGATCTTCCCTGTACCCTCATCTTCTTCTTCTCCCATCCCATGCCCCCTCATCCCCCTTGTGTGCTAACCTAGAACTCTTAATCCTAGCTCCATCTTTTCCCCAGGAATACCAGTTGGGGATAGGCATCACGTCCATCGATATGAATGTGGGCAATGTGAAAGACTCAGATCGGAGAAGCTTTGATCTCACTACTCCTTATCGGATCTTCAGGTGAGCTCCTCTGACTCCCAGTTCTGCTGGAGAAAAAGAGCCACTTGCTTTTCTCAGCCCTGTCCCCCATGTTTAAGCTCCCTCAGTTCCCTTCCCTGTCTCCCTCTGACCTCGTCCCCCACCTTTTTTAGGCTGTTCTTGTTACCCAGTCCCAGATTCCTCCCACCTTCTCCATCTCAGGCCCTTCCAGGACCTCTGTTCTCAGACGACTCCTCTCCCTCAGTCTAGTTCTTTATACTTTGGACCACCCTATCCATCACCTCCTCCTTTCTGAAGCCATTTGTCTCCTCCTTCAATCTGATCCCACCATCTTGGGATAACCAACCCCCTCTCTTTCTCCATTCTTTGGTTCCTTAACTAGCTCCTCCCCTATCTCTTACTACCCATTTATTGCATCATCATCGGGCCATTCGACTGTCCCATCTCTGTCCACTCTACTGTTGGACAAGTCAGGATGTCTTACTTTCTCCATTCTTTGCTTGTCACCTCTTCCGGCCGAGTTCTTCCCATATCATTCCCGTTGCCTCTACCTTCCACAGCCCATGGGCTGCTTACCTCGCTGCCTCACCCTGGGCCATTCTGTTGCTGCCGTGCCCCTTTCTTCAGGCTGTGTCCCCCATTATCTCCTCCAAGCCTTGCTCACCACTCAGATCTTCCTAGTTTCTCAGCCGAGTCAGAGTCAGAGAAGGAAGAGTGGCTGGAGGCCATGCAGGGCGCCATTGCAGAGGCCCTGTCCACCATGGATGTGGCCGAGCAGATCTGGGCTGATGCTCCTAACCGACTCTGCGCCGACTGTGGGGCCACCCATCCAGACTGGGCCTCCATCAACCTCTGCCTTGTGATTTGCAAGAGATGTGCAGGTATGGTACTACATGTGCGATCCAGAACGAGTTGCTTGCCAGAACTTATTCAGAACTTTGTTATTAAATGTAATTGGTAAAAATAAAATATCTTTATTTAAAAAAGTGAGATGTGCGGGGACTTGACACTTGCCCATCCCTCTACAAATCGGGAGGCTGGTGTGCTCCTGGGGTGGCTTCCTGGAGAAGGGCCGTCTTGAGAAGGTAGCAGAATGCAGGGTGGACTTCAGAGTCAAGAGATCTGGGATTTGAACATCCACCCATCACTGGTGTGACTTTGGGCAAGACGCTCTGAGCCTTAATTTCTTTATCTTTAAATAGAAATGAGGCTATCCCATAACTGTCATGGAAGGTTGTTGTGAGGCAAGGGTTTTGTAGAGGCTAAAGATCTCTGAGAATGACAGTGGGGATTCTTCTAGTATGATTCAGAGACTCAGAAGGAAGAGGACCTGCCAAGAGTAGGCATGAGACTGAACGTGGGAGATGATATGTCCTTCATTTGGGTTGTAATATGGACTTTAGGAAGGGGAGTGCCATCAGATAAAAGTGTCAAACTGTATAGATGCTGAGCTGAGTTTAGGCAAGGAGATATGGCTAGATGGTAGTGCTTGTGAAAAAGACCAGGAGGTCTTAAGGGACCACAAGCCTCCAGATGGCTCATCTTAGAACTGGAAGGAAGCTGAGAGGCCAGTAAATATAATTTTTGTCTTTGTATTCCTGGTGCCAAACACAGTGACTAATGTGTAATAGCTTAAGAAATGCACAGTGATTGCTTAGTCCAGTCCCTAATTGAGCAGGACTTTCCTTATAAAACATTTTATTCAATTCAATTCATCTAGCATTTCTTAAGTGTTTACTCAGCACCAGGCACAACGTTGGCCATTGAGGAAATGAAGACAAGAATATTGTTGCCTGGGATGTGCTTATATTCTTCTAGGAGGAAAGAGCACATGTGCTGACAAGCATATACTAAATCTATGCTAATTAAGTACAAAGTAATTTCAGTGCAGGGGTCAGGTGGGGCTATTGATGATGGGATGCTTATAACTAGAAGAGCCCAAACAGCCTTTTGTGCGAGGCACTCTTGAGCTGAGAGCCCTGAAAGGACTTGGGAATCCTAAGAGAGGAAACCAGTTTTAGTGAATGGTGCACTGGAGTTAAAGTGAGGAAAACTTGGGTTCAAATCCTACCCTGGACACTTATTAGAGATTGTCTGGGGACAAATCACTTAATCTCTTGGTGCCTCCACTTCTTCATATGTAAAATGAAGGGGTTGGATTCATTAGCCTCTAAACTCTAAAAGTATACTTTAAATGGCAGCTACAATGCTAGCACCTGGACCCCGAGGATTCAGCGACCAAAATGGGACTGTCCCTGCTTCTAGAAGCTAATGTTATAGGTGGGGTGCAACATTTTCTCAAATCAGTAAGTAAAAGAAACATACAAGATTAGTAGTCATGGGAAGGCAGCTCATTAGCAATAATCCTAAGTATTAGCATCTTAACTACCTGAGCTGGACCTTGAAGGGGGTTAGGGATTCCAAAAGGTGGAGGTGATGAAGGGAAGCATATCAGGCAGAGGTCAACCTGAGCAAAAACATGAAGGTGGGAGGGAGAATTTGCTTTATGGGAAATGGTTAGTTTGTATGTAGTGTGCATAGGGAGGTGGGTGAGGAATAGTATGCAGTTAGCCAGGAGAGAGGGTTTAGAGTCAGATTCAGAGTTTCAGATACTAAACAGAGAACTTTGTATTTGATCTTAAGCCATAGGGAGCCACTGAAGGTTTTTGAGCAGGGGAGTGACATAATCATATCTGGGTTTAAGGCATCTATGTGGAGGAAACTGGAGTGTTGGGAGAGACTTGGAGCAGAGAGACCAATGAGGAGCTTTTGCAATAGTGGAGGTGGGAGCTGATGGGGGCCTGACCTAGCTAGGGTAATGGCATTGTGAGGGGAGAGAAGAGGATGGATGTGAGACGTGTTAATGTGGAACCTATAAGATCTGTCAAAGGGATCGGATTGAGTGAGAGTGGAAAGTCATGTTTGTGAACGTAGTCCTGACTGGAAGAATGGCAGTGCCCATGTCAGAACTAGGCAGGTTAGGAGGGAGGGAATTCTGCAAGATGAAAAAAACAACGAATTCAGTTTGTTGGGAAGCTTTTTCTTATGTCCAGTCTAAAACTGCCTTTCTTGCCTAGAACCCCGATCCCTTGGTTCCCAGGCTCCTTCCATTGGACCGGACTGCTTTTCTTCTTTGCCCATCTTCCTCTTTTCCTTATTTCTCTGCCCTGCCCCTCTGCCCCTTACAATCCATCTCTTGCCCCTGGACGTGTGTCTCACTGGGGCCAGGGCAGTGTATGAGAAAGGTGGATGCTTGGGGGAATAGGGGAATGGGGAAAGGACAGGTTCCATACCTGGCCAGCTGTTTCACTCGGCACCCCTGTATCCCTCTGTCTCCAGGGGAGCACCGATGGCTGGGACCGTCTGTCTCCAAAGTCCGGAGCTTGAAGATGGACCGGAAGGTGTGGACGGAGGATCTGATTGAGGTGGGGACGCTGTTCTTTCTCTTTCCCTTTTCCCAGAATTCTTGGTTTTTGCAGAGTGGGGATGGACTCTTGACTACCCTCAATTCCACACCCCCTTCTCTCAAGATCAAAGAAAATGCAAACCAAGGGGCGGCTGAGCCTGGAGACAGAGGAAGCCCCCTCCCTGGCTCAGCCCCTTAGAGTGACCCTCCTGGGCCCAGGCAGGAATGTTTGGCCGGAAATCACTGGGGTGTGTGTATCTTGGGTTGGGGAGCTGGGGTAGAGGGCTCGCTTCCAAAATCCCGCCCTCCTCCTCAGGAGACAGACAGATGCTCCCCCCGCCCCCTCCCCAAGCTGCGAGAACCTCAGGAATGTAATGTTCCAGATGTTGGGTGGGGTAGGGCTGGCGGCTAGAGGCTCCCCTGTCCCTCCCCAATAAATGCCTGTCTTTCTGTTCCCTTGATGCTTATCCACTCCCTAAATACTCATTTCTATTTACTCTCTGGATGTCTGTGTATTTATCTGTCCTGTTCTCACATGTTTCCTAAATGGATGTATGTATGTCCGTCCATCTCTTCTACATATCCATCTGTCTTGTTTTTGTTTTTAACCCTTACCTTCTGGCTTAGAATGAATATAAGTATTGGTTCTAAGGCGGAAGAGTGGTAAGGGCCAGGCAAATGGGGTTAAGTGACTTGCCCAGGGTCACCCAGCTAGGAAGTTTCTGAGGTCAGATTTGAACCCAGAATCTCTCATCTCCAGGCCTGACTGTCCACTGAACCACTTAGATGCTTCTTCAAACACCTATCTGGTTGTCTGCTTTTTAAATGTCTGCCCGTCTGTCCACTTCTTGAATTGAATATTGATCTGCCTTTGCCTAAAGGACCGAGTCCAGGTTCCAGACTAGGTTGGGAGCAAGATTAAGTATTGACTTAAGCTAGGTCCTCCCCAGGCTTTGACTTCATATTCCCTTTCTGGAGAGGAGGGCATGGAACATCAGGAAGGGGCATGGATGCTGCCAGTGTTAACTCCCGATCTCCAAATTTTGTATTCTCAGCTCTTCCATCATCTGGGGAATGAAGCTGGGAAGCGGTTCTGGGCAGCCAATGTCCCTCCTAGTGAAGCGCTGCACCCCAACAGCAGCCCTGGGGACCGGCGGCACCACCTGGAAGCCAAGTACCGTGAGGGCAAGTACCGCCGTTATCACCGTTTCTTCGGCAAGCAAGAAGAGCTTGATAAGGTCAGCTTGAGGGTGTGTGTTGGGAGAGGTGGCATCCTTAAGACATCTGGGCTGGCTGTCTTAAACCATTGGGCTGTTCCTGAGAAGACACTTGCCCCAGGTCATAGGAGCAGAGCTAGGATTATAACCAGGGTCCTTAGAACACAGTTTGTCTAAGGGGCAATAGGACATCAATTTAATCTGTTGCCTTCATTTTATATGTGGGGAGACCAAGGTAAAGAGAAGGCTGCATAGAGAATGAACATCAGAACCAAGACTAGAAGGTTTAGGGTTAGTATAATGATTCCATGGGAAGAACTCTGGCCTCCTGGGTCAGGGGTTCTGGGCCTCAGTTTATCCACTCTAAAATTGAAAGGACTTGCCGATCTAGTTCTGATATTCTTATGTTCTGAGTGAGGCCTTTTCCAATTCTGACATTGTGTGTTTTAAGGCCCTTCTAGCTCTGCATTCTGGGTTCTTAGATCCCCCCAGTTCTGACATTCTGAGTTCTAAGGTCCCTCCCAGTTCTGACATTCTGGGTTCTAAGGTCCCTCCCAGTTCTGACATTCTGGGTTCTAAGGTCCCTCCCAGTTCTGACATTCTGGGTCCTAAGGTCCCTCCCAGTTCTGACATTCTGGGTCCTAAGGTCCCTCCCAGTTCTGACATTCTGGGTTCTAAGGTCCCTCCCAGTTCTGACATTCTGGGTCCTCAGGTCCCTCCCAGTTCTGACATTCTGGGTCCTAAGGTCCCTCCCAGTTCTGATATTCTGGGTTCTAAGGTCCCTCCCAGTTCTGACATTCTGGGTCCTCAGGTCCCTCCCAGTTCTGACATTCTGGGTTCTAAGGTCCCTCCCAGTTCTGACATTCTGGGTCCTAAGGTCCCTCCCAGTTCTGACATTCTGGGTTCTAAAGTCCCTCCCAGTTCTGACATTCTGGGTCCTAAGGTCCCTCCCAGTTCTGACCTTCTGGGTTCTAAGGTCTCTCCCAGCTCTGACATTCTGGGTTCTAAGGTCTCTCCCAGCTCTGACATTCTGGGTCCTAAGGTCCCTCCCAGTTCTGACATTCTGGGTTCTAAGGTCCCTCCCAGCTCTGACATTCTGGGTCCTAAGGTCCCTCCCAGTTCTGACATTCTGGGTTCTAAGGTCCCTCCCAGCTCTGACATTCTGGGTTCTAAGGTCTCTCCCAATTCTGACCTTCTGGGTCCTAAGGTCTCTCCCAGCTCTGACATTCTGGGTTCTAAGGTCCCTCCCAGCTCTGACATTCTGGGTTCTAAGGTCTCTCCCAATTCTGACATTCTGGGTTCTAAGGTCTCTCCCAGCTCTGACATTCTGGGTTCTAAGGTCCCTCCCAGTTCTGACATTCTGGGTTCTAAGGTCCCTCCCAGCTCTGACATTCTGGGTTCTAAGGTCTCTCCCAATTCTGACCTTCTGGGTTCTAAGGTCTCTCCCAGCTCTGACATTCTGGGTTCTAAGGTCCCTCCCAGTTCTGACATTCTGGGTTCTAAGGTCCCTCCCAGTTCTGACATTCTGGGTTCTAAGGCCCTTCCCAGCCCCAGTGTTTTGTGATTGTGTTTTCTAATCTAATGATTCTGTTCTAAGGCAAATCTCCTGTCCCCTAGTCCACTCCACCAGCTGCTCCCCTCCCTTCTCTCCTCTGTCTTGCACCCTCCCTTCTTGCCGCTATGTCCTGCCAAAGGGAGCAGGCCTGACGCCCGGTGCTATTTCCTGCCGGGCTCATGGAAACCAGCTGGGCTGCTCCGAACCAGCTCCCCCAGGCCCCCTCCTCTCCTCCTCTCCTGCCCTCTCCCCTCCAAAAGCAAGGCTTTGTGGGGCCTCAGGGATTCCCTCCCCATGGAATGATAGGTAGGGCACAAGCGACTTTGGACACTTCTTTGAGCCATTCAAGCGCTGGGATGAACTCGTCATCTCTGCCGCGGAAAAGGAGGCTGGACACCTTGTCCTAACTCCTGTCCCTCCCTCAGTATGCATACTTGCTCCGTGGGTTGTTCAGTGTGTGTGTGTGTGTGTTTTTACACGTGTCCAGAGGCAGGAGTTTTACCCCAGTTTCACCTCTGGTGAAACATCCCTCCCAATCTGAGCCGCCCCACCCCAGACCAGTCCTAAAACAAAGCGGAGCCACCTCTGAGCTGGAGGGACCCACGAGTCTGGCTCCCCAGCCAGGCCTGCTCAGGGTGAAGGAATTGGCTAGGTTCAGGCAGCCTGGGCCAGGCCAGGCGGCTCCCATTGGAGGGGCCAGCGGGCGGGCGGTGAGGAATTCACATATGGGAGGACTTTATTGTAGAATCATCCCGCCTTCTTTCAGCCCTTTCTTTCCCTCCCCTTCCCAAGGCCCAGAGAGATTGAGACAGAGACTGAGCTAAAACTGGATGCGGCCACATCCCAGGGACCTAGACCCAGGAAACAGCTGTCCTGAGGGGCCCCAAGCCTCAGGGTGAAGCTGGGATCTGACCTGTGACTCTGACCCGGCCCCACGTTCTCACCTCTGCCTCTCCCCCTACTTCTCTCCTTCTTTTCCCTCTCTAGTCACTCTTTCTCTTTCCTCCTCTCTTTTCTGCCTCTTCCTTCCTTCCTTCCTTTCTGTCTCATTCCCTTTCTTCCACTTCTCCAGACCTTTCCTTCTCCCCCCCATCCCTGGATCTGTCTGTCTTCTCTTCCCCTCTTCCCAGGCTCCTTTCAATCAAACCGTCTCCTTCCCCCCTTCTCTCTCCTTTTCCCTGGTCGTCTCTTTTCCTTGGTCTCTCTCTCCTCCACTTTACTGTTTGTTTCTCTCACCCCTACCTTCTTCCCATCTCTGTCTGCTTCCCTCCCTCCCCATCTCTTTCCTTTTTCTGTTTCTCCCTTTGCCCCTTCTACCTCAGAGACTGCCTTTGTGTCTCTTGCTCTGCTCCCCTCTCTCTCCTTGCCTCTGTTTCCCACTATGTCCTTCTCCCTACTTCCCTGGGTGTTCTCCGTTCCCGTCTCTCTTCCAGCTCTTTAGCTTTCTCTTTCCCTGTCCCCATTTTCCCTGTTTTTGTTCCTTTTTTGTATACCCACCATGCCAGGTACATAGTAAACTCTTAAATGCTTGTTTGTTGACTGATTAAGTTCAATGCTTGTTGACTGATTGTTCCCTGCTTTTTTTCCTGTCCCCAAGAGTCTCTCCCTGTATCTCTCCTCTCTCCTGTCTCTTTCCCTTCTCTCTTCTTCCTCTCTCCTCCTCTCTCCCCCCAATCCCCAATGCCCCCTTCCTCCTTCCTTTCTTTGCTCCCTGTGCCTGGGTCTGGAGGCCATTGCTATCGCTGGGGAGGCTTGAGGGGGAAGGGAGAGAATCCTCTCCCCTCTCTCCTGGGCCTGACCCAACTCAATCTCACCTCCCAGGCCCTTTGTGTGGCTGTCACCACTACTGACCTCGAAGAGACGCAGGCTCTGCTGGGCTGCGGGGCAGCCATCAACTGCTTCTCAGGGGACCCCGCAGCCCCCACACCCTTGGCCGTGGCCAGGCAGGCTGGCCAGAGGCTGCAGATGGAGTTTCTCAGGAACAACCAGACCACGGGTAAGGGGGATGGGACCGGCCACCCACACATGTGGTGGGGGCGATGTGTGTACAGGGCCAGTCTGTGTGTCTCTGTCAGCATTTGTGTCTCTGATTCTAGGTGTGTTTGGGTGTGATTGTATTTTGTGTTGTTATGTGCATTCGAGGGAGAGATGTAGAGATAGAGACCATCAGAAGAACTGGAGGAGCCGTGTCAGTATTAGTGCCTGGGGCTCCGGGGGTCTTGGTCCACAGCAGCAGTCGCTGATTTCATTCGGGTCCATTGCAGGGGCTGGGGGAACTTGAGGGTTTGGGTCCTGGCCATTCCCCAGGCTCAGGGACCCTAGGAGTGGAGTGAGGAATAACTGAGGCCTCAGGGAGTTCCAAGTCTCAGATGGGGGATGACCCTTGCTCCCAGGAAAACTTCCTGCCTACCTGGACGAATGTGATAGCATTATGAAGCACCTACTGTGTGTCAGGCATGCTGCTACGCACTTTATGACTATTATCTCATGTGATTCCCATAATAACCCTACGGTGCTATTATTATCCCCATTTTATAGGCGAATGACTTAGCCAGAGACACATAGCTAGTAAGTGTCTAAAACTGGGTTTGAACTCAGATCTTCCTGTCTCCAGGCGCAGAACTCTAGCCACTATATTGCCCAGCTATAATTTGTGAGGTCCTTCCAAGCATGAACTGACAAGACCATCCCAAAGGGAATTAAAGACTATGAGGACATTGGGGTCAGGGCCTGGGCTCCCCTTCTACTGTTGGTCAGTAGGTCTCTGGGGTAGTGACTTCTTGGAGCCCTTGCAAGGGAAAGACCACCCACTCAGGAGCCACACGCAGCCACCACCCACCCAGAAGCCTCGGCAGATACAGCCTAGATTGAGTGTGCCTTCCTCTGGGAGGAGAAGAGCAGGACCAGGTGGTGGGACCACAGAGTGTGTTGGGGTTGGCCAACCTAGAGACCAACTAGCCCACCCGTGCTGAATCACAGGGTCTCTGAGAGCCAGGGAACTTCAGCCAGCCAACCAAGTCAGTCAGTCAGTCAGTCAGTCAGTCAGTCAAAGCTGATTAAGTGTCTGCTGAGGCAACACACAGCACTTGGCATTAGAGGAGATAAAGTAGTTGGCTCAGATATAGTTCCTAGCTTTGTGGAGCTTACATTTTGGGGGAAGAGTAAGACCCCAGTTCCCCTCACTTCCACCTCTCCTCTCTCTGTGTCTCTCTGTCTTTCTCTGTTTCTGTCTCACTATCTCTGTCTGTCTGTCTGTCTGTCTGTCTGTCTGTCTGTCTCTCTGTCTCTCTGTCTTTCTCTGTTTCTGTCTCACTATCTCTGTCTCTCTGTCTCTGTCTCTCTCTCTGTTTCTGTCTCACTATGTCTGTCTGTCTGTCTGTCTGTCTGTCTCTCTGTTTCTGTCTCACTATCTCTGTCTCTCTGTCTCTGTCTCTCTCTCTGTTTCTCTGTCTCTGTCTCTGTCTCTCTCCCACACCTACCCACATGCATCTATACACACTACTCTCATTCACCATCTTCCATGTTGGATGCATCAGAGAAGTGTTGTGGACAGAATTCTGGGTGAGGTCTAAAGGGGAGAGTCCTGCCCTGCCCAGGGCCTGGAGAATGTCAGGAGGGCATCTGCGAGGCCCCATTTGTCAACTCTGCTTAGACTCTCAGACTCAGAAAGTCGGAGCTCTGAGGACTTCTGGGGATCCCCCAGTCCAGCCCTCCTCATGTGTGACAAAAGAGCAAAGTGCAGCCCAGAGAGACTTGGCCAAGGTCACAGGGGTCTGCTTGTAGCAGAGCTTAGATTTTCATCCAGCCTCAGCACGCTTGATAACGGAGGGGCTGGGGTGAACAGTGGCTCCGTTGGTGTTTGTGGTGGGCGGGGAGTTGGGGGGACCCTGCCCCTCCTTGTAGAATTCTCTCCCTGACCAATCACCCCGTTTGCTCCCTTCCTCACCTTTGCACTCCTCTCCCCAGAGATGCCTCGGCTGGACTCGGTCAGCATCGGGGAGAAGCATTACTCCGTCATTCAGCCCACTGTGAGCCATAGCGGCTTCCTCTTCAAGACAGCCTCTGTCGCCAAGCCCCTACAGGAGCGCCGTTCCCGAGAAGGTGCGTGCCCTCCCTCCCTCCTGGCAGCCACTGCCTCTGCCCGAGCTCACGAATCATTCATTGAACAGTAGGCTCATTAGGAATGTGTCGTGGCTGTAAAGAAAGCATGGCTCTTCCCCTTGAAGAGCTCACAGTCTGGTGGATAGAGAAGACCCATCTGTAGGAACTGATGCCCCAGACAACCAAAGAAGGGCTCGATAGAGAAAGGGCTGGGTGAGGCCGGAGAAGGCAGGAATGTTGTAGACAGGAGAGGTCAGGAAGGGTCTCTTGTCGTAGGTGGAGTGTGAGTTGAATTTTCAAGGATGAGTGGGAATTTGGTCAGTGAAGAAGGAGGACATTCTGGCCATAGGAGACATCCTGAGCAAAAGCATGGTGGTGGGAGAGCTGAATTCAAGTTCTCTCTCTTACACAAGACCTAATTCTCTTGGTTGCTTGTTTAATTTACCCTCCACCCAAAAAAAAAATATCTTGGACTGACTCATGTTTCCTATATACTTAACTATGTGCATGTGTTTCCCCAAATAGAATTGTCAGTTCCTTGAGGGCAGGGAGTGTTTTATTTCTTATATTTGCAGTTTCAGGGCCTGGCATGTAGCAAATGCTTAACAGATATTTCTTTAATGAATGAATGAATGTTTTGGGGGAGTTAGGTGGCTCAATGGATGGAGAGCTAGGCCTGGAGTTGGAAGGACCTGGGTTCAAATCTGGCCTCAGATACCTCCTAGTTTTGTGATCCTGGGCGAACCATTTAACCCCTGTTGTCTAACCCTCACCGCTCTTCTGGAGTTTGGAACAAATACTTAGTACTGATGCCAAGACAAAAGGTGAGGGTTTAAAAACATGAACATTTGGGGGTAGATTCATTTCATTTAACTGGAATGTTAAATGTAAGGTTTGTTAATGGACATGGTGATATTTGCCTGGTAAAAGAGGGGGCCACCAGCTATGGGAGCTTGTTGCCATCTGTACTCCAAGAGGACCAAAGTAACATCACTCTGTTGTGGTCAGTGTACAGTGTGTCCAGCTGTGGCTGATTAGACCAATATGAATGCTAGCCACGGCAACTCAGGGCTAACTATAAGGCTCAGCCCATTGAAAGGACCCCAGATTATCCTTTCATTCCCTTATAAAACCCTCAGGAGTCTTTGGAGAAGGAAACCTGAACTCTTCCTACCAATTAGGCAGATCCTTAGGTGGTGGGTAAAATAACCAACCTTCATTCATTCATTCATTCATTCATTCATTCATTCATTCATTCCCTTATTTATTTATTTGTTTGCTCATTTATTTTATTCATTCATTTATTTGTTTATTCATTCATTCATTTATTTATTTATTATTTATTCAGTTATTTATTTTTAAACCCTTATCTTCAGTCTTGGAATCAATACTGTGCATTGGCTCCAAGGTAGAAGAGTGGGAAGGGCTAGGCATTGGGGGGTCAAGTGATACAATAAGCCTTTATTTCTGTGGGTGGAATACTCCCTCTGCCATTTTCTGGGAGTCCTGGGGGGTGGGGAAGAAAGAGAATCTGGCCTCCACCCTCAAGGTCTCCATAGTCTTAGCCAGGTAAGTTGATGATGGAGCCCCCTTGTAGAGTATTGTGAGCTGGTGAAGTCAAGGGAGCTTCAGATATGATCATCAGAGTCAGCAATGGAGAACTTCCTGGAAGAAGCCAGTTATCCCTGCATTCTGCCAAGAGAGGAGGTGTAGGGCCATTGAAGCCTCTCCAACATGGGGCATGGGGAGGGAAAAGGTGGTAGACCTAGAATGTAATCTGGATGTAGTAAAGGCAAGCCCTGAAGATCTCAACTTCTCTCCTTCCTCCTATCCCCTTGCCTTGGACAGAGTTCAGCCGACGCTGGTGTGTTCTCAGCGATGGTGTCCTGAGTTACTATGAGAATGAGAGGGCTGTCGTGCCCAATGGGGAGATCCGAGCCAGTGAGATCGTGTGCTTGGCTATTCCCCCACCTGACGCCCATGGGTGAGCCCCCTCTCTCCCTCTTCCAGTCTAGTCCAGCCCAGCCCCTGCACTCTCACGAGGCCCATCCCATCTGTTACAGGGCTGCTGTCGTGTCCTCTCCCTTCCCTTGAACCTTCTTTTCACCAATCCCCGACCTCTTTATCTCTGAGTTATATCAGTGGAGTGGTCCCTCTCCATTCCTTCTCTATGTTGTCAGGAACCTTGTAGGAGCCCTGGGTTCTAGTTCCAGTTCTGCCTCCATGTAACCTTGGCCAGTTACCCCCACCCCAATCCCTCTGTTTCCTGGGATTCTAAAATTCTTTGTCCTAAGATGCGTTCTATGAGCTAGGAATTGCCTTAGGATCTAATGAACATTCTACAAAGTGTCACTCCCTGCTTTCCCCCCAACACTCTCCCCCAATCTCCTTCACTCCATCCTCTCTGACAAGGCATGAGAACAAGGGAATTGTGTACAGATTCCTCAGTGCTGAGGAGAGCCTGGGTGGGTGGAACCAAGGAAGACTTCCTGTAGGAAGAGGAGTTGAGAGAGAGATTTGGGGAGAAGACAGATTTTGGGGTGATAGGGACTGATAGAGGAGATGAAGAGAGGTCCTTGAGGCTGGTAGGCAATAAAGAAGGAAGCAGATAAGGGGTGAGCTGTGAAGTTGGGGAGGACAGGGGGACTGGATGGCCCTTTGCCTTTCTTCTCTCCCATCTCTTTGTCCCTTTTTCTCTCCAGTTTTGACAGTACCTTTGAAGTATACACAGAGACTGAGAGAATGTACCTGTTTGGATCGGAGAGCCCAGACCTGGCTCGAGAGTGGGTCAAATGTATTGCTAAGGTGGGTATGTTTGGTGGGAGTCAGGAAGTGTGGCAGGCCATGGTGGACCCTTCCTAGATCTGTCCATTCATGTCTTCAAATGGCTAGAGTTGCTCAAGGAGAGGCAATATCCTTTTTGCTGAAGCAGTCAGGGAGGGCTTCCTAGAGGAGGCAAGACTTGGCCCAATATGGATTTGCAGAGTGGGGCTGAGAAGGGCAGGGGAACAAGGGCTAAGGTCTAGCTGATGACTTTCCTTCTCATTTCAGACTACCTACAGCCTTGACTCTTTTTAGGCCTTTGTTTCATTGAATCCTCTCCTGTCTGCTTTTCCACACCATCTATGAATGTGGGAGCTAGCTAGGGCTGAAGCATCCAGGAGGAAACCTGATGGGGAGGCGGATAGAGAGACTGAGGAACAGGATAAGGGAAGATTACAGTGAAGGAGGTTGAGATCAGGCTGTTCTTTCCAAACACTGATGCTGTGTTGCCTTGGGCCCCTAGCTGGTGAGGAATGCTGCAAGAAGGCCTAGGAGAGGTCAGGTTTCCAGGACCTGGAGGCGGGGGGCTTCCAGAGTTGACTACTATTTCCTGTACCCCTTCATCCCCACAGGCTTTTGTGCCCATCCATGCGGAAGAGCTGCTGTGCAGGGACTTTGAGCGTTTGGGCCGCCTCTCCTATAAGGCTGGCCTTAGCCTGCAGCGGACCCAGGAGGGTTGGTTTGCATTAACTGGCTCCGAGCTCCGAGCAGTATTTGAGGAGAGCCCCAGCGAGGAGGCCCTACAGCTCCGAAAGCTGCAAGAGCTATGTAGGCAGAACCCCTTTGTGCTCCCTGACTCAGCCCTGCTCGTTCCCTTCTTTTTAAACCCTCACCTTCTGTCTTAGAATCAATACTAGGTATTAGGTCTAAGGCAGAAGACACAGCTGGGAAATGTCTGAAGCCAGATTTAATCCCAGGACCTCCGTCTCTGGGTTTGACTCTCAATCCACTGAGCCACCCAGCTGCTCCCTTCATCCTTTCTTCAGAAGGTTGCTCAACGACGCTGTGACTTTAAATAAGTCACTTCCCCTCCCTGGGGCTTTGTAAAATAAAGGCAGGAGGAGGTTGGATGAGATGGTTCCCCAGCAGCTTCTGGGTTCTCCGTTCAGAGCCCTGGGCTTCGGATCCCTAATTTCCCCTGCAGGACTTTGCTTGGGGACGTGGCCTGAGTGACCTTCTTTGCCCCTGGATCCTCTCCGATCCTCTCCTTGCAAGTCAGTCACTCCTTCCGTCCCCCTTTTCTCCAGGCGTGGGTGGGACAAATTGAAGGCTCCCCGGGCCCTTCTGTGTCTTCTATTCCCGTGCATAGCTGGAGGACCACACATGAGCCCTGCCATGGCATGATCCATCGTGCATGTGTCCCACGCCAGCTCTGTAGGAGCCTGCCTACTCAGGAGGGGGAAGGGAGGAGTTTGGGGGGGAGGTGGCTGCAGATGTGCATGTATCTGAGCCCATCCTCTCTTTCCCCAGCCATCGAGGGGGACAAGGAAGTCCTGGTCCTGGTGGAGAGGGGAAGGTGAGAACGGGGACCCACGTGGGAGAGGGAAGACACCAGCTGTTGTGTCTGCAGGGGGCATCTTGGGGCGGGACGATTCCGGAGTCTTGAGGACTCTTGGGAGGGAAAAGCAGCATTCCAGAGTTTCCATAAAGGGGGTTATGAAGAATTCCCAACATAGAGTGTACCTTGGCTTGGCACCAGAGGGCAGAAGTAGGAGCAATGGGGAGAGGAGGTCGTAGGGAGGCTCTGATGTCAGGGAAAGCTCCCTATTGATTAGAACTGACCCAGAGGAGAGCAGGCTGCCTCCTTCCCACTTAAACAGAGGCTGTTGATTCCCACTCAGATCCTTCCTCCCTGGAGACTGTGATTCTGGTCCCTGGCCTGGGAAATGGGAGCACTCGGTTCTATTCCCAATTTACCATTAGCTCCTGTGAACTTGGGGAAGTCCCTTCTCCTCTCTGAACCCCAGTTTTAACTTCTCTAAAAGGATGGGGTTGGATTGGATAACCCGCTAAGGATCCTTCTTTCTGACAATATAAAAATAGAAGAGCCCTGTGGATGGGATAGGGAGGGTGAATCCCACTGGGCTTCCTGGAGGTGACGCTGCCTGGGCATTGGGCCCAGGACCCTGTATATTCAGGGGGAAAGGAAGCTGGACTTCACGGGATGGCTGGGCGCCATCCAGAAGGCAGCAGCAAGTTCTGGGGACACTCTGTCTGAGCAGCAACTGGGGGACTCTGACATCCCTGTCATCGTCTACCGATGTATAGACTACATCACCCAGTGTGGTGAGTGGAGCATCTGGGGCCCGGGCTGTGACTGGCCATGGCTGGCTTACCCCCTTCCCCTGATGCCTCCTCCCTTCTCGTCTAGGATTGACCTCAGAGGGCATCTATCGTAAGTGTGGGCAGACGTCAAAGACGCAGCGGGTGCTGGAGAGCCTGCGCCGAGATGCTCGCTCCGTGCGCCTCAAGGAGGGGGAGCAACACGTGGATGATGTCTCGTCTGCCCTCAAGCGCTTCCTGCGTGACCTGCCTGATGGGCTCTTCACCCGGACTCAGCGCTGTGCTTGGCTTGAAACAGCAGGTGCTGCTGTCGAGTGGACTTGTGGGCTGACCAGCTGACAGACAGATAGATGGGCAGACAGACGGACGGATGATAGACTGTTGGTAGGCAGGAGAAATGGCCAAATCAAGAGTGAACTGTTAGAAGGACTGACTGAAAAATAGGCCTGCTGACAGGCCAGGATAGCAAAGAGTCTTGAGATATCATGCTGAAGGGCTTGGATGTTTGGTCTGAGAGAGAAGACTTAGGGGGGTCCTGAGAGCTATTTTCAGAAGGGCTGCCCTGTTTGACCCCAAAAAACAGAACTAAGAACATTGTGGGGTGGGTAAGATGGAATTTCAAAATGATAAGTTTAGGCTTGAGATAAACAAAACCTATTAATGATTAGAACTGTTCCAGCATGGAAGGAGCTGCTTCAGGAGGCAATGGCTGCCCCTCTCTGGAGGTCTTCAAACAAAGGCCAACTGACCTTTTCCAGTGTGTTGTAGACGAGATTCCTTTTCAGCTGTAGATTGGACTAGTTGGCTGCTGTGATCCCTTCTCACTCTAATTCTGTGACTGATAGATGAACAGATAGACATGCTAACTAATAAATTAATTGACTGACTGATAGAAGGACTGGTCAACTGATTGACCAGCTGCCCAACGGCCTGACAGCACCACCTGACATCTGAGTAACCGAATGGCTCTGGCCAAATGACCAACTTCCCTAGTTCCTTCCCTTTCCCTATCCCGCCCCCTCCCCTCCCCAGTCCTTTCCCTTATTTCCTACTCCATCTAGATTCTCAGTCCCATGTGGCACTGGACAGAACAACTCCTGTCCTCACCTCCCCACCAGTCTCTTGTATTTGTTGTGCAAAGGCCCAGGGTGGGTGCTGGGGGAATCTGGGCCGGGAAAAGCTGGCTGGGGTTGAAAAAGAAACTAAAGGGGTCATAGGCCCTGGAGGGCCCAGATCTCATACCTTCCTATTTCCTGTTCCCCAGCAATTGAGAATGAGGAAGAAAAGATTTCGAGGTACCAGGAACTCTTGGGGCTCTTGCCCCCTGTCAACCGGGCCACAGTGAAGGCCCTCATCAGCCACCTGTACTGGTGAGACCCAAAGAAGACATCATTTCTCCATCTCCCCCATCTCCCCCTCACCTCCCATGCTGGTCTATCCCATCTATGGAACTTTAGGCCACAGGTCAGGGGATCTGGGCCCCTACTCCCTACTCTTGGGAAAGGTCAGAGGATCTGGGGCCCCACTCCCTCCCCTTGGGAAAGGCCAGAGAATATGGGGACCCACTCTCTCCCCTTGGGAAAGGTCAGAGGATCTGGGGACCCACTCCCTCCCTTTGAGAAAGGGCAGAGGATCTGGGGACCCACTCCCTCCCCTTGGGAAAGGTCAGAGGATCTGGAGCTCCACTCCTTCCCCTTAAGAAAGGCCAGAGGATCTGGGGACCCACTCTCTCCCCTTGGGAAAGGCCAGAGAATATGGGGACCCACTCCCTCCCCTTGGGAAAGGTCAGAGGATCTGGGGACCCACTCCCTCCCCTTGAGAAAGGGCAGAGGATCTGGGGCTCCACTCCCTCCCCTTGGGAAAGGTCAGAGGATCTGGAGCTCCACTCCTTCCCCTTAAGAAAGGCCAGAGGATCTGGGGACCCACTCTCTCCCCTTGGAAAAGGTCAGAGGATCTGGGGCTCCACTCCCTCCCCTTGAGAAAGGGCAGAGGATCTGGGGACCCACTCCCTCCCCTTGAGAAAGGGCAGAGGATCTGGGGACCCACTCCCTCCCCTTGAGAAAGGGCAGAGGATCTGGGGACCCACTCCCTCCCCTTGGGAAAGGTCAGAGGATCTGGAGCTCCACTCCTTCCCCTTAAGAAAGGCCAGAGGATCTGGGGACCCACTCTCTCCCCTTGGGAAAGGTCAGAGGATCTGGGGCTCCACTCCCTCCCCTTGAGAAAGGGCAGAGGATCTGGGGACCCACTCCCTCCCCTTGAGAAAGATCAGAGGATCTGGGGCCCCGCTCCCTCCGCTTGGGAAAGGTTTCCCTCTCTTTGATTCCAGGCCAAGAACTATCTGGGGTGGTTCTCTCATCTAAGGGGTCTTTAAATATCCCTGGGTATTCTGGGAAAAAGGGATCTAAGGGGCTTATTCGATTAGGGGAAGGGGGACCCTGAATTAAGGTCTTCCTACCCTTTACAGTGTACAGTGCTTCTCGGAAACCAATCAGATGAATACCCACAACTTGGCAATTGTATTTGGACCTACGCTTTTCCAGACAGATGGTCAGGACTACAAGGCTGGCCGAGTAGTGGAGGACCTCATCGATCACTATGTCCGAGTGTTCAGTGTATGTTTCAGGAATGGTGATGGCAATGGAAAAACCTGGGAATCATGGAATTCATGTCCCAAGGGGTCCCAAGCCCAGGACCAGAAAGGGACTAGCCCTGTATAATGGAGATTTCTCTGGAGTGGGAGTCAGGAGACCTCATTTCTAGAGCTTGTTCTACTTTTGATTCACTGGGTGACCTGGTATAAGCCGCTTCCCTTCTTTTATCTTTGGTTTTCCCCTTTATAAAAAGAGGGAATCAGAGGAGATGTTTTCTCAAGCCCCTTAGAACATGGACATAAAATGTCAGAGCTGGAAGAGACCTTAGAACAGAAGAGGAGGCAACATGTGTGGATTAGCGGAGAGAGTGTAGCATTTGGGGTTAGAGTCCCACGTCCTCATCCTGGCTCTGCTTCTTAGTAACTCTGACCATGGGCAAATCAGGGTGCCCTCTCCTGTGGTAAAATGAGGGCTAGATGGTCTCTGAAGGCCTCTCCTAGCTCTAAATCTATGATCTTCTATGAGAAACTAAGACTGTGGAATATTATCCCTGGCTGGGACCCTGGGCATACTCTAGTCTTCTATCCGAGATGGCATGGCTGTGAAAAGTCGGCTCCATCCAGATTATACACATATAGAGCCCTTTGTAGGAAAAAAAAAAGAGAGAATCTAGTCCAGACTCTTCATTTCATAACTGGGGTAACTGAGGTCCACAAAAGGAAAGGATCTCCCCAAGGCTCCCTCTAGTAACTTCCTATGAGATTCTGGTGGGGAATTTGGGAGAAGGTAGCTAGAACAGCCACCTTACCCCATCACAGGCAATATACTCCCCCACCCCTACCCCCTTAATTCTTTGTTCCCTCCCATCTCCCCTCAGGTGGATGAGGAGGAGCTGAGAAAGCAGCGGGAGGAGATCACAGCCATCGTCAAGATGAGGGTGGCGGGCTCGGCCAGTGGCACACAGGTAAGGCAGCCAGAGCCCTGAGCAGCCCACTGGCTCCAACCAAGCTCCATCCTTCCCTGGGTTTGGCCTCATTCTCTTTCTGCCTGGCGTGGCCTTTGGGCACCGGCTGTCCAACCACTGAAGAGGGACACACCCTTCTGTCTAGCCAGCTGCCACTGGTCCCTTTAGTTCCTGAAGTTCTTTCCTTCTTTCCTTCATGAATAAGCATTCGTAGAGCCTATGCTTTGTTAGGGACGGGGGCTACTGAAGTACCAAAATGAAAGGCAGACCCTGCCTTTGAGTCAGCCAGCTCACTGATAGTCACCCTGCATTCAGGAAGGGTTTATGGGCCAGGCTTTGAGCTAAGTGCTGGGGATACAACAAAAGACAAGAATGGAGTCCCTGCCCTCAAGGAGCTCGGGAGAGGCCACATGCAAGTGACTACGCACAAATGAAATCTATGGAAACAATGCAAATGGGGAATAATCTCCCCATTTGTGTGCGTGCTGCAGAAGGGGCATTTTGAATTGGGTAGTGTCAAAGCCAGGTCTTCTGACTGGGAGTCCAGCCCCCAAGCTACTTCGTGTGGCAGAGATGCTGAGGGGCCAGAGCAGAGCCTGGGATCTGTCCACTGGTACCCAGAGAGAGGCCACCGAGGCCTGGAGTTGGAAAGAGGGAGGGACCCAGAACCTCAGATGCAGCAGAGAGCTCAGGAATCATTGAACCTCCCAGTTCAAAGGAACCCCAGAGGGCATCCACTCTAGTCTCCCTCCCTGCAGAGCAACACTAAATGAGTAACTCACCTTCAGAGTGATACTACTCTTTTCTCACAAAGAAACTGAAATAGGTAATATAAATCTTCTGCAGAGGAGGAAACAGTTTTAGAGAGATATTGTTATTGTCCTTTGGTCATAAAGCTTTGAACTCAAATCTGTTTGCAAACTTTCCAACACTAAGTGGTCATGAAGACCTGTAGAGATGGGGAGCTCACTACCTCTCCTGAAACACTTTTATTTTGGGACATTTTTGATGATGATGATGATGATTTTTAAACCCTTACCTTTCTGTCTTAGAATTATTACTGGGCATTGGTTGCAAGTTGGGAGAGTAGTAATAAGGGCTAGGCAATAGGGATTAAGTGGTCACACAGTGAGGAAGTGTCTGAATCCAGATTTGAACCCAAGGCCTTGTCTCTGGACCTGGCTCTCAATCCACTGAGCCACCTAGATGCCCCCTTGACATCTTTGATTATTAAGAAGTTGTTCTTGACATTGGTGCTCTGTGCCTTACATCTGCCTCTCTGTGCTTTCCCCTAATACTCCTTATCTGCAGCCAAATAGGACAAATTCAATTTCTCTTTTACTTGGCATTCCTCTAATTCAAGCTGAGTACCTGCTGAGAGATGGGGGGAGGGGTAGATTAATTGGAGGGGCATCAAACAACCTGAGGAAGCATCCTTCTGCTTTTTTTTTTTCCTTAAACCCATACCTTCCATCTTGGAATCAATACAGTATTGGTTCCAAGGCAGAAGAGTGGTATGGGCTAGGCAATGGGGGGTAAGTGACTTGCCCAGGGTCACACATCTGGGAAGTATCTTGAGGCCAGATTTGAACCCAGGACCTTTTCTCTAGACCCGGCTCTCAATCCACTGAGCTACCCAGCTGCCCCCAGTCCTTCTGCTTTCTGCACTGGTGATTGCAAATTGCAAGGCAATTTCTCTGCCTGTGTCTAGCCCAGTGTTGTCCTCTCCTGACCTTACCTTTGCCAGACCCTCTTCCTTAGATTCACCTTGGTCAGACTCCCATTTCTCATCATGCCTCATCTACAGTCTCCCTCTTGTCCTGGCCAGGCCCCTGTTTCCCCTCACGTTGACTAGCATCTCCCTTTGCTCGACTTTATAATTTTTCCCCTCGACTCTACATGCTCAACCCATTCAGACCTCTCCCAGGAGAAGGCAATTCCCATAGAGGGATAGTTCAGGGGATGAGACCTATGGGAAGAGTCCTAGGGGTTATCAGGGCATAGATTTTAGAGCTAGAACGATGAAAAATGACATAAAGGCTGTCCTCAGGGACCTAATGAGGGGGGCAATCAAGGCATGTGCAAATGGGATGTAACTGGGACCACAGTAGAGGGTAAGAAGGTTCAGTGAGTCTATCTACAGACTTCTATTAAATTCTTTTTGCTGGACATTGTGCTAAAGTGCTGGCGATTCATAGAACGGCCAGCAGAGGACCGAAAGAAAGGCTTGAGGAAGTTCTGATGTGGGAGAGATGACTTTCAGCTCAGTCCAGTGCTGTGTCCTATACACTACCCTGTCCTCAGCCTTTCATTGCTCCATATATGTTTCAGAGGGTAGAAAGAAGTCGCCAGAGGAGTGTTCTCCAGGGGGGGCTTCTGTCCCTTTTTTTCCTCTTTCACCTTCTCTAACTCCTTCTCTTCCCTCCACAGCATGCTGGAGATTTCATCTGCACCGTCTACCTGGAGAAGAAAGCCACAGAAACAGAACAGCATGTTAAGGTGAGGCCCAGGAACCTCAGTGCCCAGCCTTGGCCTCTGCTCCTGGAGCTGTCCTAGGTGCTGGAGCCCATTCATCCCAAGCCTATCAAACAGGATGCCTCTCTGTCAGGTCCATCTTCCAGGGACCTCCACACTGTTTTTTTCTAGAACTGATCAGTATTGAGAGCAGATACAGGACATCTGTAGAACCAGGTACTGGAGGAATTTAAAGAAATAGTCATAGTAAGGAGAACTCCATTTACACAAGTGCTTTTCTCAAAGTAGATTGGTGAGGTGGTAGGATAGGCTCAGGTTGAGCATTTTCATTTTTTTTTTTGGTGCAAATGAGTGAGGCTTGCAGAGTGACCTCTAGTCATACAGCTAGCAACAATGGCGACTCCCATTTCTATAGCACTGCAAGATTGAAAATGCAGTAGATAGCAAAAATATTATCATTTTAGAGATGGGGGAGGCTCAAAAATGAAATGACCTATTTAGAATCAGCAGGTAGTTGATGAAATAAAGGGAGCTCAAAACCTGGCCATCTGATTTGTAGGCCCCATGAATGCTTGATACCTGAGGGGACCTTGGGGAGGTTGGCCCTAAAAAGATGAAATAAGGTAGCCTACTTGACCCAGTCAAATTCTACAATGATAGGTTCACAGATTTGGAACAGGAAATAACTTTAAAGGTTATTTAGTTGTCCAGTTATCTCATTTTAAAGATGAAAAAATAAAGACCCGGAGAGGTCACACAGCTAGTAAATTTTGGAGGCAGGATTTGAATCCATGACTTTGTACTACACACCCTATCTTCTTTCCACTATATCTTATCAGGGGCCACCTGAACAGGAGTCTGGATCCTGATTGATTTAGACTTTCCCTTTGCCCTCTTTTCGGGGATCAAGCTGTGGCACAGACTTTGGGGGACAGTAGTCTTCTGGGATTAGGAAAGAAGAGTCTTATCTCTTGATGTTATGCTTCTTTCCCTCAGATCCCAGCATCCATGACAGCCCAGGAGCTCACCATGGAGATCCTAGATCGTAGGAATGTGAGGATAAAGGAGAAGGACTATTGGACTTGTTTTGAAGTCAATGAAAGGGAAGAGGCAGGTAAGTGGTCTTTGGAATATGGATGGATTAGACCAGCGAGAGGTGACATAAACATACGGAATATGGATGGATTAGACCATCGAGAGGTGACATAAACATACATTTACAGAGATTCATGCTGTGGTCGTGTGAACCAGGGCCACTCAGTACAGCAGTTTGAAAGAGGGCTCTCAGTGTGAGACCTGGGAGTTGAAAAATGAGGTGACTTCATTAATTTCTCCCACTAATTCCAATTCCTTCAATTCTTCATAAAATGAGTACAGGTCTGAATTTTAAAGTAAGTTCACTTAAAAAAAATGGAAAGCAAAGGCTTCTTTAAAGAGTTATTATATGTTACCTCTACATCTGTACTAAGGAGTGAAAAGGAGAACACTCATGCACAAGATTTACATATGCAAATGAGATTAATTAAATAATATCCTGTATAGCTAATTGAGGCCTCTGGAAGCCCAGAGACAGGAGAGTGGGGTAGGTACTAGAGTTCTCCAATCTTCATCTAGGATGGGGCGATGGTATGGCAACTCTCTGTTTTTCCCCTTTTGCACAGGAAAAGACCCATCTCTAACCTCCCTTCCCTTTTCAGGAGGTTCCGTATGTTGTCTGGTGGCAAACAAGATGTTGCCAGTATGTTATCTGTTTCCATATCTGGTCTCTGGGATCATTGAGCACAGTAATTGGTTAAGAGGAATGAGAAAAGGAAATTGCAATGCTCCTTCTCAAAGTAGACTAACAAAGGAGACAGACATGGAGTACTTTATCTGTGACCTCAAGTACTATGAGGCCAATTGGGCTGAATTCAATCCTTAAATAGAGTTATACTTGGGGAGATGAAAGAACATCTCAGCTGATTTTAGGGTGACAACAAAAGAAAGACAGAAGCAATTAAAATTATGTAGTTATACAGGAGATTAATCAATTAATATGGGCATGAGGCTTCCCAGAGAATTCTGTCTTAAAATTGCCTGGCTATTGCCAGGAGAATGGCCTCTGGTTGTTCTTTCAAGTGAGGATCAAAAGCTCTTTGATGGAAGTGCTTATAGCTTTTCCCCTGGCACTTTATGTAAGAATGTTAATTCAGATTATATAGAGGAGTGGTAGAATACATAAAGCTCTCCACAGGGTGGGGCAGCCTCAATTATTAATATAGCTGCCTATAAATATGTATATGCATGTATGTATATATTCTCTGGTAAGCGGTGTTAATGCATTTACATTCCCCTGAAGAGGGATGACACTTAATGGTTATACAATTCTCGAAAGCAATCATCTATCTTTGTACAAATCTTCAGAAAGGTCCTAGAAACTACAGACTAGATACCATAAAATGCACCTTGGCAGTTGCAGCTTACAGGGCTCTGTGGCATTGGGATGGTGATGGGATGAGGGCTGTAGACATGGGAGAGCTTACTACCATGTCCTGGGTCATGAAGAATGGTGGTGATGGTGATGGTGATGGTGTGATGGTGAAGAGGAGGAAAGGGGTGTTGATATGTGCTGATGGTTATCATAGAATCTTAGACCTGCAAGAGACAAGGTAAACAGTTAGAGCCAAAAATCCTTCCTACAACATCTCCCAGAGGGGTCATTCATTCTCTCTTTGAGCACATGGAAAATTAATATTAATCTGAACCCCTTTTGGGCATCCCTAAAACAACTTTTTGATTTTAAAGCAAAAAACCTTAGGGCTGAAGCTCTGAATCATATTTCTCAGAGGCCATGGGTTAAGTTCTCCCTCTTCTTGTCTACCACGCTAGAAGATGCGGTACATGTGCTGTGCAGTCATTCTAAACATGGCATGGTCACACTGAGGTCACAAGGAGCATGAATTGGTGGAGGGCAGAGGAAGTGGTGTTCTTTCCTTGAAATCATAGACTGAGGAGGTGTGGGGTCTGTCTCTGATCTGGTGCCACTGGCTCGAGGAGGAGGTAGCTAAGAGAGTCAGTCAGTCACATGCGGCTTGGGTTTTTCTCTTTTCTCTAGCCCACCTTTTATTATTTAATAAATAATTATGAAATTAAGATAAAATCTCCAAAGAATCTTAATCATCACAAGCACTTCCATTGAGAGGGTACTCACTGCTTTCTGAGGATACCTATTTTGCTTTCAAGCGCCTTTGAGGTGCTGCAAATCATAAGCTGTCTGTACCTTCTCATCCTTTGCAATTCTTTTCCATGCTTCTCATAAATATTGCAAACAGGACTTGCATGGTGTTGGAGGCCTTCCTCTCCAGGACAGAGAATCCTCAAGGGGTCCGTGGTAGATTTCAGGGGCCCCATGAACGTGGATGGGGAAAAATTACATCTTTTTTTCAATATAATTACATTTTCATTTCAATACAATTGGTTTTCTTTGTAATCCTATGTACTTTATTTGATGTAACTAAAAGCATTATTCTGAGAAGGGGTCATCAGGCTGACAAAGGAATCTGTATCACCAAAAAACACATTAAGAACTACTACGGTAGGTCTTTTTTAATATTGCAAGGATACCTGAACAGGGCCATCTGTCTTGCTCTTGCTATGTGACTAGTTCACTTCCCTTTCTTATTATGCTTTGCCTGTTTGAACATCCCCCTGTATTCCTCTAACTAGCATTCACGGAGCCATGACTCATTATAATGAAGAATTTTAAAAAAAATTCTTTAAGATATAAATTTTTTTAAATTAAAAAAGGAAACAAGAAATTCAGCAAAACCAATTGACACCCTAAAAACATCTGACTTATGCATCATTCTGCCCTTGTGGACCACTGCAAAGGAGTGGGGGAAGGGGATCTTCTCATATTTCTTCACTGGGGCTAACTAAACTTGTTCTTCAGTTTCACAACATTCAGTTTCGATTGTTTTGTGGTGGTTGTTCTTTCCATTTATATCGCTGTAGTCATTGTGAATATTGTTTTCCTGGCTCTGCTGACTTCACTTTGCATTGGTTTCCTGGGTATCTCTTACACAACATCTCATATGCAAGTTATTATTGGAAATGTGCTGCCAGCCTATTTACGCCTGCCATACATCTCTCCCATTGATCTTTGACTGTGCTGCCATTTTAAGGCTTTGTAGATTGTGGTCTACATACACCATGACTTCAAGCCATATAGCACCACCAGGAGAGGGTTAAAATTGGTGTTAAAAAGATGGATTTTTGTTTCAGGGGTTAGCTTGGGATTGTGGGAAGAGTTAAACCATTTCCTATATACCATTCAGCCTGTTTTGCTTCTTCTTTATCAATTCTGGACCCAATTGATTTTCTAACTGCTTTGTCTAATATATTGCTAGATCAGCTCTTTGAGTTATTCATCCAACTCCTTCATTTACTTGGTTTTTCTATGAAGATAGTTAGAGTGAACTTTTTTGAGTGACTGTACATCCCATTTAGTAATTCAAGGTTTAGTATCATTGGCCCCAATCAATCTACTTCAGCATTTAAAAGGAAAGTGCCTACCTCAGTAATTTATTTTGTTTTATTTTTTAAACTCTTACCTTCTGTCTTAGAATTGATACTAAGTACTGGTTCCAAGGCAGAACTGGGTAAGGGCTAGGCAATGGGGGTTAAATAACTTGCCCAGAGTCAAACAGTTAAGAAGGGTCTGAATCCAGATTTGAACCCAGGACCTCCATCTCTAGGCCTGGCTTTCTATCAACTGAGCTACCTAGCTCCCCCTACATTAATAATTTAAATGGAAACTATCCATATTGTTCTTTAATGAACTTCCTAATTTTTGTTATAGTTAGAATTTAATTTTTGAATTCTTCTTTCTTCCTCTGGGACAGCCTTCTCCAAAGGATATTAAACCATGGGATCCTACCTCTCCTTTTTTCTGATTTTGAAATCTGCTCTCCCCAAATCTAGGGTGGGTGTACATTTAAGTCAACTTTTGTCTCTTCTCTATGATGGGCTCTCCTACCAAGTGGTCACTTCCCCTCAAGATTCCTGTGGTTTCTTCTTCAGCAACCAGCATCTCTTAATTGGTTATAATTAGACCCCAAAAAAGTTCCTCTTCCCCTACTTTTTCTACCTTCCAAAGGATAAAATTATTACTGAGACAAACCGAGAATTCATTAGCTTCAGAGTGAACTCCTGGCTAAGTGAGAGTTCCCCATCACTACATGATACCCCCATGTCAAGCTTATTATCTATTTCCCACTCCTCATCTCTTCTTTCCTTCTGCCTGGGTGATCTATAGTATAGAATCCCATGACAATTTTGGATCTTATATTTCTTCTGATTCCCACCCAAATACTCTCCACTATGGCTTTCCTCCTATGGTTCCTAGATATTTTCACGTGAGGAAGATGGTGATGATTCCAATGTTGATGGATGATCACGAGAATGAAACAATGAGCATGGGGTTAATTGTCTTGCTAGAGATGGTGATAGTAGTGACACCGGTGATGACGGTGTTGGTGCTGGTCATTGATATGGAGATGATGGAGGTAAAAGTGCTGATCAAAGATCTAGTTGCAATAATGATGACTGCTGTGATGGTGGTAGTGATGGAGATGACTAGAAGATAATGATGGTGCCAGTGATTGATATAGAGATGGTCAAAGATGTGGTGAGAATGGTGATGACCACCATGATTGGGGGGGATGGAGATGATCATGATTGTGCCAGTGATGGCCATGAGATGTTGGAGGCTAGAAGAGTTTCATGTTGGTGATGTTGGCAGTGATGATTATGATGTTCTCCACAGAGAGGCCCCTGCACTACACTGAGAAGGTTCTCCCTATCTTGCACAGCCTGGGGACCGATAGCCATCTGGTGGTAAAGAAGTACCTCTCCATGGAGGCCATGCTTATGTATCTAGGTAAGAAGCTCCTTAGTTGCTTAACCCTCTCTCCTCCTCTCCTCCAGGGTCCTGTCCCTTCCCCTCTCAGATACGGCCTGGGTTCTGGGCCTTCTGTGTATTGTGATTCCCATCCATGGAAGAGATTCAGCTCACTCTCAGGAGCCACCATGTCTGGGGAGACATAGCCTTGCCCTCAGGAAGCTCCCAGTCTCAGGGAGACATGTTGCCAGCTCTTGGTAGGGGTGAGGTCATAACTCCAGCCTCAGGGAGCCCCTGGTCTTGGGGGGGGTATGCAACCTTTTCCCTCATCCCCCTCCATTCTCCCTCCCCAGCCAGCAAGGTGGGGGACACCAAGCATGGCATGATGAAGTTCCGTGAGGATCGAAGCCTCTTGGGCCTGGGCCTCCCCACAGGCAGCTTCCATGACCGTTACTTCATGCTCAATGGCAGCTGTCTAAGGCTCTTCAAGGAAATCAGAGTGAGTAATGGGCCAGCACGTCTCCCAGCCCCCTGCACTCAGACTCCCCACACTGGCTCCTTTTCAGTCAGGCCAGGCTGCTGTTTTGTCAGGTCTGCCTTGTGCCTTTGGCTCTCCTGTGTTACCGATGTGTCACATCCCCTTCACCCCTGGTCTGTTCAAGCCCGGCCAGGCATGCTCCCCCCCGGCTCCCATAACCCCCCATTCCTCTGTCAAGCAGAACCGGAAGCTGTGCAGTGGGGGCCTTGAGAACGGGAGTAGCCACCCAGCCTTAGGCCAGCTCCGGCGGCTGGCGGTTGCTGTGGCAGTGCTGCCTTACACACCGTAGGGAAGAGTCGGCCAGGGAAGGGTCTGGGCACAGCATGATGGTCGTGGCTCCTCTCCCTCTCTTCCCTTCCCCTCCTTGCTTCTCCTGGCACCCCCCTCCCTTCCCTCTCGGCTGCCTCACAGGGACACGAAGCTCAGCTCAGTTGGAAAAAGCTTCTGTCAGGGATATTGGCCAAGTTCTGTCTTTATTTCTTTCCGGTATCTCCCTTCCCGTAGCTATCTTAGCCATATCTCCCTTAGCCTCTGGCACCTCTTGCACCAGTCGGTAACTGTGCCTGGCGGCTCCTGGGATCATTTTCCCTGCCTTCAGATAGCTGGGGTTTGGAGGACAGAGCTCCAGTTTGGGACACCTGAGTCCCAGCTCTGCCCCAGACTCACCGTGTTACCTTGGGCAAGTCTCTTGCTTTTCTCTGGGTCTCACTTTCCCCATCTTTAAGACGAAGGGGGTGCTCTTAGAGCTCCTCTTGCCTGCTACCTCCCTACTGTCAGAGCTTGGTTAGTTCCCTCTTCCCTGTATGGTCTCTCTCAACTCAGATGCCTGGGTTCTGGCTAGGCTTTTGCCTACTAAGGTCTAGATCCAGAGAGTGGGGGGCCCTCTGGTTCTCCTCCTTCCCTGTCATTTCTCAGCACTACTACATGAAGACAGAGGCAGTCTGTGTGATGTGAACATAGAATATGTGTAAATTATAGACATGCCCATTTTACAGATGAGGAAACAGAGGCTTAGAGAGCTTAAATGGCTCCTCTAGGGTTATACAGTTTGTAAGTGCATTAAGTCATTCAGAAAGGATCACTTCTGGGATTTGAACCCAGGTCTTCCTGAGGCTATATCCAGCTTTTTCTTCATGGCACCTCATCGGTTCTAAGGCACAGCTTTCTTGGGTTCCTGCCTGGTGCCCTCTCATTCATCAGGCTGCCTTTTCTCCTTCTTGTTGGCCTTCAGAGAGGGGAGGCTCCCTCACTTCTCCTGGTTTTCAGGCTCCTGGCCCCTTGGGGGTTATTCTTTTCCTCTGTCCTACCTCTCTGTATAAGCAGAATTCAGAGTCTCTTGTTCCATTGTCCTGGGATTCTCTCCGGGAGACTTAAAGAGGAGGAAGTGGTTGTGGTTTCTCTTCCCCTTGGCCAGGGCATCTGAACTCCCTGGTCCTTGTAGCTCTTGCCTTTCTCTCCCTTGACTTCCTGCTGCCAGGAAGCAACAGCATCGGCTGATTTTGCTAAGCCCCGACTTGGGGCCGGTGTTCAGAACCACTGCTCAGTCTTTTTTAATCAGTTTCCACCTGATGTAGTGGCAGTCAGCCAGTTCATTTACTCTGGCCCTAAAGCAATTCTTCCCAACCTCCTGGGGTGTCCCAGGCCCCTTACATTGATTGTCAAAGTTGGGTATTGCTCTTCTTGGGAGGTGTAGCTCCTGAGTCTCCTCCTGCCCTCCTTTCCCCTAAGGAAGAACCCTGTTCTGTCTCCCTTTTGCTTACTTCTCTTAAGCACGAAACCGGTACAAAAGTAAACAGCTGTTAATGTGGCATCTCCAGGTTCCCAGAGGCTTGGAGTCAGATTTGGCTCCATCTTCAAGAAAATCTTAGCAATGTGAGTGTCTCTCAGTGCCCCTTGCCCCCGCCTCCCCCATCAGCTCTCTTCTTCACAAAGGACAAATTGTCCCAGGCTGAATTTAGCATTTCCAGGTAGACCACTTCAAGCAGCACATCTGGACCAATATTTGTTCTCTTCCCCCTTTTTTGTATATAGTCGTCCCTTAAGAATGCACACAGTCCTTTCCAGTTTTTGAAGGATGTTTATTACTGATAGCTACATCTGTGGATGCTTATGTCTAGGGCATTCCTACAGTGTGTGGGAAGATGGACTGGAGACGACCTCAGGGCTCCCTTCTAGCTTTGAGAGCCAAGAATCCAAGATTCTTTCAGTCGGAGACTCTGTGATTTGAAGATTCCAGAAGCCTAGGATTATTTTTTCAAATGATTGTATCTTATTTCTATCTTTTGTTTTTATATCCTCCTCCTCCTTTCCGAATAGATCCCTCCCCATCCCTTACTCATCCCTTGGAACAAAGAAAAGATCTCTTCAGTTTTGGCTTGTACAAACTAAGCTAGCTAAAACATTAATAATACGCTCTGATACTGTCTGCTCTGGTCCACACCCAGAGTCCTCTGCTTCTTCCAAGAAGAAAGTTTTCTGTCTTTTTCCTCTTCCAAACCTAGGGTTCTGTGATTCTTTTATTTCTGAGCCACTGCTTGGGGTAACTGGTGTGAGGGCTGTTTTTGGAGTCGAGAGACCCGAAATCAAAACCTCGATGACACTTGTGTGTGCTCATGAGCACATCTCTGGGCCCCCATTTCCTCATCTGTAAGAGAGGATCACAATACTCAGGCTGCCTACTTCATAGGGCTATTGTGAGGCTCAAATAAGCTATGTGGAGTGTTTTTGCAAAGCTATAGAAATGTGGTCTGCTATTATGATTATTTCAAGAGTTCTGGATTTAGAGTCAGAGGCTTAGAGTGTCCTGACTCCTGAAATTTACTCCTTGTGAGGCTAGGCGAGTCACTTCTCCCTGGAGTTCTCTTTCTTCGTCTGTAAAATGAACAGGTGGAGGGGCAGCTGGGTGACTCAGTGGAATAGAAAGCCAGTCTTGGAGACAGGATGTCCTGGGTTCAGATATGATCTCAGACACTTCCTAGCTGAGTATGTCCCTGAGTATGTCACTTAACCCCAGCTGCCTAGCCCTTACCTTCTTGGAATCAATACTCAGTATTGATTTTAAGATAGAAGTAAAGATTTAAAAAATATTTCTGAGGTCACCTCACTCCAAATCCATGGAGTCCTTGACCCTAAGATTCCATGACTCTGGAGTAACTCGGAGATAATAAGAGGTAAGGGGAGGGAGGTGGTTCATGAACAGGGTGTATTGATTGATTTATGGGCCTTCCTGTCTTTCATCAGTAAGGATCACCTCCCACTACTTCTGGCTGGTAGTATTCAGGGTGCTTGAAAACAGATCAGGTTAGGGATGGGGAGGATGGGGTTATGGATTCCAGATTTTCTCAGATATATTGGAAAGCAATGAATTAGAGCAAGGGTATACTGATAAATATTTAACACTCGGCTGGTCTTATGCATGACACACTTTTTATATTTAATTTGCATTCTTAATATTTCCTCCACGACTTTCTCAAGTCTAGAAATCAACAAAGTAATAAATCAGGCCTCGATTTGTTGCATTTGTGCATTTCCAAGATGCTCATAATGAATATTATGAAATTTAACAATTGGCTCAAGCTGGTGCTAGCACATCCCTGAGTTAAAAGTGAGGAAGACCTGAGTTTAAATTCTACCTTTTTCAAGTCTAGAAATCAACAAAATAATAAATCAAGCCTTGATTTGTCACATTTGCACATTTCCAAGGTGTAAATGTTCACACTGAATATTTTAAAATTTTAACAATGAGCTAGCATTAGCACATTTCCCTGAGTTAAGAATGAGGAAGACCTGTCTGAGTTTAAATTCTTTCTCTGCTGCTTATTGCCTATAAAGGACCTTGAGTTAACCCCCTTAACCCCTTCGAGCCTCAGTTTCCTTATCTGTGTCACATGAGGATGAGGGGGTTTAGACTACTTAGCCTCTGAGGTCCTTTCTAGCTCTAGATCTGTGAACCCCAGACTATGAAAAGTCCAAAGAGAAAGAAAAAGAAGCTTTCCTTATTTCCAGAGGTCTATAGAAGTTCCTTCTTTTCCTTTTCTCAATTGATTTCCTGTTCATCTCCTCTTCCTATTCTGGGGTCCCATTGAAATAGCAATGGGTCACAGCCCTGTGGAGCTGCTCTGGAAGGCTCCCACCCCAAGACCTCAGAAGTTGGCTCAATGGCTGACCAGCTTCCCTTTTCTCCACTGGACTTTGGCATTCTGCCTTAAGTGGCTTATGTTCCCTAGCTTTTTTCAGAGAGCATCCTTAGAAAGCATTAAAAAAAAATATGAAGCCAATATCTTGGTGGTTTCTACCAAATTGTTCTGTTTAGCCCTGGGGCTAAATAAGACTCCCCTGGGCTGGGGGGGGGGAGGTGTCAGGAAACTTGGGTTCGAGTCATAGGCTCTGCTCTTGAATCACTGTGCCACCTTGAGCAACTGTCTTCCCCATTCCAGGCCTCAGTTTCCTCCTCTATAAAGTGGACGACTCTATTACACCTTTAACGACTTTCTATTCTTCACTATTTTTGCTGTTTTCCAAGCTCACCTCGAAGCAAGGCCCCCAGCTAGGCTCCCTGGAGCTTTCCTTGTCCCCATTTTCAGGAGTCTGTCATACTGGCTCCTTAATGACCTTCCCCTTCTTCTCCTGCCATTATGACTGAATGCCTATTTGGCTCCCTTCTGCTCTTTTGTTCCTCCCACTGTTCTGCCATGTGGCTTTTCTAGTTTTGTTTTGTTTTCATTTTTTCACCTGGGAGAAAACAATGGGTACCAGAGAAGGGGCCTGAGCTATGCATATAAAAGTAAATCTATCTATCTTTAGACTAGGGCACCCTTGAATTTCTGAAGTTATTCTGGGACACTAATGTTTCCCAGCCTATCCCAGACTAGGGGAGCTCCCCGTGCTAGAAAGCTTTTCTATGCATGAAGTGCTCTCGGTAACAGTTGCTCCAAACCTCTCCCCTCCCCAGGTTCTGAGGTCCTCCTTCTGGGCTTAAGCAGGAATCCTGGGCTGGGAGTCAGGAGTCTGGGGTCTGGTTTCCAGCTCTGCCCCTGACTCATTTTGTTCCCTTAGGCAAGGGTCTTTCACTGTCCTATGGACATTAGTTAGCTTCCTTCTCCCTCTCTCTGTCTCTCTCTCTCTCTTCCTCTCTCCCTTCCTCCCTCCTTCCCTTCCTGTCTCTCTGTGTCTCCATCTCTGGGTCTGTTGCTCTCCCTGTCTCTCTCTTTTTCTCTCTCTTTCTGTCTGTCTCTCTCACTCTGTCTCCATCTCTGGGTCTGCGTCTGTCTGTCTTTACCCTTCCAGCTCAAACCTTCTAACTCTTCGTTGACAGTGATGACACTTGGACATCAAGGTTTACATACGGCTTCAGCCTCCCTGCATAGGGCTTTCATTTATGGATCTAGCTTCCCCTCAGCCTCCCTCTGGACAAGCAATTTTGGGTCTGGAGGCTCGAGGTGGACTAGGAGCGTTGGATTAAGGAACCTCTGGAAATCTGACAGCATACCGCCGACTTTCTTTTCTTCTAAAACTCGAATTCTTCCATGCCCAGCATTGCTAATAAGCTTTGGCACAGTCTTGAGATACTCTTCGGGCCTGATTTCACTCAGGATTCCCCAAGAGTTCCTTCCATGCCCCAAATTTGATTTCTCCAAGCCCTGATGTCTGGCCCCTGACATGTTGGTAGTCCAGTAGGATCTGAAGTCAGTGCTGGGTTTCCTCCATTCCTTCTGCTCAGCCTCCTCCATGCTTGTAGCTCAGCTTGTTGCAGTGTGTGGACTGTCTTCTTTCAGGGTCACAGTCTGGCTTCAGCCTGTGCCCTCAGCCTAGTTTGGCCTGAATGCACGGCCTGATTTTTTTCCCCAAGCCTGCAGCCCAATTTCTTCCATGCTTGCTACTACGTGAGATCTCACATAGGCTTTGTTAGTGACAAACCCATTTTCCGGGCTGGGGAAAACTCTGGCTCCAAAAGTGGAATATACTGCCTTTAATGGTAAAAAGTATGGAAGGTGGTGGAGAAGGTCCCCGGGTCCAGCTCCTCCCACTGCATGGGGCTCTTTCTGTATACTATAGTGATATCACAAAGGGGACCTGGCAATCCCTGGAAACCCTTGTCTTGTCAATCTCCCTCCTCCTGTCCCCAGCCCCAAGGCACATTTTATTCATTTTCTTTTTAAAAATCCTGAATTTATGGCTTAGAATCAACACTGAGTATTGATTCCAAGGCAGGTAAGGGCCAGGCAATGAGGGTCAAGTGACTTGCTCAGGGTCACCCAGCTCAGAAGTGTCTTGGACCACATTTGAACCCAGGACATCCCCCTCTGAGCCTGGGTTTTTAATCCACAGAGCCACTTAGCTGCTCCTCCATCTGTTCATTTTACAGATGAGGAAAGAGCTCCAGGGAGAAGGGCCACAGAGGGAATAAATGACAAAGTCAGGATTTTCTAAGCCAGGTTCACTAAGCCAAGTAGCTGCCTCCCCCCCACCCTCCCAAGGGATGACCCTCAGAGCCTCAGTTTCCCCACTGTACAGTTGGGGATGGAAACCTGCCCTTTTATTTGGAGTATGGTACTCAGCTCTGGGCATCACAATGGTTGAAGGGCATTACTAAGCTGGACAGCATCAGAGAGGAGGGCATTCAGAATGGGGGAAGAGCCTTGAGTTCATGTCCTACAGGGGTCAGTAGAAGGAACGAGTCACCGATCCAGGAGAAGAGAAGGCTTGGGTGGGACGTGATGGCTCCCTTCTAGTATTTGGCATGCTGTCCTTGGGAACAAGAGATTAATTAGACTTGTTCTGGTGGGCCCTGGGGACATTAAGCGGAAATGGGGAAGCGAGCCAATTTAGGCTGGACGTCTAGAAAAAGTGCCTCTCATTTAGAGGCTCCCACAAGTGTCAGGGGCTGGGGAGGCAGCAGGCAGGATTCTCCTTCCCTCCTGGAGGCATTTAGGCAAAGCCTGGAGGCCACTCGTCAGGTATCGTGTAGAAAGGAGTCATGTTGGCCTGGCCCGGCTGGTCCTTTCCAGCTGAGATTGATTCCATGGCTCCATGATGTTTGCTCAATCTACCTCACAGAAATATGGACCAAGGAGCATTTATCAAGGGTACTTATGTGCCAGGGAAGGGCTGTGCCAACCTGAAAGTGCTTACAGAAATGGGAGCTATTAACCCTGCTGTTTTTGATTATCTTGCATTGACCCAGGGGAAACCATGCCACCTTCCTCTTTTGTAAAATGAATAATAAATCTTACCCTCCTTTTCTCCCAGGGCTCTTAAATCAAAAGTGCTCTTAAACTGCCCAGTGCCACAGAAATGAGAATTATTATTTCCCATTCAACTAGGTGGCCCATTGGTTGGGCTGCTGGGCCTGAGTTCAAATATGGCCTTAGACATTTACTAGCTGTTTGACCCTAGGCAAGTCACTTAATCTCTTTTGCCTCAATTTCCCCAGCTGATAAAAGTGTGGGGGGATGCTAATAATACCCACCTCACAGGGTTGTGTTTATAAGGCTTAAATGAAAGAATGTTTTATAGAGTGCTCATATGGTGTCCAGCACATAGTAGGTGCCAAATAAATGTTTTCTCCCATTTCTTCTCTTCGTTTCCTCTCTTCCCTTTGGAGAAGCCATACCCAAGTGCTCTTGCTGGGGTGGGGGTGGGGGGACAAAATTGATCTCTGACCCCAATTTCTGGTTGTAAGTGGTTTTATCTCCCCTTGCCCAACCTCAGTGGGTCTGCCCTATCTGCTCTTCCACAGGTTGCCTAAAGGGAGGGACCAGCCAGCCTTTGGGGAGTTCAGATTGAGGTGGGGAGGCCAAAGGGAGCCTTTGTGTTCTCCTCATTCTGGATCCCAAGAGTAGGGGGCCCATCCCTCCCCTCTCCTCCCTCCCCCCAACCCTCCTTGCCTCCTTCAGTCAGCCTGTAACCGACAACCCTGTCCATCAGGAAGTCCTGACCTGTGCCTGGCCTACCGCAAGCTTTGATGTGTCTCCCTCCTTTTGTTATGGGTTCCCAGCAGAGCTAAAGAGGAGCTGGGAGCCCTGCTCATAGGCTCAGAGCTGGGCCTTTCCCTTCACACAGTCAGCCCTCAATTCTAGGTGGCTTAGATGTGTAGTAGATGGAATGTTGGATCTGGAGTTAGGATGACAAGAGTTCAAATTCTGTCTCAAATCCTTAGTAGCTGTGATGCCGGGCAAGTTCATTAAACTTCTGTTTGCCTAAGTTTCCCCATCTGTAAAATGGGGATCATAATGGTGCCTACCTTGCAAGGCAGTTTAAAAGATCAAATGAGATTTGTAAAGCACTTTGCAAACCTTAAAGCATTATACAAATGCCAACTATTGTTATTGTCGCCATCATTATTTATTCTCCACAATGACCAAGTGGGGAAAGGAAGGATCCAGATATTAGGTAATTGGGTATGTTCCTAAATCTGGAATCAGAAGACCTGAGTATTTAGGGCTCCTCTACCTCATGGCTTGTCACTTCATCCTAATTGGGGGGGGGGTCAGTGTTCCCTTCTGTAAAAGGGGGAAAGTCATGAATTCCCTGCCTACTTCACACAGTCACTGAAGATTATTAAATTGGTACGCTTTAGACACCATAGTAAAATGTTGTAGGAATGCCAGCTATCATAATTTAATTAGCCGTGGCCCCTGCTTCTCTCCCCCTAGAATTATGGCTGTACTAACTCTTTCAGCTGATAGTATGGCCACTAACATTGTTGTGAGTGTTAGGCTGCAGGTCATTGAGAGTTGACTGTCTGATGGTGCCATATGTGAGGTTTCCCTAACCTTAGATGGAAGGGGGAGGCCTGGGAGAAGAAAGAACAGAACTCAGAGATCTGTGGTTGTTGCCATCTGGGATGCCAAGAGCCCATTGATTAGGGAATCTGTGTTCAACTGGACACAAAGCAGAGTTTCATCAGAGAAGATTTCATGGGGAGATGGCCAAATGTTTTGGAGGGAAGAGGGGGCAGGCTTGGGATTGGAAGTCAAGAAGAACTGGGAAAGACTAGTGAGGTAATAAGGGGATCAGGCCCAGAACTTAGCAGGGACCTGACTGGGTGACTTGGGTTTCTCCCAACTTGATATTTGTGAATAAAATACCCCCTCCCTCCTTCTTTGGGGCTTAGTTTACCCCTTGGTGTAACAAATAAGGAAGCTAAGCTTAATGATCTTCCAGATCTGACATTCTATATTCTCTGTACTAAGATCTCTTCCAGCTCTGACATTCCCTTTTCTAAGGACCCTTCCAGCTCTGACATTCCTTGTTCCAAGGACCCTTCTAGCTCTGACATTCCCTGTTGTAAGGACTCTCCCAGCTCTGACATTCCCTGTTCTTAGGACCCTTCCAGCTTTGACATTGCCTGTTGTAAGGACTCTCCCAGCTCTGACATTCCCTGTTCTAAGGACCCTTCCAGCTCTGACATTCCCTGTTCTAAGGACCCTTCCAGCTCTGACATTCCCTGTTCCAAGGACCCTTCTAGCTCTGACATTCCCTGTTGTAAGGACTCTCCCAGCTCTGACATTCCCTGTTCTTAGGACCCTTCCAGCTTTGACATTGCCTGTTGTAAGGACTCTCCCAGCTCTGACATTCCCTGTTCTAAGGACCCTTCCAGCTCTGACATTCCCTGTTCTAAGGACCCTTCCAGCTCTGACATTCCCTGTTCTAAGGACCCTTCCAGCTCTGACATTCCCTGTTCTAAGGACCCTTCCAGCTCTGACATTCCCTTTTCTAAGGACCCTTCCAGCTCTGACATTCCCTTTTCTAAGGACCCTTCCAGCTCTGACATTCCCTGTTCTAAGGACCCTTCCAGCTCTGCCATTCCCTGTTGTAAACTCCCTCCCAGCTCGGACTGTATATGTTCCAGATGTCCCCCAGCTCTGACTGTTCTCATCTTTTTCAGTGTGGGCCCTCTTGGGGTTCAGGTCAGGTCAGATTTGAGAAGCAAGAAAAGGTGCAGTGGGAGCCTGGTTAGGGGGGAGCGGGAGAACGCTTCACCTTGAGGCCAGTGGAATCGTGTTATGGATTGTTCACCTTTCCTTGCCCAGCCAGAGGCAGTCCTCTCACTGTCTCCTCTCCCTTTCCTCTTCTGTCCCTATCTGGCTTCCCTGCTCACAGAGTCACAAGCCAGAAAAGGAATGGCCTGTGAAGAGCCTCAGAATCTACTTGGGGGTGAAGAAGAAGTTACGACCACCTACCTGGTAAGTCCAGAAAAATGTCAATCAATTAACCAAGCACTTAGCATGTGTGACAGGGCACCAGGGCTACAAAGGGATGCAAAAACACTCCCTGCTTTCAAGGGGCTTTCATTCAAGTTGGGAAGACAACATGGAAATAAATCAGTAAGTGTATACGAGTTATATTCAGAAGAGATGGAGAGAGATTTTAGAATGGAAGACACTAACAGCTGGGGGAACTGGGTAAGGCTTCCTGCCTTTGGTGGAGGGTTGGAATTTGAGCTGCGACTTGAAAGGATCCAGGAGATTTTAAGAGACATGGATGAGAAAGGAGGGAGAGTGAGTGGTACAGGCGTGATAGACAAACCAGTGCATGCATTTGGTCCTAGAGGGAAGAGGGAACTGATAGAGTTATTGAGTGTTAGGGGCAAGGAGGTGACAAAGGCAGGCCTCTACTTTATAAAGGGAAAGCTCTTTGGCAGGTGAGTAAAGGGTAGATTGGAGTGGGGAGAAGCTCCAGGCAATCAGATCAATTTGGGGGCTGTTGCAATAGTCCAGGCCGGTCAGCCAGTCAATAAACATTAACAGGAGCCTAGAATGTACCAGGTACTGTGCTAAATATGTCCAAGAATGAAGTGATGAGGACTGAGGGTGACCAGTGTGAGTGGAGAAAGGTATTAGGAAGACAGAAATGACAAGATTCAGCACCTCCCAGGGCACACCTTGCCAGGGAGACACGGTCATCTGGAGCTCCTAATGCATGGAGGGGTGGTCAGGGAATCCCTGGTCTGAAAGTTCAGGTCAGAGGAGGAGAGGAGAGGAGAGGAGAGGAGAGGAGAGGAGAGGAGAGGAGAGGAGAGGAGAGGAGAGGAGAGGAGAGGAGAAATCCATGTTGGCTGATGAATGATGGAGGAAGGCTTCTTGGAGATAGGGAGGCTGGGGTAGATACTAAAGGAGGAGATTTGGAGGGGAGCAGTAAAGGGCAAGGAGCCCATTCTAGGTAGTGGGATGTGTTGGAGGAAATCACAGAAGCAGGAATGAGAGAATGAGCTTAGTTTGAAACCTGGTGAGGAAGGGTGAAGTGGTTGGGGTGTCCCTTGGCAAGGAAGGACTTCTGGGCTTATAGCTCGTGGGTCCCCTGGCTCCCAGCCCCCGACATGTGACAGATGGAGGGAAGAGAAGGCATGCGGTTCCCCATCTGCTTGCCTGTGGGTTCCCCAGAGATCTCCATGGCAACGCAAGGATGCTGCCTGTTGCTAAGCGATGAAGGCGTGGGTGTGGGAGACCTGCCCCTGCCCAGGATCCCTCACCTGTTTTCTCCCCCCTACAGCTGGGGTCTCACTGTGGTGCATGAGACAGAGAAGCATGAGAAGCAGCAGTGGTGAGTAGTGGGGCAGTAGATGTGGTCCCTGGGCTGAGTCATGGGGATGGAACACTTATAATAGATTATTGATCAGGGAGTGTAGAAGGTAGTTGGCTCCTACAGCCTACTCAATGCCATCCACATTGAGAGAAAGAACTATGGGAGTAGAAATGCAAAAAAACCCCCAAACCATATGACTTACCACTTATCACTTGTATATATGAACATATGAATTGGGGTTTTGGCCTTAAAAGATCACTCTATAGCAAAAATGAATAATGTGGAAATAGGTATCAAGTGATTACAACATTTGTACAACCCAGTGGAATTGTTTTTCAATTCTGGGAGGGGGAGGGAAAGAAAATGAATTATGGAAACATGGAAAGATATTCTAAAAAATAAATAAATAAAAATAGAAAAAATAAAGTCTACTTAAGGAGGGAGGGGAACAACAGTGTGGCCAAAATGGAAAGAGCACAAACTCTAGAGCCAGAGCGCCTGGATTCAGATCCCATCAAATTTCAGATTCTTACTAGCAATGCATCTGTGGACAAGTCACTGAACCCATGTCTGCCTTCGTTTCCTCCATAGGTAATATAAGTGGATTTGGTTAGGTGGCCTTTAAGGTTCCTTCCAGCTCTAAAGCTATGATCCTATGAACCTAAGATTCAGATTTAGAGAAGTTAAGCTCACATCCTGACCCTGCCACTTAACTACCCTTGTGACCGGGAGTGATTTCTTTCTCCTTGATGAGCCTCAGTTTGCTTATCTGTAAAGTAGAGCATTTGGACTTGATCTGGCTCTGAATGGGGAGTCCAGCTTGCCCATTTCCCAGGCTTCAGTGAGACATGCTCATGTACTACTCAGACCCTTCTTGCTTTAGGTACCTTTGCTGCGATACCCAGATGGAGCTCAGAGAGTGGTTTGCTACCTTCTTCCTTGTGCAGGTATTGGGCCAGGAGGGCAGAGGCTGCTGGGGATCCAGGAGGGAGACAACTTGGAGAGGTTGGGGAAGGGCGATAGAGTCAGGTCTGGGAAGGAAAGGAGACCCAAGGGGCCAGGCCCGTGGGTTCTAGGGGTTTGATGGCAGGCTTCTGGTGTCCACTGACCTACCTTACTGGCTTGCCTGCCCCCAGCATGGCGGGACTGTCTGGCCTTCCGAGCCCTCAAGGGTGGTTCGACCTGTACCTGAGTCCAGGCTGGGTAGCGTGTCGCTCATTCCCCTGAGGGGCAGCGAGAATGAGATGAGGAGGAGCGTGGCTGCCTTCACTTCTGATCCCCTGTCTGTAAGTAAAACCTCATTGCCCCTCGCCCCCTCCCCACCTCTCCCAGGGAAAGGCCTGGCAGCTGCTTTGGATCCCTTCCTCACCTGGCCTGATCTGTTCTCTTTCTCTCCCCCTGATATCTGAAACCAGTGCAGGTCCTCTTCATGCTAAAGGCCCAAAAGAATCAGATATTTTGGGAGTAAATAAAATCAGGCAGGAGGCCTTAAAAGAAATTGGGTGGAAAGTAGGGGCTGGGTCCAAAAGAAATGGATCTCTTCCAGACCTGCAGCTCTCTTCCCTCTCCACCCCTCCCTTGAGCCCAAGGAGCCATTCCCACAGGGCTCACAAGTCCCTTCCTCTGTGACCCCCCCTTTCCCCAACACCTGCCCGGGAGACCAGAGAGAGTAGAGTCCCTGTTTGTCCCTCTAGCTCCACTGGAACTTCTGACAGCAACTTGGAGGGAACCAAGCCCAGAGTAAGGGACAGGATGAGGCGTGGATTCCTTTATGGTGTGAATAGCCTGTTCCCCAGGTTTCTGCTCAAGATTTTGCCCCCTTTTTCTTCTAGGGTTTTTGGGTTTCATGGACAAGTACCAGGACCCTGAGTTGGGGCAGTTTTGCTTTGTAAAGGGTATTGAAAGAGATAAAGGACAAGAAGGGAAAGATTGAGGGTCGTCATATCCATATTAGGTCATGCTTGTCTCCCATATCCTTTCTTAACTGCTTAATCCTTTCCAGTCCTTTTAAGCTGTGCTTCCCCCAAATTTATGTCATCTTTTATGGCCATCCCTGCTCTTTGACTTGACTCTAGTTACTAGCTAGCTGTGTGACTGTGGGTAAGACACTTAAACTCTGTGGGCCTTAGTTTCCTCCTCTGCAAATGAGGGGTTTAGATTACATGATCTAGATCAAAAGACAAAAAAGATCATTTAGAACAGGAAAGTATGAGTCCTAGAAACATACTGTCAGAGCTCAGAAGCACCTTAGAACTTAGGTTCATCTGGGATATAGAAACTTGTTTAAAAACAATTTTTTTGGGGGGAGTAACCATATTCTAGTGTAATTGGTTCCTTTTAGAATCTGATGTATTTTATTATTTTATGTATTTAAAAAACATTATTTGAAGAAGGGGTTCCAAGGTTTTCTCAGACTGCCAAAAGAGAAATCCATGATACAAAAGAGATTATGAATCCATAGTCTAGAACTGTGTTGTCGAACCTATGGCACGTGTGCCAGAGTGTGCACTGAAGGGGAGCTGCTCCCTTCCTCCTCTCCACATACACCTGAGGACATTTCTCATATGACCTGATCCTCTGCCCAGCAGTCCAATGGGAGTGCTTCCTCCCTCCCCTATTTTGGGGTAAGGGAGGGTAGCTCACATGCAGTGTGAGGGTTGCAGTTTGGATACTCGATCTCTAAAAGGTTTGACATCACTGGTTTAGAACATAGACTATCAGAGCTGGGAAGGACATTAGAACATAGACTGTTGGAGCCAAGAGGGACATTAGAATATATCCTGATAATGCTAAAAGGAACCTTAGCGAACATTAACAATAGACTGTTAGAGCTGGAAGAGATCTTAGAACATAGAACGAAGATATGAAAAGGACCTTAGAACAGAGTTAGTTGGTGCCAGGAGATTTAGGACAGAATGTCAGAGCTGGAAGAGACTTTTAGAACACAGAATGTCAGAGCTGGAAGGGGCTTTAGAAGATAGAATGTCAGAGCTGGAAGGGATCTTAGAATAGAGAATGTTAGAGCTGGGGGGGCTCTTAGAATAGAGAATGCCAGATCTGGAAGGGGCTTTAGAAGATAGAATGTCAGAGCTGGGAGGAGCCTTTGAACACAGAATGAGGAACTTGGAGGGAGCTTAGGACATAGAATGTCAAGGCTGGAAGAGACTTTAGAACATAGATAAGTGGAGCTGGAATATAGATTTTTCAAAACTAGAAGGGGCTTCAGAATGCAGAATGTCAGATCTAGAAGGAATTTTGGAACTTTCCATCTTTACCTCTTTCCCCCAATCCCTCATTTTTCCAAAGCCCAGAGGACTTGGCTAAGACCACAGAGTGAATAATTAGACTAGAACCCAGGTTACCTGACTAGGAGGCTCCTTCCCCTCTACAAAATCCACTTTGCTCTCTTTGTAAAAGAGTTGAGGGGAGGGAGTCATACCCACTCACCCCTGTCCTATCTCTGTTCTTTGGTTTCTTAACTTTTCCAGGTCTTCCAGGCTTCTTTTATTCCAGATAGTCCAGAGGCTTTGTGGTCTGACTCTTCCCAAATGGTCAGGTCTCCCTGAACCCCCTAATTTGGAAAAGAAGGGGCACTTCCTGAGTTCTCCCTTCTCTACTCATAACCTGTTTCTTCTTTCCCACAGGCACAAAGCCCACCATGACCAGGTGCTTCTCCTTAGCATCCCTGAGATGAGGGGGTCCAGATCTTCTCAGTCTCTACAAGAAAGAGGCTTGGCCTCATGGAGAGGCCCAGCTAGAGCTGCTCATTCCATCAAGACTCTATCCTAGACTTTGTGTGTGTTGGGGAAGAAGAGTCTCCTAGGTGTCTGGGTAGCAGGGGTTAGCTACGAGGCATTGGAATGGGTGAGGGCAGACCCCTATTTTTCCCACTTTGCCCTCCAGCTACCTTCTCCCTGCCATCCAGGACCTTTTTTAAAAAAATAATATAAATATATCTGTATATTTTACCCTGTGACTAGGAGGTTTGTGTTTGGTTAGGCATGGTATACTCTGGTTTTGGGGGACCATGGAGTACCAGGAAGAGGAAGGGATTCACACAGTCTAGAGGGGTTTCATAGAGAACAGTGAAACCATGGACTGGATTTTGGACATCAGTGACACCTCACTGAGGCAAATAGACTTAACCCTTCTCTTTCCCACAACTGAACCCCCACAGCTTCCATCGAGTGGAACATTAAAGCTGGATTGGCCTTACATATGATCTAGTCCAACCCCCTATTTTTCTAGATGGGGAAACTGAGGCCCAGAATGAGGAAAGGGATTTGTTTAAGGTCTCAGAGTTTAGGATTAGAGCCCAGCGCTAATCTGGACATTTTGAGCCTCCAGGCGTTGGCAAGGACCTTATTATACTCCTTGAGTCAATACAGCTCAGCGTTTCCCAGGAGACAGGCAAGGATAATAAGCCTTTCTGAGAAACCCCTGAAATTCCCTGGGAAGGTGTCAGACAGGCGCCCGCTTGCCTGCCTGGCCCAGAGCTTCATTGTCCCTCTCCTGTGCTGCTTGCCTCCAGCTCTGAGAGCACCACCGTAAACCTGAGAATCTTAGAACTTCTAACACCAGAAAATGTTAGAAATATGGAGGCAAAGAACCTCAGTATCCCAGAACCTCAGGACTGTAGAATCTCATAGAACATCTTATTAATGGATTGATTGATTCATTCATTCTTTTATAGTCTGGACTTGTTATTTCATTGAGGGAGGTGGTGGTGGTGGTGGGGAGGTTGGGGGACTTCTAGTGTGAAAACTCCTACCACCAATCCAGATCAGCCCCTTGCTAGCAATTTATAGTTCTCAGAGAACTGATTGCTTAGGGCACTGCGAAAGTAAGTGACTTACCCAGGGTCACTCATCCATTGTATGTCAGAGATGGGACTTGAATCAAAGTTTTCTCTCTCCAAGGCCAAATTTATATCCACTGGGACTACTTTAGGGCTGTGCAGTCTTCAAAGCACAGACTATTTCAAGCCTTAAGAGTCATAGGGCCAGGGGCAATGGATAGGGTACCAGGTCTGGAATCAGGAGGATCTGAGTTCCAATCTGGCCTCAGATAGTTCTTAGCTGTGTGACCCTGGGCAAATCACAACTTCAATGACCTAGCCTTAGAATTGACCCCAAGACAGAAGGTAAGAGTTGTTTTAGAGTCATCATTAAAACCTGGAATCCAGAAACAGTGGGTTATCGAGATCTTGGATTTAGAGCAGGAAGTGATGGAGGCCATCTAGGATAATCCTCTCATTTTGAAGATGGGGAATGAGGGCCAGGGAAGCTGAGGGATTACTTACAGGTATGAAGTCCCAGAGGTGGGATGTGAACCCAGCACCTGTTCCATCGTCCATGTTACCTCGTGGAGTCTTTCTTTGCTCAGCATTTACAGAGGACCTTAGAAATAATCAGGAGCAACCTGCCTCATGATTCAGCTGGTGGTAATGGGCAAATCAAGTGATGTCACAGTGATGGCTCTGCCTCCTCCAGGAAGCCTTCAACTGCTCCTGGCCAGCCGGATCTTGCCTACGTCTGGGAGAGTCTAGACCCAGGAATCCAGCTGAGGACCGAGGCTGCCCTGCCTCGCCCAGCTCTGTTCTTCTCCTTGTGTTGGGTCTCCCTCCTTGGAAACCTGGTCTCTCAAAGCTTCATGACCTATAAGAGTGAGGTCTGGTATCCACTGGGGAAAGACTGAGAGCCTGGGGGGTGGGGGTGGGTCCGAGTTCCATTCCCAGCTTGCCAGAAATGATGGCGTGCCATTTTCCCTGATTTATACCAATTGAGCCCCTAAGACTAGGGGCTCCCTGGGGCCCGTGATGGACTGATCCCTTCTAGATGGATAGAGCTCTTTCCCCATCCTTAATGGCAGGCCCAATTGGGGATGGTTAGCCTGGAGGAGAGAAGTGGAGCATTAAAGCTGTCATCAAGTGTTTTTGAAGGGCTATCACGGGGAAGAGGGATTCGATTCATTCTGCTTAGCCCTGGAGGGTAGAGCCATGAATGATGAGTGGAGATTGCAGAGAGGAAGGTTTAAGGAAGAACTGGATTAGAGAGAGCTCTCCCAACGTGGCTGCTCCTCACTGGAGGTCACCAAACACAGGCTGTTTTGACTTCAGTATGTGGTAAGGGGGATGATTTTTATTCCCTCCTTTCAGCTCTCCCTGACTTGATAGGAAGATAAGCAGCTTCTGGAAGTCCTTGGCAGTATTTATCCTTTGCAGTATTTACTGGGTGGAATTCCTCTGCTAAATCGAGAAGAATCTGGCTCTGCTCTTCAGGGTGGCGGAGAACAGCAGTGGTCACAATCTGGGGAGCCCCAGTTCAGGTCCTCCCTACAGTCCCCAAGAAGCCAAGCTAGCCAAATGGAGTCCAGCTGTCCACTAGGTGGCAATGTGGGACAGTAGACGAAGTTCCTATTTGCTCACCTCCAGTTTTTGGGGGACTCATCCAGGTTCAGCTCAGATCCAGGCCTTGGATATAGAGGAGCTGACCTGGGTCCTATCCTCAAGGAGCACTCAATCCAGTTAGGGAACCAGGAAGGGATTTGATCATCCATCGGAGAGGGAAAAGGGCGACAAGATTGTGGCCGGGCTTCTAGGAAGGAGAGAACATTTCTAGTTCTAGTAGTGGGGGTAAAGGAGGATCAGAGGTGGCATGCAAGGAAGGCCTTGAATTTTAGTTGTGGAGGAGGGGGCAAAATGTGAGCAAACCATTTGACGGGCAGGAGATTGCTAGGGGGATGGAAAGTTCCAGGTTAGCCAAATCAGTGGAAATGGTGCATGGGAATGGGGGAAAGAAGAGAAGAGCCAGATTGCTGAGAGATTTATATGCCAGACTTCGGGAATCTAGACATTGTCATGGGGACTTTAGGTGATCCATGGTAGGTTCTCCCCCCTCCACCCCCCCCAATTTTGGAAATTTTAATTTAATTAATTTAGAATATTTTTCCATGGTTACAAGATTTGTGTTTTTTCCCTCCCCTCCTCCAATCCCCCTTCCCATAGCTGGTGTGCAATTCCACTGGGTTTTATATGTGTCATTGATCAAGACCTAGTTCCTTATTATTGATATTTGCACTAGGATGAGTCTACATCCCCAATCATATCCCCATCAACCCATGTGATCAAGCAGTTGTTTTTCTTCTGTGTTTCTGCTCCCACAGTTCTTCCTCTGGATGTGGATGATGTTCTTTCTCTTAAGTCCCTCAGAATTGTCCTGGATCATTGCATTGCTGCTAGTAGAGAAGTCCATTACATTCGATTGTACCACAGTGTATCTGTGTACAATGTTCTCCTGGTTCTGCTCCTCTCGCTCTGCATCACTTCCTAGAGGTCATTCCAGCTCACATGGAATTCCTCCACTTTATTATTCCTTTGAGCACAATAGTATTCCATCACCAACATATACCACAATTTCTTCAGCCATTCCCCAATTGAAGGGCATCCCCTCATTTTCCAATTTTTGGCCACCACAAAGAGCACAGCTATGAATATTCAGGTCTTTTTCTTTATTATCTTTGGGGTACAAACCCAGTAGTGGTATGGCTGGATCAAAGGGCAGACAGTCTTTTAGCACCTTTTGGGCATAGTTCCAAATTTCCAAATTGCCACCCAGAATGGTTGGATCCATGATAGGTTCCTGAGCAAGAACAGGATGAGGTAGGAGCTGGACTGTGGAAAGGCAATTCTGGCCCCAAGGAAAGGAAGGATGGAGGGGGAGACTGTAAGGTGACTCCAGTCTTCAGGTAGGAAGAAGAGGGGTCTTCTAGGCAGGGTGGAGGCCATGAGGATGGAAAGGAGGAAACATATGCCTATATCTATGTCTGCTTCTCTGTGCCTCATTCTCTTGTTTGTTTGTCATTTTCTCTTATTCTGTCTCTGTCCATCTGTGGCTCTGTTTTGTTTCCTCATTTCTGTGTGTCTTTATCCCTGTCTCTATCTTTTTCCTGTGACGATGTCTTGTTCTGTGTGTCTCTGTCTAATGCTGCCAGTTTCTATCTCTGTCTCCATGTCAGTGTGTCCATGCCTGTCTCTCTGACTCTTCCTCCTTCTCCTCTTTCTTGACAATCTATTGATTGCTCAGGATGGGCCTGCCCTGGGTGTGTCGGGAAATGGATAAAGGGCTCAGAGGAAGAGGCAAAGTGAATGATCGGTCTTTAACCTCCAGCCCCTTTCTGACTGTAGAGGTGGGAGGATTATCATCACCATTGAGGAGGAAGGGAGAGAGCCAAGCATCAGCTCTTCTCTTCTCAGCTCTCTCCCTGCCTATATTCAAATAGCTCTTGAAATTCTTCCTTTTCCAGGGAGACTTCCTAGATCACCCAGGAAGAGGTCTTGACCGTCCCCATAGTCACTCTGCCTAAACATTCATTCAACAAATATTTGATAATACCTGTTAAGTGCAGAGGTTGGGCTAGGATTAGAGAGATAGACATGTTTTACCCTCAAGGAAACCTAGAAGAGTAAACCTAAGAGCTGTCCAAAGGAACCTTCCAGTCTAATTAATGAAGTGACACATAGCAATAATAACAGATAGTCTGGCACCAGGGTCATAAGTGGGGGGCCGTTTATAGGAATAGGAGAGCTCAGAGGAAGAAGAAATCATTTTGTCAACTAAACATTCAGGGAAGGCTTCCTGGAAAAGGCAATGACTGTTTTGGGTTAGGAAGGATGAATTGGAATTTACAGAGGTAGAAAATGGCGGCTGGGAGCAGGGCACTGGTAGAAGGAAGTTAGTCAAACTTAACTGGCCTGGAAAGACTACATATTCAGTTGTAAAGAGACCTATCAGTTGTCACTGCTGAAAGATATTTGGAAGATGATGGGAAATAGGAGAGGTACCAGAAAAAGTAAGTGTCCCAATTTTCAAAAAAGGGAAGAGAAGAGAGTTTGCAATATTTCAAATAATATGCTTGACTTCAATCCCTGAGAAGATTCTAGATCAGATCATTAGCAAGGTGCCTGATGAAACCCTGAAAATGGGGTAATAATCCCAGAGAGCACCTCTGGCTTCATTCAGAGCAGGCCATGATCTTGATTCCTTTTTTTATTTTTATTTTTTTAAGAGGGCTACCAGAGCCAGGGAATGCTGTAATTGTTTTCTAGATTTTAGCAAGCATTGGATAATCAGCAATTGACGATATGTCAGGCACTGTGCTAAACAACACAGAGAACAAACAGTTGCTCTCTTCAAGAAGCTCATATCCTAATGGGAGAGCCACTATGTATAGATCTGTTTTTGTTGTCATTTTAGTTGTGTCCAATTCTTTGTGACCTCACTTGGGGTTTTCTTGGTAAAGATACTGGAGTGGTTTGCCATTTCCTTCTCTAGTTCATTTTACAGATGAAGAAACTGAGGCTAACAAAGTTAAGTGACTTGCCCAGGGTCACACAGCTGCTAATTGTTTGAGGCCAGATTTGAACTCAGGAAGATAAATCTTCCTGACTCCAGATCTGGCACTCCATCCCCTATGCCACCTTGCCATCCTTAGATCTGTACATATAAGATAAATACAGAATAAATGGGAGATAGTCTTAGAGAGGATGTAACTGGCTTCTGAGAGGACTAGGAAAAGACCCTGCAAGAGGTGGTATTTGAGGTGAGTCTTAGAATCTGAATCAGATATTCCAAGATGTGGAGGGGAAAAGGAAAGCATTCCAGGCATGGGGTGGGGGTGGGGCTGGGGGTGGGGGTGGGGATAGTCAGAGCAAAGGCACGAAGTGTAATATAAGAAACAGCAAGTAGATGAATATGGTTGGACTATAGAATGAGTGTAGGATAGTAATGTGTTGAAAGACTGAAAAGAGAGGTAGAGCCTGGGTGGTGAGATATCTCAGTATTCTTGCAGAAGAGATGGAGAACTGGCAGCTGGACAATAGTCCAACCTGTTACATAATTAAACTAGTTGAATGGACCCAAAGTGCAGTCATTAATGGTTTAATCTAAAATTTGAAGAGGGCTCCAGAGGAGGCAGTGTCAGGCACTGGATAAAAACATTGACTTCATAATCTGTGGACTTGAATTAGAATCTTGACTCTTCCATTTACTGCCTGTTTGACCTTGGGAAAATACCTTAACTGAACTTGTCTGGGCCTCCATTTCCACCTTTTTAATGTGATCCTAAGAGGAGTGGCCCAGGGAGCTGAGCCACTGAACATTGTTATCGACCGCAGAGAAAGGCATATAGAAATGGTATGCTTAGCAAAATTGTAGATGACACCACGCCGGGAGGGAATGGTGGATGGAGTAGGCAGATGAGAACAATCCATTCCAAAGACCATGAAGGCAGCTAAAGCAGGCTAGAGTAGAGCACCCAGAGCTTGGTCAGGTATCAAAGACATTGCATCCTGGGCCATTGCTGTCATCCTAATTGCTGCTTTGCCACTGGACTTAGATGGTTCTGGAAGAGAGAGTGAGGCTGATGACTTTCTGCAACTCTGACTCACTTAACTCCAATTCAAGCACAAGACATCACTCCATGATACCATTGGTCCATTTTCAAAAAATGAAGAAAGAACAGCTGAATGACACCAAGCTGGAAGGGATAGTTAATCCTTTGGAGAAAAGAGTCAAGGTCCCAGCAGAGCTTGCCTGGCCAGAATATTGAGTTAAATCTAATAAGGTGAACTCGTATAAGAATATGATGCAAAGTGTTACTCCAGGAGTTCAGAAAAATCAACCTCTTAGCTTACAAGATGGAGGGGAATGACCAAGACATCCATTTCAGAAACATCTGGGGGCTTGAGCGAAATGCAAGCTTTTTAGGAATCAACAGTGTGATACGGCATCCAAGGGAGCTGCTGTGATCTAGGGGACACAGTATCCAGGTTATAGAGATTCTGCCCTGGTAAGATCAGGTCAGGACATCACAGTTTTAGGGAAGACATTGATAAATTGGAGAGTGTCCAAAGGAGGGCAAGAAGGTTGGTGAACAGCTGTGAGTCCCTGCCATATGAGGGTCATTTGAAAGAACTGGGGATGTTTAGCCTGAAGATGGGAAGATTAAGGGAGAATGTTCAGCTGTCTTCAAGTATTTGAAAGGTTTCCATATGGGAGAATAATTAGACTTTTTTCTGTTTGACCCCAGAGGGCAGAAGGAAGAACAATTGGTGGAAGTTACAGGCAGGCAACTTTAAGTTTCATGACTGGCTTCCCATATTCGGGAGGGATAGTGACCCTGGAGGCAGGGAGGCTAGTGTCTGCCTCACACGCAGGAGGGGCTGAGGCCTTGGCTGAGCTGGGGGGCTATGGGAATGAGAAGAGACCTGGTGCAGAGACATCATATAGGGCCTCTGGGGAGACCAGACTTAGGGCCTGAGACCTGATTGAGATTAGGGTATGCTGCCAAACCAAGCCAATTGCTTCCAGGATGATTAATGGAGGGAATATCCACCCTTATTTCCAGTCTCTCTGGTTGGGAGATGAAAAGATTCCAGGTGGTTGCTCAGCAAATTTCCCATTGATCAATCACTCCTCTTCACTCCCCTTTCACTCCACTCCTTCCAGCTGTCAACTTCCTCAGCTGACTTCCTCCTTCCAGGAGGAGACACCCACAGCACTGGCTACCAGCCCTGAGCCTGTCCCGGTATGACTTCTAGTGTGAATCTAGTGTCTGGAGTAATCTTATACAACTCTTGGCCTTTGAGATGAGAATAAACTTAGAATGGGACCATAGAAGAACAGTGGCTCCCTGGGGCTACAAAACCATCTCCCCCTCCAAAGGCTATTTATTTGTTTGTTCATTCATTTATTTATTTTTCTTAGTTGAAAATTTTTATTTAATTAATTAATTTAGAAAATTTTCCCATGCCTACATGATTCATGTTCTTTCCCTCCCCTCCTCCCTCCAACTCCATAGCTAATGCACGATTCCACTGGGTTTTACATGTGCCATTAGACTGATTTCCACATTATTGATATTTGCACTAGGGATGATTGCTTAGAGTCTCCATCCCCAATCATATCCTCAACCCATGTGACCAGGCAGTTGTTTTTCTTCTGTGTTTCTACTCCCACAGTTCTTTCTCTGGCTGTGGATCGAAGGCTACTATTTATAACTCATTTAGTAATGTAGTTTGGGAACTTTGCCTTTGGGGGTTCATGGGCACTTGCCCCCTCTGCTATACAGTTAGTAATAAAGAATATTTTAATAGTTGCTAACTTTATATCTTCACATTTTTGTCAACATTCCCTAGAAGTCAGTAATGAGTGGTGTTATCTATTACAGTTAAGGAAACTGAGGCTCCCAGAAGAGGACTTGCTCTTGGTCACATAGTTAAGTAACTGGCTGAATCAGAATTTGAACCCAAAGCTCTCCTAATGGTAGGTCAAATATACTTTCCCCCATACCAGCTGCCTCTCCTACTGAGTCTAAAGAAGCTTTTCGGCTACTCTTGGGTCAGGCACTGACCTAGGGGTTGGTTCCCATTCTAATACAGACTCACAGAGGTCCTGCTCTAGGGGTTCTCTGGGTCTAAGAGTCTTAGTCACCCCCAGACTATTTTCATGACCTTTTCCCTGGGGTACCTCACCTAGATACCCAACTGTACATCCATCCATCCATCCATCCATCCATTCATCCATATACACTCTACCCTCCGGGCTATAACTAGGAAATTTTTGTAACTGGGTCTTGGACCTCAAACCACATTCAGTGTAAGCAGCATGAAGCACAGCCCAAGTTAAGAGAAGTCACAACTCCAGTCCTTAAGTATAGGTTCTCTGTGGTCATCCTCTGCTTTCAGGAGACCACTGGGGGACAATGGAGACAGGGCAACTGTCTTGGGCTCTGAATTTAGAGGGTACAAACAATAGTTGAGGGCAGCTAGGTGAAGCAGTGGATAGACTCATCTTCTGAGTTCAAATCTGGCCTCAGACACCTACTAGCTGTGTGACCCTGGATAAGTCACCTAACTATTTGCCTCTGTTCTTCATCTCTAAAATAAGTTAGAGAAGGAAATGGCAAACTATTCCAGTATCTTTGCTTAAGAAAACCCCAAATGGAATCATGAAGAGTCGGACAAATCAGGAACAACTCAATAACACTTGAAATTCTTCAGTAACTAGAAACAACAAAACCTGGCACCTACTTACCCAGAATAAAAAATGAAAATAGGAAACTCCTGTTCCTCTCCCCTTCCCCTCTCACATACCATAAAAGATTCTTAACTTGTCGTCTATGAACTTGGTTTTAAAAAACACATTTTGATAACTATATTTTAATATTACTTTGTCAGTCTCTGTATTTTGTTTTAATCATTTAAAAAATAGATTCTCAAAAAAAAAAATTCTCAAAATAGAGAAGGGGTCCATAGGCTTCACTTGACTACCAAGGAGTTCAGGACAAACAAAAGGTCTTATTAAAAAAATACTTACCTTCTTTCCTAGAACTGATATTACATATTAATTCTAAGACAGAAGAGTGTTAAGGGATAGTCAACTGGGATTAAGTGACCTGCCCAGGGTCACACAGCTAGGAAGTGTTCCCCCCTTTTTCTCTGATCCAGAGGGTACCAAGAGGTTTATCTCTAGGCTCCCTTCTAGCTATGAACACTATAATCTCCAAGCAGTGGACACTATTTCCCAAACCCCACTCCCACCCCTTCCTTCCTCTGGTATGTCCGAGACCATGGAAATTTCTGTACTTTCTCTGCTCCAGTTACCATTTCTTGCTGTTGTACTTATCACCCTGGAGACACAGATGTACTAGAGTTCTCTTTCTCTTTCTCTCTGTCTCTGTCTCTCTCCCTCTCTCTCTCTCTCTCTCTCTCTCTCTCTCTCTCTCTCTCTCTCTCTCTCTCTCTCTCTCTCTCTCTCTCTCTCTCTCTCTTTCTCTCTCTCTCTCTCTCTCATCCTCTCTCTCTCTCTCTCTCTCTCTCTCTCTCTCTCTCTCTCTCTCTCTCTCTCTCTCACACACACACACACACACACACCCCACAAAGTACTGTACTAGGAGATCCAAGGATCTTGTTCCCCTCCCCCCTAACAATTATCTATCCCTTTTCTCTTCCTCTTCCTCCCCTTCTCATCTTCCTCTACTTCCCCTCCCTTCTTTCTCCTCATTCTCCCCCACCTCCTTGTTTTTCTCCTCCTCCTCCTCCTCCTCTTCCTCTTCCTCCTCTTCTCCCCCCCCCCCCCTCCTAGAGACAAGGAGACAGATGAGAGGGTGTCTTGATAATTCTACCACTCACTGCCAGGGGCTTTTGTCTGCCTCTATCATAACATCTCCTGTCTTTGTCTCTCTTGGTCCACATCTCTGTGTTGGAGTCTTGGGTTCTCCAGCCTTTTGCTTCTCCTTATTTTATATCTTCCTCTAATTCTCTTTGCTGTGTGTTCCCTCTACTTCCACCCCATCTCTCATTTTATGTCTCTATTTCTGCCTGGCTCTGTCTGCTTTTGTGTTTGTGGTCGTTTTGGTTTTTGTCTATCTCTGTATCTCTGTCTCTATTTTTGTCTCTGTGTCTATCTTTGTGTCTGTCTCTATTTCTGTCCCTGTCCCCATGTCTGTCTCTCTATTTCTGTCTGTGTCTATCTCTATTTCTGTCCTTGTTTCTGCCTTTGTCTCTCCTGTATTCATTTTCCTGCATATATCTCTGTTTTTGCCTCAGTTTCTGACTTTTCATGTGTGTCTGTATTTCTGTCTGTGTCTCTGTGCTTCTGGCATTTGGGGTCTCTGTCCCTCCTCCTGAGACACTCTGGGAAGGGCTATGTCTCTTCCTCAGACCAGAGGCTCCTGGGGGATTTATGCCTGGGGGTGGGGAGAGGAACAGATGGATGGACTTGCTGCTGCTGCTAGGTACATCCTCAGTACCCTGTAAGGATATAGCTAATTCAGAGTCAGACACTTCAGCTCCTGTCAGCCCTCTCTACTGTGTCTCCCCCCTTCCCCCAAGAATGGAGGCAAATGCTACATGTGCCTTAGCACTATGACGACCAGCGTCATGGCAACACAGCTGGGAGGGGAGCACATCCTCCCCCTCATCTTCCTCATCCTCACCAGCCCCTCAAGCTCTCTGCCTCTTCTTCACAGTCTGCCTTTCCCTGGGATAAGCAGGCCTGTAGCAGTCATCTGTCTAATGCTACAGTCACTTCCTTCTCCTCCTGTTTTAATATTACTACTAATAATATCAATGACACCAGACCTACGCGCCTTCTAGATGGCACAAGGATTATCATTGCCATTTTATATAAAAGGAAATTAAAGTTCAGAGAAGAAAATGAACTTGCCTGAGGTTATATAACATCAGTAGCAGATCTGGAATTTGAACCCAGGTCTTGACTCCCACCATGAGTCTCTTTCTTACCCACTCTCTTTCTCCCATTCCAAATTGCTTCTTTGATTCAAGCTTCGACTTAGAGACAGGAAATAATTGTTCTGATTTTGTCCTAGTCAGGAGTTATATCTCACTCAGAGATCCCACGCAATATATTCAATTTTGAGACGCTTCTGTCCAGATTCTTCTTCCCTGAGCTCCATGAGAAGTTTTTCCCGGTGCCCTTCCCCACTAGCATCTGTGCCCCAGGGCAGGCCAAAGCCCACCTCACCCAATTCCTGTTCATAGAACCATAAAATGACGAACTTAGCCAACAAAGAATGGCAGAGCTGGAATGGTCTTTAGAGAATATGGAATACAAAATGTCAGAAGTGGAGTGGAGTGGAGAGAATATGCAACGGGGCAACTAGGTGGCTCAGTGGGTTAAGAGTCAGGCATAGAGACGGGATTCTGGGTTCAAACCTGGATTCAGATACTTCCTAACTGTGTGACCCTGGGCAAGTCATTTAACCCCCCTTCCCCAATTCCCTACATTTTACTGCTCTTCTGCCTCAGAACTAATACCCAGTATTGAGTCTAAGAAGGAAGAAAAGGGTTTGTTTTCTTTTTAAAGAGAGAATATGGAACACAGAATGTCAGAACTGGAATGGTCCTTAGGATGTGGAACACAGAATGTGATAGCAGGAATGATTCTTTAGAGTATAGGGAACACAGACTATCAGAGCTAGAGTGGCCCTGAGAATATAAATGCAGAATCTTATACTGCTTAATCTGCTATTACAGGGGAATGACTTTCTTTGGTGCAACTTTACATGTTGTAATCACCTCATTTTCCTCCCTCAATATGGAGTTTAGTGGCCTGGTGCTATCTTAGATTTCTGATTTGGAAAAGAGCACCTCACAAGCTGGTATAGAAAACTCCCAGTGAACTGGAGGAATTCCATGTGAACTGGAACGACCTCCAGTGATGCAGAGTGAAAGGAGCAGAACCAGGAGAACATTGTACACAGAGACTGATACACTGTGGCACAATTGAATGTAATGGAATTCTCCATTAGTAGCATTGCAGTGATCCAGGACAATTCTGAGGGACTTAAGAGAAAGAACATCATCCACACATTATTGATTCTATGATAGAAGGTAGAGGTTTTTAAAAAATGAAGTAATTACCAGAAGTAGGATTTGAACCCAGGACTTCTGATTCTGGAACTCTTTTTACTGTATCATGCTGGCTCCCAACACTCAGATTCTATAATTCAAAGTTTCCTAAAACTAAGATTATTTTTAGTTTGAAAGAAGAGACTGGTAAGAACCACTCTATAACCCAAATGAATGAATAACTGAATGAAGATCTAATGGTAACATTTCAGGCAGTGAGACTGTGGAGAGATTTTATGAGGTTTCTGGGGGAAAGAGGAGGAAGGGGAAGTAACTGAGCTTTCCTGTATCCCCATTGGTTATACCAATAAGGCTATTCCTGGTGGTACACAAATTCAGATTCAGCCAACCTTTATTAATTGCTTCTCCCCTTCCTTGCAGGAAAAGACAATTTTACTGTCTTTGCATCCCAGGCACTTGGCACAGCACTGTGACCCACAATAGGAGCTTAATACACGTCAATTAATTGATTGGTTATTGCAGAATTATGTGTTAGAGCCTTAGAGAGAAACAAAAATTTAGGAAAAACCTAATCCCCAATCCCTGTTTTCATGGAACTTAGAGCATACTAGGGTGATATGAGGTATACTAAAGCTTCCTGAGGGGAGAGAAGCTTTAAGGTAGGAAGATAGAGGAAGGATAGAAGTTTTGGATACCACGAGGGGGATGGCAGAGCCAAATTATAGATATGAGGTGGCAGGAATGAGTCAGAAATCCAGGCCTTATTAATTATCAATGAGCCACAGCAATACTCCGATCAGTGGACTACAGTGAATAGTCAGAAAGTGAAGTTGCATTGGGCTGGTTCTGGGAAAAAGAAGCTCACTTAGGGACAGAGTCTGACTTTCATTTGGAGGAAGGAGGAGGAGGAGGAGGAGGATAGCAAGAAGAGTAGTTGGAATGAGCACTCTATTTGGAATCAAAAACTCTGAGGATCCTTCATTTTACAGCTTAAGAAACAGAGAGAGAGAGAGAGAGAGAGAGAGAGAGAGAGAGAGAGAGAGAGAGAGAGAGAGAGAGAGAGAGAGAGAGAGAGAGAGAGAGAGAATTTTCCTCAAGTTATTGTGACAGCTCAGGTGCCTCCTGGTTCTTAGACCATTTCCCATTTCACCAAACTTGGAAGTGAAATTTCTCTGAGATAGTGTACAGAAAGGAGGTAATTCTTATTCCTGTGATTTCCCATCCCTCCCTCTTCCTTCCATTCTCAAGATAGCCCTGAGATTTCTTTTTTATCTCTGGGCAGCCTCAGGGACCCTCTCATCCTTCCCTCTCCTCTCCTCTTCCCTCCCTTTCCCCTACTACTATTCATAAGGAAACATGACAGGCACTTGTGATGAGTTGGCAGCTGCCATAGCTGAGAAACCTAGGAGTGATGGGGCAGGTGACAGAATGACAGGTGCCAGGAACACCGAGGGAAGACTGGGGACAGGAACCTCCATGTCAGCCAGCCCCAGAAGGGAGCAAATGGAAGCTGTATGGCCTCCCCCTCCCTTATAATTAGACAGGGATACTTCAGAGGGGATCCCTTGCCTAGGAGTGAGGCCAGGCTAGATGTCCTTCGAGGACCCTGCCAGCTTGCAGATTCTTCTTGTCTATGATTCTCTGGAGGACCAGGCTGAAAATATAGACTTTTGTGACAGTCTGCCTACATCCCACAATGGAACAGGATACTTCAGGAAGGTTTTCCTGTCACTGAAGCATCCAAGCAAGGACTAGATGCTCCTTGCCAGGGAGGCCAGAAAAGGTCCTTGCCCTGAAAATCTGCTTCAATTCTTCAATTCAAGTCTTCCCAAAATTTTCTGAGCTTGTCATTTCTTACAGCACAATATTCTCAGGGAAATTTGATTCTCAGCCATTCCCCAATTGATGTGGATTTCCTCACTTTCTAAATCTTTGCCCTCACAAAAAGAGCTACTTTCAATTTTTTTGTACATATGGGTCCTTCTCTTGTGCCCTCTGAGGGTCTTTCCAGCTATGAGCATCTGAGCCTAAGATTCAGTGTCTGAGAAAGGTGTGAAAAATGAAAAGCAAGGAGGGGACATGGGCGTCATTTCTTTGGGAGAGAGCTCTTCCAGGGGGAGAGTCAGTAAGGACTTATTTATCTTTTATGTAGCCTTCTTTTGTTGTTCACTTATTTCAGTTGTGTTTGCCTCTTCATGACCCCATTTGGGGATTTCTTGGCAAAGATACTAGAATGGTTTGTCATTTCCTTCTCCAGTTCATTTTACAGATGAGGAAGCTGAGGCAAATAGTCAAGTGACTTGCCCAGGGCCACCCAACTGGTAAGTGTTCAAGGCTAGATGAATCTTCCTAAGTCCAGGTCTAGCACTCTACTCACTATGGCACCTAGCTGCCTCCCCATGTAGCCTTCTATTACATATCTATGGGGCTAGTTTTGCTTAGTTATCTACATAAAACATGCCAAAATCTTGCCCTGATGAGCCTTAGGCCTCACTGACCCATATCAGCTTCCACGGGCACCAGCTTCTCCTTGAAGTCAATCCAAGGGACCTTGGCCTTTAGCTGCAGAGGCCTAAACTTTCATTATTTGCTCTTGTTCTCTGATTTCATAGGCCTCTCGGTTCCTTGGGCTTCCCACTCTGAACTCCAAGATTTGAAATAAATAGATGATGGTTAATCTACAAAATCAGAAATAACACACCAAGGGAAGGTCATTACGGCAATAATAACTAGCATTTGTTTGCAACGCACCTTCCTCACAACAACTCTGTGAGGGAACCAGTTACCTCTATTATTATCCTCATTTTATTTCATAAAAGATAGTTATATAGATGCATCTTTGCTATTAGGATATAATGATCAAATCATGATACTTAGTCCTTGATAAGGAGTCTGACCTCACAATTATCACATTGGTTCCAGGAAAAAAAAAGTATGTCCTATTTTATATTATAATTTCCAGAAATTAGGAAAAGATCCAGGAGGGAGGGAAGAAGAGAATTTGGATTGCAAGATATCAGAAAATGAATATAAAACCTTTTTCTGTATGCAGTTAGGGAAAGATACAATACAATAAATGAATTTTTAAAAAATTCCAGAAATTCACAAAGGCAAGAAGTCACTTTATATTCTGTTGAAATATGAGACAATTTGTTTTACACTGTTTGAGATACAAAATGAAAAAGCAGAGGTTTGAAGGTCACCCATCAATGTGCCTTATTTTTATTTTTTAAATAATCCCTTACCTTCTGTCTTGGAGACAATACTGCATATTGGCTCCAAGGCAGAAGAGTGGTAAGAGCTAGGCAATGGGGGCCAAGTGACTTGCCCAGGGTCACACAGCTGGGAAGTGTCTGAGGCCAGATTTGAACCTAGGACCTCCCGTCTCTAGGCCTAGCTCTCAATCCACTAAGCCACCCAGCTGCCCCCTCCTTATTTTTATAGTAGCTATATTCTTAAACAGTTATGTACAAATCACATTTTTGCAAATGTAATTAGTTTTAAAATTAACCAAAGGAGAGAATCATTCAAAAGAAATTCATGTTGGATACTTTGTGACATGAATAATAATGGCATTGGAAAATAATAAAAAGTGCATGGGATTTAGAGTGAGAAGACTTTAGTTTCAAATTCTACCTCTGCCTCTTACAATAGTGTGTGGCCTTGGGCAAGTCATCTGAGACTCTGAGCTTCAGTCCTTTATTTGCAAAATGAAGGGGGTGTACTAGACAATCTCCAGAAAGCTCTAAATCATATGATCCTAGCCATGTGCTGGTCTTTTTAAAAAGGATTTTTATATATGGTGTGTCCTTTTAAAATTATTATTATTAAATTATATTTTATTTTTACCCAATTACATGTAAAAATGGTTTCCAACATTTTCCTTTTTTTCTTTTTCTTTTTTCTTTTTTAATTTTTATTTGGTCATTTCCAAACACTATTCATTGGAAACAAAGATCATTTTCTTTTCCTCCCCACCCCCTTCCCACCACCTCTCCCATAGCCCACGTGCGATTCCATTGAGTATCACATGTGTTCTTGATTCAAACCCATTTCCATGTTGTTGGTATTTGCATTAGAGTGTTCATTTAGAGTCTCTCCTCAGTCATATCCCCTCCACCCCTGTATTCAAGCAGTTGCTTTTCATCGGTGTTTTTATTCCCACAGTTTATCCTCTGCTTGTGGATAGTTTTTTAGATCCCTGCAGATTGTTCAGGGACATTGCATTGCCACTAATGGAGAAGTCCATCACCTTCGATTGTACCACAGTGTATCAGTCTCTGTGTACAATATTTTCCTGGTTCTGCTCCTTTCGCTCTGCATCACTTCCTGGAGGTTGTTCCAGTCTCTATGGAATTCCTCCACTTTATTATTCCTTTGAGCACAATAGTATTCCATCACCAACATATACCACAATTGGTTCAGTCATTCCCCAATTGAAGGGCATCCCCTCATTTTCCAATTTTTGGCCACCACAAAGAGTGCAGCTATGAATATTCTTGTACAAGTCTTTTTCCTTATTATCTCTTTGGGGTACAAACCCAGCAGTGCTATGGCTGGATCAAAGGGCAGACAGTCTTTTATCACCCTTTGGGCATAGTTCTAAATTGCCATCCAGAATGGTTGGATCAATTCACAACTCCACCTGCAATGAATTAATGTCCCTACTTTGCCACATCCCCTCCAGCATTCATTACTTTCCATAGCTGTCATGTTAGCCAATCTGCTAGGTGTGAGGTGATACCTCAGAATTGTTTTGATTTGCATCTCTCTGATTATAAGAGATTTAGAACACTTTTTTCATGTGCTTATTAATAGTTTTGATTTCTTTGGCTGAGAACTGCCTGTTCATGTCCCTTGCCCATTTATCAATTGGAAAATGGCTTGGATTTTTGTACAATAGATTTAGCTCTTTATAAATTTGAGTAATTAAACCTTTGTCAGAGGTTTTTATGAAGATTTTTTCCCAATTTGTTGTTTCCCTTCTGATTTTAGTTACATTGGTTTTGTTTGTACAAAAGCTTTTTAATTTGATGTAGTCAAAATTATTTATTTTACATTTTGTGATTCTTTCTATGTCTTGCTTGGTTTTAAAGTCTTTCCCTTCCCAAAGGTCTGACATGTATACTATTCTGTGTTTACCCAATTTACTTATGGTTTCCTTCTTTATGTTCAAGTCATTCACCCATTTTGAATTTATCTTGGTGTAGGGTGTGAGGTGTTGATCTATTCCTAGTCTCTCCCACACTGTCCTCCAATTTTCCCAGCAGTTTTTATCAAATAATGGATTTTTGTCCCAAAAGCTGGGCTCTTTGGGTTTGTTATAAATGGTCTTGCTGAGATCATTTACGCCAAGTCTATTCCACTGATCCTCCTTTCTGTCTCTTAGCCAGTACCAAATTGTTTTGATGACCACTGCTTTATAGTATAGTTTGAGATCTGGGACTGCAAGTCCTCCTTCCTTTGCATTTTTTTTCATGATTTCCCTGGATATCCTTGATTCTTTGTTCTTCCAAATGAACTTAGTTATGGTTTTTTCTAATTCAGTATCCAACATTTTTCAAAGAATATTGAGTCTCAAATTCTCTCCCTCCTCACACCCTGCCACCTCTGTTGAGATGGCACACAATCTCATAGATTTTACATGTCGTCATATGAAACATTTTTCCATATTAATCCTTTTATGAAAGGACACTCAAATAGAAATACATTAAGAAAGTGAAAAAAAGTGTGCTTTTGTCTGGATTCAGACAATCAGTTCTTTTTCTCTGGAAGCAGATGGCATTCTTTTTATCTTGAGTCCTTTGGGATAGTTTTAGATCATTGTATTGCTGATAGAATAGCTGTTATTCGCAGTTGTTCATTGTATAGTATCCTGTCACTGTGTATAAAATTCTCCTGGTTCTGCTTATTTCATTCTGCTTCAGTTCTTATAAATCTTTCCAATTTTTTCTGAGCTTGTCATTTCTTAAAGCACAAGAGTATTCCATTCTCAGCCATTCCCAATTGATGTGTATCTCCTCACTATCTAAATCTTTGCTCTCACAAAAAGAGCTACTTTAAATATTTTTGTACATATAGGTCCTCTTTTTAAAAAAATTAATCTCTTTGTGATATAAGCCTAATAATGGTATTGCTGGTACTGTTTTAAAGCCCATTGGCCATAGATCCAAATTGCTCTTCTAAATGGTTGACTCAGTTCATAACTCTCCCAACAATGTATTCATATGCCAACTTTCCCATATCCCTACTAAGTTTTGTATTTTTCCTTTTCTGTCATAATAGCCAATTTGATAGGTGTGGGATGGTATCTCAGAGTTGTTTAAAATTTTATTTTTCTAAGTAATAGTGATTTAGAATATTGTTTTGGCATGACTATAGAGGACTTCAATTACTTTGTTTGAGAATTGCCTGTTCATATCCTTTGACCATTTATCAACTGAAGAATGACTTATATTCTTATATATTTAAATCATTTCTCTATATATTTGAAAAATTAGGTCTTTAATGGAGAGACTTGTAAAAAAATTTTGTATCCTCATGATTGCTGTGTATATTTTCCATCCTATTTCCCCTGTTTAATTTCTAATCTCTGCCTCCCCCAATTTGTCCTTTTTTTTAATCAGCCCTATTTCCTCCTACTTTCCTTCCTATATCCAAATAACTTTCTATACCCAATTGATTGTATGTGTTCTTCCCTAATTGAGCCAATTCCGAGGAGAGTAAGGTTCACATGTTCTCCTCCCCAACTTTCCCATCTTCCCCTCCATTGTAAAAGTTCTTTCATGTCTCTTACGTTCAATAATTCATCCCATTCTATTTTCCTCTTCCCCTTCCTCCTAAAGCATTCCTTTTTCTCATGCCTTAATCTTATTTTATTTTTTATATCCTTCCATCATATTCAACTCATTTCCTGGCCTTCAATCTATGTATACTCCTTTTAATTGTCCTAATAAAGACAGAGTTCTTTGGAGTTACAAGAATCATCTCCCCATCTAGGGATATACACAGTTTAATATGAATGTCTTTTGATTTCTCTTTCTTGTTTACCTTTTTATGATTCTCTTGAGTCTTGTATTTAAGAGTCAGATTTTCCATTCAGCTCTGGTCTTTTCATCAGGAATGTTTAAAAGCCCTCTATTTAATTGAATATACATTTTCCCCCCTGAAGGATTATGCTCAGTTTTTTGGGTAAGTGATTCTTCATTGAAGTTCTAGCTCCTTTGCCCTCTAGATTATTTTATTCCAGAACCTCTGATCCTTTAATTGTGGAAGTTGCAAAGTCTTGTGTTATCCTGATTGTTGTTCCATGATATTTGAATTGTTTCTTTTTGGCTGCTTGCAATATTTTCTCCTTGACCTGGGAATTCTTGAATTTGGCTATAATATTCCTGGAAGTTTTCCTTTTGCAATTTCTTTCATGAGGTGATTGGTGGATTCTTTCCATTTCTACTTTGCCCTCTGGTTCTAGAATATCAGGGCAGTTTTCCTTGATAATTTCTTGAAAGATAATGTCTAAGCTTTTTTTTTTATCATGGTTTTCAGGTAGACAAATAATTCTAAGATGATCTTTCCTGTATTTATTTCCCAATCCAGTTGTTTTTCCAATGAGATATTTTAGATTTCTTCTACTTTTTTATTCTTTTGATTTTGTTTGATTATTTCTTGATGTATAATGGAGTCGTTAGCTTCCAATTGCTGGATTTTGATTTTTAAGGCATTAAAAAAAAAACAAAACCTTACCTTCTGTCTTGGAATCAATACTATGTATTGGTTCCAAGGCAGAAGAGTGGTAAGGGCTGGACAATGGGGGTCAAGTGACTTGCCCAGAGTCATACAGCTGGGAAGTGTCTGAGGCCATATTTGAACCTAGGACCTCCCGCCTCTAGGCCTGGCTCTCTATCCACTAAGCTACCCAGCTGCCCCCTTTAAGGCATTTTCTTGAGTGAGCTTTTGTACCTACTTTTTCCTCTGGCCAATTCTACTTTTTATTTTTATTTTTAAAAATTAATTTATTTAGTCATTTTAGAACATTATGCTTTGGTTACAATAATCACATTATTTCCCTCCCTCCACTCCACCCACCCTTCCCACAGTTGATGCGCAATTTTATTGGGTATTACTTGTGTCCTTCCATGTTGTTAGTGTTTGTATTAGGATGTTCATTTAGAGTATATATCCCCAACCATATCCCCCTTGACTCATGTAATCAAGCAGTTGTTTTCCTTCTGTGTTTTAACTCCCACAGTTTTTCCTCTGAATGTGGATAGTGGTTTTTCTCATAGATTCCTCCAAGTTGTTCAGGATCACTGCATTGCCGCTAATGGAGAAGTCCATTACACTTGATTGTACCACAGTGTGTCAGTCTCTGTGTATAATGTTCTCCTGGTTCTGCTCCTTTCATTCTGCATCAATTCCTGAAGGTCATTCCAGTTCCCATGGAATTCCTCCAGTTCGTTATTCCTTTGAGCACAATAGTATTCCATCACCAACATATACCACAATTGGTTCAGTCATTCCCCAATTGAAGGGCATCCCCTCATTTTCCAATTTTTTTGCCACCACAAAGAGTGCAGCTATGAATATTCTTGTACAAGTCTTTTTCCTTATTATCTCTTTGGGGTACAAACCCAGCAGTGCTATGGCTGGATCAAAGGGCAGACATTTTTTATCGCCCTTTAGGCATAGTTCCAAATTGCTGTCCAGAATGGTTGGATCAATTCACCACCAGCAATGAATTAGTGTCCCTACTTTGCCACATCCCCTCCAGCATTCATTACTTTCCATAGCTGTCATGTTAGCCAATCTGCTAGGTGTGAGGTGATACCTCAGAATTGTTTTGATTTGCATCTCTCTGATTATAAGAGATGTAGAGCACTTCTTCATGTGCTTATTAATAGTTTTGATTTCCTTAACTGAAAATTGCCTATTCATGTCCCTTGCCCATTTATCAATTGGAGAATGGCTTGATTTTTTTGTACAATTGGTTTTAATTCTACTTTTTAAAGAGTTTTTTCCTCAGTGAATTTTTGCTTCTCTTTTACCATAGAGCCAATTCTTCTTTTTAAGAAGTTATCCTCTTCTTTTGGATTTTTGTGCCTCTTTTACTAATTGGTCTATTCTGTTTTTTAATGTGTTAAATTTTTTAGGTTTTTTTTTTATGTGACTCCTTTACCAAGCTGACTCTTTTCCCTCTAATAATTTTCTTGTATCACTTATTTCCTTTTCCAATTTTCTTCTACCTATCTTATTTGTTTTTTTAAATTCTTTTGGAGCTCTGCCATTCATTCTTTTTGGGCTCTATAGCAATTCCTGTTTTTCTTGGAGGCTTTGTATGCAGCAGTATTGACTTTGTTGTCTTCTGAGTTTGCATTTTGGTCTTCCTTGTTACCAAAAATAACTTTCTATATTGAGTTTCTTTTTGTTGTTGTTGTTTGCTCATTTTCCAGTCCATTTCTCTTCTTTTAATTAAAAAAAAACTGTTAAAATTGGACTCTGTAATTGTCATGAAGGGAGAAAACTTCAGGTTCTTTGTGTAGCTGTATACAAAATTGGCTCTGGAGATCTATCTATTTTCAGTTCTTCCAGGATGGTATGATGTAAGGAGAGTTGTGTTTAAAGATCTTGTACCTAGAGCCAGCAAAGAACCCCTTGTAATTTCCTTCTAAATGGTTGTCTGAGCTCCTTACTCTCTGTAGCTGAGACTTCAAGTAGACTTTGCTGATGCTAGCTGTGCCCTAGGCCTGTGACCACAGTGGGGTCTGTCCTGGTGTGTTGCACTCCATTTCCATCCTGTACACTAGAGCCCTCATGCTGGCCTTCTAAGTCATTTTGGGCTGAAAAATTGTTTCACTTTGTCTTTTTGTGGATTATGCTGCTCTAGAATATATTCTGAGGTGTTATGTCATAGTTTTTTGGAGGCTAATTTGGCAGAGATCAAATGGGGACATGTATCTTCACTCTCATCTTGGCTCTGCTCCCAGAGTTTTCTTTATCCTCATTTTTATAAATGAAGAAATTGTGGTCACACCATTACTATGTAAAGGAGAATTTGAACCCAGAACTTGTTCTAAGTCTTGCCCTCTATTTATTAGATCATAATGCTATTCAAAAAAGTTACTCAGTCCCAGACTGGGTGGGCCTTCTATAAACTTCTAATCCCTCCCAGACTCAAGTTCCTTCAGGCTTGGCCTAACCTGACCATTCTGACTCCTTCTGTGTTGGCAATGACCCCAGGCCACGATAGCATTCCTTTTCACTTCCAAGAGTGTTTAAAAAATCCTTACCTTTTGACTTAATATCAATTCTAAGACAGAAGAATGGTAAAGGCTAGGCTATTTGGGTAAGTGACTTATCCAAGGTCACACAGGAAGTATACGGGGCCAGATCTGAACCTAAGTTCTCTTGACTCCAGGCCTCGTGTTCTATCCACTGTGATATCTATCTGTCCCTTTGTAAATTTCTAGTCACTCCTAGGCTCAAATTCTTTCAGGCCTGGCCTAATTCAACCATTCTTCCCCTGTGTTGGGAATGACTCCAGGTAAGGGTAGTATTCCTTCCCACTTCCTGGAGTGTCAAATTTAGGATTTGCCTAACTGGGATCTCTTGACCACTGGTTTATTTTTCCTATTCCAAGCTTATTATCAGTTATTCAGGACTGATGGTCTGATGGACTTCTGGTGTGGTTTCCTGTGTCTTCCCTTTTTATCTCTTGAATTCCTACCCATCCTGTTAAGTCCAACTCAAATATCTCTACCAGCGATTCTTCCCAGGACTTGTGGATGACAATTTTCCTGCCAGGACTTAAAAGACTACTTTGCTTGTCCTTCTGTGGTGTAGAGATGAAGATAGGACTGAACCTATGATTTCACTGATCCTTGATGAGGAAAGTCTTTCTACCAATGCAGATGGGCACCTTCTTTGTAATTTATAATCTTTTTTTTGCTATTATTATTTTATTGCAAAGGTAAGGATATTAGATTATAAATGATATTGATGAAGCCAAAAGCAATAAATCAATGAGTATTTAGGGAGGCTGACTTAATGTCTAGATCAAGTTTCCTCTGATTCAGTGAACTACAGATCCAGATGTGCTGGCGTTGAGGAAGACCAAGAGTTGTTCCATTTTTTTCCGTCTTGTCACCTGTAATCAGTCCTTGTAAACATTTGGGAAAGAAAACCTTAACTGAATTTTAAAATTGTTGTTGGACATCTCCCCTGGATGTCCTTCTGCCAGTCAGCACCTCACACCCAAAACCTCTAAAACTGAATTAATCTTTCCCACTAAGCCTATCCTTCCTTGTGACTTCCCTGTTTCCAATGATGGTATCACCATTCTCCATAAATTACTCTAAGGAACTTGTCCCGAGTCACAGAGTCATTCTACATCAGAGGTGGACCCAGTCTCTCTGATTTCAAGGTTTGTTCTTCATTTATTATACCATGTTGTTTGTTAACATTGTATGGTTTAGTTATCTCTGTATGTGTCATCTCCTTCCTAGACTGGGAACTCCAAACTTATTTCAATGAATTGCCCTCACTGCTGACTTAGGTCTGAAAAGGAGACTCGGAAGCAAATGTTACGTGCTACATTTTTGCTTTCCCTTTTTGGTGTGGAGAATTTGGAGTTGGACTTTATTGGGCTGACCAGGTCCCAAATGAGTAATGGAAGAGTTGGGCATAGCAGAAAGAGGCCTGGATATGTAGTCCAAGGACCTGAGTTTGAATACTAATTGCCACTTAAACTGTGACTTTGGACATGTTTCAGCTTCAATTCCCTCCAATCTAAATGAGATCCCTTTAACTCTGAGTCTTAATATCTCTGGGTCTATAAGCGGTAGTCAGTAGCTCAGATCTCTTTTGATTCCTAGTCACTTTGCCATATAATTTCCAAAAAATATATTATCTTTACTTGGTCCATGAATCATGAAAAGAAAGGGCTCAGTCCCCTATTTAAGCTGGAAGAGCAGTCACCAACCCTATTCTCCTAGAGAGTTCTGGACTCTTTCCTGAGAAATCTCCCAAGCATAGCCCTTTCCTAGGCCCAGAGCTAGGAGATGCTCTCCAGGGTTCTGAACCCTCCTTTGGAATTAATGTTCAGTAAAGAGCATTTTAGCTTCTAAGGAAGCTTCAATGGCAGATGACACATTGTCAGTTGGGAAGAGGCAGGCCTTTACCTAATCACACTGTCAGTCCTCTTTAAGGCAGGCTTCAGGCTTTATGCATTCAATTAAGTTCAACAAACATTCATTATGAAGCTATCTGTGCCAGACAGACCCAAAGACAGAACACAATCCCTGACCTCATGGAGTTTATTATCTTATAGTGTGGCTACAATAAATAGGTACACAAATAATTGAAACAAGATAAGGTTCAAGGGAGAAATTCAGACAAAAGGCTCTAAGGAAATTTGCAGAAGGAAAGAACATTTTCTGCTGGGGAAAGAGGAAGGGAAAGCAGGGGGGAAGGTTTTCTGAAAAAAGGTAGCATTTGAGATTAGCCTCAAAGGGAGAGAAGGATTTCAGCTAGTCCTGATGCAAAGGGAGTGAATTCTAGCCAGAGTTGAAGACCTATGTGATTAAAGAGAGGCAAGAAAGGACATTGATGAGGATAAAGAAATAATAATCCTATTGGTCTGGAATGCAAAGTGAATGAATGGAGAATAGTATGAGATAAGACTTGAAGGACTGGAATTAGTTTATGGATAGCCTTGAAAGCCAGAGTTGGAAGTTTCTACTTCATTAACTAGACAGGTTTTTGGTTTGAGGAATGATATAGAAAATTATTTTAGTAATAACACGAAGGGAAGATGAGATTGGAGAGAAACTACAGTCAGGAAGGCAAGTTAGGAGGAATTAGTATAGTCTAGACAAGTTACCTAGTGTGGTGGGGGGAGGATAAAAATATATTGTGGTGTTTGAATCAAGAGAGTAAGGAAGAAGTTGAGTTTGAGATGCTAACTAGGAAGAGACATCCATCTAGCAGATGGTTGGAGTTATAGGTCTAAAGCTTAGAGCAAAGCTTTGAGTTGGAGATAATAATTTTGGGATCCATTTGAAAAGAGGTTAGGGATATGGAAATGTTGGTGTGATCAATAAGGGACAGAGTGTAGAAAGAGAAGAAAAATCATTAGGTAAAGCTTTGAGGAACAACAGTAAAGGAAACAGAAAGAGAATGGAATCTAAGTTCCTTAAAGGAAGCAATTATTTCTTCTTATCCTTGTAACCCCAATATCTATTACAGTTCATTTCATATAGAAAGAACATAGTAAGACAAGCACAAATCATTACAATAATAAGGGTAAAGTTCTCTGGGATGGTTGAGAGGCACGAGGGCAGAAAGATTAGAAGATATTGCAAGGGCAAAGGTACAGGAAAAAAAAGTGCAGGGAGTGTCCAGGGAGCAGAGCGATGTTCAATTTGTCTGGGGCAGATATTACAAAAAGGGGAGTAATAGGACATAAGGCTAAAAATTCCCAAGACCACATGCCCTATTCCTATTTAGCGGCTAATATTACACAATAAATATAATATAAGACATAATAGAAAAAAAACATAACTCCAGTTCGTAGAGGGCTTTGAAAACTACTCAAAGGAGACACAATTTTATTTGTGTAAGCAATAGGGAAACATGGAAGGGCTTTTGAGCAGAAGAGGGGAGCAAACATGTGTACATGAGAAAGTAATCCTGGTGAAGTCAGGATCAGTAGTTTTAAACTTTATTAGGTAGATAAACCCATTGAATTTGAACATGATGATGATAATAATGATGGTGAAGATGAGGACTATAACTCATTTCTATGAAGTGCCTTAATGTTTACAAAACAATCTGTATAGTAGGTCGTGCTGAATGTCATCATCTCTATCATGGAAGGAATATGTCCTTACTCTGAAAGTTGCTTAGGATATGACAAAGTCATTGTATTGATTAGGCACAAGTCATTGCAAGGAGAACTGGTTTGATCAAAGAGTTTGAAAGTACAGAAAAGTCTGCATACAAATTATGCAGTGCGTCCCAATAGTCTCCAAGACTTTTAATCTTTAATAACTTTACAAATATAAATTCATAAGACTTACAAATGGCAAGATTTGAAAGATCAGTTATTTGAAATGTTAAAATGCTGATGCTTCTGCTATAATTTATCACCACCATCTTATACTATATATCACTCTATTATTATTAAAATTAAAAATTTATTACTAAAAATTCATAAGTCTAAGTAATATAAAATACATTTTAATAATTATGTTTCAAATGATGTTTTCTGAAAGTCTGCAGATTTTACATTGCTGAAATTATCAAAACTCAAAATGTACTAAGACTTTTGGGACATGCTGTATAACATAAGGAAGGAAGGGAATAATAAGGAAATGTCCTCATGCATTCATGAAAAGGAAGAGGGGAGCAGTCCCTTCTAGCATGTGTACCATAGGTTCACCAATATGGCTCTAGGTCAATTGCTTTATTCCACTGTACCAAGAAGCTGCTTATGTATAATGTAATAAACATAATGTAATATAATAAGTATAATATAATAAATATGATATAATATACAATGCAATGTAATATAATATACATATATAAGCTAGAATGAGTAGACAGAAAAAGATGACTACAACCAATATTCCATATTAGGCAAGATTTTCAACATATATACAGCACATTTTCTTAAGACACTTTGGTTATATATTTCACCATTGGCTGCTTACAGAGAGAGGAAACTAGTCTGTGCAATATTGTGCCTCACAAGGAAGCCTTAGTCATCTAATTTTTAAGCAGGCAGAAATAGCCTTTGCCTTTTTTGACTCAAGGCCCATAAAAGAGGGTCTGGAGAGTCCACCTTGCTTCCACACCATTTTACAGATGGGAAAATTAAGACTTCAGTGAAATGGAGTTATAGCCCAAGGTCACCCAACCAGTAAGTTAACAGATAGAACAAACAATGTAGGTTGAGGCTGGATTGTGAAGGGCTTCAAATACCAGGGGAAAGAGTTTGAACTCTATTTAGTAGACAATAGGGACACATTTTTCCCAGAAGACTCTGTCTCTGGTCTCCTCACTCAAAGTCGAACAGGCTTTTCATTAGGCTATTATGCCTCTCTACTGAGGAATGTCATGAAATGATAACGTAGTCATAGAATACCGGAGTTGAAGGGGGCATCAGGTCATGTAGCCCAACCCCTATCTGAAGAGGAATATGCTTTACAGATTCACTCAAAGTGGTCCCTCAGCCTCTGTGTGAACACTTTCAAAGATGAAGAGCTCACTACCACTAGAGGTGGTCCATTTCATCGTTTCTCTAATCAGCTGTTTTCCATTAAGTTCTAATCTCAAGGACAATTACCAGAAATACAAATCAAACATCTGACCCAGAATCATGCCCATGCCCAGGTTTCATCACTGCTCTGTCTTCTCAGTTTATTTCCAGTGACTGCAAAAAGCAAAAGGTAAAAAGCATCAGCGTTCTTGTTATTCCTTCTTCTTTTCCCCAAACAAACACCACATTGAACCCGAAGCCTATTTTTTGGGGAGGAGTGGGGCATGGGGTGAGAGGATAAGAGATATAACTAAACAGCTGTTACATTTCTTAGAAAGTCTGGGCACCACACTTCAGGAAAGATATTGTTAAGCTGAAAATCATTGAGGAAGGCAACCAGCATGGAAGGTTCTCCAAGTCCATGATATCTGAAAAGCATTGGAAGGAACTGGGACGGTGTAGCCTGGACAAGAGAAGGCTGAGGGAGTGTGTGTGTGTGTATGTGTGTGTGTGTGTGAGAGAGAGAGAGAGAGATAGCTGTCATCAGGTGTGAAAGTTTTTGTGGAAAAGGGATTAGACTATTTGCCCTCAGAGAGCAGAAGTAGGAATAATGGCTGAAAGATGCCAAGAGACAAGTTTAAGTTTGTATAATGATATATTCAAATACATCATTATATAGGAATATAATTATATATTTATATATCCAAATGTATTATTATATATGAATATAATTATATATTTACATATAATTATAATATCCTTATAATTAAGGCTGTGCCAAAGTGGAAGGGGCTGCCCCTTTCCTGAATGAGCTCTCTGTCCCTGGAGGACTTCAAGCAAAGGCTAGATGACCACCTGTTGGTTGTACTATAGCCAGAATCCTTTTTGGGGAAGGGGTCTGACTAACTGGCCAGTGAGGCCCTTCCTAGCTGAACTTCTGAAATATTGTGAAGTCAGTTCTTCCTTATGTTAAATCCAAATCATCTGTCTGTGCTTCCTTCCCTTGTCCTCAAGTCCTATTTTTGCCCTCTGGGGTCTAGAAGAATAAGTGTGCTCCGTCTCCTCTAGGAAACCCTAGAGAAACTGGAAAACAGTGATGGTGGCCCTTGATGAGGAGGGCAATGACAGTTGGTAATGGTTCACATGGGAACTCTTTTATTCCCAGTGTCAGCTGCTGGGCTGTGGCTGTGAGGGCTAAGCAGGGCCAGAGCTCCCCAGGGGCCAAGGGCAGGTAATTGGCAGAACATTGATTCTGAGGCCACGGTGGGAACAGTCCCAGAGCGGGTAAGAGGATGAATGAAGCAAAGCTAATGATCTGGAACAGCTGTGACATTCCCATGCTGCCCAAGGCCCCAACGGCAGCCCTGACCTGAGAGGCTGGTGTGGGCAGGGTGGGTGGGAGGAGGAGTGAGCATCCTTGACTGGGCATTGTGTTTAGGGGGGGTGAGGGTGAGGGTGCAGGAGATCTAGCTCCAGCTAGAAGGGAACCTCTGCTTTGAGGGATGGAGAGGCATGTCCTCTACCCTCAGAAAGACCTCAGGCGAGGTGGGAGACCCAAAGTTAGATGGGAGCCCCAGGAGGCATGGTTTTTTCAGTTGAAGGAAGACACAATGCTTCATCTGCAGAATTAAAGAGAGGGGGAACACCACAGCTGTCTTCAAGTATCTGAAGGACTGTCATGTGAAGAGGGATTAGGCTTTTTCTGCTTGGCCCCAGAGAGCAGCAATGGATGGAATTTGCAAAGAAATGAATTTAAGCTTGAAGTTAAGAAAAATGTCCTACTAATGAGAACTACCTCAAAATACAATGGATATAGTAGGCTCCTGCTCACTGGAGATCAGCATGCCAAGACCATGCTTGTAGGGTATGTCATAGAGGGAATAATGAGGAAATAAGAATAACAATGAGGAAAAGGAGGCAGTGTAGTAGAGTGGAAAGATCCCTTCCTCTGAAGTCAGAAGATTCAAGTTCAAGTCTCACCTCCTACCCTTAATATTTATTTAGTTTCAGGCAAAATTTGTTAACCTTTATGGGAAAGAAGGAAGGAAACAAGCATTTATTAAGTACCTACTTATGTTCCAAGCACTGTACCATGCACTTGACAAATATCTCCTTTGATCCTCACAACAGTGCTAGTACTGCCATTATCCCCATTTTACAGATGAGGAAACTGAATCAGACAGAGGTGAAGTGACATGCCTAGGGTCATATAGCAAGTAAATGTATGGATCGGTTTCCTTATTTGTAAAGTGAGGGAGTTGCAGTAGATGGACTCCTTTTGTTTTTTAAATGCTTACCTTGTTTTATTTTATTTTTTTAAACCCTTATCTTCCAGTCTTGTAATCAATACTGGGTGTTGATTCCAAGGCAGAAGAGCTATAAGGGCTAGGCAATGGGGGTTAAGTGACTTGCCCAGGGTCAGACAGCTAGGAAGTGTTTGAGATGAGATTTGAACCCAAGACCTCCTGTCTCTGGGCCTGGCTCTCAATCCACTGAACAACCCAGCTGCACCATCTTATTTTAGAATCAATACCAAGTATGGATTCCAAGGCAGAAGAGCAAGTCAAGTGACTTGCCCAAGGCTACACAGCTAGGAAGTATCTGAGGCCACATTCGAACCCAGGATCTCCTATCTCCTGGTCTGACTCTTAATCCAATGAGCCTCCAAGATGCCCCTAGAGTCCCTTTCTGAAATATTTTGGGATCCTGACTAGCCCTGGTCCAATCTAGACAGGGGAGACCATAAGTTGACTTCAGAAAGGAGGTTTGAGGATCATCAGATATTTTCAGATTAACATCTCATTAGAAGACAGAACAGAAGACTGGTTTCAGTGTACTATGGGAAACTCCAGTATCTTTGTCTAGAAAACTATATAGACAATATTAGCCCATGAAGAGTCCACCACAATGCAATAAAAATAGGAATGGCTTAACTGCTCCCTGGGGTCCTTTCTAGCTCTGAGCTTCTATGATTCTAATCTTTTCAACTTTGCATCTACTTGACCCCAAATCTCCCTTCTCCATCCTCTCTCATCAATTTTCTTGTTCCAAAACGGTCATTTCAAAGTTGGAGAGATCTTAGATATTACCTAGTCCAGCCCTCTCATCTCTCTGTCCTTTCTCAGTCAGAGTCAATCTTTGTCTTTCTCTGTCTCAGCCTTAGTAACTGGGCCATCTTAACCCCAGCCTGAGTCCCAGACCTGGCCTCCGACCAATCCCAGATCCATAATACGGTCTAACCCCTGACCCTGGCCTGAACCCCAACCCTGTCTCCAGTCTAATCCTAGGCTGAACCCTTGACTAGCTCCAAATACATGGAAACTCACAGATACAAACACCCACCCACACCCCAATATACCCTCTCTTTGGAAGTCTCTCCAAGCCTTCTTGATTTTACATTCTATACATATGGCGTATTGAGTCTTCCTCCCTAGTGGTCCAAACAAAAAATGAATGGCCACCCACTAGCTTGTAAGCGCCTTGGAGTCAAGGACTATTTCATTTTCCTCTCGAAATCCCTAGCACCTTACACAATTTCTTGTTGGACTGAATCACTGAAGATATTGTAGAGGGATTTTCAGTCAGGTCCAGTTTGGGTTAGATGGTTTCTGAGTTCTCTTCCAAGTCAGAGATTCTCTGAAGTCAATTGCATACTTCTGGTTCTCAGTTTTCATCTTCATGGAAGTGGGGGTAATTATCCTCACTCTCACACCCTTGTAGAGTTTCTGTAAAGGAAATGCTTTGGATTATTTCTCTGTTCACAAAATGTACCGAATTTCAGTTTCCCAATTTTGTAGCCCCTACAAGTCAACACTCAACCCAATGCATTCCCCCTGACTCAAGGATTCTGGGTCCAGAAATGGCGGAAGCCTGGGTTTGTTATAAGTTCTAAAGATGAACCTAAATGGCTTTATAAAATCACAGATTCTCAATCTGAAGATAATATTTAGGGTGCAGCAGAAAGACCACTAAACAGGAGATCAGGAGAGATGAGTTCAAATCTCAGCTTTTATACTTATTAGCTGTATGACCCCTGGCAAGTCTCTTTGAATTTTAGTTTTTCTTACCTACACAATGAGGGTGATAATGAAACTTATTATGCTGTGAAGCTCAAATGAATATAACCCTATTTAAAGTCTTTTGTGAACCTTAAAGCACTACAGAAATAACATTTATTGTTATTATCTAGTCCAACCCATCCCTTAATAAGCATCCTCTCCACAGCATGCAGCCTCTGCTTAAAGGCCCCAGTGATGGGAGAAGAATTCTTTCTACAGCAGCCCATTAAGACTTTGGGACAACTTTCTGTGTTCCAAATTTTTTTCCTTAAACTGAGTTTAAATCAGCCTCTCTGCCTCTGTCAATGTATAGAGTACTAGGTAGAGTCAGGAGGACCTGAGTTCAAATCTGCTTTCAGACACTTCCTAGCTGTATATGACCCTGGACAAGTCACTTAACCTCTGATTTTGACAAAAGGATCCACTGGAGATGGGAATGGCAAACCATTCCAATGTCCTTGCTAAGAAAACCCTTTTGATAGCTATAGTCCATGGGATCACAAAGAGCTGAAAACAACCGAATGACTAAACAGCAACACCCCATTCATTGACTTACCTGGCTGCCCCTTCACTGTAAGTACTGGGACTATTTAATTTGGAGAAAGACTTAAGGAGGACATGACAACTGTCTTCAAGGGACTGCCATGTGGTAGAGGGACTGGACATCTGGCTGACCCTAGAGGTCAGAACTAGGGATGACAGAGGCAGAGAGGCTGATTTAAACTCAGTTTAAGGAAAATTTTTGGAACACAGAGAGTTGTCCCAAAGTCTTAATGGGCTGCTATAGAAAGAGGATGAATTCTCCCAGGACTTGATTTCAAGTCCCCTTCCCACATTGATGATTTCCCACTGAGTGAGCTCCACCTTATTAATGTCCTCTCTCAGATGTGGCATCCAGGACTGAACCAACTACTCGAGCTTCAGTCAGACCAGAAGACAATGGTACAGTAAGAAAACAATCAAATGTTATGTTTCTGTAAATTCAGACTGAGGTTGGGAGGAAAGGGTTTCATTCATTCTAGTCCCTTCTTGGAACACAAACCCAGTTCTGAGACATGAGGAAGATCTGAGAATTAGAGGAAATGAAAAGAGAAAATGTATTTGGCAGTGCCAATGAGAGCAACTGAGGTTAGTAGTAAGGCAGAATTTCTCCAGACTAGAGTAAGAATCGTTTCCAGGTCCCTTCTTCATTCCTGCCTGATTTCTGGGCTACAAGTTTTGTGGAGCCAGGGTATAGATTGGAGTTCTAGTAGCTCTGGGACTGGCAACAGCTGAGGCTAGTCCCAACTTTCATCAGCCTCTTAACCTTGGAGGAAAAGTCCCCTCCCAAATGCCTCTTTTTTGGCTTATGTAATAATGCAAATATCTCCACTGAGTTATAAGCACACACACACACACACACACACACACACACACACACACACACACACACACACACACACACACACACACACACACACTGTGACAGAGAGCCCTCTGAACTGGAGACACCAGGAGACTGGGTGAGGCAGCTTTGGATAGTGAAACAAACATTGAACTGGGAGGCAGAGGACCTGGGTTCTGGCCAAACTTTTTCCCGTCCCACCTCTCTATGCTTAAATTTCCTCCTTTCTAAAATGAGGGAGTTAGAAAAGATGGCCACTATTGCTTTTTGGCCTATTAAGGCCAGGATCAAGTGAGAAAACATTCCTCTGTCCTATTACTAGGTAGGCTGAGTGGGACAAGCCAGGGTTGGGGGAGGGTGTAGACTGCTGTCCCCATAAGCCACCCTGATTGCTCCAGGAAGCCAGGTCACTAAGCTGTTCCCAGCACCCCCACCCCCATCTCAAGCCTTGGGGAAGGCTCAAAGAGAAAGGTTATATTGGCTCACTGCATCTCTCTCCCTACTATCTCTCATAGAACTCAGGAGCCTTTCTTCCCAATCTTCCTTCCTGTGCAGGGGAGAAAGAGGAGGAGGAGGTAGAATAGACAGAGGAGAAAGAGGAAAAAACAAGAGCAGGAACATAGATCTATCTGAAGCTGCCCCACTGGCACAGTCTCATTAGAAGACCAGGAGGAAAAGGGCAAGAGGAGAAAAATAAGGACACTTGCTACCTATTGGGACATTGAACAAATCAATTCCCTTCCTTAAATCTCCATTTCTTTATAACATAAGGAAGGTGAACTGGATGAGTTCTATGGACCCTTCCAACTCTTAATCCTATGACCCTGTGAACCAGAGGAAAGGAGAATGAGAAGCCACAAAAAGAAAGGACAAGATAGGTCAGACTGATGGGATCTTCTCCCCAGTAGTTAATTAGCCCCTTGGATATTTCCATATTCTTGTGTTGTCTCTCATCCTCCTTCATTACCCTACAACTGTTCTCCATTCTCTGAGGGTTGGAGGGGGTCAGTGAGTAGAGAGAAACGATTAAGGAGATTATAACTGAACTGAAGACCTTTCTGAGGAGAAAGCCATCATCTACCATGTCTTAGGACCACTTTGGATAAGTTGTCCTCTCTAGATCTATGCCTCTGAGCAGGGTGGTCCCTAGACCAGATTTGCTTTTTAAAGCACACCATGTCTCTCATTCAGTCCCTCCTAGGGCCTAACAATCTTCCTTGCTATTAAAACTGGAAATGGTTTGACATTTCCTTCTTAAGGCAAGCAGAAGTTAACTTACTTGCTCAGGATCACCTATCTAGTAAGGGTTGGATGACAAATTTGAACTCAAGTCTTCCGGACTCCAACCCATTGAGCAATCTGGCTACTCTGATTCATCCTTACCTTAGCAGAAATCCCCTTTAACACTTAATACCTAACAAGTGGGTACTAACCTTCACTGCAGCGATCTGCATTGACAGAAAACCCACCCAATTGTTTACTTAGCCCCTTGGGCTTTTGGATAACTTTGATTAGTAGGAAGTTTTCCTTGATACTGAACCTAAAAGTGTTTGTTTCTCTGCCATTTAAGTGGCATTGATCTAAATCACCCATCCTTGCACTTGCTCTTTGTTCCAGGGGTCCAAAACATCCATCTTCTCCTTGCCCTCAGCTGACAAGGGGAAAGCATCCAATTTAAGCAGGACCTGCACTCAGGGTATTTACATTTTGAAAGAGGAGCTTCTGAACTCCAATGAATATCTATTTGCTGGAATAGAGAAGTGAAGATCTTTGGAGCAGAGAAGCCTTCCTGTATGTACCACTTCCCCAGCATCCTTCTCTACTCTTGGCGTCATTCCCACCCTCCCTCCCCATCAGAAGAACATAGGTCAGCCAATTTGCTTGGCCACTTCTGAAAGGCTGCCAACCCCTGACTTACCCTGCCTGTGTTTTTGTGTCACATTTATTGTTCTGTGTGCTTGTGCCTCGTGAGGCTCCCTGAGATGAGCCCAGCCCCCTCCTAGGCCTGGGCTGCTGTAGACTCCACACGAGGAGAGGGTGTGTGTATGTGTGTGTGTATGTGTGTATCTATATGGTGGGTTGTCTTCTTAGGCTAGTTTTCCCTTGGGATTTGGGAAAAGTCCCTGACTCCTTGATTGCCACCTTCTCCCACCCTCCCCCAACAGCCCTAGGGTACAGACATTGGGGGAGTTCTCTAAGTCTCTGTATTAGCACTCTTTTTCTCTCAATATTCTACCCTCTTTCTGTCTGACATCTCTCTCTCTCTCTCTCTCTCTCTCTCTCTCTCTCTCTCTCTCTCTCTCTCTCTCTCTCTCTCTCTCTCTCTCTCTCTCTCTCTCTCCCCGTCCTTCTCCTTCTTCCTTTCCCTCTCCCTCTCCCTCTCTGTCTCTTTTCTCTCTGTGTCCTCCCTCTCTCCCGGCCTTTCCTCCCTCCCTTTTTCCCTCCCTCTGCATTATCAGACCTGCTCCGGCATCCGTCTTCTCGCTAAGCCGAACCCCCTCAGGGAGCTGAGTGGAGCAAGCAGCAGAGAGGAAGGAGGCCGAGGGAGCGGAGAGCAGCCAGCGAGGAGCGCTGTCCGGGAGAGGCCGGGAGAAGGCGGACAGAACGGAGCCGGGCCGGGCCGAGCCGAGCCGGGCCGGGCCGGGCCAGGCTCGGGAAGGGGAGGGCAGCCCCCTCCTCTCCCCTCCCTTCCTCTCTTCTCTTCCCAAGCCTTCCCCTCCCCTCTGCAGCCCCGCCCCTGCCTTCCCCTCAGGGCCCCGCCCCTCCCCCCTGGGGCTGAGTGGCCCCGCCCGGGCCGGGCCGGGCGCCGGAGGATGAGGAGCGATGGGGCAGGCGTGCGGCCACTCCATCCTGTGCCGGAGCCAGCAGTGCCCGGCGCGGCCCGGGGAGCCCGAGCCGTGAGTGTCCGCGGCCAGGGGCTGAACAGGGGTGGCTGGGGAGGGCAGCGGCTGTGGGGGACACGAGTGTTGGGACAGCCGGGGGGAGGGGAGGCTCCGGGGATCTGAGGTGTGGGAGCTGGTATGTGTGTGCCGGGTATCAAGAGCCGAGAGTCTTGAGTCCGGGCTGAGTCTAGAGTGGGTGTGAGGGGGTCCGCCGAAGGGGTGGGGCTGAACCAGGAGTGTTGGTGGGCCGGGGGCCGAGCCCAGAGAGACCCGAGAAGAGGGAGGTGGTGGCTGATCCAGGAGTGTCAGCGGGGACGCGGGGCTCCGACTCGGGAATGGGGACGACGTGCGATCCAAGCGGGAACGGGAATGGGTCGGAAGAGAAACCGAGGAAGGATGGGGAATCTGCCTAGTGGACCAGAGCTGGGGGACGCAGTGGCCGGGGGAGGCAGCTCGGGAGGGGGCATGTCCAGGGAAGGGACAGGGGTTCCCGCAGCCACTTTGGCCAACTTTGCTGGGTAGTCCAGGAGAAAGAGAGGGAGGAGGGGAGTGCGAAGATTTTATCCCTTTCTATTAATCTGGGGCCGGATAATTCCAAACCACGGATAATTGTGAATCTCTCTTGCTTTCTTCAGCCGCACTCCTTTGGACAATCGGGGTGGGGGGTTGGGGGGCGCGGGGAGTGTAGTCTTGTAGAGTTTTCGCAAAAGAGGGATTGGGAGGAACGAGGGCAGGTGGAGCCAGGGTTAGCAGCCGGGTGGGGCTAGAGGACACCTATAGGAGTGCTAGGCTCTCCTTTCAGACTCACTGGGTTTCCTGACCTTTCTCTGTAGATTCTACATCGAGGAAAGTAGGGGCTGGGGCGGGGAGCGAGAAGAGCCCGGTGTGTGCACGTGTGTGCTCACGCACGTGTGTGAGGGGGCCGGGCACGTGCGAGGGGCTAGGAGGCAGGGAGGGAAGGCGAGGAGGGAGAGGGAGGAGGAAGGCGGCGGCCCCGCAGGTGGGATCGCAGCAGTCTGCCTGTGCCTGCGAGGGGGTTAGTGGGTGGCTGAGATTGAAGCTTGTGGTGGTGGGGGCGGCCACGTGTGAGCTATGGAGCCTGTTCCTGTGTGTAGGTGTGTGTGCCCAGAGCTTCTTTGTGTGTGCGCTCTAGTGTGCGTTAGCCTGTGGATGCGGGACTTTGTGATATTGGACGTCTGCATGTGACTCCCTGTGTGTTTGTAGATGATGGGTGCTGACCCCTCTACGACAGGAATGTGCTTGTGCGTTCTTGTGCGTGTGGCCACAGATATTTAAGGGGCTTGGGTCTGTGTTCCTATTTGGGAGGGGAAGCTATTTCTCTGCAGGATTCTCTGCATGTCTCACTGTGGGAATGAATTGTGTCCGTGTCACCCCAGGGGCATGTCCCCGGTTAGATACATACGAGACATCCCCACATCTGTGCACAGCCATAATTCATAGACAGATATCTCCTGCACACGGAGGCCAATCCTTCACTTTGGTAGTTGCTGGAGAGCTCCTAATTGATGGCCAACCTTCGTTTCTCCAAGTACACTCCAAACCCTCACTCCTCACACCCATTATCTGAGTGAGAGACGCCTCCTAGGAGGTACAGTTAGAACAGAGACCACCTCTTTCAATCTGCTCAGTTTCACAGAAGGGGAAACAGTTCCAGAGAGGGAAAGGGACTTGCCCAAGATCATATGGCAGTCAGAGCCAGAGTTAAGCCAGATACCCTTATGCCTCCCTAATGCAGTATACAGAAACTTACACTCATATGAATATGTGCATATTAAGTATGTATATATGCATAAACAGATTCCCAATGAGTATTTCTGTAGGTAATGAGGTTAGGGTGGAGAGTGTGGGGGCTCTCCATAAATTAGGAGCTCTCCAGCAGTGCCCTTCCTGGTCTTAGACTGGGTAACTGTTATTTCTTCTTTGTATGACTACGCATGTATCTGCATGAATTATAGGTGTTTATGCAGACCCAACTAGCATTTCTATTGCCAGCATTTATGTAATGTTTCAGGATTTGCATAGCACTTCACATGTGAACTTCCTTTGATCACAGACAAGTGAATGTGTCTGAATAAATGCATATATATAAATATATATGGATGTGTGAGAGTTTGGCTCTAGGGCTGTATGTATCAGTGTATGTGAATGCATATCTTTTTATCTGAAGTGTCTTTTTTTAATCAGAGCTATACTGAGATTTTAGCTGATTTGGGAAAAACTTTGAAGTCTCTCATTTAGCCCTGGAGTCCTTGAAATCCTTTCTCTGGCTCCATCTTGCCTTTCTGAATCCAAGTATTCTTTGGTAGCAAGCTATATGTCTCTCTCCCATGAAGGACACACTCATATGGGCATCCTGGGAAATGTTCTGGAAGAGGAGTCAGGGCTCATGGATTTTGAATCCTGGTGTTTCATTTGTGTGCCCTCTTGAACTACTTACTTTAATTCTCTGGGCCTCATTTTCCTTTTCTGTAGAATGAGGTAAATAGATTAGGTGATCCACAAAGTCCATTCTAACTCTAAATCCTATGACCTTTCACAATGTGATGGACAGAGGGAAATGCTTAAAGAATGAGAGACTCTAAAGGAATCTTGGGAGGACCTCCAGGGGGAGGGAGATTTTAGGGATAAGTGGTCCTTGAGGATTGCCCATCTTTGTCTTTACCACCTTCTGGGGCAATGCCATCTCCTCAGAGAAGTCCTCATGGGTCTTGATAAAGAAGAAAAATCCCTGGATTTGGACTCAGGAAGCCTAGTTTCTAGTCTTGGCTCTGCTTCTCACTCATTATGTGACTTTAGCCAAGCAATTTTCCCTCTCTTGGCTTTATTTTTTTCCTCTTGAAAACGATGCAGTTGGACCCCATGATCTCTTTGGTTCCTTCAGCTTCTCTATCCTATATTTGATCAATGATAACAATAGCTAGCATTTATGTAGGGTTTTAAGGTTTGCAAACTTTACAGGTTTTAAGGTTTGCAAAGCTTTACAAATATCACATTTTATCCTCACAACCACCCTGGTAGGTAGGTGCTATATTATAATCCCCATTTTATAGATGAAGAAGTTGAGGCAGAGTTTAAGTGACTAGCCCATTGTTACTAACACATCTAGTAAGTGGATTTAGATTCAGGTCTTCCTGACTCTATATTCAGTGCTTTGTCCAGTGTACCACTCTTCTGTCTATGAGTTCCTTCCCTAATGTGACATTCTATGTTCTACAAGTCCTTTCCAGGTTTATAGGTTTATTGGTTGATAATTATATATGTTTTCTCCCACCTCCTGCCCCACCTCAACATGCATGAGGTCCATTTTCTGGACCATCCCTAAAGGCATATTGAAACAGGACACTTGTGCATACATAACCTTATTTAAGGTCAGTCATGGAGCAATACACAAATATTTCCAAGGAAATAGACCATTTCCCCACTGGCAGAAGGAACATGGATTTAGTGGTCCCTTTGGGGTTGAGTAGGATATGAAGGTGAATCAGAAAGAGTATTCTAAAAAAACGGAGCCAGCATGAGCAAAGTAGGAATGACATGGCTGTACACTGAGGCTTGACGGGAAGGGGGTTGGTGGTGGAGCAGTGGAATTTGACTTCAGAAGTGAGCTAGGAGCAGACCGGGGAGAGATTCAAATGTCAGATTGAGAAATCTGGAATCCTAAGGGGTATGGGGAACCATGGGAAAGTTTCTTAGGAGGGGACACATCTGTGAGATCTTCCCATCCTTTCTTTTCCTTTACTACCTCCCAGGGCCATGTCACCCTCCTCTGAAAAGTCCTCCTGGATTATGGTGAGGGAAAACTCTAGATTTGGACATGGGATATCTGGTTTCTAGTCTCAACTAAAGCAAAATGATTATGGCCCTTTGTATAGGAGGGATAGAAGGAGAGACATTGAAAGCAGAGAAGCTGATGGGGAGGTTGTTGCAATGATCTGGGCAGGAGAATAAAGGCTGCCCTTTTGGACCTTGGAAATGGAAAGAGTGAGAAAGTGAATCCAGAGACACTGGATCTTGAGAAGGAGCAGGATTTAAGGATTAATTATGTAGGGATGGGGAAGGAAAAGAGTCAGGGAAGAAGCCCAGGGTCCATATGCCAAGGGGGTGGCAACAGCATCCAGGCTTTTGAGAAACTGACAGAGGAGTCAGTTGGAAGAGCAAATGACTCTGGGGGACGTGGTTAATGTATAAGGTTAGAGGGATGTGCTGGGTAAGAATTCCAGCAAGAGATTGACTTGTTTCTCCATTCAGAGAGGGAGCACTTCCAGAAGGGCAAACACCCCATCTCTCCACTTCCTGGGAGTAGGTGATATTCTTCCCTCCTCGGGAAGAGGAGCTCTGAGCTCCTTTAGGGTAAGAGCCATATCTCCTCTTTCAGGCTCTTCCTTCTCCCCCCAGCTCAGGGCTGGGCCCCATGCTGACAGGCATTGGGACATCTCCCCAGGTTGGGGGTAGGATGGGTCAGGGCAGGGAGTGGTGCAGTAATATTGGCTTCCCTATCCTGTACCGGCACCACAAAGGTTACACCCCCCCTTCCTACATCCTTCCCCTCCCATCCCCTCCTAACCCCTCTCTGCCCCTCTTCCTTCCTTCCCACTCCCAGTCTGAGTCCCCCTGGGCCTGCTGATGGCTTGGCTGGGCTGTGGCCAGGCTCGGGGTGTGGGGAGGTAGGAGGGAAGAAGGCACAAGGAGCTCTCAGCTAAACCCTTCCCTTCATTAATGGCCTGGGGGCTTTCCTCCTCAACACCCCCCTTCAGTCAGTCATTGGGCTTCAGTAGGGGTGTCACCACCCCCTAAGTGTCACTCCAGGCACTTGCTTCTGCAATTCCTACCCTCCTTTGCTTTGCTTCTTCATCTCCTGCATTTTCAAGCCTTGCCTTAAGCCCTACTTTCTCCAGGAAGCCTGCCCTGACCTCCCAGCCCAACATGGAACTCCTCAGAGTTCCTTTAGAGGAGATGGTCAGATGGGACCTGGTTTCCATTTCAGGTTCTGCCACTGACTAGCTGTGTGATCAAAGGTAAGTTCCTCTGAGCCTCAGTTTCCCTAACTAAGGAACCTCAATAAAACACTTACAAAATATACAGAATAAAACAAAAAATATAACATTTGAATTATATATATATATAAATAAAACTACATACACATACTTCTTAAAGCAAAATATACATAAAAAAGTCACAGTCTCTTTTACCAACATCTTGGTCTTTTTTTGTATTTTGAAATGCTTGTGTTTGTTAATGCATAAATTCACACAAAAAAGAAAGTTGAATTAAAAATGGAAAAGAAATGGAAAAAATTAGAGTTTAGATTAGATGATTTCCAAAATTCCTTTCAGCCCTAAATTCCCTCTTTTTTGGAGCCTTCTCATCTGTCCATATGAGTCCTTCACTTGTCTGGGTCCTCTTGTCAGCCTGTGGTTCCTCTCTGGGCCTGTCCTCAGGCAAGGAAGTCCCTAAAGACCAGACCTCCTCTTCCTGCTGCTTATTCCTCTCTCCCTCCCAACTCTCCCAGGGCTGTACTAGATACACTTGTTCTTCCTCACTGAAGCTGAAGGGTTTCAGCCAAAGTTAAGCCTTGCAGCCCAGGTTTTTAGAGAAACTGTTGTCCTCAGAATCATGACTTCTTTACCCTACGACCTGTCACCTAGATGGAAGGCAGAGGAGTGAGATAGGGCGGGTTTGGGGGATTTCCAAGCACTGAACCGTCCAATTTCCAACACTTGGTTGTTTTCTTCTATAGTGGACGGGCACTGTAAGCTCAGTATCAATAGTGGGGTTGGGGCCACCAAGAGGAGAAGATCTAGGCTTTACCCTCTGTTTGTGCCCTATCTGTCTGGGGAGGTAAGGAAAACACAGCGGAAACTAACAGAGAACAGGACAGGCAAAATTCAAGTGTGAGACCGTCTGAGCAAAGTTTTGTGGGAAAAAAAGCTTTGCAAAGATTTGCAGAAAAAGAAACTGATGGCCAAAAAGAGTTGTAGGACCCTGTCTAGGGTATATAGGTAGTAAGAAGAGGAGTCAGGATTTGAATTCAGACCCTTTGATTCCCATTTCAGCCCTCTTTTCTCTCCTCTATGCTTCTGGAGTCAGGATGGCATTTTAGGGAGAGATCATTAGATCAGAGAGCTGGAAGAGAATTTAGAAATCATTGAGTCTAAATCCTTCATTTTTTAGAGAGGGAAACGGAGACACAGAGATTAAAGGGTTGCTCAGGGTTACCCTGCTAGTAGGGGCCAGCTAGGTGGCAAAGTGGAGGAAGTGGCAGAAGTCAGGAAGACTTGAGTTCAAATCTGGCCTTAGACACTAGCTGTGTGACCCTGGGCAAGTCACTTAAACCCTGTTTGCCTCAATTTCCTCATCTGTAAAATGATCTGGAAATGGCAAACCACTCCAATATCTTTGCTGAGAGAACCCCAAATGAGGTCAGGAAGAGTTGAACACAGCTAAAATAATTTAATAACAACAACCCAGTCTGAACTGAGATTTGAACCCAGGTCTTCTTGAGTCCAAGTCCATTGTTCTTTCCAGTAGTTTTGGCTGTCTCCGTGCTAGAGAGAGGAGCCTCAGGGTCTTGAATGTCAGTCTAAGATATTTCTTTCGCAGACCCTAAGACAGGAAGGGAAGACATACTCCCCCCCCGCTTTAATGGGAGGGGGAGGAATTACAGTATTTTTTTGAAAGCTAAATGTGTTCTGAGCTAATATGGGGTAAAGGAGGGACCTCTCTAGGGCAGGGAACAGGTCTTGCAGAACACAGTGCCCTAATACAGTAGAGGCTAAATAAATGTTTGTTTCAGATTGTGACCAGTCGGGGGCAGTCACCAGGAGAACCTTACCTAGAGAAGGGGGTCTCTAAAGCTGGCATCAAGGCGCAGTTGAGAGTCTGATGGATCAGAGGACCTAGGCTCAGTGCCTGGCTCTGCTCCTTACCATATCTGTGCTCCCAGACATCGTTCATCTTCATCGGACCTCAGCTTCCTTAATGCTAAAAGGAGGATGTTGAACAAAATGATCTCTAAGACTCCTTCCAGCTTGACATTCTGTGATCCTAAGCTGAAACAAAGAAAGGGCAGGACAGAAAGAATATAGAAAGGAGAGGTGGGGAGCTAATAGCAGGACAGACAAGGTTGGGAATATAGCCCAAGTGGCAAAGGTGATCAATGGCCTCCTTCTGGCCAAAGCTGGGGATGAAGGGAGAGCTAAGCATCCTTTCCCAAAGAGAAAGGAGCTTTGGCCAGGATTATAAATCAATCACAATTAATTTATTATCCATTCAGCAAAGATTAGGCACCTACTGTGTACACAATCCTGTGCTTGATCTTGGGGTAGAGGAAAGATAGAAAAATAAAACATAATTGACTTTTAAATGGCCAACCAACCAATCAATCAATCAATCAGCGAGCTTTTTTTGTGTGTGTTTACTTTGTGCCAGGTGATATTCTTGGACCATGGATCTAGAATTGGGAGGGACCGCAGAGGTCATCTAGTCCACCACCATATTTTGGGAATTGAACTGACTTGCCTAAGTCCTTATAGGTAGTGGTTGGTAGAGGCAGGACTTGAACCTGTGTCCTCCTATTCTCAGTCTAATAGTTATCACTGTGTACCAAGTTCCCTCCCCTGAAGGTTTGCAAAGCAATGAATACCACCTCCTCTGATTGCTGTCATAACCCTGGAGGGGAGGCATCCTTGTACAGCGGGCAGGGCTGAATTGAATCTGAGCACCTCAGCTTCCCTCTGGCGTGGTCTCCCTGTGAGTCACGGAACCTTCTTGGGTCTCATTTTCCTCACCTGTAAAGGGAAGGGGTTGTGTTAGATAGAATGTCCTTAGAGATCTCTTCTAGCTCTTGATGCTCCTGTTTTCTAGGCATGAAGGAGTCGCCTTTGAAAACACATAGGGGGCAGCTGGGTAGCTCAATAGATAGAGTGCCATGCCTGGTGTCGGGAGGAATGATTTCAAATCTGGTATCAGACACATCCTTGCTGTGTGACTGTGGTCAAGTCACTTAATCCCATTTGCCTAGCCCTTACCTTTCTGTTTTAGAGTTGCTACTAAGACAGAAATTAAGATTAAAAAAAGAAGAAAAGAAAATACATGAGACCCCAGACAATTCCAAAGGACCCAAGTGATAAATACTATCTACCTCCAGAGGGAGAATCGATGAACTCTCAGTGCAAACTGAAGCATACTTTTATATTTTTAATTTTTTCTTCCTTTTTTGTATTTTTTTTTGCAATATGAAATATACAACATGTGTAAGTATGTTTTGCATGACTTCACATGCATAATTGACATCATATTCTCAAAGAGTGGGGGGGAAGGAAGGGAGGTAAGGAAGGAGGGAATTTGGAACTCAGATGAAAAAAATCAATATTAAAATGTTTTACATGTAATTGGGAAATATGTATTTATTTATATATATTTTGAATTGAAACATTTTATTTAATTAATTTAGAATACTTTTCCATGGTTCCATGATTCATGTCCTTTCCCTCCCCTCCTCTACCCCCCTCCCATAGCCAACGTGCAATTCCACTGGCTTTTACATGAGCCACTGATCAAGACCTATTTCCATATTATTAGTATTTGCACTAGGGTGATCATTTATAGTCTACATTCTAATTGGAAAATATTTAACAAAATAAATAAAAATATGTTTTAAAAAGAAAATACATAGCAATTAGAGAACAATCATTTAAAATAGATTTTTGTTACCTCCATTCCATAGATGAGGAATCTCAGGTTTATTAGAAAGGTTGAATCTTACCCAGAGCTGTAATACGAATAAGTATCTAAGGCAGGATTCACATCCAAGTTTTCCTGACCTCAAATGCAGTTTGTCAGATATTTGCCTCATATATGCCTATGATGCCTCATGAGACATGCATGATCCCTGCTTTTCATGCATATAACAAGAGGTGATAAGATACATGGAGAAAACTTTTTTAAACACTAAATTTCATTTTTAAATTAATGCGCATTTATTATTTCTTACCAGTTCCCCTTTGTCCCCCCATTTATTTTTTCTTCTTCCCCAGCTTAAAAAAAAAAAGAAAAACCCTTGCAACAAATATGCATATTTGAGCAAATCAAATTCCCACACTGGCTAAGTCCAAAAATGTGTGTTGTCCATCACCTCTCTGCATCCTTGATGGTCCTCCTGAATCATTTTATTTTTTTAAACCCTTACCTTCAGTCTTGGAGTCAATACTGTATTGAAGAGTGGTACAGAAGAGTGGTAAGAGCCAGGCAGTGGGGGTTAAGTGACTTGCCCAGGGTCACACAGCTGGAAAGTGTCTGAGGTCAGATTTGAACCCAGGACCTCTTGTCTCTAGGTCTGGCTCTCAATCCACTCAGCTACCCAACTGCCCCCAGTCCTCTGGAATCATGACTGATCTTTGCTTTGATCTGAGTTCTTAAATCCTTCAAAGTTTTACACAATGATCCATGAATCAGAGAGGTGAGAAAATTGAGATTCTGGAAAATGAAATGACTTGCTTAAGGTCACATAGCCAGAAAGCAGCAGAATTCAAATTTGGAACTGGGTCTCCTGACTCCATGTCCCAGGGAGCTCTCCCAATTCTTTTTTGGAGCCATTTAGCAGGAAGTATTTCCTGCCTGTAACAATGGGCCTGAGATGGGGCGGAATCTTGTCCAGTTTGTCTTGGAGGGCAGGAGGAGATCAGAGGAGATGCTTTAATTCAGGCTGTTTCCTATAGTTCTTCACCTGGAGTCTGAACTTAAGTAGGGACCTATCCTCTGCTCCCCTAGTTAGTAGCAAGAGCCTAGGGGGAGGGTCCCAGCCCTCCTGGAGTTTATAGTCAAGGAGAAGAAATATAACCTGTTCACAATAGCTAATAAAAGAGCCCTGGATTTGAATGCTGCTGGTGACAACCTGGGTGACTTTGGGCAAGTCATTGGACATCTCCGGACCTCAGTTTCCTCCTCTGTAAAATGAGGGGATTAGGCTCGATGACCTCTCCAGTTCTGAATCTGTGATTTGAGTTATCATGTCATATCCATATGTATATGTGTCGGAGATTTAAACCTGGGAAGGTGCTTAGCCATAATCTATTCCAGGCTTCATAGAGGAGGCCCTGCAGAGGCAGGCCTGGAAGGAAGAAAAGGATTTTAATAAGCAAAATCGAGATGGAAATGCATCCCTGGTGTGAGGGGCAGCCGGAGTTGAGTAGGCAGGGAGTGTGTATATATATACATAAAAGGCATGGAAATGGGTAGAGTGAAATGTAGCAGGAAAGGTACATTGGAGTTTGATTGGGGAGGACATAGGTTGCCAGGTGGAAGAAGTTGTTTTTTATCATCAATAAAACCATTTTGGGGGGGTGTCGTGGACCCCTGTGGCAGGCTGGGAAATCCTAGAGAGCCTCTCAGAATTATGTTTTTAAATGAATAAATAAAATATGGAAGAATACAAAGGAAACCAAATATATTGAAATAAAGATACAATTTTCCCTTTCCATCCAAGTCTGTGGAGGCTACTAGCTGCCTCAATGGATAGAATATTGAACCTGGAGTCAGTGACTCTTACTGGGCAAATTGTTTCACCAATGTCTGCCTCAGTTTCAACTGTGAAATGGGGATAATAACAGCGCCCACTTCACCACGGTGTGAGGATCAAATAAAATAATATTTGTAAAGCACTTAGCATGGTGTCTGGCACATAGTAGCCTACCAAATGCTATTTTTTCCCCTTCCCTCCTCTTCCATGTTCCCAGATTCAGAACTCCTGTCCTAGAGGTAACAGGGAGCCAACCAAAGGTTTTTGAGGAGGGAGAGGATGTTACGAAGGGTCTGGAAGCAAGAAGACCAGCTAGGAAGCACAGCAGTGGTCCAGGCTAGAAGTGATGAAAGCCTGAGGTGGGGTGGTGGCTGTCAGTGGAGAGAAGGGGGTAGATTCCAGAGATACACTGAGACAGAACTGGTAAGACTGGTTGTGAAGAGGGTAGGAGAGGCAGGAGTCAAGAGGACTGAGTTTTTTAGTCTGGGTAACTGGGAGAATGGTGATGCGCTCATTAGAAATAGGGAAGCTAGAAAGAGGGAGAAGATGATGAATTCTGTTTTAGGCATGCTGAGCTGGCTCCCAGGAATTGAGGAGATCAAGAGGGACTGCCCACTGAACCTGGGTCACTTTGAGTCCTCTCTCACCCAGGGCCAGGGCTGATCAGTGCTGGTGCCCCAGGAGTCCAGCAGTTTAAAGGATGGAGGGAAAGGAACAAGCATTTCCTAAGACCCTGCTCTGTGCCAGGCACTGGGCTAACCACTGACATTATCTCAGTTGATCTTTAGGGGATAAGACTGGTTTCCTGGCTTTCCTTCTGAACTCCCCTGTCTCTCTCCCTGCCACCAGTCAAGTCCCCAGTGGAAAAGATAGGGAGAAAGCAGAAGAGAAAGGGGGGAGGCATGATTCCTACCTCCAAGTCAGGATTCTGAGGGGGGAGAAGGAGTTGAAGGCAAGATTTGGTAGGGAGAAGGAGGAAAGTGAGTGAGGAGGGGAGGCTGTGGCATGTCAAGGTACATGTATGTCTTTGTGCCCATCTCTCTTGTTCTGCCTGTATCTCTGGTCTTTTCATCTGGCATTGACTGTTTCTAGCTTTTTTCCCATCGCAGGCTCTGGCTTTCTACCTTTCTTTGTCTCTTTCAGTCTTTCTCCGTTTCTCCTCTCTCTACTTCTGTTCAGTAAACACCAGCAGCCTCATTCAGCCTGGGAAAGGTCCCATGGGCAAGGGGCATCTCTTTCAGCTGAGGTCAGCTTATCTTCATTAGCCAAACCCTTCACCAGTCATCCCATAGGAAGGAGAGAAAGGGTACAGGGACAGATATCAGGAATCAGAAAAAAAGTCCTTTTCAGACTTAAGACAGTGTGCTAATGGGTCAGGAAAGAGCCTTCCTATTCTTTAGGCAGTCCCCTTACCTTCCAAAGACCCCACAAAGAGGGCATAAGAAGCCTTCCCAAGGCCACATGAAAGAAGGAGAAAATACACAATAAGAGAGAGAGAGAGAGAGAGAGAGAGAGAGAGAGAGAGAGAGAGAGAGAGAGAGAGAGAGAGAATGTCTTAACAACCATCTCCCCCTTGTGTGGGTTTCTGTCTGTCTTCTCTTTGTATCTTTCTCTCTCCCTATCTTGGAGAGTCTCTCCTAGCTGGCTGGCTCTGGGCTCTTCCGTTTTTTATTTTTAAATTTTATTTTATTTTTTAATGTATTCATCTTTCTCTCTGTCTCCCTGTCTGCTGTCTTCTGTCTCAGTCATTTTTTCTCTCTCTCTGTCTTCCTAAGATCATAGGATTTAGAAAGAGGAGGGGCCTGTTCCAACACTCTCATTTTTCAAAGGAGGAAACTAAAGGCAGAAGTTAAATCATTTCCCCAAAGCCACATAGATAGTAGATTTCAGAGCTGGGATTAAAATCCCACCTTTCGATTCCAGATTCACATGAAAGCATTGTACTGGGCTGTCTGGGTCCCCTTTCCCTCTGCCTCTGTTTAACTCTCCTTTTGCCTTTTTTTGTCTCTTACCCTCTTTCTATGTCTTTCTTCTCTTCTGTGGAGAAAGGAGTCTCTCCCCATTAGACTTTGAAAGGAAGGGAGTAGGGAGTGGGGGAGCAGGGCACTCCCCTTCCATTTTGGCTGTGGGTTCTCCCCAAGCCTACAATAGTACCTGTAATACACAAGAGCCCTCCTGGCTGCCTGGACTTGGGGGACTAGATCAAGAGAGCTGTCCTCTGCTACTGTCTCTCATTTATCTCTGGAGCCAGCATCCTTTGAGGCATGGGCATCTTCACTGTCAAGTCATGCTTCCGGGGCTCCTCATTTTATGGCAAGTGGGAGAGAATTCTGACCTGGGACATCCAAGTTCAAATCCCAGCTTTGCCACTGCCTGCCTAGATGGTCTTGGGCAAGTCCTTTCTCTTCTTGTGACACTGTGAACACCGTTTCTTTCCCTGTAAAACAGGCAGATTTGGAGAAGAAAGACTTGTGTAAGTCTGTAAGTCTGGTTCTTACTTGCTGAGTGATGTTAAAAAATTCTTTTTCTTCTCTGGGCCTCAGGTTCCCCTTAGGGGTCAGAATGAATGGTTTCTAAGGACCTCATCTTTTGGTTTGCACTCCAAGGCTCTACCCACTACACTATACTGTCACTCAGCTGGTTCTAATTTTCTTTCTTCCAGTCTCACTTCCCCTGCGTAGATGGGGAGCTTCCCATGATAGGCTTCTCTTTTCTTCTTTTACTTTGTCTCATCAGGGCACATGATTGAGAGAGAGAGGGAGGGGTGAGACTCAGGAAATAAGGCCAGTTATAGAGCTGGGTACATGGTGGCAGGGTCAGGGGAGAGAGGGAACTTGGGAATATCTGCTGATTGCATGTGTGGAGGAGATGTGGAGGGTAAGTGGATATAGACTCTTATGCCCATTTTAAGAAAACTCATGCAAATGTATGGAAAACAGATGCAAATCAGCTCTGCCCTGAGCTCTGGCCTTTGGGTCTGGAGCACAGGCTCTGGAGCTCCCTTTATTGCCCCCCCCCCTCCCCATAAGGACAGCTGTGGCAGCTGAGTTCCTGAGAGCTTCCCCCATCATGAAAGACAGCCTCTGGGGTGTGGGGGTGTACAGAGCCTTGCTCCCAAGTCGGCTATGGCACCCCCTCCCCATCCTCCTCAGGGACAGTGGTATATTTAGCAGCAGGGATGTTTTCACACATTCATCATCCTCCATTGTTACAAAGCCCAGGGCTCTGGCTGGCACAGGGAGAGCCATGTCCCTGGTGATGTGACCAACTTCCTGAGGTCCCTGCGGTCACCCTGCTTCACCCCTGCCCCCCTCCTTGGCTCCTCCCACCCCACTGTCCTTTGATACAGACAAGAGAGAGCTTGGGCTGCCCTGAGAGGGACAGATCTAGACCTAGACTTGCTAACCCATTGTATTAGGGGCACGAGGGACTTCAGGGATGCAGCCCAGCTCCATTACATTTCAGATGTGGAAAACAGCCTAGAGGCAGGAACAGGAAAGGATTGGCCCAAGACCCCACAGCTCGTGGGTGGAAGAACCAGGACTCAAGCTTGGGGCTCTTTCTACCACATTAGATCCTTGGAGAGTTTTCTAAATGATGAGACTTAGGGACCAGACTGATGAGGGGAGGTAGAGAAACCCTATCTGAAGACACCCACATGGGGGAAGGGGGAAGTAACAGAGGTGGTGTGTCATAGTGGATAAAGAACTGGACTAAGGAAGACCTGGGTTTAAGTCCTGCCTCTCACACTTAATAGCCATGTGTTCGTTAGTCTTTTAACTCCTAGGAACTCTCATCTGTGAAATGGGTAGAGTTCAAATAGTATCAAACTCGCAGAGGTATTCTGGGGCTCAGATGAGATGTATAGCTATTGGAAAAATTTTTTTTTAATTTAACATTTTATTTTCTCTCCAATTACATGTAAAAAAAATTTAAACATTTAAATACATTTTGAATTCCAAATTCTCTCCTCTACCCCTTTTCCTTTCCCCTCTTTGAGAAGTCAAACAATTTGATATTAGGTTATATATGTATGGCAATGCAATCCATATTAGTCATGGTGTTAAAACACAAAGTCAAGAAAAATAAAGAAAAAAATATTATACTTTGCTCTGCATTCAAACTCCATCAGTGCTTTTCTCTGGTGACAGATAGCATTTTTTTTATCATAATTCTTTGAAATTGGCTTAGATCACTGTATTGCTGAGAATAGCTAAGTCATTCAAAACATTGCTGTTATTGTGCACAATGTTCTCCAGATTCTGTTAACTTCAATCTGCATCAATTCATGTAAGTCTTTCAAGGTTTTTCTGAGAACATCCTGCTAATCATTTCTTATAACACAGTATTACATCACAATCATATGCTATAACTTGTTCAGTCATCCTCTCACTTTCCAATTGTTACCACAAAAAAAGCTGCTATGAATATTTTTGTACACATAAGTGCTTTTATTTTTTAATCTCTTTGGGATACAGACATACTGGTGCTATTTCTGGGTCAAACTCTATGAATGGTTTTATAGCCTTTTGAGCATAGCTCCAAATTGCTCTCCAGAATTGTTGAATCAGTTTACAACTCCACCGACAGCATGTTACTGTCTCAATTTTCCTATGTCCCCTGGAACATTTGTCATTTTCCTTTCCTGTCATATTAGACAATTTGATAGGTATGAGGTGGTACCTCAGAGTTGTTTTAATTTGTATTTCTCTAATCAATAGTGAAGTAGAGCATTTTTCAATATGTCTATAGATAGTTTTGATGACTTCATCCGAAAACTGCCTGCTCATATCCTTTGACTGTTTATCAATTAGGGGATGACTTGTGTTCTTATACATTTAACTCAGTTCCCTATATATTTGAGAAATGAGGATTTTATCAGAGACACTTCTGTAGAAGTTTTTTCACAGTTTTTATTACTGTTTATTTCCTTAATTCTATTTTCCTCCTATTTATTCCACTCTCTCCTCTTTTACTCTGTCCATCCCCCAAAATGTTTTGCTTCTGATTACTGCCTCTCCCAATTTGCCCCTCCTTCTACCACTCTCCCCTTCCTTTATTCCCTTCCCATTCCTCCTTCCCTGTAGGGTAAGATAGATTTCTATAACCAGCTGAGTGTGTATGCTATTTCCTCTTTGAGTCAATTTTGTTGAGAGTAAAATTCAGCTGTACCCTCTTATTCCCCATTTTTCCTTCACTGTAAAAGCTCTTTTGTGCCTCTTTGGTATGAGATAATTTACCCCTTCTACTTCTCCCTTCCTGCTTCTCTCAGTGCATTCCTCTTTCTCACCCTTTAATTTTACTTTTTAAGGTATCATCCCATTGAATTCAACTTATACCTTTGTCCTTTGCCTATGTATACTCCTTCTAACTGCCCTAATAGTGATGAAATTCTGAGAAGTTAGAAGTATCATCTTACCATGTAGAAATATAAACAGTTTAACTATATTGAATCCTTTATGATTTCTCTTTCTTGTTTATCTTTTTATGCTTCTCTTGAATCTTACATTTGAAAGTCAAATTTTCTATTCATCTCTGATCTTTTCATCAGGAATGCTGGAAAGTCTTCTATTTCATTGAATATTTATTTTTTCTCCTGAAGGATTATACTCAGTTTTGCTGGGTAATTGGTTCTTGGTTGTAATCCTAGCTTCTTTGTCCTCCAGAATATCATATTCCAAGTCCTCTGGTACTTTAAGTGGAAGCTGTAAATATTGTTTTATCTTAACTGTGGCTCCACAATATTTGAATTGTTTATTTCTGGCTGTTTGCAATATTTTTTCCTTGATCTGGGAGCTCTGAAATTTGGCTATAATATTCTTGGGAGCTTTCATTTTGAGATCTCTTTCAGGAGGTGATTGATGGAGTCTTTCAATTTCTATTTTACCCTTTGATTCTAGAATATAAGTGCAATTTTGCTTGATAACTTCTTTTTTTTAACCCTTACCTTCTGTCTTGGAATCAATACTGTATATTGGTTCCAAAGCAGAAGAGTGGTAAGGGCTAGGCAATGGGGGCTAAGTGACTTGCCCAGGGTCACACAGCTGGGAAGTATCTGAGGCCAGATTTGAATTAGGACCTCCCGTCTCTAGGCCTGGCTCTCAATCCACTGAGCTACCCAGCTGCCCCTCCTTGATAATTTCTGATGATGTCTAGCCTCTTTTTAAAAAATCATGGTTTTCAGGTAGTCCAAACTCTTAAATTATCTTTCCTGGATCTATTTTCCAGGTTGATTGTTTCTTCTTCAAGTATTATATAAAAGGCTGTCATGTGAAGGAGGGATTTATTTGTTCTGTTTTGTCCTAGGAGCAGGATCAGGAGCAACGAGTAAAAGTTACAAATAGACACATTTAGTCTTGGAGTCAGGAAAAACTTCCTAACAATAAGAGCTGTCTAAAAGCAGAATGGAGATAGGTTCCCCTTTGATGGAATTTTTCAGGCGGAAGATAACTGCTTGCCTCAAATGTTGTTGGGGAGATTCCTTTTGTATATGGGTTGGTCTGGATGGTCCTTAAAGATCCCTTCCAATTCTTACATTCTGTGATTCTAAGGTTTCTCTTGGCTCTAACATTCTGTATTCCAGAGTCCTTTCTATCTCTGAGATCCTATGATCTAAGTAGAACTCAAAGACAATTCAAGGGATTTTGATTTGGGTAACTGGTGAATCTTACAATATTTTAGTATTCAAAGTCCATTGTTATGATGAAGATTTCCTCCCTCAGATTAAGATCCCTCAATAAACTGAAATGAGGACTTTTGCTGAAGTAGGGTGTAGAGGCCCCATATGGTGGTGTGGTTCAAAGACTACAAGATGACTTTTCAAGCTTACACTCATTTCTTCTCATTTTCTCCCCCATGGGAATTTCTTTCATTCCTGGGGCAAATCACCTGGCCTCATAATTATAATTCCTGGCATTTTATTTTCATTTCTTTCTTAGATTTGTGGAATTACCTATCTAGTAGAACTGGGCTGTAATATCACAGGTATCTATGAGCATAATGAATAGAGCTCTGGGCCCAGAGTCAGGAAGACCTGAGTTCAGATGCAGATTTCAGACACTTATTAGCTATATGACCTTGGGGCAAGTCACTTAATTTCTGTTTGCTTCAATTTTTCTCTACTGTAAAATGAGAATAATAACGCCTGCCTTACAGAGTTGTTGTCAGGGCAAAATAAATTAATATTTCTAAAATGCTTAGCACTGTGCCTGGCACATAGTAGGCATTGTAAAAATACTTATTCCCTTCCTTGCCCCTTCTACAGGTCACCAGTAAGTGCTTGCATTTAAATACAACTAGAGTGAATCATTTATTTGCCCTTTGCAATACAAATTATGCTCCTTGTGGCTTATTGTCCACTGGAGGCTTGGAGCCTTATCTGTAGCCCATATGGCTTGACATCACAAAATCTATCTCTATGGACTATGAAGAATGAGATTGCTGGCATTTAAAACATGTGCAAGTACACAAAATATTATTAAAAAGCTTCTCTCATTGCATTCATCATGTACATAACTGTTCTCTTGACAGGAATATTCTTTAAAGTTTGAGTCCTGTGACTCAGAGACCAGGTGGGAGAGTCCATAGAGTGTTGGGCTTAGACCTAGATGAACTGGGTTTGAATCCCACCCTAGAAACTTACTAGATGAGAAGCCAATCTCTCCAAAGTTCCATTTCTTTATCCATAAAATGAGGGCAATAACAATAATATGAACAGGAAGGAGATCTTACTCCCAGGGTGGTGAGGAAAGCTCTTTGCAAACCTTAAAGCATTAAAGAAATGTGAATTCTGTCATCAGTCTGTGCCTTGATTTGTCAATCCTGTGAACTCAATATTTTATAAGATAACTCTCTTTAAAAAAGCAAACCCTGGGGGTAACTGGGTGGCTCAGTGGATTGAGAGCTAGACACAGAGATGGGAGGTCCCAGGTTAAAATCTGGCCTCAGACACTTCCTAGATGTGTGACCCTGGGCAAGTCACTTAACTCCATTACCTAGTCTTTACCATTCTTCTGACTTAGAAACAGTACTATGGCAGTCCCTGTTCTTAGAAGGAGCTTATATTCTGTTAGGATTGAGATAACATATACAAGGAAGTGGTAACCAAGGAAGGGAATTTTGGTTTGGGGCATCACAGAACCTTGAGACAGCCAAGTCGGGCCCTTTTGAGAAACTGACAGTATTGATTTAATTATAGTTCCTAGAGCAAGAGATAGGAAGTTAGAGAGCAGGATTAGGATAGGTGGTTACTGGCAAATGGTCAAGATCACCTGAGTGGACAGTCCAGTGGGATGTGAAGTATGGACTGGTTTAGGCTGGTGGGTTTGCACTCATTCATCTTCCAGGGCAAAGAGTTTCAAAGCTGAATGCATTAACTACCCTCGTGAGCAGGAGCATGCTTTCTGGAGAGCACCCTCACAGTGAGATTTGCCTCATTATGTGGGTCATGTTAGAAATTGTCCCCAAAATTCCAAGGGTGAAGGGCACGGAGTCAGGAGAAGCAGTAGCAAAGAAGTTCGAGAAACTTCAGAACTTGGAAGGGATATAATCTTGGGGATCAGAAGCAAGCTAATAACGTTCACCTCTGCTGAGAGGAGAAGTCAAGAATCATTGATTAAGGGCTTGTTACATATCATACACTGTGCTAACCTCTGGATGTACGTGTTTAAGCAAAAAGAAAAAGTCCCTGCCCTCAAGGAGATGGCAATCTAACAACACAGAAAAGGGAGCTGAAAATAGAGGATGGGGGGAGAGGTCTATGTGCATGATGATATAATCTGGAGAGTGAAGGATGACTGGATTGAGAACTTTGTTGAAATGGATTCTGGGAGAAACTCACCAGTGGCAGAAGCAAGCCTCAGGGTGGGAGGGAGAAGGTAGTTGAGGCTTTGTAGTCATGTAGTCCAGAGAACGAAGGATGGCTGGTCTGGGTCTTTTCTTAAAAGGGAGGTTCTGGGAGGAACTTGCCAATGGGAAGGAAAAAAGGGGCTGAAATTGAATTGTTAGATATTAGGCAGGAACTTCCAGGATAGGCTGTTGGACTGTGCCTTAGAGCTTCTGTGTGTTTTTGTGCATTCAGTGGTTATGATTAAGCACATTTGTGTGAGGGAGTAATCATCTATGTATAAGTAGACATGCCCACATGTCTCTTCCATGGCCATATAGATAGGCAATGCCAATTGTCTGGGTTGCTTTCTCTTCCCCTTGCACCTGCCCCTGACTGTTTCTGGCCAAAGGAGATGGCCGAGAGGGTAGAGAAAAAGGGTGAAAGCTGGTTGGGTCCTCAATTATACACCCAAGCCTCATTCACTACATAATTGAATATAACTAAAAATAGACCCGATATTAAGTGCCTACTGACTGCAGGGCTCTGTTCTAGGCATAGAGATTGGGGAGGGAGGGAAATGTCGTAGCTTAGCTAAAGATGGTGTAAACTTCATGGAATTTACAGTTTACAGGTGAGTAGGGTATAGACACCAAAAAACCAAAATATACCAAAATTCCTGATAAGTAAATGGGGGCAGCAGTTCTCTCTCTGTCTGTCTCTCTCTCTGTTTGTCTCTCTTTCTCTCTCTGTTTCTCGTTCTCTGTGGGGCTTGTGAGGGAGAAGATTGTTACTGAATAGGAGGATCAAGAAGGATTTCCAGAAGAATGCAGCATTTGAGCTGGGCTTTAAAGGTGGGATAGGAATTTAGCAGGGAAAGAGTGGGTGAGAGGCTGTACCAGGTATAGGGAACAGCTTGAACAAAGGAAGATGCAGAGGTGTAAAGGTGGGTGGCAGGTTCAAGGACAGGGAACCTTCCAGTTTAGCTGAAGCATAGGTTTCACATAGGGGAGTACTCCATCCCAATTTTGAACATCAAGCTCCTTGAACAACTGAGACTCAGGGAGGGGAAAGGCTTCATATCAACTCAATCACCCAAAGTCAGGTCTCTGGACTCTCAGCCTTGGGCAAGCTTGTTTTTCTTATTCTTCAGGAAGAAAAAGAAGCATGGGTTTCTGTGAATCTGGGAAAGATTCCTAGAAGAGGCAGCATTTGAGTGGACCTTCAGTGGCCCCTTTAAAGAAGAGGACTCTTCCTAGGTACCACATTTGAAGTTAGATGACTTGAATTCAAGTTCTGACTTTTCTGTTTCTTGTGGGACTTGGGCAAGTGACTGCTTCTCATATCTGTAAAATGAGGGGGCTTGACTAAATGACCACTTCAGCCTTTCCAGCTCTAACTCTAATGACACTTAGGTGCCTATGCTCTTCCAACAATAAATGCCATGAATTCCTCTTTCCCAGACCCAGGCCCTGTAGTAGTGTTTCCTCAGAGTTCTCATTTGGAGTCCAAGGGAGCTGGGAGAAGTCCAGCTTCCTGTTGATCTGCCCTTTATCTTTTGGTGGGGTGGAGGGAGGACCGGAACCCCAGGGTCCTTAGACTTTTCCTCCGCTGCCATTGATTCTGCCTTTGATGAATCAGCAGGGGCCAGCCTGGCTGGTCTGGTTCTTCCTCCTCTTGGTGGGGAGGCTTGGAAGTCAGGGCTGCTTGGATGAGCTGGGGCCAGGATTGTCTGAGAGGAGCCATTCAGCTAATAGAATTACAGAAGCTTAGAATAGCAGGGCTTAAAGGAACCTTAGGATATAGAACATGGACAATCAGGGTTAAAAGAGATCTTTGTGATCATCTACGTTTTACAGAGGAGACTCAGAAGTACTATGCCCAAAGTGTCTCTGACTCTGTCTCTCTTACTCACACACTCACACACAATCAACAACAGAGGGAAAATTAGATCTGAGGCGGTCTTCTGGCCCCAGGGCTCTCTACGCTACAACACCAACCTCCTTGATTCAATTCAGTTTGACTTGGTATTTACTACTTGACTATGAGCTCCACAAGGGCAGGGGACATGTTTTAGCTAAACTTTTTATCTTCCCCCTCAGATTTCATAGAATCTCAAGGTCAGGAGGGAGCCTCAACTGAACCAGTCCAACTCTGATCATGAATCAGTCTTGTTTGCAGTGGTCCTAATAAGTAGTCATCCAGCTTCTCATAGAAGACCTCAAGTGAGAGGCAACTTTGGTGGGGTGGAGGGAGTTCCACTTTGGAATAGGATAGGATTGCTATAGGGAATTCCCAGGCAGGGAAACTCTGGAGCTCCACAAATGCTTCTCAGAACCTTCTCTGCATTTTATATTCTTAGAGAGGTGCCCAGGGCATCTAGAAGTTAAATAGATGCTTCAGAATCATACAGCCATCCCAAGGAGGGACCTGAATCCAAGACTTGGTCTTCCTGACTTTCAAGACAACTCTATCACATCAAAACATGTTGTTGGGGGCAAGTAGGCAGCACAGTGGATAGAGTGCCAGGCCAGGAACTAGGATGATATGGGTTCAAATCTGGTCTCAGATACTTCTTAGCATTATGACCTTGGGTAAATCACTTAACCTCAATTGCTTGGTTCTTGTCTTTATTTCTTAGAACTGATACTATTGATCCTAAGACAGAAGATAAAGGTTAATTACCCCCCTCCCCAATCAAAACATGTCTCTCCACCTTGGATTTGTTTGAATTGTTAGGAATGTCGATTTACACTGAGCTTAAACTGACATTGCTGCAACTTCTCTTAATTCCTTGTAGTTCTGACTTCTAGGGCGAAGCAGAGAAAATCTGTTCCACATGACAATCTTTCAAATCCCCCAAAAGAGCTTTCATGTCTTTCCTGTGGCTCTCCTTTTCCATACTAAACATCCTTAGTCCTTTCAACTGATTCTCATGTGGACTACTCTCTGATCCATTCACCATCTTGGCCATCTTGAAACTTTCCACTTTGCCAGAGATATTTTCCAAGGTCCATTTCTCTCTCTATTAGCTTAAAATTCCTCCTAAAATGTAGCCCCACAACTGAAGGAAATATTCCAGGTGTGACTTGACTAGGGCAGAATATGGTAGGACTCTCAGCTTGGTTATTGTGGGGACACTATTCCTTTCCTACAGCAGAGGATTGCATTTTGCATGAGCTTTTTTTGGTTGCCATGCTGCACTGTTGAATAATATTGAGTTTTCAGTTTATTAATCCCACAAGGTCCTTTTTTTCAGATGGATTGTTATCTAGCCATGCCTTCCCCATCTTATATGTATGAAGGTGATTTTAAAAATTCAATTCCACACCCATTCACTACTTGAATTTATTTAGATTTATCTCTATTAAATGTCATTATATCTTATCCATTGTTCTTCACAATCATCACTTCTTTTTCTACATGTTCACATATCTTATCTTTAATAATATAGTATAGAAAGTTGCCAGTAATTAATTTCAGTTCACTGGCCTTTAGTTTAGAGACAGTCCTTTCCCCTTTATTGTAAATAAGACTATTTGGAACACTTATATCGTTATGAAGCACCTTTTTCTTTTTCAGTGACCCTTCATCAATCACAGATAGTGAGTCAGCAATCACACCTGCCATTTCTTTCATATCCTGGCATGTAGTTTTTAAGGACTCGGTGACTTGAACTCATCTAGGACTGTTTGATGTTCTATTATTATTCCCTTATCTTGGGTTTCAACTTCCTATTACCATTTTTGTTTTGTCCTTTCTGGTCAGAGAATCATAATCCTTAGTGTCAAAAACAGAGGCAAAATAAAAATTGAATGGCTTTCTCTGTCATCCATTATCCTTGTCCTATCCACACTAAGCAACAGTGCCGTCTCTTCTTTGAGACTATTCTTTTCTCCATTATAAGTGAAGCCCTTAACCATTTGGGTGTTTTTTCACCAATGTTCACCAGCTTTTGCTGCTTCTGAGTGGAAACATGGTGGGGATTATTTTTAGGGGACCGTGCTGTGATTTGGGATTCTTTCCTTGTTACCTCTCCTGGCTTCAATCTTCTGTATCTGATATTTAAGTCTAAGCTGATCTTTAAGTTCCCTGACTCTGTCTTTTTTTTTTAAACCCCTACCTTCTGTCTTGGAGTCAATACTGTGTATTGGCTCCAAGGCAGAAGAGTGGTAAGGGCTAGGCAATGGAGGTCAAGTGACTTGCCCAGGGTTACACAGCTAGGAAGTGGCTGAGGTCAGATTTGAACCGAGGATCTCCCGTCTCTAGACCTGGCTCTCAATCCACTGAGCCACCCAGCTGCCCCCCTCTGTCTTTTTTTAACAGCTCACCTTTTCTTCCTCATCCGAACTGGTTCTGCTTGTGTCTTCAGGATTTAACATTCCTGTGAGCATCCCATCCCTCCTGGGATGACTTCCCATGCAGAATTTTAGGCCACAAACTCTTACTCTTTCTTCTCTGAACCCTTTGAAATCTGCTGTCTCTAAATCAAAGGGGTGTGTCAGAGTTAGTCTGACTCTCTTTTCCTTCTGTATCATGAACTTTCTAATTGAGTGGTCACTTCCCTGACCCCTCCAAGGTTACTATTGTCTCTGCTTCAGCTTCCTGTTTTATCAGAATCAGGTCTAGAATAGCAGTCTCTTTCATCACTTTCCTCCTTTTAAAGAAGGAACTGATTATCAAGTCAAGTCACACACTTATCAGTTGCTAAGCTTTTGGCACTTGGAGGCTCTCTGATTTATTTAATATGTAATGTATGTGTATTATAGTTATCTGTGTTTCTGTCTTATCTCCCTCCTTGTCTCTGAGAGAAGGAGCCATGTCTTATCTAAAGTTTAGGGCTTCTCCAATGCCTAGCCTAAGATTCTGAACACAGTAAATCCTTAATATTCTTTTGTCCAGTTGAATGGGATTGAATTGAAGACTTTGGGTCTTCATCTCCTGAAACTCTCAGTTCTTAGGGCAAGATGATCAGACAGGAACACACCCATTTACAATGGCAGGCAGAAGGAGATCAGACTATAGGAGGAAGACACATCTAGCTTTTATAGCTCTCAAGAGAGGCAGAAAGACTACTGAGTCTGGAGGGCAAGGGAAAGCTGCCCAGAGCTGTTTTAGCATTGTGTTGCTGTTTGGAAGGATAGAGAGCAGAGAGGACACTGTTGTAATGGAAGAAACACTAGATCTGGAGTAAGGAGAACAGGCTTTGAGTCCTAGATCTTTCACCTCCTAGCTATGGGACTCACCTCTGAGCCTCAGTTTCCTTCTCTGTAATATGGGAACAATAATCTTCATACCATCTTTTTTTTTTTAAGCCCTTACCTTCTGTCTTAAAATTGATACTAAATATTGCTTCTAAGGTAGAAGAGTGTAAGGGCTAAGCAATTATGGTTAAGTGATTTACCCAGGATCATACAGTTAGGAAGTATCTGAGGTCAGATTTGAACCCAGGACCTTTCATCTTCAGGCTTGACTCTTTCCACTGGGCCACTTAGCTGTCCCCTTATACCATCTTTTTTTTTTCTCTGAACAGCATCTTGCAAACTTCAAAACTTTAGAACTAGAAACTGTTGTTATAATTGTCTTAATGAACAGAATTTGAATTGGCAGAGGTGGGGAAAAGGGGGAGGACAGAAGGGAAAGATTTCCTAAAATGAAGGCAGGAAACTTCAGGGTATATTTGAGGATGTTCAAGGGATATTTAGTCACACAGTTTGGCTGGAATGGAGAGTGTGGTTTTTGGAGCAGGTGGAGAAGGGACTGGAAAGTGAGACTGAGTTACTTTTGGAAGAGAGCTGTTATGTTTTTCTTAAGCCTTCCTTATCAGGGTGGAAGGCTCCACAGGGGACAAGAAGACTGAGAGAAGTCTCTTTCTTTGGAATTCTGATGTATATGCTTGTTGCACAGAAGAAAGGGAGCCCACTGTTCTCCTACACCCAACTTAGGCACTGGAGATTTAGACTTCAATTAGTCATTCAATCCACCAACAATTATTAAACACCCACTATGTGCCAGATGCTGTATTAAGCATAGATGATACAAGTATGAAACCGAGACAATTCCTTTTCTTAAGGAACTCAAACTCTTTTGGGAGAATGGAAAAAAATACTTGTTTTTGATAAATAAATACAAAATAGGAGGCATCCCAAAAGTTTTAGTGCAGCATTAGAAGCTTAAAACTGCACTTAGATTTTAGGGACACCTCATCCATACAGTATCAATATAAAGTGATTTTGCTGTGTGGGGATCATTAACAAGTGGTGAAATCAGAAAGGTCTATTTGAAGGAAGTCATCCTTGAGCTGGGCCTTGAAGGGACTAAGGGTTCAAAGAGGCTGAGCTATCAAGAGAGCATTCTGGTCATGGGAACTGCTTATGCAAGGCAATTTGTAGAGCAGAGAGATGGAATGTTTTTGTTCAGGGAATAGCAATTGGACAGGTTGGTTGGTTTATAGAGTTCATAGAAGGAAGTAACACATACCAGGCTTGGAAAGGCAAGCTGGAGATGGATTATAAAAGGCTTTAAATGCCAAACAGAGGAGTCAGAGGGGAGGGGAAGGTTGAGTGAAGGTTTTTGAAGGTTGGGGGGGATCAGAGATCTGGCATGTTTGTGGGTATCACAAAATAAGCCAGTAGATAAAGAAAGGTTGGGGATAAAGAGAGGAAGGGGATAATTGACGGGGCAAGTTCTCAGAGAAAGATGGGGGTATGTGGATGGGATTGAGAACACAAGTAGAGGGTTTGGTGTTGGCAAGGAGAAGGCTCATCATCTTAGAACACAGGAACCATGATGATAGATAGTAAGAGAGTAATGAATTTAGAATTGGGGAGGGGAGAGAGTTCTAGAGATATGGATGCAATTTTTCAGTGAAGTATAAGATCTGAGAGGAAGGGGATGAGTATGGTGTGGTGGTATAGGTGGTTGAGGAGAGAAGAGTTAGTTGGGATCAAATGCAGTTAGTCTATCAGTGAAGAGTAAAAGGATTGGCTTGCAGCAGAGAGGACCCAGTAGGCAACAGATAAAATAAATTTGTAATGGACATGCTCAGCATGATAGTATGACTTTCTCTAGTAGCATGGAGGCAGATGGTGGGCATAATGCAGGGTTGTGGTTTGGGAAGGGATGGGCAGGGATAAGATAATGAAGCAATGAACTCAGAGTAATATAAATGTAAAGTTGAACTGGTTAAGTCTAGAGTCGGGATTCTGAAAGAAGGAAAATCAGGCTAGAGCAGGGGTAATAACTGTAGGATTGAATCTATGCCTTGTCTGGAGGAGAGGTTCTTTTCTTTCTATGGTTAGGGACAATGCATGTGTTCTTGAAAGGAGTCAGGAGAAAGGAAGCAATTCAGCAGAGAAGAAATGGCTTCTGAATAGGGAATATAGAAACCTGGGTTTTAGAATGAGTTCTGCTATTTAGGTGCTTGGTGACCTTGGCTCTTCTCTTTGAGTCCATTTCCTTATTTATAAAATGAAGGGGTTGTAACAAATCACTTCTAAGCCTCCATTCAGCTATTGTAATTCTGTTCTAAATATTTTAAGCTTTCTTCTAGCTCTAATGCTTTATTGTCTCTGTACTAGCTTCTACCCCAGACATTTTGTTTTAAGGTCTCTTTCAGTTCTGATGTTCTTAGGTCTCTTCTTGTTCTGATGTGCTATAAATCTAAACAATGAAGTTGGTTCAGAGAGAAACTAGACTTATTGACTTTACCAGATTGGGATGGGATTAGTCAAAGAAGGCGAACATAAGGAAGAGATGGGACAGGTTTGATGGAGTATTGAGTGAACAGTTGAGTAGATTACCATAGAGGTTAGAATATGGTAGTGTTCAATGGTGGGGGAGAAGGGCAATGGAAGGAAAGGACACATTTAATATTCTGGGGGCCTTCTCTGCTGTCTTCCTCTCAAATTGAAGTCTCTCCTAATATAGGGACAGTTTTCTCTTCAGACTGAAAAGGCTATATCTCCTCTTTCCACTTGGCAGAGAGTAAAATCCTCCTCTCAGACCAAATATAATCACAGCTTCCTCTCTTAGGAGATTCTTCATCCATTTAACCTTAGTCCTTTTCATTGAAATGGTGATGCTTGTGTTTCTGAGGTTAGCTTTTATAGGGCTTCTGGCAGAGAGAGGGTCGGAGGCCTTGTAGTTTCTGAGGATGGTCAGGGGAGGTCAAGGGCTCAGGCTTTTAGTAGCTTGTTGGGAGAAATTCACATTTTGACTCTAACTCTCAGTTTCTGGTCTGGTCTGTGCTCCGAGTTGTTAACTTATTAAGGCTTCCTTTTCATCCCCAGATCTCTGAAAAGATTCTTGTTCTTGACTAACATTAGGTGTTACTGTGTGAAACTGAATCAGAGAAATGAGTTCCAGCTCCTCCTCCATTCTTTGACTCTTGATTTGTCCTCAAAGGAACATTGAAAGACATAACCAACATGTAGAAAATAATAATGAAGATGGACATATAAATTCACATGAACACATGTAAAATGGCATCTACCAACATGCAGACACAGACTCTTACTGCTGATAACACACAGGCATGCTCAGAAACATACAAACACATTTGCTATTCCCCCTGTACCAACATCCATATATAGGCATGAAGCCCATATAAATATGCACAGTACACAAACAGAAGGCATATATCATTGAGTACATATCATTGAGTATAATCACATATGGGGACACTGACAGATGTGCATTCATTCTAAGATAGGTAGAGCCATAGACTGGAAGGAAGAGAGGAGCATTTCAGAGAACCGAGACTAAGTCAGTACCATAGACAGTGTCTATAACAAGTTAGGATACCAGCTCAAGACTGCAGCTTCTTGACTGAAAGACTACTGGTGGGGACCTTTCCAATACACTAGTCAACATCTATACATTGAACACCTCCTGTGTGTAATTTAATGAATGTTCATTAAGCCTCCGCTAGGTACAGAGCCTTTTAATTGGCACTGGGCTCTATCTATCTATCTATCTATCTATCTATCTATCTATCTATCTATCTGTCTGTCTGTCTGTCTGTCTGTCTATCTATCTATCTGTCTATCTATCTATCTATCATCTATCTATCTATCTATCATCTCTCTCTCTCTCTCTCTCTCTCTCTTTACCTATCTATCTATCCATCCATCTATCTATCCATTTGGCTATCTGTCTGTCTGTCTCTCTTTTTTAAGACCCTTATCTTCCATTTTAGGATCAATACTGTATATTGGTTCTAAGGCAGAATGCTGGTAAGGGCTAGGGCAATAGGGGTTCATGACTTGCCCAGGATCACACAGTTAGGAAGTGTCTGGGGTCAGCTTTCTGTAAAGTTCTTTTTAACTTTCCCTTATGGTACTTGTTAACTGTCCTGGTTCTCATCCACCTAGCTGTCTTGGCACTAGGAAATATTTACATTAAATATAATCAAGGATTTTCCCTCAAGGAACTCACAGTTCAAGAAGTAGGGAAGACACAAACATAGACAATTATAACACATAATGTTTTGTGATAAGTATATCAGAGAAGTTTGAGCAAAGTGCTGTATAAGATCCGAGACAAGAAAATTGTTATTGGCTGAAGCGATTAGAGAAGACTTCCAAGCAAAAGTGACACTTGAACTGGACTTTAGAGGATCCATAGGTATTTGGCAAATGAACAGAGGAAGGGAGGGAATTCTAGGAATGAGGAATAGTGTGAACAAAGGCATAAAAGCAGGAGAGTGAAGAACATAGTCTGAGTGGGGACCACAGGGAAAGAAGATGCTGTTTTATGTGGAAGGGCAATAATGTGAAATAAGGCTGGAAAGGCAGGAAGGTACTAGGTTGTGAAAGGCATGGAATTTTAAGCTAAGGATGAACTTTACTAGGGAGGCAATAAGGAACTGCCAAAGGATTTTGATTAGGGTAGGACAGGCATGATTTATACAAGAAGAAGATTAAATTGGATTCAATGGAAGAGTGGACTAGTTTATAGAGGTTTAGACTGTGGAGATGGGAAGACCTGACAGGAGTCTAGTGCATGGCCTGAGTGGGTGGCAATGAGGGCTTGTATTAGAGTAATGGCAATAGGAATAGGGAGGAGGGAAAATATTTTAGAGATACTGTGGAGGTGGATTTCACAGAGCTTGGTAGGAGAACTTGAAGCAGAGCTCAGCCCCATTGGGTTTGTGTTGGGAGGGTTAATGGAGGGGGTCTTCATCTCATCTGGGTCACTAGAGATTTCAGGAAAGTAATTCTCCTTCACTGTTCTTCATTTTTTTTTGTAGAATGGGATAATGGTCCCTCTTATCTACACTTAGCTGTACCTCTCATTCTGTCCTCAGCCCCCTGTAATCTGGCCTCGGTTCCCATCACTTCATCAGAACACCTCTCTCCAGAGCCACTGATGATCTGCTAATCATCAATCCAAAAGCCTTTTCTTAGTCCTCATTCTCCTTTACCTTCCCTCATCCTTTGACATTGTTGGAAACCCTCAGCCTCTGGGTTACTATTATCTCTTGGTCCTTGGCTTTCCTAATTACTACCCATGTGACTTTGGATGACAACAACATTTGACATTATTCAACAATTTAATGTTTGCAAAGCACCTTATTATGCACATTATTTCATTTGAGCCTCAAAACAGCCCTGTGAGGAGGGCACTATAGCTTTTATTGCCACCATTTTATAGATGAGGAAATTGAGGTTTAGAGTGTGGTTAGGTGACTTGCCATAGTCACACAGCCATTAAGTGTTAGAAGCAGAGCATGAGCCCTTGTGTCCCAGAATACAAAAAAAATCTATTGATCAATCAGTAAACATTCATTGCCTATTATGTAGGAGGCATTGTGGACACTCTTCATTATGTCACGATGTCCACTTAACCTCTAAAGGCATCGAAGTCTCAGTTTCCTCACCTGTTAAAATGTGGGGCTGGCCTATACCAAGAAAAGGTCAAAATGTGGCATATGGTTTAAATATAACATAAATAAAATAAATAAACATAAAGGGGGGATACCATAATTTAATTAGGGGAACATAGAATAGTTTACCTGTCAGATCTGTAGAGAAGGGAAGAATTTATGACCAAATAAGAAATAGAGAGCATTACAAGAGGTAAAATGAATAATTGTGATGTTAAAATAAAAAAAGGTTTTTCATAATTAAAACTAGTATAACCAATGTCAGAAAGGAAACAACAAACTGGGGAAAACTTTTATAGCCATTTTTTCTGATAAGGTTCTAATTTCTCAAATTTATAGAGAGCTAAGCCAAATTTATAAAAATACAAATCATTCTCCATTTGACAATTAGTCAAGGTATATAATAAAAAAAAGCAGTTTTTAAATGAAGAAATCAAAGCTATCAATAATCATATGAAAAATGTTCTAAATCACCTTTGATTAGAGGAATGCAAATCAAAACATCTCTGGGGTGCCACTTTACCCATAGCAGAGTGGCCAAATGACAGTAAAGGAAAGTGATGTACGTTGGAGGAAATGTGGCAAAACTGGGACCCTAATGCATTGCTGATGGAGTTGTGAACTGATCCAACCTTTCTGGAGAACATTTTGGAACTATGCCCAAGGGGCAATAAAACTGTGCATACCCTTTGATCCTGTGATACCACTACCAAGTCTGTATTGCAAAGAGATTAAAAAAAGGGGGGGGGGGAAGGACCTATTTGTACAAACATATTTACAGCAGTGCTTTTTGTGGTGGCAAAGAATTGGAAATTGAGGAGCTGTCCTCAATTGGAGAATGGCTGAACAAATTGTTATATATGATGGTGTTGGAATCCTATTGTGCTATAAGAAATGATGAGCAGGATGATTTCAGAAAAAGCTGTAAAGGCCTTCATGAACAAAGTGAAATGAACAGAACCAGGATAACATTGTACATAGTAGCAGCAATATTGAGCAATGATCAACTGTGAAAGATTTAGCTACTCTTAGTAATAAAATGCTCCAGGACAATTGAGTCTTATGACAAAAAAATCCTTTCCACCTTCAGAGAAAGAACTGTTGGAGTTGGAATGCAGGTCACAGCATACTGTTTTTCACATGAGTTTATTTATATTTTCATTTGGGGGCTTTGGCTTTATATGAGTATTCTCTTACAACAATGGCCAATATGGAAGTATGTTTTGCATGATAATACATATATTAAATTGCTTATCTCCTAGAGGATGGAAGAAATAAAGGGAGGGAGACAATATTGATCTTATAATGTCAGAAAACATATGTTGGAAATGGTTATTACATGTAATTGGGAAAATAAAATATCTGAAAAAAGTGAGGTTGGAGTACATCATAAAATCCTAGATCCACATGATCTCTAAGGATCTTTCCAGCTCTGTATCCATGATCCTATGACCTTATTACCTGTTTGCTCATTCCTCAGTATCCTTTTTCATTTACTTTCCCCCTCTTGCCCCTAATTGGGCCTCTCCTCTAAGATCTAGTTCTAGTACTTCTTGGATTCTCTGTCTAGACTTTCACCCTTGTCAGTCTTATTCAGTCCCATGGCTCCAATTATCACCTCTATTTGGCTGACTTTAAAATCAATATATTTGTGCCCAGCCTTTCCTCTGAAGTCCAGCCCTACACCTACAATTTCCTGTTGGATATGACCCAAGTGTCCTTTTGTCACCTCAAACTCAGCATGTCCCAAATGAAACTCATTATTTTCCACTCCTAACCTATCTTTCTCTTAACTTTCTTATTTCTTTTTGGCAGCAGTTATCTTCTCAGTCACAAAGTCTTGAAACTTGGAAATCATATTTGACTCCTCCCTCTCCTCCAGCTCCCCATAGACAGTAAATTTGCCACATTCTCTCATTTCTATCTCTACCTTATTCAGATTCATCCTTCCCTCTTTACTCCCATGACCCTACTATCAGGGCCATTATAATAACTTTCTCAACTTGTACCCCTATCTCCAGTCTCCCCTCTTCTACCAGCCTTCACACACTATTCATTAATCTTCCTAATGCACAGATCTAAAATATCGCTCCCCTGCACAAAAACCTCCCATGGCTCCCTATTGATTGCAGTAAAAATATAGACAATCTAGTCTGGAACTCTATATTTTAGCTAGTATGGATTACTTAGGGACATCCAGATGGTGCAGTGGCTAGAGTACCTATCCTAAAGTCAGGAAGATTCATTTTCTGAGTTCAAATATCACCTCAGACACTTACTAGCTATGTGACCCTGAGCAAATAATTTCATCCTGTTTGTCTCAGTTTCCTCATCTGTAAAGTCAACAGGAGAAGGAATTGGCAAACCACTCCAATGTCTTTGAAGAAAATCTTCAATTGGGGTCATGAAGAGTCATATACAACTTGATATGACTGAACAAATATAATGGATTACTTGCTATCACTTGATACTCTGTCCTGTCTTGGTTATCTGCACTTACACAATATCCAAGATATGAAAGAGGTCCCTTTTTTCAACTTCCTCATCCCAACTTGTTGAAGGTTCCCCTTCCTTTGAGGTCCAGTTCAAGTATACCTCCTCCATGAAGCCTTCTCTGATCCATCCCCCACATGAAAGTGGTGAGTGAATAAATGAAAACATTTACTATGTGCTTGTCAACTGTGTATTTATCCCATACATAGTGTCCCTTAAGTGCTAGATGAGGAAGTGGTTAGGGTGCTGGACTCTTAGTTAGGAAGAGATGCATTCCAGTGCAGCCTCAGATACTTACTGTGTAACTCTAGGTAAGTCACACCACCTCTCTGAACTTCATTTTCCTCATCTGTAAAATGGGCATGATAATAGTATCTATCTCCCAGGGTTGTTGTGAGGATCAAATGAGATAACATGTAAAGCACTTTGAAAACCTTAAAGTTATATATATTATATATATATATATAGGTATATATATAAAGTTATATATATAAACACTAGCTACCTATTAATATTATTATTATGTTCTAGGCAATAATGTTAATTGGTGAGAACACAAAAATAAATGTAATATAGTCTCTGTCTTCAAGGAACATACATTCTAATAAGGGGGAAACAACATAGATAGCTGTATGGTAGCCAGAGAAGGATGTTTTGATTTGGGAAGTCTTTGGAATAATGAGTTGAACCTTAGAGGAGTTGATTCTCATGCCCTTTCCTGAAGCAATGGTAGTATTGATTTGATTACTGCTTCTAGAGGAAGAGGTGGAAAGTGGGGGTGGGGGTGGGGAGTCCTTTTGGCAGGGTAAATGGTAAGAAGATGACTGGAGTGGATGGCTAGATGGAATATAATCCAGCCTTTCCTAGTCTTTTTTCTCTTTGTCTGGTGCTTCCTATTCACTTATATTCACGCTTGTGTCATTAGTTGGTATTTGTGAACTTTTCTTACCTTAAAGGTAGTGACTGTGACTTTTTCCATATTTGCATTCCCAGCACAGGTCCTTGCACATAAACAAACGTGTAATAAAAATCAGTTGAGTTGTTTGTCATTACATGATGTTATTCATCTGAGGTATTTCGTGACTACCAGCCCAATGTAACTGGACCATTAGAAGCCTAGTGTCCAGATGGAGGTCATAGTTCCTTCCTGACTCACTACTCCTTCTTTCTCCCCACTTTCCCATTTTCCAGTAGACTGTGTTTGTCAGATCTCATCTGGAGGATTTCAATTGCTTCTGGGATCACCTCTTAGGAAAGATTTGATTAACAAGTGCATTCAGAGTAGTATGACCAGGATGGTGTGATGACTGAAAACTATGATATATGAAGATTGATCTAAAGCAGAGACTTGTAGGAGTGGGTGATCAGATGATAGCCTTCTTCAAGTTTGGGAAGGGCTGCCCTGTGGAAGAGGGCCTTGATTTATTCAGTTTGGCCCCATAGCTCAAATACTCAGGTACAGGGACTAGGAAATGTTGGGACTTGGGGATAGGAGTTGAACCTCAAAACTAGAGAACAGAGAAGTTTAGAAATTAGTGAGAGGGTAAAACCCAAGGGGCCAAGGACAGTTTTCCTGAATCATTTCCAAGTAGAGGATTTGGTAATTGGATCCTGAATCTCTCCCTCCCTTCCCCTTTATCTCTAGAGATGCCAGACTCTAAGAATGCCTTTTCTTGAATTTAACTGCATGAGAAAAGGAAAAAAAGATTCAAGAATAATACATGGAATGGAAAACATATACATGGAAAATAATCCCACATTACTTGTCTCTTAAGCTCATGCCTATAAGTAGGGCAAGGCAACCAATGTTTCGACACTGAAATTTAGAGATCTTTGGCTTTACTTACACTCTTTCTGTAGGTAGAAACAATTGAGATTAGCTCCTAGTTGCCAAGAAAAACTAGTTAACATAGGAAGCTACTTGATAGTAGATTCTTCTCTTACAAACACTGCTCCTTTCCCAGGAGTGGCTTCATGGTGTCTCACCTATGTCCCAAGGTTTCTGTCTTTCTCTTCTTAGAGTGATGTCCTAGGATCTCTATTCTTGTGGAGCCCTATGTTCTGAGGGCTGAGATCACTTTGTCCATTTTGTGGTAGTTGCCTGCGGTGCTACAATTGCAAGTTAGGGCTCTGTTTAAGTTTTGTAGCATAATTCTCAAGATTCCTGGGCACTGTAGTTTATCTTGATCTTCCTTAAGCATCAGACTCCCCTCAAGACTTCCAAAGAAAATATGGTTTTCTGACTGAACATCTCCAGTATGATTCTGGATTTGTTCACCCAAGTGCTGACACATGCTTATTGGTCCATTCTGAAATTACATGCTTATTCCCAGCCAATCATATATGCTTCAGTGAATGTTTTTGGTGCTTCAGTCCTATTACTATGTATTCATTTAGCTTATTGATATTGCTTTACCACTTCCCAAAGGGAAGAAACATGCTATAAAAGAATAGAGAGGATGGTATTTCTCATCACTACAATAATAAGAATAATTAATTCTGATGTATAGGTGACTTCCAACATTTTTTAATATTTTATGTTTCCCAATTACATATACAATTTTTTAACATTTGTTTTTTAAAATTCTTACCTTCCACCTTAGAATCAATACTGTGTATTGGCTCCAAAGCAGAAGAATGGTAAGGACTAGGCAATGGGGGTTAAGTGGCTTGCCCAGAGTCACACAGTTAGGAAGTGTCCGAGGCCAGATTTGAACATTTGTTTTTATTAAATTTCTACTTCGAAATTCTCTCATTTCCCCTTCTTGAGATATATGCAATTTGATATGTTATAAATATGATCATTCAAAATACATTTCCACATTAGTCATATTGTAGAAGAAGATATATGTATTTTAAAAAGACTAGCAGGGAAATAAGGTAAAAATAGTATGCTTTGATCTTCATTTAGACTCTATCAGTTCTTTCTCTGGAATTAGAAAGCATTTTTCATCATGAATCCTTTGGAATGATCTTGGATCATTGTATTGCTGAGAATAGTTAAGTTCCTAATAGGTAATCATTATACAATATTGCCGTTACTGTATACAATGTTCTGGCACTGCTCACTTCATTTTGTATCAATTCATGTAAATCTTTAAAGGTTTTTTTTCCCTCAAATCATCCTGCCTATCATTTCTTCTAGAGCAATAATATTCTATTATAGCAATACACCACAATTTGTTAAGCCATTCTCAAATTGATGGACATCTCCTTAATTTCCAATTCTTTGCCACTGAAAAAAAAGCTTCTACATTTTTGTACAAATGGGTATTTCTCCCTTTTTAAAAAATCTCTTTAGGAGACAGATCTGGTAGTGGTATTGTTGGAACAAAGATATGCATAGTTTTGAAACTCCTTTGAACATAGTGCCAATTTATTCTCCAGAATGGTTGGATCAGTTCACAAGTCTACCAACAGTGCTTTAGTGGGTGTACCCCAACATTTACAAAGACTGAAATCCCCTTTTCTTATATTAACAGTGTGATTCATTGGAAAGGTCACTGAATCTGAATCAGATGACTTTCCCTTGAATCCTGGCTCTGCCTCTTACTAACTCTGTGACCTTGGCCACACAGTCTTTGGGCCTCAGTTTCGTCATCTTTTTCATTATCATTATACGTAAAATGAATAGGTTATACAAGATGACCTCTAAGGTCCCTTCCAGCTCTCAATCAATGATCCTATGATCCTAGTAATGAGAGTTGTCTCAATGAAATGGATTCCCTCCAGATAAAGTGAGCTTTCTATCATGGAGATATCCAAGTTGGGTCTGGAGAGAATTCTTGTTCTGCAAGACGCTTGTTTAGGCACTCATGGATAGATAAATAGGAAAGAATAGGTGTGTGTGTGTGTGTGTGTGTGTGTGTGTGTGTGTGTGTGTGTGTAAGTTTGAGAGAGAGAGAGAGAGAGAGACAGATAGACACACGGACACAGAAAGACAGAAAGATACAGAGTCAGACATTCAGAGCTAAACAGAAAGAAATGCAGATACAGACAGATTGGAGGAAAAGAAGAGTAAATCGGTAGTTCATTCAAAAAACACTTTTTGATTTTCATTTATAGGGTTCTGTGCTGAGCTGTGTGTGTACTAAGGGCAAGATTAGGAGCTTAGAAGAGGGAGATCACAGTGTATGTGTGTGTGTGTGTGTGTGTGTGTGTGTGTGTGAGAGAGACAGAGAGAGACAGAGAGACAGAGAGACAGAGAGACAGAGACATACCGAGAGAGAGAGACAGAGAGAGAGAGACAGAGAGACAGAGACAGAGAGACAGAGACAGAGAGAGACAGAGAGACAGAGACTGAGAGACTGAAGACTGAATCTTTCAGAATGTGGTCCTGATAGTAAGGCTCTGTGTGACAGAAGGAGGCCCCCTGGGTAGAGTAATGGTCTGTATCAGCTGGGGTGGGAGAGTTCTGAGTATCTGTGTCAGACTGGGTCCCTTGAAATCAGGGTTTGTATGTGTGTCATACTGGAAACTTTGAGTGCCTCTATCAGACTGGGGATCTCTGAGGGCAGGGACTATGTGTCAGAAAGACTCCCCTGGGCAGAATCTGTGTGTCTCTGTCAGTCTAGGGATTTCTGAGCAGGGTATGTGTGTGTATGTCAGACAAGGGGCGCCTAGGGTCATATCTATGTGACTGTGTTGGGTTCCCTGGGGCAGGGCTAGGGCTGCCTTATGTTTCCCACACAATCCAGAGAGGATGAGTTCAGGTTGGCAGAGCAGAAATGAGGCTGCTTTGATATTGAAAATAAGAATGATGTTGGATGTAAGTATTGTGGCCAAAATCAGGCTGCATTCACTTTTCTATATTCCACTCAAATGAATGCATGTGTAATAAGAACAATTGTAATAATCAGTCCCAGGAGAATAAAAAAATCAGCAAATAATCCAGAAAACTTTGCCCTTTGTCCGCGGTAGGCGGTCTAGATTTTTGGCAGCAATTTTCCTTTTCTTGTTAGTTCAAGGCTAAGAAAAATGCATCCTTTCCTTCATGGACTACACAAGGGACAGATGTGAAGGAAAACAGGTAGAAGTCTCAGCATGAATTATCCACAAAGTGGATAATTGATAGAGAAATAGAATAGACTGCCAGAGTTGGAAGAGATATTAGAATCTAAAACCTAGAATGCTGGAGCTGGAAAGAACCTTATATACTATCTGACAAACTCCTTGTTTTATAGAGCTGGAATTTGGGTTCTATAGAAGGAAAAGCCTTGTCAAAGGTTGCACAGGGCAAATTTGAATAAAAATCCAAATGTAATGGTTCCTGGTGCAGTGTCTTTTTCATTATACTATGCCTACCTGAAAGAAGGAGGTAGCCAAGATATCTCTTCTCCCCTCTTACTCTTTTATCCATTTGTGGGCCATGGACCCCATGCTCCTGGTAATAGCTTCTGAGATGGTGGGTGTCTCTGTACCTAGTTCTATAACCAAATATTAAAGCAATTATGTAACTAGCAATAAATTACTTAAGGGAATGACTCACGTGGCTTAATTAGAGCAAGGCAGGGAAAGGATTAAGGTATTTTTAGATCATACACCTCTCTCACCCCTTAGCCTGTGGCTCCCTGGTTTCCCAGGGAAGAGAGATGGGAATGGGACCTGATTGTTCATCCACAGGCACTTGGAGGACCACTATAGTTCACAATCCCATAGTGCTTTATGACTTCCAAAGCATTTTCCAAATACCACTGTCTCTTAAGATAATGCAAACATTAGCACAAAATAACATAATATTAATGCAAGAAATATAATACAATGAAAATGCAAAACCCTTCTCTTTCACATGAGGTTGTTGAAGCCCATTGAGGTAAAATGACTTTCCTAAAGTCATAACTAGTAAGTAGCAAAGCTCAGAGGCAGGATGATGGTATAATGGACCCCACTAGATATGATATAAAAATTCTTGTTATTTAACCTGAACATTATAACTTCTGTGGCCTTTGGAAATCATCTACTGGGTCATGAATTTTGAGGAAGTAATCTTAGAGACCAATTAATCCAAACTTCTTATTTTACAAATGAGGAAACTGAGACTTAGAGGGATTTAGTGATGTTCTTATGGTCAAATAAGTTAATGGAAGAGTCTCAATTCAAATTCAGGACCCCTGACTCCAAATGTATGATTTTCAGTTTTCTTGTTTGCACAATGAGAATATTATACTATATAATGTAAATTCTCTGACTGCCCTGAGATGTAGATCCAATAATCTTTCAATTATACTGGGCTTCCTTTCAGTACTAGAACTCTTACAAGTGTACAAGTTGGTGTTTAAGATGTATCATAAATGAAGAAAAGGATTCTATGAGGCATATGTAAGAAGGGGGTACATTCCCAGGATGGAAATCATTGAGACTGGAGGAATCCTTGTTTGAGTAACAGAGAAGAGGTCAGTTTGACTGGATTGTAGAATGCAGGAAAGAAAAAATGTATATCTATATATAATAAGGCTAGAAATATGAGTTGGAACCAAGTTATGAAGCACTTTGAAAGCTAAATAGAGTTTATATTTTATTCTAGAAGCAATAGGAAGTCATAGGAGTTTATTGAGAAGAGGAGTGACATGGTCATTTCTACACATAAGGAAAATCACCTTGACAGCTTTGTGTCAGATATAGATTAGAATTGGGAGAGACTTGAGGCAAGGAGACCATTAGGAGGCCATTACAATAGTATAGGAAGAAAGTGATAAGTCTAAGAACTGAGATGGAGACTGTGAATAGCAAGAAGGGGCTGGATGTAAGTTATATTGTGAAAATGGCATTGCATTTTGTCGAACGAATGAATGATTTGGGGAAAGAAATGGATGAGGTACCCTCTAAGGTTCTTTCTGGGCAATAATTCTGGTATTTCTTTTCCCCTGGGTCTCCCCACTTTCTCCAGGGACTTTTGTCTCTTCAGAAAGCCACCATAGCAACATTTCAGCACCACGGAGAGCTCCAGCCCCACCTTTTCTACCAGAGAGGGTTGGTGATCCTTGTGGACTCAACCTATGCTGGGTTATAGTTTCTGAGGGAGACAAAAGGAGGAATAAAAGACAAAGACCCTTCCCTTCAGGAACTCAAAGCCTAGATAACACCTAGAATATAGGACTAACACCTAGGGAACAGTCAGAGAGAGCAAGACAAAACAGCCAAGAATTGAGTGCCAGACTGCATGGGCTCAAATGCTAAGGGCTGTGGCAGCTCAAAGGAGTTCAGTGGTCAGAAGAGACTTCTTGGAGGTGGGAAGGGAAGAGTTTGAAGGGCATGAGGCTTTCAGGACAGGCATTTGAACAAAGACTTGAGGTTAGAGCAGGCCTGACATGTACATGGTACTGTGAAACATAAAACCCTGTTGTGACAGGGAAATAGGGAGAGATAAGACTAAAAAACCCCTGGTATTTTGGGGTCAAACTGGCCTCAAATGCCAGGCTGAGGAGGCAGGATTTTCTCCTGTGAGAAATTTTTTATGACTAAACATTGCCTTATGATTTAAAACCCTTTAAAATAATAATATTATAAAATAGCATCTAGCACCTACTGGGTATTGGGTACCATATTTACAAATATTGTCTCAAGCCTTTCAACAACTCATTAAAGTAGGTGCTATTAGTATCCCACTTTACTGTTGAGGAAACTGAAGCAAACAGGTTAAATGATTTGCCTAGGGTCACACAGCCGGTAAGTGTTTGAGACTGGATTTGAACTCAATTCTTCCTGACTCCAAGACGAGCTCTCCATCCATTTTGCCTTTGGAGCCTTATAATAAGTATATGTTGGCATTAGAGTGGGGATTTTATGAATGAAAATCATAGATCCAGAAAGGAGGAAGTGACTTGCCCAAAGTCACACAACAAATTAAGAACAGGGCCAGGGCTACAACCAAGTTTTCATGATTCTTAGTCTAGTATCCTTAGCCTGATACCTTCCCCAAAGGCCCTGGAGATGTCAAATTAATCTGGGACAACCACCAGTCAGTCCTTAGACCTCCATTCAAAGATGCTTCCTGCCTGTTTTTGCAGTGGTGGCTGAAGTCTCTCTGTGTTGCTGGGATGGATCCATCTTCCCATCTGTCCTCAAGGCTCTTGTAGGATTTTGAGTTCCTAAGTACCGATATTCTAAGCTTTTAAGAATCCCAGTTCTACTAAATCAATTTAATAGATATTTATTAAGGGTCTACTTTGTCAAAAAGCAGAGGGCATGTCCAGAAGCAGTGGGTCTAAATTACAAAGAGAGAAATTTAGCCTTGATGTTAAAAAAAACCCCTGACAATGAATAACAACTTTTTTTTTTAAACCTTTACCTTCCATCTTAGAATCAGTACTTGTATTGGTTCCAAATCAGAAAAGCAGTAAGGGTTGATCAATGGAGATTAAGTGACTTGCCCAGGGTCACACAATTAGGAAGAATCTAAGGCCAAATTTGAATCCAGGACCTCCTATCTCTAGACCCTGCTCTCAATCCACTGAGCTACCCAGATGCCTGCAAACCAACAAATTCTTAATTATTAGAATGATCCAAAAATGGAAGAGGCTTTTGGGAGAGGTGGTGATTCCCTCTCTGTGGAAGCCTTACAGGAGGCTGGGTGACTACTTGTCAGTTATTTTATAGTGAAGTTCCTGTTCATATATGAGATGGCCTACATAGACTCCAAGGACTCTTTTAACTTTCAAATTCTACATCTCTGTGAATTTTACGATTTTATGATAGATTCTGAGATTTCAAATTCTATGATTCTAGGATTCTGTCTCTCTTACTGTGTTTAGCATACAGCCAGGCTCATAGATGATGTTGGTTATAGATTTGTTAAGTATGTTATTCTCTTCCTCCTCTCCCTAAGTGGGTGAAAGCTGGGAGAGGGGTGAACAGGAAGTAATCAGATCTAGTTGAGGAGTACAAGAGTATACTACCCTAATTGAATGCTGGAAGTCCTCCCTCAGCTAGGCTTTTCTCAAGTTCCCCTGCCCCCACCCCCAACTCCAGAGGCTTGTTCTTTCTCCAGCTCCTGCTGAGTGTCTCCTCACACCTCACCCAGCTCCCTGGGCTCTAGTGATGAATTAGTAATGACAAGTCTGGGCATCACTATGGTGATAGCTCAGGGGGCTGGCCCTGGGCACAGGGGGCAGCTAGGGAGGGTGAAATCTCCCCTGGCTAGGCCTTTGCCTAGAGAGAGGCATTTTCCCTTGGGAAATAAGTAGTGGGTGTTGAGAGGGCCTCTGGATGTGATTGTATCTGATTTGCACAGGCTGGTGGCTGGCGGCCAGACTGGCTGGAATCCTGGGATCTTAGTCCATCTTCCCCAGTGGCTTCAGCCTTGTTCACCTATGACCCATCTGTATATTCAGTTAGGGAAATTCAGGGAGGAAGACAGCAAGGAACCAGGTTTCTCAACCATGCCTAACTCTCCTTCCTTCCCCTCAAGCCAAGGGGATTCGAACTTTCAGCTTTGTCTCCAGCTGTGGAGAAGGCTGCTTTGACTCATCCCTAATCCCTCCCCCAATATCTCCCCCAATATCTCTAGTGACCTGCAGTCCCAGTATGTAAGACAATGTCCAACTGGGAGCTGAGCTCAGGGCTGGGACTAGGACATAGCCTGGAGCTTAGACTCCAACTTGGAATTGGGGTCTGGGCTTAGTCTGGGGGTCGAGCTGAAATTCTGTGACAGGGATTGAGGCTTAGACTAGGGCTAGGATTGGATCTCAGACTATGTTCTGGTTGGTTATGGACTCAGGCTAGATTTGAGGTCATAGTTCAGACTGGCATCAGGGCTAAGTCCATCTAGGACTTCTTGATTTGTCATAAGCTGAATTGTGTTTGGACAAATGGACACATTGAAGTTCAGGGTAAGAAATTTCTATGAGGTAGAGGCATTGATACCTGGGCTGTGGTTCTAGAACTCTTAGTCCAAAGCCCTTCCCACCTTGCATGCCTAGGTCCTGCCCCAGGCACAACTCCACCCTGTCTCCATTCTACTGAAACTCACCCATGCTTCCTTCTCCAGCTGTCCTAGTGATGAATAGGCTTCAGGGAGCTGTACAGCTCTCCCTGGGAGACCAGATGCCAGCCTTGTTAGCCTCCTAATTACCATAGAGGCCCAAGAGCTGAACCAATCCATCTCTCCCTGAAGCAGCCTCCTTCTCTTCCTTGTACAATGAAAGATGTTTCTTTCCAAAGGCAGTCTGGTATAGTGGAAGGCAAACTGGACAAGGAATGAGGAGACTCAGACACTTCTTAGCTCTGCCATTAGGGACAAGGCACTTAACCTCTTAGTCTTACTCGGTTTCTTATTTTGTAAAATGGAAAGAATAGTATTTATAATTTCACCCTCACCACAAATTGTAAGGAGAATACATTGTAAGCCTTTAAATATAAAGGTAAATTTATCATTAAGTTGTGGATGCTTCTGAATAAAACAAGTCTCTTCCTCTGAGCTTCAGGAATTGGACAAAGGTTCCGTCTAACTGACCTTCTGTGTTCTAAGGTCCCTCCCTACTCTAAAATTCTATGTGTTTTTTTAACCCTTACCTTCCATCTTGGAATCAATACTCAATACACTGAGCCACCCAGCTGCCCCCTAAAATTCTATGTTTTAAAATCTCTCCCAGATCGGATTTTTTTTGCTATAAAATTCTTCCCAGCTTTGATGTTGTTTTCTAAGGTTTCTCTCAGTTCTAACATTCTATGTTCTAATATTCCCTCCCTGCTTAACTCTGGCATTATAAGTTTCTTTTTTTTAATGATATTTTATTTTCCTCAAATTACATGTAAAAATAGAATTTATTATTTATTAAAATAAAATGTCAGTTCCAAATTTTTTCTCTCCTTTCCACTCTTCTTCCCTCCTTCCTTTTCTTCCACCCCTCCTCCGTCCCTGAGACCAATAAGTAATCTGATATAGATTTTATATGTGTACTAATGTAAAACATTTTTCCATATTATCTTTTGCAGAAATGATCCATTCTAAGTTTCAAATACCTTCCTGGCTCTAACCTATGTTCAAACAGCCTTCCAAGGTCTGCCAACTTATGTTCTAATGTGCCATCTAAAGCTGACATACCACATTCTAGTGACCTCTCAGTTCCTTTTTTTTAACCTGTACCTTCCATCTTGGAATCAATACTGTGTATTGGTTCCAAGGCAGAAGAGTGGTAAGGGCTAGGCAATGGGAGTTAAGTGACTTGCCCAGGGTCACACAGCTGGGAAGTATCTGAGTCCAGATTTGAACCCAGGTCCTCCCATCTCTGGGCCTGGCTGTTAATCCACTGAGCTACCCAACTGCCCCCTGACCTCTCAGTTCTAATTGCTTATGAAGCTAAGAATCTGAGATTCCCAGAACAGTTATGTGGGGTCCCTTCTCCTCTAGAGCCAGGCAGGGTCCTAGGAGAGTACAGAATACTGTCCTAGGGTAGAATGGGGGCAGCTGAAGTCTAGAGATATTAGGAGCAGCCAATAATAGGAATGGAAATAGATATTCAGCCCAGAGCAGCCATTGACTCTGAGGTCCTACAATCCCATGGTTCACCCTGTCAGAGTGAATCATGGAGTTGTAGGTTCCATCTTCACTCACCAATGACCTAGCCATTGAGGGAGGTGATGCACAAATAGAAAACTTGAATGCATAATACTATATCTAAAAAGGTAATGTGGAGTAGTGGATAGAGAGCTGTTTGCTTAGCCTATAAGATATTAAGTTCAAGTCCCACCTCTGACTATAGACTGTCTGTATGACCCTGAATATGTCACTTAACTTCTCAGTGTTCAGGATAACACCAAATGTAAGTTGGAGAGGAGATGCTGACCTGAATTGATAGTGGGAGTTTCCTCATTTGGGAGTTCCCTTTATCAAGAAAATCAGAGATCCAAGGCCTATCCCTTATGGGTAGGCACATGAGGAAACAGAATGCTAGGGCACTTACCAATGAGGAGGAATTAGAGCGGGCTTCCCAAAGGATTTGATTTTGGGCTTTAAAGAATGAGTTAGAGAGGGGCAGCTAAGTAACTCAGTAGATTGAGAGCCAGGTCTAGAAATGGGAGGTCCTGTATGCACATCTGGGCTGAGATACCTCCTAGCTGAGTGACCCTGGGCAAGTCACTTAACTCCCATCGCCTAGCCCTCACCACTCTTCTGCCTTAGAACCAATACACAGTATTGATTCTAAGATGGAAGGTAAGGGTTTAAAAAAAAAGAACGAGTTGGAATTCACCAGGAGAACACCATTTAAGACTAAGAGGCAGGATGGTGTGGAGCATGTTTGAGGGAGGCAGTTGTGCTTCAGTCTGTCAGCATTTATTAAGCACCGACTCTATGCCAGGCTTTGTGTTATGTGCTGAGGATATGAAGCACTTAGCAGAGGCTTTATATGAAGCATTCTATATGCATTCCCACACAGGCAGGGGCTCAAACATACATTACATTCTCAAGGCATCCTTCTGTCAAAGGTTCCTCCCCAGCTCTTCATTCCCTCAGAAGTTTAGTCACCAAGAACAGCTCCCCTAGACTTCCCAGCCCACAGTTCTCTCTATCCTCCAATCCCCAACAGGCCTGTTGGTTCTCCATCATTCTGTGGTCCTACTCAGCCCCTGCCTGATATTATAGGCCATTTTCTTAGATGTATATAAGAAAAGAGCCTTTAGAAGTCATCTAGTGCATTTCATAGATGAGGAAACTGAAGCCCGAGACTACAGAACTGACTCTACATTCAACACTCTTTCCATGGGAGTTTGATGTGTGACTGTCAGATCGTCTTCCCAGACTGGGCGCTCCCTGAGGGCAGGGTGAAGGGTTTTGGTCCTCCTCTTATTTCCCAGAGTTGGAGCTCAGCACAGGGTGCTCAGCGATTATCAGGCAAAGCTTGATGAATGTCATGAAAGGGAGTTGAAGGTGGTGGCGGCGGATGTGCCAACATGAGCAGGTCACAGATTTGCCTTTAGGCTTGGCTTGAGGTTGGTGCTGGTGGAGAAAAGGGAGTTGAATGGGGGAAGATCCTGACATGTAAGGAGAGGAGGAAAGCCTAGACATCTCATGACTACTCAGATGCCTCAAGCTAGCTTCTTTAACCTAGTCTTAGCCCAGCTCAGCATAACTATGGCAGCCCCTTCCTGACCAGCCCCTTCTGCCCAATTCAATCTAGCTCAAATAAACTCAATTCTTCGTAACCCACTCACCCACTCCAGCTTCTATGAGCTAGCTCATCTCAGTCCAGCATAATCTAACCTGATTTAAGGGCAGCTGTGTGGCACAGTGAATAGAATATAGGGCCTGGAGTCAGAGACTCATCTTCCTAAGTTCAAATCTGGCCTCAGACACATACTAGCTGTATGACCCTGGATAAGTCATTTAAGCCTTATTTGCCTCGGTTTCCCCATCTGTCAAATGAGGTGGAGAAGGAAATGCTAAAGCACTCTAGTATCTTTGACAAAAAATGTCCAAATGGGGTCACAAAAAGTTGGACACTACTAATCAACTAAACAAACCTGATATAGTTTAGTACAGCCCACCCAACTTTGCCTAGCAGAGTCCAGCTCAACTTAGACCCTTAATCCAGTCTGGGTCCTGCATTAGCTCTGCCAGGGGATGCTACTTAGAGCAGAGTGGAGGTGAAGGTAGAGAGAATTGTAGGGCGGGGCTTGATGGGGGAGCAGCCATCGATCCTTCCTTTGCCTTCCAGGAACTCGGCCTCTGGGGAGACCAGGGAACAGCCGGTCGATTTCCCTGAGCTGAGCAGGACAACTTTGGGGGGAGGGAGGGAGGAACTGAATGGGGGGGGGGGCTAAGCCTCCAGTGTCAGGACATGCTTAATTCTCTCGTCCAGCTCAGAGCAGCATTTCCCCTAGTCCATGGACAGTCAGTCCCCTTCAGCCCCTCATTTCTCTTTATGTCTTAGAATACTTTGGATCTATAGCTAAGCTTTGCCCAATATTCACATGTTATCCTTAATTTCCCTCTCCTTTTTTCTTCCTATCTTCCTTTTCTTCCTTTTCTCCTCCTCATTCTTTCTTTCTCATTCCTCTCCTTTCCCCTTCATTTTCTCCTCCCTTTCTTATCCCTTTCTCTTTCTTTTCTTTATTCTTCCCAATATGCATCATTGTCATATACTCTTCCTCCCCTTCCTTCCTTTCTCCCCACTCTCTTCTTTCTGGAAGCCTTCCTAGACTGGCCAGAAGATATTTCCTCTTTCTCCTAATTGCACAGGTCAGACAGACTTAAATGACCACCCAGGATGAAAGGGGAAACTTCACCAGCCAAAGCCCTATGAAGTCACATATGGGCCCTATAAAATCCATTCTGCAATGTCTTTCTGTGCAACCAGGAAGACATCTCACAGCCAGACTCTCAGATCTGATCCTCCCCCTTGCTCAGGCTTCCAAATCCCCACAACAAAAGGTTTGAAGGCCCAGCTTTCTTTTCCTCCCCTGTGTCCTGAGAATCCTCTGCCTTTGTGCCTTTGTCATGCTTCATCTGGATTAAATCCTGGAGATTCTTTTGGCCCCAGGAGACAAAGGAAAATTATAAGGGAAGAAACTTTGTGGCAGTGGAAAGAATACTAGCCTCCAAACCTTACATCCTGGGTTTGAAGCTTCATTTTGATATTACTGCCAGTGGCCCTGGGTCAGTAATTTCCCTCAGTTTCAGATCCTATAGGACTGAAATAAAAATCTTTTCCTTAGCTCATTCTTAGTGTCAGGAGCAAAATTCTTTCTAAACTTTGAAGAACATTAGAAATGAAGTCAACCTTTCACCTCTCTAGGCCCCCCCTTGTCCAAATAGATTCTCTGGTAACCAACCCTCTGTTTTCTGTTGATGTCTCCCGAGGGTCTTAGGAGCTACAATGGCTTACAAGGTTCTTTTTATGATGGTGCAAATTCTCTTATAAGATCTCTCTGAACTTTAGGATGGAATCCTCTTCCTTTCTTCCTCCCTTCACCCTTTGCCTCCTACTGGCAGGACCAGAAGCTTATATGAGACATTAAGAGAGTTCCAAATCTGGAACCTAAGAAGGCTCCTGAAGGTAGTGAGCCAATGGGAAGGCTAGAGTTCCTGGGCTTTTGAGGAGCATGCAGCTCCACCCCCTTGGAGGGGGGCACCTTAGCTGAGCTGATGACAGGTGCTGTTGGCATTATTAACAATAATAGGGACTAATTAACATGATCTTCATAATGAGCTCAGCTGACGTGTTCATCGGTTCCCAGTTCCCCACTGTGTCCCGTAACCATCACAACAAGAGCTTTGTGACTATTGTGACCTCTCAGGGAAGGTGTGCATGGTAGGGAGGGGGAGAATGGCTAAAAATAATTCCCATGGAGGGTAGGGGGAAGAGAGAGAGAGATAGAAGGGCAGATCAATCTGCCCACCACACACAGCCAGGGATGGGAAGATTAAGTGGCAGAATCTCCCAGCTGGAGGGGACCTCAGAGGGCTGGATGTCCAGCCTGTACACTGCTGGAATCCTTCCTGCAACATCCTTGACAAGTATCATCCAGAACCCTGTGATGGGGACCTCACAGAGACAATATATCCCACTTTGGGATGGCTTATATGGTTAGGATGGTTTTCCTTATGATCTGCCTTAATCTGTCTCTCTGCAACACCTAGACTTTCCCCTCTATTGCTCCCTGTTCTGCCCTCTGGGGCCAAGCAGAACAATTCTAATCTTCTCTTAGACATGATAGTGCTTTAAGCCCTAGAAGAGAACAATCATGTCTTCCCAGTTCCCAAACATCCCCCAGTTCCTTTCATTGCTCCGGGTCCCCTCACCAGTTTCCTGGTAGATCCATCATCCTTCCAGCCATCTCTTTCTATCTCTGTATCCCATACAGACTGTTTTCTTCCTCTAAATCTCCCTCTGTTCTGACATACTTTAGCTCTGTCACTAGCCCCATGGACCGCCTCTGACTTTCTGGGCTATTTCTGACTCTTTTCCTCATTCTCACCTCCAGTCACTCCTGAAATCCTGTCATTCGTCTCTTTTTCTCCATCGCTGTGGCTTTTGCTTGAGCTCAGACCTTAGCCTCATCAGATGATTAGAGTGGCTACCTTACCAGCCTCCCTGTCTCTAGTCTTAGCCCTTCATGTGCAGGAGATACAGAGACAGGGCAGAGAGAGATTCCAAGTATAGAGGGTCACACACAGAGGTACAGAAAGAGGAGGAGAAGAGACACTGATAGAACTGGGGATAGAGGATAAGAGCCTGCTTCTCTGTCTCCAAGGCCACCCATAAGAGCTCACACCTCTACCCTTCCTGACTTGATGATTGTAGTGGATTCCTCACCTATCTCCAGTTGCTTCTTCTTCATCCCTCCTACAGACACACAGGACTTGAGTCGATAGTCTACCTTCTCAGGGAACTACCATTGTTTCAAATGATTCACAGGAGAAAGGATAGATTCACCATTGCATTCAGGGCTCTCCCAGGCTTGTCTAAAACCCTCCCTAGCCTCCTCTCCTTGCTTTCTTAGAATTCTTTTAATTAACTTTAATTAATAACAATTTCTTTTGATGCATAGTTGTTGGTGTTCTGTCATTTTAGTTTGACTCTCAGTGGTCCCATTTGGAGTTTTCTTGGCAAAGATACTGAAGTTGTTTACTATTTCCTTCTCCAGATCATTTTACAGATGAGGAAACTGAGGTAAAGAGGGCTAAGTCCTGGGATCACACAGCTAGCAAGTGTCTGAGGCCAGATTTGAACTCAGAAAGGTGTCTTCCTGAATTGAGGCCAGGCATTGCACCACCTGGTCCATAAGCCAGGCTCATTAACATGCCTTGGTCTTTCCTCATGCCCTCTTCTCTTCCACATTCCCCAGTGCCTTTCTCTCTTCCTCTCCCTCTTCAAGACTACCTGCCTGTTCTTCCAGAGCTTCTTCCTGCTAGTGACACTTCAGGGACAGATATTTCTCTACTTAGAATCCCTTAGAGTCACTGTCCTCTTCTTTCTCTCCCCAGGGGCACACCAAGTTCCACTGGCTGTCAGCCCCCACTGAGTCTGTGGCTCATTGCAAAGATCACTGGGTTTAGAGCAGGGTTCTTCACCTATTTTGAACTTTGGCACTCAGTTTGGTGAAGCCCATAGATTTCTGTTAGAAGTGGTATAGTAAATACAGTGCTGGTCCTGGGGTGAGGGGGAACTGAATTAAAATCTGGTCTCATACCTTTACTAGTTGTGTGACCCTGGACAAGTCATTTAACCTTTACTTGCCTCAGTTTCCTCTTCTGTTAAAATGGGGGGAAAGTACCATCTATTTTTCAGGGTTGTGAGGATCAAATGAAATATTTATAAAGTGCTCAGAACAGTGCTTGGCACATAGTAGGTGCTATATAAATGCTTATTTACTTTCATTTCCCCTTCTCAGAATCATGTTTCTAGATGCATAAAATAAAATACATAAAATTATAAAGGAAGACAATTTTATTGAAATACAGTTATAAAAATATCTTTTAAAAAAACCCAGTTAGCAGAGCCCAAGTTAAGGACCTAAGAGTCAGAGAGCTCTGGGTTTGAGCTGTGGCCCTGTCCCTTACTAATTGTATGACCTTGGGCAAGTTCCTTTACCTCAAACCTCAGTTTCCCTATCTATAAAATGGAGGCAATACTTGCATTATCTATATAATAGAGTTGTATGGAATTAAATGTGTAATCCTTGAAATGCTGTAGAAGCATTATTATTATTATTATTATTATTATTATTAGTTGTTGAGTCACAGAATCTCAGCATTGGAAGGGTACTCAGAGAGAAGGCAGTTATTCCAGCTTATAGGAATTTCCTCCACAGTATCTATAGATAAATGATGAATGCTCTCTTCCTCCTTCTTTCCATTTTTTTCTTCTTTCTTCTTCTTCCTCCTCCTTCATCCTTACTTTCTGTCTTAGTAACAACTCTGAGACAGAAGGGCAAGGGCAAATGGGTTAAGTGACTTGCCCAGGGTCACACATTTAAAAGTCTTTGAGGTCAAATTTGAACCCAGGTCCTCCTGACTTCCAGGTCTGGCTCTCTATCCACTGTGTTACTTAGTTGCACCTCCCCCCACCCACACCAGCCTCCCTTCTTGAAGACCATCAATAACAAGGAACCTATCCCTTTGTAAGACTCTTTGGGATGATATCCACATTAGTAATAATAACAACAACATTTATGCAGTGTTTATTGTGATTACTCATAATCATAGCATTTATATAGTTCTTCAAGATTTGCAAAGTGTTTTACATATATTATCTCATTCAGTCTTTACAACAATCCTGTGAGGAGGGAGGTGAACAAATGTTTCTTAAGCATCTATTATATGCCAGGCACTATGTTAAAGCACTTTATGAATATCTCATTTGATCATAATAATAACTCTGAGAAGTAGGACCTGTTATTATTCCCATTTGACAGTTGCAGCAACTGAGGCAGAGGTTTTGTGACTTGTCTAGGATCCCACAGCTAGTAATGTGTGAGACTGTATTTGAACTCAAGTCTTCCTGATACCAGTACTCTATCCATTGCCCAATTAGCCATCTCTAATTGACATAGGGCCTATTATTATTTCCATTTTGTAGATGAGGAAACACTCATTTTTTTTAAACCTTTACCTTCCATCTTGGAGTCAATACAGTGTATTGTTTCCAAGGCAGAAGAGTGGTAAAGGCTAGGCAATGGGGGTTAAGTGACTTGTCCAGGGTCACACGGCTGGGAAGTGTCTGAGGCCAGATTTGAACCTAGAACCTCCCATCTCTAGGCCTGACTCTCAATCCACTGAGCTACCCAGCTGCCCCTGGAAACACTCATTTTTAGAGAGGTTTCCTTTCCAAAAAGTTAGGATCTGCCTTTGTGCCAACTCCCCTCTTTCCACTGTTCCACTGTGACCCTTGATACTGTATAGACTTCCCATCCAATTTGCGAAGCAGCTTCCAGACCTTCCGAGGCGTTTCTGGATTCTAAGTCACTTCTCTTTGAATCTATTTCCTTGTCTGCAAAATGAAAGTGTGGGCCTAGATGATTTCTCTGGTCTCTTTCAGCTCGTACATCCGGTGTTCTATGTTCTAAGATTGCTTCCAGCTCTGATTCTCTAAGATCTCTTGTTGGGAAGTTATAATGGGCCAGGACTGAATCTTCCCCATGCCATAGATGGAAAGACTGAGGCATCAGAGTGAGACCCAGAGTCACACAGAATTCTGGACTAGGACCCAGTCCTTTTACTTCCAGGCTCTGACTTAAACCTGAAACCTAAGCTGCCCCAGAGAAATCGCCACCATCTCTCTCATTGTTCTTTGCCTGTCATCAGCCTCTCGGAGCTTGCCTTCCTCCTTCCTTATGTCTCTATCACCCCATCATCTGTCCTTATATTAGTTGCCTCCTTATTGCTGTCCCTCTGGCCCTGCTGTGCTGCTGTCACAGCTATCCATTTCCAGCTGCCACTCACCAGCCTTCCTGAGTATCCCTTTGGGTCTCAGCCCTTAGCTTGTCATTCTCTGGATCTCTTTGTCTTATGTCTTCCTCAGTCTCTGTCTTTGACATTCTGTGTCTCACCATCTCTCTGTGGCTTTCTGTTCCTTCTGGTCTCTATCCCATTGTGTCTCTATGTTCTGCTTTGTCTTTTTGCGTCTGCCTCTTGGTTTCCATCCATCTCTCCTTGATTCTCTGCTTCTCAATCTCTGTTCCTAGCTCGTTCAGTTTCTGGTGGTCTCTCATTGTCTCTGTCTCTCTCTGACTTTTCCTTTGGCCTCAGTCTCTTTCCTAAGTAACTCCCTCTTCTCTCAGTATCCCTCTCTCTTATCTCTTTTGGTCATTTAGTAGCAGTCTTTTTCTTTGTCATTGTATCCTTCTTTGTCTTTCTGTCTGGGTCTTTGTCTCTCAATCTGCATTTCCCCCAGGACCTATCTCTGTTTCCCCCTAGACTACCAGAACAGCTGGCCAGCTGCTGATGGCCAACCAGGGGGGCATGACTAGAGCTCTCTAGGCTGGTCTCAGCCTTCCCCTTCATCCCCTCTCTGGTCTGTTGGCCCTGACCCTGGCCCTGCCCAAGAAGCTCTCAGAGTCCCTGACTACATTCCCCCATCCTCCTCCTGTTGCTAGGACGCTGGACTTGCAGCACCTGGCTGCCATGGAGACAGCGCCTTAGAGATGGAATTCTGTATTTTCAAGCCCTGCAGGGGCTGCCTCTGCCTCTGAACCACTTAAATCAATCCTTCAACAAGTGTTTATTAAGTCTTTACTGTGGGCCCAGCTTGGCCACCATGTGAAAGAAGGAGGAGGAAGAGGAAGAAACCTGGGGTTTAATGCTGGCTCTGCCAGTGCCTCAATTTGTGATCCTGGGCATGTCCCTTCTTTACCTGGACCTCAGCTGCCTCCGCTGTAAAATAAAGGAGCTCTTTCAGCCTCTGGCCTAGGATTGGGACAGGAGGAGACCCAGCCTGGGTGTCAAGGGACAGGAGAGACATCAGAAGGGATCAGAGGACAGGATCAGAGAAATTCAATTGAGCGGTTTGCTATGTCAAGGTTGTAGGAGTTCCAGGGAGGGGTAGAGGTCCATGTGGGTTGAGGAAGGGGGAAGTGATCAGAGAAGGCTTTCTGGAGGAGACAGGACTCAATCGGGGGCCCTGAAGGATGATGAAGATCAGAGACCAGCTTGGCAACAGAGGAGATGCCTGACTATAGGCAGGTCATAATGGAAAGGGTGCTTAGTCTTGGAGCTGGAAGATCTCTGCAAATCCTTACTCTGGCTCCCAGAAGCTAGCTAGCTAGGTGACCTTGGATAAGGCACGGAACCTCTTCTGAGTACTCATAGGATTATGGTGAGGAAAGAGCCCTCCAAACTGTATGGGGCTTTAGAAATGTGTACTATGGTCCATGAACCTGGCATGGAGGAGCACGGAGTGAGAAGGAACCCAGCTGGATTAGAGTAAAGGCAGAATATTAGACAACACATTATAGGAAGTGGTTGGGAGTCCTATGGAAAGATTCTAATATCCTCTCTGCCCAAATAGTGCCTGACCTTCATTTTCTACACAAGGGCTTCTCTGATGAACCCGACCTGGCTCTGGCCACCCTCATTATTGCAACTGCTTTTTGTTTTTTTTTTTTTTGCAAAGGAGGGTCAGTAGCTCAATGAACCTTTCTTCTAAGAAAAGGCACTCTGCCCAGGCTGGGGCCTCCCCCAGCTCAGGGGCCCTCACCCCCTCAGATTGGGTTCTCCTCCAGCCCAGGGGCCATGTCTCCTTCACCAGATAAGGGCTCTGGGAGGGCAGGGGGCTGGTGTTCCCTTCAGAATAAGGCTCCTAGGAAACCCATCTTCCTTTGGTCTGGTGCTTCATCCTATACTTTGCTGAGTCAAGCACCTCCCCAATTTGCCCCCAATTCCAGGGGACCTGGAATAACTGACTCAGACTTCCTTGAAATGACAGGAATAGGCTGGGAAGGCTTGGGAAGGCTGGCTGGTGAGCAATTCCTCCCCCCAGGCTCTATCAAGTCTGGACAGGCCTCAGGGCATAGCAGGGACTTGGCTTCCAGCTCAGTAACCACCCCCACTATTCCCCACCTGCCTCTCTCTGCATTTGCAGTATCTTTAAACAAAGAATGTCAGAGCTGGGGGGTGGAGGGGGGTCCTTAGAATATAAAATATTGGTGCTGGGAGGGATCTTAGACTACAGAACCTTAGAACAAAATGTTGAACCTTAGCTCAGCCCTGAGAAAGTTAAGACCTAGAGAGGGGAAGAGACTTGCCTTAGGATGTCCTTTCCCAATAGAGGATGCAGGGAAGGAAGGAAACAGGCATTTATTAAGCACCTACTTGTGTTTTAGGCACTATGTAAGCACTCCACAAATATTATCTAATTTAATTCTTACTACAACTCTGGGAATTAGGTGCTGTCATCATCCCCATTTTCCACATAACTGAGGCAGACAGAGGATAAGTGACTTACTTGCCCAGGATCACACAGCTAGGAAGGCTGATTTGAGTCTGGATTTGAGCTCAGCTTTTCCTGACTCCAACGTCAGGACCACATAGTTACCCCCAAAGGCAGGGGCTGTCTCTGCGTTCCATTTGCTCCCACAGTGCTGAGGACACTATCCCCATTGGTCTCAATATCTAGTGTAGACTGAAGGCATTCCTTTATTCTTCAGGTCAGACTGACCCCAGGGTTTATTGGCAGAGGAGGTGGCATCTCCAGCCCTTGGCAATCCCTCTCCCTGGATCTCTTCAGTCTCTTCCCTAAGAGAACATGTTCTTGTATGCTCAGTGGAGTTAGTCTCGGTTTCTTTCCCTCACGAGGCCTCGTGGCTGCATAGGCATCCTTTATTTTTATTTTTCAAATTAAGATGGTATTGATACCTTTTGCTCTGGGTATGTGTCAAACACCTCCGACCAACCGAGTCTGTAAAATCCCCCTCCCAGCAGTCCCTGCCTCTGCAAAGACAGAAGAGGGGTGTTTTTCCTCATCTCTCGCCTGGGCCAGGAGTGGCCAGGACAATTACTGAACATGGTGTTTGGCTTGGCTTTAATGTTCTTTTCATTTACGCTATTGCCATCATTTTGGGAGCTCTTGCCAGGCTTCTTCCACTGGTTTTCATTGCCCCAAAGGCGAGTCTCCCATCTGGGACCTACCTTTCTGGATCCTGGGAGAACAGGTGGCTTCTTTGCATGTCATAGACAGGGAAAGCACAGGTCCCCGAGCACAGGTCTGGGAATCACACCCAAGTCTTGCTCAGATAGTCCAGCCCCCAGCCCGCAGTGCCCTCTCCTGATGACTCAGTCTCTATAAATCCAGCCTCAGGAGTCCAACCAGCCTGTTAGCTTTGAGTCATCCCTGAGGGCCAGCCCTGGGTGTCAGACACACTTGAAGGGGTGGTCTGACATCAGTGGGGCCCAGCTGGCTGTGGGTGGGGACAATCAGAGAAGAGCTGGATTAGGAGACCAAAGCACAGGGAAGGATAAGGCAAGTGATCAAGGCATGTTCGAGAGACATGTAGGTGGTCCCTCTAGGGGGATGGAACTCAGAGATGGGCAAATTCTGATGTAACAGAAAGGTACCCTTTTGGCAGGCATTAGGGAGACAAGGGCCCTAATGAGCCCTAGATAAAGAGTCAGAGGACCTCTGCTCAGATCCCATCTGCCACTTACTACCTAAGGGCATCACTTAATTGACCAGAGCCTCAGTTTTCCTTCTTCACAAAATGGGAGTTTGGACTAGATGATTGCTATCCTTTCTAGCTCAAGAGCTTAATCTAATTCTATAATGAGTTTGAAGAAGTCTTGGCTCTGCCACTGATTGGTTTACGATAGGACCTTGGACTTGGCAGTCACTTTCCCTTTCTGACTCTAAACTTTACCTATCCTAGGGTGGGGGTAGGAGTGGGGGGAAAGTGGTGGAAACCACTCTGTAGTTGGAGGTTAGAAACCTAAGCTTTGGTCCTCACTATGAGATCCAGAGAATGTTTTTTTTCTATTCTCTGTGCCTCAGTTTCTTTCTTTGTGAAATAAGGTATTTGGTTTTAGATCCATGGTTCTTAACCATTTTGTGTGTGTCATAGAATCCTTTGGCAGTCTTGGTGAACTCTACTCAAAAAGATTTTTTTTTTTAATTCATAACTGAAGGAACTGCCAAATTTCAGTTAGAAGTTAATGAAAATAAAGATGTATTTTTTTTCCAATTCAAGTTTATAGATCTCCCTGAAATCAATCCATAGACCTTTTGGTGGCTCTTTGTATCCCCAAGGTAATCAACTCTGGCTTAGATGAACTCTTAAGGCCTTTTCTTATTTTAGAGTGAATGATTTTAGAGTGAGGAGATTCGGTTAGATGATGTCTAAGATCCCTTCCAGCTCTGCTGTTCTAACTGTTATGGTCAGCATTAGAGGTGCTTGAGATTGGGGTTGGGAAAGAGAAGTAGAGGCTACTTATGCAGCTAGTGGCTGCATATCAGTCTGAAGTCCTGGCAGGTGAGCAGTTGGCATCAGGTAGGTTTTAGTTGTGGGGATGAGAGACTGTATTCCAGTAGGAGATGGAGCAGAACAGCTGGGTTATCTGAAGTCCTTGCTGATGGGCAAGACCAACAGAGTAACAGCAGAGCAAACAAGGGCATTGTGGGGATGTCTTGACAGGTGGGTGGAAGCATGGAATTAATGGATTCTGTTGGCAGATGGTGGAAGTCCTGGCAGGGTAATGGAACACAGTGTACTCTAAGGTAGATGTAAGCATTTTTATCCCCACTTTACAAAAAAAGGAAACTGAGATCTAGAGAGTATAAGATGTTACTTACCATGATTCACATTTAATAGTTGATTAAAAACTCACATTTCTATAACCTTTTAAAGTTTTTGAATGCTGTCCTCTTAATGGCCCTATGAGATGAGTAGTACAAGTATTATTATTCCCACTTTATAGATGAGGACACTGAAGCTCTGGGGGAGTGGAGTGCCTTGCTCATGGTTCCAGAGTTAGTAAGTATTTGAGACAGAATTCCAATTCAGCTCTCCTGGCTCCATTATTATTACCACTGTGTTCTTCATGCTGCTTCTAGTTCAAGTGGGATCCTGAAAGGTAGACACTCAGGAAGGTTTGGTAGTGTGTAGAAGGGTCTAGAGATCAGAGGAAGGACTTGTATCCCTGGAAGGATTTGGGGGAAGGAATAAGGTAGAATTCAATTTCTGAAGTACATAAGCAGCAGAGCAGGAAACTAGGGCATATTTTCGAGCACATAGAGCAAGGGGATGGGCGGGAAGGAGGATTAGTTGCAGGAGCTCAGAGCAGGAAAGGACCTGAACTTGAGCCTATTCTTCAACACTATTCCCAACAAATGCTCTTCTGACTGTGCTTAAAGACCCCCTGAGTCAAGACTCACTCACTGACGCCTGAGGCAGTCCAGTCTACTTTGAGACAGCTCTGATTGAGAGGAAGCTTTCACTTGTATTGAATCTAAATCTGCCTCTCCATCTTTCACCCTATTCATGGCTCCTAATTCTGCACTCTGGGGCCATGCAGAACTAGTCTAATCCCTCCTCTGTGTGACATCCCTTTAAATTCATGGGGATATTGATCACTCTACTTCTCTTCCCCTCTCTTGTTTTCTGCAGATTAAACATCCAAAAAACAGCCTCCAGCTGAGGCAGCTAGATGGCACATGAGATGGCATAGAGGATAGAGCCCTGGACCTTAAGTCAGGAAGACCAGAGTTTATATCCAGCCTCCAGATCTTTGCTGTTTATGTGACCTTGAGCAAGACATTAGAACAAAATAAAAAAACAAACCAACATTCTGCCTCAGTTTCCCCATTTGTTAAAATGGGGATGACAGCACTTAACTTGAAGGATATTGTGAAGATAAAAGGAGATTAGTATTTATAAAGTGCTTAGCACAGTACCTGATGCATAATAAGTACAATAGAAATTTGTCTTCCCCTCTAGTTCTTTCCCTGAGTTGGACACAATACTCCAGATGTAGAGGACATGTGGAGGACAGTGGAGCTATCAAATCTTATTGGATTCATTCTTGACACTGAATACTTGTGCTAAGATTGCATTTGTTTGTTTTTCGGGCTGCGGAATCATACTGAATAATTGGTCCACTAAAACCTCTGTATCTTTTTCATAGAAAAGTACTGTTCACATATGCTATACTTTCAAAGGTAATTTTTTTTACATGTAAATGTTAAGACTTTACATTTGTCCTTGTTAGATCTTAGCAGATTTGGCCTCCTTATTTTGTTAATCATTCTAGCAAATTAATGAAATGCTCATGAAATATGTGGCACACACTAAGAACTATGGGATTTATGTTTAAAATGATTGCTATTCTCAAAAAAATCCTAGTAAGAGAGACAAGATACAATGCAAACATTTAACAATTGTTTTCTGTGAGAAGAGCAAGTTAGGGGAAAGAACACTATGATATAGATATAAGGGTTGAGTGGAGCCCTGAATCCATAAAAAACTGGGTTAAGTAACCTTGCTGGAAGGGCTGATGTCAGATGAAAGCCTGTTGGTTCATCTACCTGTGCTTGGAGCCTGATGAGCTTCTGCCTAGCGGCAAAGGCTTGGTAGCCCCACTTTCACTGAATCAAGTCTTGGGAGACATTGGGAGAGACATGATCCAAGAATTCTTCCTTCAGAGATGGAGTAGAGGCATCTGGACCTAATGACCCCTTAGGGTTTGGGCAGACTTGGGGCCCTTCCAAGTATCTTTTCTTCTCCCTGGCCACAAATGCAACCTGGATGTGTGATTCTACAGAGACAGCAGGGGGCAGAGGCGAATTATGGGAGATGAAACTCAGTTAGAGGAAGCCCTCATCTTCTATTTCTTGTTGAATTTGTAAGCTCTCTCCCTTTCTCTTCTAATTGCCTTAACTTTTTTTATGTGTCTTAGAATCTGTGCCTCTCACCTTTTCCCTCTAACCAATACCCTTCCTTCAAAATTAAATGGTGTAAGAGAGAGAACTCAGGACTGGAAGCCAGGTTTCCATAGTTTTAGTTCGTATTTACCTAAAGCCCCTCTGTGTGGCAATGTTCCTTCCCCACCTTGAGTCCAAGTTTTCCCCTCTGTACAAAGAACATGGCTAAGACCCTTGGGTGTCTGGTAAATACTTAACAACCTGTTCTCCAGGGAAAGGTGCTTGGCACACTTTTAAGTTTATCAACATTATAAACATTTTCTCCAACACTTTTTAAGTCTAGACAATCACCAAAACTATAAATCAAGCCTGGTTTGAGGCCTTTGCTGATTTTGCTTATACTGAAAATTTAATAATTGATTTGCTGGGTTCTAGGTAGCTCTAACAGAACCCTGATCCTACCGTGAGGGTGAAAAGCCAGGAGTCCCTGTATCTGCGGTCTCCATGGGTCGGATTCTCATGATGTATGACCTTGGGGAACTTACTAGACCTCCTTGGGCCTGCTTTCCAGTGTTCCCAAAGGGCAAGGCCTGACAAGCATAGAGAGCTCCTTTTTAGACGGCCTCTGTGAGTGGTACCAGAACAGGGCTGGGGCTGGGAGACTTCTTATCTAAACTTTGTATCTGCTCCAGCCCAAGACACCGAGAGCCCCTGCGCACACTAGGTGCTTAATGGTATAGCATTATTTCACTTGAGCTTTTTCTTCCCTACTGCCCAGGGCTTGGCCCGAGGACTAGTGCTGGGGTGGACTCCGGCCAGGGGGCAGATGTCTCAGATTTCCACCATCCATCCCCAGACTGGTGTGGCTACCGTGAGGCTGCACGCGGCCTGTCCCGGGCCTATCCGGCCCTCGGACCGCACCCGTAGTCTCGGGCCACGTTCGGAACGCTGCGCTGCGCGAAACTCGGGGAGACGTGGTGGGGTGAGGGAGGCAGGGGTGAAATGGAACTCCCCCGGGAGGGCGCGGGCCCGGGCTGAGGGGGTACACAATCCTGTCAGAGAGTGCGAGCGCATCTGGAATGGGGGACCAGAAACCACTCGGGAGGGGGATACACTTTCCCCGTGTGGGTGCGAACCAGGCAGCCGCCTAGCACCCGGAGGTTGGGGGAGGGAGGGTTTGGGGAGGCGGGGAGGGGCGGGGCCAGCCTTGGGAAGGCGGAGTCCGGGGCGGGCCCAGAGGGAGGAGCGCAGCTGGTGGGCTGGGGAGATCTTGGCCAGCGGAGGGAGCGGAGCGCTGGCCAGGCTGGCTCGCGGGCAGGTGGGCGGTTGCAAGCATGGTCCTAGTGCTGCAACACATCCTCATCGCCGTTGTCCAATTCCTCAGGCGGGGCCAGCAGGTCTTCCTGAAGCCGGACGAGGAACCGCCACCACCGCAACAGCAGCGGCAGCAGCCTTGCGCCGACACCCTGCAGGTAAGGAAGGCGCGGGCCGGGGTGGGGGTGCACGGCCGTAGTGGGTGGGGGAGGCACTCCTGGACTCTGCAGGACTTGAGACTCAAGCGCCTAAGCGCTGAATCTCTCCAAGCACCCTAGCTCCCTGTCCCAAAGCGCCCAAAGCCAGATTTCCAAGTGACTAAACCCCTGACCCTAAAGTGCTCAATTTCTTCATCCCAAAGCGCCTAACCCTGTCCTAGAGCCTCTAAAATCTATATCTCAAAGCATCATGATCTTAAAACCCCCATCACCGGTTTATCCCAGTGCTTCTACTCTTCCTATCCTGAAGTCCTTACTTCCTCTCCATCTCCAAATCTCTTATTCTTGATTCCAAAGCCCCATAATCCTTGGATCTCAATGCGTCTTGCCTTTTTGCTTTAAACCAGTCTCGCTCCCTATCTTTCCCTCTTCTCTTTTTGCCTCTCTTCTTTCCTTCCGTCTTTCTTCCATCTGTTCTCTCCCTCTCTCTCCCTTCTTCCCCCTCCCTCTTCTCCCTCTCTCTCTCTGTGTGTCTCTGTCTCGCTCCCTCCCTCTCCCCCTCCTTCATCTTCCCATTTCCCTGCCCCCTTCACTCCAGCCTCTTTCCATCTCTCTCCTAGTGGCCATGGCTCTGTTTGGTCCTTGCCCTAATCCTTTCTTTACTGAGGGGATATTGGGGAGAATCAGACTGACCCACTCAGGACTTGGGAATGGGGAGGATTCATTTCCATTCAGTCCTGGAGATGATGAATAATACCTTCTGAAACTGGTCCTTTCACCTGAAGGAGTGTCTCCAGATGTGAATATGGGCTGTTGTGGGAGGTCTGGGGTATTGAGTGGTGGTGGTTACTGTGTCTTTGTTTTTATACTTTGTGTTGCGTATGGAGTGATGTGTACAAATCTTCAGTTGTATTTGTATTGTGTTGTGCAGATGTGGGGTAGAACCCCTCCAGTACTGGGGAGGTGGGTATCCCACCAGGACCTGTGGCCTCGTATTGGTCTCGTATTGGGTGTGTCTTTGTGTGTGTTTTTTGGTTTATACTGTGTTTTTTGTCCCTGGGAAGTTTCCTTTAGGGATAAGTAGGGTTTGGGGTACACCTGGGCATAGATTTGAGAGGCAGAATGGTATGGTAGAAAGCTTACTGGACTTGGAGAATCTTGGTTCAGAGCCTACCCATAGATCCTTACTAGTTATGTGATTCTGGGAAAATCCCCTTTTTGTACCTCAGTATCCCCATTTATAAAATATAGGGGCTGGGCTCTATATCCTTTAAGGCTCTTTCCAGATTTAGATCCATGGTCCTATAATCTATGAATGCCCTGGAGGGAACATGGAACATGGTTTGTATATGTGTGTGTGACAATGTCCACTCTGAGGGGCTTAAAGTCTGGGAAGGGGGTGTGGTAGAAAAAGACAGGCAGGCAGACAGAGAGATAAAGACAGAGAGACAGGAAAGACAGAAAGAGACAGCAAGAGAGTCAGAAAGAGACAGAGAGACTGACACAAAAAAAGAGAAAGACAGAGACAGAGACACACAGAGACAGAAAGAGCAAGAGTCAGAAAGAGAGACCGAGGCAGACACAAAGATAGAGACAGAGACACACATACAGACAGAGAAGGAGAGAAATGAGGTGGTGGCAATTAGTGTTAGGTTTTGGTGGTGGTGTAGTTCAGTTTGTAAGTCTGGATATATAACTATATATAGTTGTGCATTTTGTGTTTGTGTTATTAATTTTATATGTTGTTGGGGAGGAGGACTTGGGGGGGAGTCCTGTGTATCTGTCTGAGTAGTTTGTATTGTGTATATATTCCTCACATGTTGAAGGTCTTTATGCTCATATGCCTATATATTCAGTCAGTTACATGTTTTGTGTTCATGTTATTAGTTGGACACTCTGTCCCCAAAGTGGGTATGTTGGGAATTACAGGTTCAATGAATGCTTCTGGCTCTAGGGGGTGTGAGTGGGGTAGATCAGTAGCTTGTGTCATTTATGTGAGGTGTGTGTTGACATAAGTATGCATGTGGGAGTAGCATGTATGAAAACATATGAGGGCAAGGAGAAATGAAAGATGACACGGGGAGGGAGAAGTTGTCCTTCTAGGACTTTGAGGGGAGAAAACTTCATTCATCATATGCTGTGACTTTATCTGCGCTGCTATCCCTCTTTGGTCTGTGGCTTCAGTGCCCCTACCTGGGGTCTATGCCAAGGCAGCACCTAGGAGTTAGGGAAAAACCATTTCCTAAACACTAGGGCCTATTCTTTCCCAATTAATGAGTCTCATCCTTGGAGACTAATGTCCCCCATTCCCAGACCTGAGAGGAATGAAGGATGCATCATCTCTAGTCAAGAGCTCCCATTTCTAGACTGCTCACCAAACACTTCCCTCAGATAGGAAATCCAGAGATTATCCCCTCTTCAGATGAGGAAACTAACATTCAGAGGAGGAAATGTCACACTGGAAGTTAGTGGCAGAGTGTGGATTGGAAACCAGGTCTTTCTTGGTCCAAACCAATGATCTTTCCACAGCACCCTTTTCTTTATCTCTTTTTTGCACTTCTAAATTTTCTAGCTTTATCCTTTTCTCTGTCTCTCCCTTCTCTCATACTTCTTTCCTTTTTCCTTTGGGAACTCCTCAGAGAGAACTGGGGGTAGGGCCGGGAGGAAGGAGGATCCAGTTTCCTTCCCTTCAGCTTTGAGAAGAGAGTGCTGTTGTTTTCCCCTTTTTAGATCTGAGATGCTAGGAAGGAACGGAGGAGGGTGGTGGTGACAGCAGTGTAAAAGCCGGGGAGGGATTGATCAAATGGGATAAGTAAGATTGGAGAAGGTTGAGGAAATGGAGAAGAAAAATGAAGGAGGAAGAAGGAAATGAAAAGGAGGGAGAAGAGGAGGAGGTGGAGGAACATACATATAAAGGAAGGAATGGGATAGGGAAGAGAGTATGAAGAAAGGAGTGACAGAAGGGACAAGTAGGAGAGGAAATGTAAGATGGAAAAAGGGGGATGTGAGAACCCAGAAGAAAAAGGAAGGAGGAGGAGGGAGAAAGTGGGAGCCCAGAAAAGGAGGGGAAAAGGGAAGGATGAGATGAGAGGGAACCAGTAAACCTACAAAGCATTTTTGATTACCTATTATGTTCCAGGAACTGTGCTAAGCCCTGGTGTTATAAATATAAAAAAACCCCAATCCTTTCTCTCTCTCTTTAAAAACCCTTACCATCTGTCTTAGAATCAATACTGTGTATTGGTTCCAAGGTAGAAGAGTAGTAAGGTCTAGACAATGAGGATTAAGTGACTTGCCCAGGGTCACACTGCTAGGTGTCTGAGGTCAGATTTGAATCCAGGACCTCCTGTCTCCAGGCCTGGCTCTCTATCCACTGAGCTACTGAGCCACTTAGCTGTCCCAACAATCCCTATTCTTAAGTATCTCACATTATAATGAGGGAAATAACATGTAAAGAGCTATGTGCAAATAATATATGTACAGGATAAATTGGGAGTAATTGTAGAGGGAAGGCACTAAGATAGGGAAGACTGGAAAAGACTTCTTGTAGAAAGTGTGATTTAAGTTGATATTTGAAGAAACCCAGGAAAGCCAGGAGATTGATCAAGGACTAAATTCCAGGCATGAAGGACAGCCAGTTAAAATGCAGGGAGTCAGAAGATGGAGTGTCTTGTTAGAAGAATGGCAAGGAGGCAATTGTCAATGTCTCAGAGGGGCAGGGAAGTGGGGAGAGAGAGTAAGGTGTAATAAGCTCGGAAGATAGAAGGGGTCAAAGGTATGAAGGACTTTGAACATCAAAGAGAAGATTTTATATTTGATTCTGGAGGTGATATGAAGCCACTGGAGTTTATTGAAAGGAGACCTGGTGGCAGGAGGAGTTGAGGAGAGGAGGGGTGAGGAAGGAAGAGGGAAAGAGAGAAGATGGGGAAAGGAAAAATATAAAGAGATGAAGGGGAAGGAGCAGATGAGGAAGAGGGGAGAGGGGAAAGAAGAGAGGAAGAAATGAGAGAGGAGGAAAGGAAAGGACACAGAGGAAAAGCCTTTTCACTTTTGGGGATGGGGGAGGAGGAAGAATGGAGAGAGAAGAGGTGACAGGGAGAGAAGAGATGAAGGGAAAGAAAGAGAGCAGGAGGAGAAAAGTATCCTGTAATGGAGATCTGCGTTAGGGGGAGCTTAGATGTTGCCCTGTGTCTCCTTCCCTTTTCCTGCTCAGCATCACCCCAGAATAATGCAGTGTATCAGGCTAAGCAGAATAGTCATTTTTGATCTGCCCATTTCTGTTTCTGCTGGCTCTCTTCTGTCCTCTTCCTCAGGTCAAGCCAGTAAGCATTTATTAAGTGCCTGCTGTGTGCCAGGCATCTCTCTTCCTCTCTGGGTAAGGCTCTTTCCCTTTGTTTAAAGCTTCTTTTCTCCCATCTGTCCACCTTCCTTCTGCCCTGCTCTCTTCTTGTTTCCATGTCTTTTCCTATCTGCCTTCTTCCTTTCCTCTCCTTTTGTCTCCCTCTCTCTATCCTCTCCTTTTTCCATTACTCTCTTGCCATTCTTCCCCCTCCTCCCATTGTTTCCCACTTTCTCATCTCCCTGAGCTCTCTCTAACTAAGCCTGCTGTCTATCTGGCCTAAAACTTCCTTAACAGGTTGGGAGGCAATTAAGTGCCTTGTTATTAAAGGTAGGATATTAAGTAAAGTTGATAATAATTTACTGAGCCCTTTCCTCAGTTCCTAGAGGGAACATGGCGTAGTGGATAGAGAGCTAGTCCTGAAGCCAGGAAGACCTGAGTTCAAGGCCTGTCCCTTACACGTATAAGCTATCTGACCCTGGACAAGTCCTAGAATCTCTCAATGCTCTGATAGCTCTCTAAAACTACATTGAGAATGTGTTGACCTACATTGGTGGACAGTATACCCTCGCCTGAGAGTTGCCTATACTAATGAAATTATAGGTCTAGAACCTGTAGAGGCAGCTGGTGACTCAGTAGATAATTTGCTGGTCTGGAGTCAGAAGGATCTGAGTTCAAATCCAACCTTAGATACTAGTTGCAAGTCACTTAACCTCAACTATAAAATGGGGGTAACAATAGCACCTATCTTCCAGAATTGTTGGGAGGATGAAATGAAATGATTAATATTTGTAAAGTACTTAGTATCTGGCACAGAGTAGGTGCTATGTAAATGTTTATTCCTTCCTTTCCTCTCTATCCCTGTTCCTGTGGATTCATCCTTGGGCTTGGCCGATTCATGAGGTAATATGAAAGAAAGGTCTGGTCATTGGAAAGGCAGGTCAGAATTCTAGGAACTAAAGCCACAGAATGCCCCAAACCAGGAAGGCCTTTTGATATGGAGTCCTAAAATGTTTAGAGAGGAATGATTGGAGTCAAGCTGTGTTGTTTTGTGTGGGGGTAGAGAAGGGCAATCTAGGAAGGCTTCCTGAAGTCAGAGAATGTTGACTGGGTTCCTGAAGGCGGAGAGGGGCTAGAGGAAGGTAGAAGAAGGGACAGAAGCTATGGAAGGACCAATGTACCAAAGCATGTACCTGCACCCAAACAGGTGGCTGAGGAGTACCTCCCTGACTGATTCATACAGTAAAGGATTAATAAGCACTCGATGACTTGGCCCCGGGGCCATAGCTCTATAGGACCACTGTCCAAAAGACTTTCTTATCCATTCTCTCCTGAAATTCTACTGTTTGGCTTGTAGGGTGCCTGGACAAGGGATGGTCACCTCTACTTGAGTGATGGTAATGTGGAGGTCCTGGGCAGCTAAGTGGTGCAGTGGATAGAGTGCTGGACCTGCAGTCAGGAAAACTCTTCTTCCCCAGTTCAAATTGGACCTTTAGACACTTACGAGGTGTGTGACCCTGGGAAAGTCACTTAGCCCATTTGCCTCAGTTTCTTCATCTGTAAAATGAGCTGGAAAAGAAAATAACAAACCATTTTGGTATCTTTGGTAAGAGAACCCTAAATGGGGTCATGAAGAGTAAGACTTGGCTGAAACGACTGAATCATAGCAATGATGTGGAGGTTCAGAGAAAGGAAAAAGTCAGCCCTAGGCACATATAACCCAGTGAGCCCGAGATGGGTCCAGAATTTGAATCTAGGTCTCAGGCCTGGCAGCCCCAGTTGCTCCCTTTTGTACAACATTGCCTCCTTGGCTCAGATCCCAGCCGCCTGTGGTGTGGAAAGGATTATTAATGACCCTCTGGCTCAGGACTCACGGGCAGGAAACAGCTCCCTGGCCACAGCTGGGGACCTGCTCTATGCTGGCCCTTTCAGTCCTGCCAGCTTTCTCTCTTAGCTAGTGTCAGTGCCTCTGATCTCTTCCAGGGTCCCCCTTATCCTAGGTGCCCCTCATCCTACCTCCTCTGCCTCTTGGCTTGAGCTCCAGGCTTCTATCTAGATCCTTACTGAATTCCATACAGATCCCTTTTAAAGAAAGAGTTGTCTTTGCCTTTCTTTTTCCTTGTCTCTCTTTATGGATCTACTTGTCTTCTTATCTGTTTCTTTATCTGTCTCTGTAACTGCTTCTCTTTATTTCTCTATTTCTCTTCTCCTACTCTCTCTCTCTCCATTTACTCCCCTCAGCCCTGCTTTTCTCTTTCTATCTACTTCTTTCTCTATTTCTGTGGCTGTCTGTATCTCCTTGTCCCTGTCTATCTGTTCCTCTCTGCACATCCCTTTTCATCTATCTCTCTGCCAGTCTATTCATTGGTCTCTTCTGTCTCTCAGTCTACTTATCTCCTTTTTTGCTGTCTTTTTCTGTTTTCTTGCCTCTCTTGATTCTTCTGTCTGTCCATTGGGCTCTTTATTTCTCTCTCAGCCTTTTGGTCCGCCCATTCTTGTTTCTCTGTCTCTGTCTCTTTACGTTTGTCCTGCCTGCTGTCTGTCTGTCTGTCTGCCTGCCTGTCTGTCTGTCCATCCATGGCTGCAGCCTTTTGCCTTCTGTCTGTGGCTGTGTCTCTTTGATCAGCCCATATCTACCTCTGCTTGTGTCAATGTCTCTGTCTGTAGGGCAGCTTCCAGCTTTTCAATGCCACAAGTTCCCTTTCTGCCCTTCCCTCTCCACCATGCCCCTATTGCTGTTCCAGCATGTAAAGAAACCCATCTCCAGAGCAGAGGCTCTCAGGGGTGAAACCTTTGGGCTGGAGTTCTGGTCTCGGTCTCTGCTGCTATGTGACTGTGGACAAGTCTCTTTTCCCCACTCAGGGCCTTGGTTTCTCCCTTTCTGAAAAAAAGGGGTTTGGCTGATGGTCTGCTCAGCCCCATTCTGCTCTCGTGCCCTAAGATTCTAATATCCCGTGGTTCTAAACATGACTGCCTAGAGGCAGCCGAAGCCACGGGCTCTGTTAACGTCAATTTTTAGTTATTAAAAAAAGTAACAAGCAGCAATGGAGACAGATCGTTAGAGATGCCAGACGGCACAGGGATGGGGGGCAGCGTGGGGAGAGACAGGAAGGAGCTTTTTCTGAGGAGTGGGGCCCAGGGGGCTTAGGATCTTGTCTCTAGGTAGCCCCCAGAGAGCCCCTTGCTTAGGAAGTGAGGTGTCTGAGGAAGTAGAAGCAGCTTTGGTCCTCAGGAGCCTGAAGGGGAGGAAGAAGTCATATCGTACCCCAATCTGGGGGACCACACCTGGCCTCTACCCTAGGAAGGCCTGGGATTGATTGGGGAGATTGTTTCTTTCCTGAGGATGTCCTCAGTCTGATAGGGGTGATGAGGCCCCCATCTCTGTTCTCAGAGAGTACTGTCACTGAGAAGGGCTCCATAGCCCTGATCTCGGGGGACCCCTTGTCTTGCAAAAGGGAGGGAGACAGCCCTTTACACACAGTGGCCCAAGACTGACCCCAGGAACTTCCTCTCCCCTATTTGGCTGCTTGGGCAGGCGAAGAAGAGGAGGCAACAGCCAAACAAGGCCATCAACAGGGCTGAAGAATGGGAGGGCTGCATGCCAAGTTCTCCAAGGGCCACTGGAGAGCGTGTATATAGGCTGAGGATGGACCAGCCCTCTTGGCTTCTCTAGACAGGATCAAACCAGCTCCTCCTTCCTCTCTTCCTTGTTTCTGTCCCTGATTCAAGGTGTCATCCTGAGCAAGTCACTTTCCCTCAAGGCTCCCTGAGGGCTAGGGCCACATTCCTTCTCATTTTTGAGCATTCTTGTGGCTAATGTGGAAGAGTGGGAGCTGCTCCAACTTTAGAGTCAAGAGATCTGTAATTCTGATATTTACCAGATTTGTGACCCTGGGCAAGTCATTATAGCTCTCTGATGCTTAGTTTCTTTCTCTCTAAAAAAGGGGTTAATAATTTTTCCATTAATTACCTCACAGGATTGTAAAGAAAGGACTTTATAAAACTCAAAACACCAGGAAAATGGGAGTTATTCTAACCCTGTGACTCACATAGTGTATGACTGTAGCTATACATGTGTATAGGCATATCTTTCTTATTTGACAATAAGCTCCTTGATGGCAGGAGGCTGTGATTGTTTTTTTAAACCCTTATTTTCTGTCTCAGAATCAATATTAAGTATCAGTTACAAAGCAGAAGAGAAGTAATTGGGGTTAAGTGACTTGCCCAGGGTCATACAGCTAGGAAATATTTGAGGCCAGATTTGAACCTAGGATCTCCCAACTCCAGGTCTGGCATCATAAGTTTTTAAAGAAACAGAAAATTAAAAAGTCCTTAGAATTGAGCAGAATGCTCTATACACAGTTAGTGTTTACTAAATATTTGTTGAATTTCTCCTCCCTACCCCCACCCTAGTCCCCCTGGAAGACAGGCAGAGCAGGTAGAAGCTATTTCCATTTTAGAAGTAGAAAAACTAAGGTCTGGAGAGAGGTGATTTTCATTTGAGTTCAGCAAATATTTATTAAATCTTTACTATGTCTATGAAACTTTGCTGGCTGACAGAGTGATGGTGATACAGTATCCTTAAGGCTTAGGCTTGGAGTTAGGAAATCTGAGTTGGAGTACTGATATGAGAGGAAGGAAGGAAGAAGAAGTCATTTATATCTTGGAGGCTTCATGGAGGAGGAGGCATCTATGCCAGGTCTTGAAGGAAGGCAGAGAATTGGGCATATTACAGCCACAAATGTACGAGATTGGGAGAATATAGGATCAGATCAGGGAGCAAGAGATGGTCCTGTTTGACTAGCATGAAGGGAAGCAAAGTGAAATAAGACTTGAAAGGAAAGTGGGAGAAAGAAAGCAGAAATTCTTGAGTGATGAGCTCAGGTCTTTTTATTTTATTCCAGACTATAGGGAGCTCTTGAAGGGTTCTGCGCAGGGGAACATCATGGTTGTTTGACTTGTGACTTAGAAGGCAGCTTGGGAAGATGTTCAAGTCTGGAAGCAAAGAGTCTAATACAGTCGTGAAAGGGAGAGGCGATAAGGGGTCAGAATTAAGAGCATGTCCAGATGTCTAAAGAGATAGAGGGCCACACTTCAAGTCAAGAAGCCTTGAGTTCAAATCCTGCCCCAGATTTTTACAAGCTTTGTGACTCTGAGCATGTCACTTAACCATTCCTGTTTCCTCATCTGTAAAATGGAGATAATAATAGCATTTACCTCCCGAAGTTGTTATGAAGGTCAAATGAACTATTTGTGAAGTACCCAGTTCAGTAGTTTTAGTGGTGTCCAACTCTTTGCGACCCATTGGGAGTTTCTTTGGCAAAGATACTGGTTTATCATTTCCTTCTTCAGTTCATTTTATAGATGAGAAAGTGACTTGTCCAAGGTCACCCAGCTGGTAAGTATCTGAGACCAGGTTTGAACTCAGGGAGATGTCTTCCAGACTCCAGGCCCAGCATTCTTTCTACTGCACCAGCCATCAGTTCTGAACATTCATGAACTGTACAGCGTAAAGGGGAAGTAATCTTGGTGGTTCCTAACCTCTGTTAACTATTTCCTATTTATCTTGCATGGAGCTTGTTTGTATACATTCAGACAAATATATGCAACACATGTTATCTCCCCCATTAGATAGACAATAATCTCCTTGTGAACCGGACTCTTTTGTATCCCTGACACTTAGCACAGTGCCTGGCACACCTTAGGGTGCTTAATCAATGTTTATGGATTGATTGCTACTTACTAGCGATATGACCTTGTATAAGTCATTTAATCTCTCCTAGCCTCAGTTTCCTCGCCTATAAAATAAGGGAAATTGAACTCAATGATCTCTGAGGCTATTGGTTTATGAGTTCATTTTTCACTAGGGTAATAAGTCTCATATATTTAATATATCAGAAAGACTCCAGGATCAGGAGTCAGGAACTCTGTTCTAGCCCCAGTTCCATCTTTGACTTGTTTTTGTAAACTTAGGCAAATCCTTTGCCCTTTCTAGTCTTCAGTTTTTCCATTTGTCAAATTCGATTTGACTAGTGACCTTTACATTTCCTTCTAGCTCCAAGAGCCTCTATACTTGTTAGACTGTGGAAACTTACTGGAGAAATGAAGGAGATATCTGGATGGACTTCTTGGAGGAAGTGGCCCTTGAACTATTCTTTTAATGAATGGAGAAGATCTGTAGTGGGAGAGAGAAGTGGGAAGTCATTCCAGGATCAGAACAGATGGAAAGCTAAGACTATAGAGGCTGTCTAGTCCAGCTACCTTGTTTTACAAATAAGGAAACTGAGGCTGAGGAATACTTTGTGACTTGCTCATAATCAAGTAGGTAATATGCATTGGAGGCAGGATTTGAACCCAGGTTCTCTGAGTCCAAAGTACTTTTTGTACTTTACCATGTTACTGCCAGGGTATGAACAAAGAGCTGGAGACCAGTCCAGGAAGGAGAGTGGTATGTGAATTTGGTGGTGGTGGGGGGTGTAAGTGAGGATCTCAATCCAGCTTATTGGGGAGTAGGAGGAGATTAGGTTGCAGAAGGAGACAAGTGGGCTTGTGGAGGGACTTTACTTCCAGGGTAAGGTGTTCCTCCCACACACTAGAATGATATGTGCTCCATCAGGTGCTAAGATCTTCAGAGTTCCCACTGGAGCTTTGGTGGTGGCATTATTAAGGCATCTGCTCTCTGCCTGAGGGAGTGATGCTGCTGCCTTTTGGGTGGATATGTCTTGGGAGGAGGCAGGGCAGGAGACCAGGAATGGGGAGGAAGCCCCGGGCATTGAGGGTGAGGGAGACAGACTCTTTGTCTCTGTGTTCTCGTCATTTCCTCAACAGCCGGACATAGCTGAGTTGAGATTGGTCATCACACAGAGGACAGGAACAGGCAGTGGCTCATAAATACATGGCCCCATGGGGCAGGGCTGGGGGTGGTGAGACTCAGGGCACACTCAAGGAGCCTTGGGGTCTCTAGGGAAACCTCTGGGAAGAATCATATAAAAGGGAGACCACTCCCTGCAACCAGGCACACTTGGCGATCTGGTAACACTTACGAGATCATTGTGGAGCTAACCAAATCCAGAGATACTGCCAGGTCCTGAAAGACCCCCTAGAGCTAATCACCCCCAAAGATACAGCCATACCCAGACCTCCTGAGTCAACCACCTCCAAAGATACAGCCATACTCAGGGAGGTCTCCACAAGACAGTTGCACCCAGACATAAAGCCATACTCAACTAAACTTCAGCCCTACTTAGGCATACAGTCATATAGGGAAAACCCCTGGAAACAAGCTCACCCACAGCTATATCTACAGTTAGGATGACTCCCTTGTAGAGAGTCATAGCCAGAAATGTAGTCATGCTTGAGAACCCAAGAGACTCTCATAACTAGAGAAACTTCTAGGATAGTCACCTTCATGAGATGTAGTACTAGGAGGAGATAGAGCAGGGGTCCCCAAACTATGGACAGCAGGCCACATGTGGCCCCCTGAGGCCATGTATCCGGCCCCCACCACACTTCTGGAAGGGGCACCTCTTTCACTGGTGGTCAGTGAGAGGAGCTCTGTATGTGGTAGCGCCACAAAGCGTGACGTCGCCCATGTACAGCACTACTTCCGGTGACATCATCCTTTGCGTGGCACCTTGTTCTGAGAATGAGGCACTGTGCAAAGGATTATGTGGTTGCACAATGGAATCATCAGCATGGTGAGCATCGATCTGGGGAAGGGGATTCTGCACTGTGTATACTGCACAAATTCAGGGTTAGGATTAGGGTTAGGGTTAGGGTTAGGTCTGGCCCTCCAATGGTCTGAGGGACAGTGAACTGGCCCCCTGTGTAAAAAGTTTGGGGACCCCTGAGATAGAGCCTCATGGAGGTGGAGTCAGTGCTGTGTGGGTAATGTTGATGGTAGTGGTGGTAATGGTGATGGGGGAGTGTGGGACGGGGATGGCCACAGGAAGGACCCAATCAGAGTCATCTTCAGGGAGACTCGTACAGAAGGTGGATGAATCGTTGTACACTGTTGGACCCAACAGACCTGGGAAGCATCACAGGAACACAAAGGCATTCCCATACACAGACACATACAAATGCATGGCCTCTAATATCTTCTTCCCCTCAGACATAGGGCCCAGGGGAGAGGAAAGAGTGATCCTGGCTCTGAGGATGGGCACAGCTGGGAGCCCAGCCCCAGCTTGAGAGCCCCGAGGCTGTTTATTTCTGAGCAATGACGGGTGCTTACTTTCTCTCCCAGCCCCCCCCCCCATCACCACATGCTTCAGCTCAAAGCTGCCAAATCGAATCAACCCCCTGCGCCCGAGCCAGCCTGGCACGGGGGCCGACAGCTGACGAAGCTAGGTGGCGGGAGGCAGAACAGATCCTATCTCCCCCTCCCCCCTGGAGCCTAGCCAGGCTCAGAATATCCCCAGTGTTTGAGTTTCTAGGCAGGATGAGGGAGACTTGGGCCCTGCTTTCAGGGAGCCTGAAGTTTGAGGGGTTTCACTAGTCCCCTAATACCAATGCTTGATGGAGTTAGGGTTTGAGGTAAGAAGTGGCAGACCATTGAGGGATGAACCCAAAGTCTGGGGCTCAGATTTGCTCAGGATTATACCTTCCCCCTTACTTCCCCCTGCTCAAAACGTTACCCATGCTATGTTGGCAGCTGAGGGAGTGGGTTTCTGTTCTGAATTGCATACTGACACAACCTGCCTAAAACAGTTCCCAATTTGTTCACTGACTCATTGGGAAATTCCTTCTCCAGTGTGGGCCATATTTTATTTTTCAGTAGAATGAAGGCAGTAGCACTTAGGGGCTTCTACCTTTAATGTTCTATGATGTGCCTTTCCAGATCTGACATTTTATGTTCTAAAGTCCTTTCCAGCTCTAATGCTCTATCTTCCAAGGGTTCTTTCAGATCTAATGTTCCGTATTCTAAGAGCCCTTCCAGTTCTGAAATTCTCTATTCTTTGTTCTAAGGGCTTCCTAGCTCTAAGACTCTGTGGTCTAAGGACTTTTCCAGCTCTGATATTTTATATTCTTTCTTTTCATTCTCTGTGATACTTTCTCCTATTTTCCTCTCATTTCTGTGCCCTGTCTTCTTCTAGACCATGTAAAGCCATGCTCTCTTCCTAGAACAGATTGTTTCTCCTGTTGTCTTCATCTCTATCATCAACTGTTGTGCTAAGCCTGTACCTTTGAAGGTTCCCTTTCTCCCTCTTTTATGGCTCTGCCCACTCCTCTCCTTTCCTCTCCTCTCCTTTCTTCTCCTGTCCTGTCCTGTCCTGTCCTGTCCTGTCCTGTCCTGTCCTGTCCTGTCCTGTCCTGTCCTGTCCTGTCATCTCTTCTCTTCTTCATCCTCTTCTGTATCTCTGGAGGTTTCCGTTCTTCTCTTATATCTGCTCTCTTCTCTCCATTCCAGTCTGGGCTTTTGGAGGTCTCCCTTCTCACTCTCCTGTGACTGTCTTCACTCCATCCCTGTAGGCTTGTTGGAACCTAGGGCGAAGCTTTCCTCATTCCCTCCACTACAGTCTATTACCGTAGGCTCCAAACTCACCTTTCTTCCTCTAGTCCCTTCCCTCCATCCCTCTAGCATGTGGGTCTAGGGCCACCTTCCAACAGCTCACCTCTGACCAGATCCCCCCTCCCCCCTCAGGAAAATGCCATGATTCCCATAGCCCCAGGAAGAGCTTTGTATTTCTTAGCTAGGTAGTACAGTGGATAGAATTCTGGGCCTGGAGTTAGGAAGACATGAGTCCAAATTCGAGCCTCAGATACTTCCTAGCTGGATGACCCTGGGCAAGTCCCTTAACCTCTATCTGCTTTAGTTTCCTCAAATATAAAATGAGAATAATAATGGTACTCACCTCCCAGGGTTATTGTGAGGATCAAATGAAATAAAATTTGTAGTGTGCTTAGGACAGTGCCTGGCCTATAGCTGGCTCTTAACAAATGCTTATTTTTTCCTTCAGATACTTGAAGACAGCAGTCATGCTTCCCCAAGTATTTTCTTCAGCAGCCTAAGCATCCCTAGTTTCTGGTTATTATTATTTCATCATCATCATTACCATTTTCATCATCATGATCATTATTAAGGCATCAAGAGTCTGGGCCAGGCCAAGGCCTTGTCTCTTCCCTCAAATCAGGGATTCTCCTAGAGTTTGAGCTAGGAATCCTCCTCAGACCAGGAGCTCCTTGAGAGTAGACTCAGTGTCTTTTCCGGAGCCTTGAGCCTCTCCCAATAGAATCTTACCTTCCCTTCTAAACCCATGGCTACGTTAGCCTCCTTCCCAAGACTTTCCCTCTCTTCTCCCAGAGCCCAGCTTTCAGTCTTACTCCTAGTCTCGGTGCAGGGGGTAGGGTTGTCATTACAGGCCTGGGGCACCTCCCCATGTTTGGGTTTGGCTGCTATTTTAGGGTCTCACCTGTCAAGGTCCCAGACAGCTGAACAGGAGTCTTCTTTTCTCTCCTCTTTCTCCCTCTTTCCTTCATCCTCCCCTTTCTACCCCTCCCTTCCCCCCAGCACCTCAAAACTCCATGGGTTTTTTTCTTTTTATCCAGGACCTCTTCTGTGCTTAGCCTCATGCCTGGCCACACAGGAGAGGAGACAAGGGGAGGAAGAGGAAGAAACCCAGGACTCTATCTTTCCTTAGCTTTTAGCTTAACTAGGGGATCAGAGAGAAGGGGATAGAGGACACTCATGCTCAAGGGACAGAGAAAACAGGAAAGAGAATCATGAACCAGTTTGGGGTTCACATTCTCAGGGAAGTGGGAGTTCAGAGAAAGAACTCAGTGTTGACTGGGAAATTAGGGAGAACTTCCTGGAAGAGGGAAGACCTAGGTTCACCCCTGAAGGGCAGGTAGAGATAATTTAAATAAAAAAAATATAAAATCTTTTGTTTTTAGACACCTTTATTTCTTAATATACCCCTACTCCCTTACCCAGTGAGCCATCCATTTTAGAAAAAGATAAAGAAGGAGCAGCTAGGTAGCACTGGAGGTGCTGAGTTCTGGAGGATCTGAGTTTAAATATGACCTCAAACACTTCCTAGCTGTGTGACCCTGGGCAAGTCACTTAATTCCAATTGCTCATCTCTTATTGCTCTTCTGTCTTAGAGTAGATACTTGGTATGAGTCCTAAAAAATGAGGTAAGGCTTTAAAAAAATTCAAAGCATGAAGAAAGAGAAAAGGAAACAGTTCAGCAAAACTAACCAATATATCCAGTGAATCTGACAATGTATACAGTTTTCCATACAAATTTTCCCCAGGGCCAAGCTTCTCGATCATGATATTATTTAACATTCAGCTTTATTTTCCCTCCCTTGTTGTTCATTTTGTCTACATTGTTGTAAGTCATTTGTGGATACTGTTTTTCTGGTTCAGGCTGCGAGGGTTTAGTAGCGAGAACTCCAATTTCTTGGATTTATAAAGTGCTTTCCAAATAACAACCCTGTTTAGACCCCAGTCATTCTGTTATCAGTATCTTTTTAGAATTTTAGATTTAGGGATTGAAAGTATCCAGTTCAGTCTTTTCATTTTATAGACGAGGAAACTGAAGCCTAGAAAAGTTAGGTGACTTCTTCAAGGTCATCTATTAAGTGGCAGAGGGAGGAGCCTTCAATTTCTCCTCAAATGTCATGATTTCCAGGATCTTCATTGCTCTGGCAGTCCTCCCTTGATATATTGCTCTGGCCTTGTTAACTGTCTTTCTAAAATGTGGTCCTGAGCCTGAATACAATATTCTAGATATACTCTGACTAGGGTAGAGATCAGCAGGATTATCACCTCCCTAGTCCTGGATATTATGCCTCTCTTAATGAGATTTCACTTTTTTTTTTTGCCACCATCTTTTGCCTTCAATCTCAAGTGGCTCTTTCAAAAATGAACTGCTGTCCATCTATACCTCCTAAATCTTGTACTTCTGTAATTGATTTCTTTGACCCATGTGTAGGACTTCACATTTATTGCCTTTCACCATCTTCTTATAAGATTGAACTCTCTGCTCTAGCTTGCCACTATCTCTTTTTCTAGTCCATTAACAAACGTTTTAAATTTCATGGGCTCATTGCAGATCCCTGGAGACCCTCTCTTTCCTCCCCCACTAGAGACATCCTTCCCAGGTGATGTGCAGCCATTTGTCACAGCCAGCAGTTTACCAAATTTTGGAAACTCTGTTCTCATATAGCTGGCATCTTTGTGTTTTCCATGAGAACAGGATAAGAGTTTATCAAATATTTTACTAAATGCTAGCCAGGGATATAATTTCTGTTGTTCATTCATTTTTAGTTGTGTTCAACTCTTCATGACCCTATTTTGGGTTTTCTTGGCAAAAATACTGGAATGGTTCGCCCTTTCCTTCTCCAATTTATTTTATAGATTAGGAATCTGAGGCAAACAATGTTAATTGACTTATCCAGGGACACACAACTAATAAATGTTTGAGGCCAGATCTGAATTCGGGAAAATGAGTCTTCTTGACTCCAGGTCTTGCATTTTATCCAAATGCATCACCTACCTGCCCCTAGGTATATTATATGATGCTATGATTCCATACTTGTAGCATTTCCCTAATCTACTAGCCTAGTAACCTTCATAGAAAATAAAGCAAGTATAACATAACCTGTTTCTTTAAAAAATTTTTTTAAACCCTTACCTTTTGCCTTAGAATCAATACTCTGTATTGGTTTCAAGGCAGAAGAGCAACAAGGGCTAGGCGATGGGGGTTAAGTGACTTGACCAAGATCACATAGCTAGGAAGTGTCTGAGGCTAGATTTGAACCTAGAACCTCCCATTTCTAGGTCTGGCTCTCAATCCACTGAGCTACCCAAATGCCCCAGGATAACCTGTTCTTGAGGACACTAGGCTGGTTCTGAGGAATCTGTTATTTCTCAATCTTAATAGGAGTAGCATTTATATGGTGCTTTGAGATTTATAAAGCACTTTATAAATATCTCCTTTAATTTAAGTTTATTAAGTAATCTTTTTTAAAAATACATTTTTACTGATATTTTTTGTCTCTTACCTCACCATAGATATGCCAGCTATGCTTCCCCCTCCCTTTCCCAGAGAGCCATCTCATATGACAAATAGTATTTTTATTTTTAAAATTTTATTTATTTATTTAAAGATATTTTTTCATGTTTACAGGATTCATTTTCTTTCCCTCCCAACATATAGTATTTTTAGAGAGGGAAAACCAATACAACTGATCAAAACAGTGAAAAAGTCATGCTGTAATGTCCCTTGGACCTTTCACCTCCAGGAATGGGCAGGTGGGGGTTGTCCTCTCTTATCTCCTCATTGAGTCCTACTGGATCTTTATTAATTTTGTTACATTGCCTTTTGGTTTTTTGGTGTGTTTTTCTAGTTGTGGATTATATTGCATTCTTGGCTCTACATACATCATTGCATTGGTTCATGTAGATCTTTCTATGCTTCTCTGTATCCATCATACCCATCATTTCTTTATATCTTTTTTAAACCCTTACTTTCTGTCTTAGAATTGGTACTGTGTTGGTTCCAAGGCAGAAGAACAGTAAAGACTAGGCAGTTGGGGTCAGGTGACTTGCTTAGGGTCACACAGATAGGAAGTGTCTGAGGCCACATTTGAAACCAGGACTTCCTGTCTCCACACCTGGCCCTCTCTCTCCTGGGCCACCTAGCTGCCCCTCATTCATCATTTCTTACAGCACGGTCATCTGCCATTCCATTCATGTATCACAATTTGTTTGGCCATTCCCCAATCTATGAGCATCTATTTTGTTTCCAATTCCTTGCTATCACAAAAATGCTGCTTTAAATATTTTGGAGGATATGGAAACTTTGTTCTTATCAATTGCTTCCTTGAGATATAAGCCCAGTAATGGGGTCTCTGGTTCAAAGGATCTGGACATTTTAGTCCCCCTCAATTTATTTTGAAAATTCTTTTTTTTTTAACCCTTACCTTCTGTCTTAGAATCAATACTGTGTATTGGTTCCAAGGCAGAAGAGTGGCAAGGGCTAAGTAATGGGGGTCAAGTGACTTGCCCAGGGTCACACAACTGGGAAATGTCTGAGGCCAGATTTGAACCTAGGACCTCCCATCTCTAGGCCTGGCTTTCAATCCACTGAGCTACTAAGCTGCCCCCCCCCCCTTTTGGTGAAAATTCTAATCAAGCAATCCTATTTAAATTATTTAAACCTCACAACAACCCTGGGAGGTAGGTGCTATTATTATCCCCATTTTAGAGCTGAGGAGACCAAGATAGAGGTTCAGTGACTTGCCCAGTGACTTACTATTAAGACCTAGTAAGAATCAAAGGCTGGATTTGAATCCAGGTCTTCTAGACTCCAATTCTAATACTCTTACATACCATGTCACCTAGCTGCCTAATCATCCCCCATAACACATTTTAGAATTTTGCTAGGATTCCAAGTCAGGCTCAGTAGGCTATAGTTTTGCAGATTTGTTTCCAGTTTTTGAAAATCAGGAAAGCATTTGCCCTTCTCCGGTCCTGGGGCACTTCTCCCAGACTGAACTCCCGGAGATAAGACCCTAGATCTCTTCCTCCTCGTTTTCTTCAGGCTGGGAGCTCTCCAGGACTTAAGGGCTTTGGAGAGGGGCTAAAGAATAGAGACAGAGCCCTGGCCCCTGGGAAGCCTGGAGGAAACCGTGGAGCAGGAGTCTAGCCCATGCTATGCTCATCCTGGTTGGTGATGTCTCTGCAGCCGCTAAGCAGAGCGATAACAGTTCTCATCTCCTCTCCAGACTGTCAGTGAGTGGCTAATTGGTGTCGATCCTTCATTGCCTGCCCTTCTGCTCTCTGGTGCTGAAGCTCTAGAGTTTCCAATTAGTGTCTCCAGAGCTGCCCGCCAAGCCTGGGCTCCTCTTCCCATAAGATGGGCTTCTCTAGGGAGGCTGCTCAGCCTTCAATGATGACAGCCGCTGTCCTGCCTCCTTGTCTCTTTCCCTGCCTAAAGACTCTCCCCCTCTCTTCTTCCTCTTCACATTTGTCTTTCTTTGTAACGCTGGGGCTTAGCACAATGCCAGGCACTCAGTAAGCACTTCATAAATGCCATTGTTAAAGTGGGAGAGCCAAAAGTAGCCTCAGTGCTCAGCTAACCAAGTCTCCTTTTACAGATGGAGTATGGAAATCCAAAAGAAGGAAAAGGACATGCCAACCTCACAGCCAAATTTAGGAAGGGAACCCAGCTTCCCACTTTTCATCCTCTGCCTCTTTTCCTTATTCAACTCAGTCAGACAGGTATTGCATTTCTGTCTGTATCCCTGAGGTCTAGAATTTGGTGCCTGGCGTTGTTGTGAGCACTTAATACATACTTGCTGATGGCCAGAAACGGGCCTAACTTTAGGGAACCAGTCTGAAGTGCTGACCCACTTGGATCTTGTCCTAAAGACCCAGGTACTGACACTTAAGCTCCAACCCTCCCCTGAGGGTCCATGCCAGACCTCCTCTTCTCTCCTCCATCCCTCTCCCCCTAGTCTGAGATAGATTGATGTTCTTGTTCAGCTCTCTCTGACTCTTTGTGATCCCATTTGGAGCCTTATTGGCAGAGATACTAGAATGGTTTGCCATTTCCTTCTCCGGCTCATCTTACAGATGAGGAAACTGAGGTAAACAGGGAAAAGTGACTTGCCTCAGGTCACACAACTGGTAAATGCCTTAAGCCAGAGTTGAACTCAGGAAGATGAGTCTTTCTGACTCCGAGCCTGGCCCTCAATCCACTGCGCCACCTACCTGTTTTGAGATAGACTGATGCCAGACTTAAACAGGAGCCCAACTTGATACCTGCACATGAACCCTCCCCTGAGTCCCTGGTCTGCCGGAGATCCACCATGATGCTCATGGGTCCCTTGTCATGGGCACGTTCCCTAATCTCGGGCTTTCAGTTTGACCCCAAACTTTTCCTGGAGGGGTCCCGTCTGATAAGCACAGATAGCTGAGGCCAGAGGACCTCGGTTCAATGCCTAGTTCTGGTTTATTCACGTAACCTCCTTTGGTTACCATGTCTTCATCTGTAAAAATGAAGGGGTTGGACTAGATGAGTTCTGAGAGCCCTCACAGCTCTTGGTATGAGCACCATGAAATCTCTCCTTGGAGTGACCAGACTGAAGTAGACACAGACACAGCCCTGCCCTCAAAGCCCAGTCTGGCATTTTAAAAAAGAAAATCCATATTTTCTTAGTGTCAGTTCTAAGACAGAAGATTGGCAAAGGCTGGGCAACTGGGCTTAAGTGAAGTGTCCAGGGTCACATAGCTAAGAAATATCTGAGACCAGATTTGAACCCAGGTCATCCTGACTCCAGGACTGGCTCCATCTTTCCAAACCCCCCACCCAGAAGCCTCTGCTCTAGCTGGGGAGAGGAAGGGCATACCCACGGGCATATATCAGTGCACGTCCAAGAGTGGGTCAGATCTGGTTGGAAGGGCAAAGTCACTGTGTGCTGGCATTGTAAGAGAAGGCTTTCTAGTCACTTGAGTTGTCCATTGTGGGTGATTTGGACTGGCAGAATGAGAGCAGAACCTTCTAAGGGAAGGAATAGTCAAAGATTCAGGGTTAGGAATGAAGATTGGATGGGTGGAAGTTGATAAAGCTGTTAAGGTGCCCCCTCCCCTTTCTTAGGGAGTCAGGGAAAATGAGGCTAGAAGGGGAAATTGAGGTTCAACTCTAGAGGCCTTGAATATCAACCTAAAGAGCTTTTTTCTCTGGGAAACCATGGTAGATTCCTGAGTAGGGAGTAGCTATGGGGGCAGATCTGGCTTCATGAAGGATATTTAGGCTAATACTCCAGGAGCATCTGGGCACTGCCATGAGGTCATCACAGGACCCTCAGGGTGTGGACTTGTAGCTATAATAACAACAACAATAATAGCTAGCATTAATTTAGCACTTTAAGGTTTGCAAAGCCCTCCCTTTCCTTCCCTTCCCCCTCCTTGATTCCCTTCCCCCTTTTCTTGTCCCTGCCCCTGTAACTAGATGCCCGAGTCTGGCATCTGCTTCCTCTTTTCCTTTTCCCTCCTGACCCCAAACCCCTCCCCATACACCCTCCAGGCTGTAAGCATGGGGGACTTCTAGGATTTATCCACAAGGGAAAAGATTCTCTTTGGACTGAGGAACAAGAATACCAGAGATCATTAGACGTGGGAAGAAAAGAAACCTCTCCATCATAAATGGAGGGCCCCTGAATTCTTCTAACAGAATCTTTGAATCGAGTTTCTTAGGTCTAGCTAGCCCATCCTGATCCTTTCCAGGCCTGAGAGTCATCTTTCCCCTCTCTGTTCCCCTCTTCCACATTGCCCCCCAATTGAGAGGGGGATTTACTAGTTACATGGTGAGAGACATTGAGAAAAGAAGGCTTGGGGTGTGTGGTGGGGATGAGGTTGACAACAGCCTTCAAGCATCTGAAATAGCTGTCCTAAGAAAGAGAGATTTACTGGCTTATCCCCAGAAAAGCGGGAGAGTAGTGGAAACAGAGGCAGGATTCTGTAGAGAACAGAGAGTCAGCTTCAGAATCAGAAGGACTTGAGTTCAAGTCCTATCTTAGGTACATATTGATTGTGTTCCTTGGATAAGACACATTACCTTTTAGTGTTCTAGATAATTCTCAAAGACTACAAGTTGCAAAGAGGTGTCAACCTGCACTGGCACAGGGATTTTCCTCAGCAGAAACTCCCAACCTAATAAAGTCACAAGTTGGCTTCCTAACTCTCTCCCCATCAGGGGAAACTTACAAGAAGTCAGAGATGTCTCAAAGCAGGCATGGGTTGCTTTGGACCAGTGGGCCAGTGGTGTGCTGGTAAATGTTCAAGACTGGCTCTTTGAGGGGGAAAATTACCCATGATGTAGGGTGGTACATATTTAACAATCAGCTTTCTAGAAAAATACATGCATGACACACTTAAGTTTAATCTTCTGAATTGGTTTTAACATAGACTCTCCAGAAGAAGATATATATGTATGACCCCATTTTAAGCTGAATTTGAAAATTAACATTTTCACTATCACTTTAAGTCCAGTCAACAAAACAATAAATTGAACCCTAATTTACAGGGTCTGCCCATTTCCAAAGTGTACATACACTGGAAATCTGACACTAAGCTCTTGGCTCAATCTGGCTCCTGCACACATCTGGTCCTTCCTCACTGGGGGTCTTCAAGCAGAGAATAGATGACCACTGTTGGAAGGACATTTAAACAAGAAATGGTTCAAAGGAAATCTAACAGTGTAGAACCAGGGTGGGGAGGAGTACAGAAGGGGAATGAACCTGGGAAGCACTGAATGTCATGGAGAAGAATCTGGATTCTCTCCCATGAAACTGGGAGCCAAGGTAATTTCTTGAGCAGGAGAGAAATGACTGAGCTGTGGGAAGAGCACTGATTCTACGCACAGGAGAATAGAGGGAAAGAGAACAGTCATAGGAGATTCTTGGAGGCCCCTAGCAGGCACTAATTTCCTGCTGTGGTATAAATCATTGCCCCAGCCTGGCAGATGAGCCAACCTCATCCCCCTCCCCTCAGCCCCTGGAGGCCTGGCATCTGGAACAGCCCATTCATAACTAGCCTCTTTGATGCCCTTTGTATCTGCACGAAGCTGGCTGTTAACAAGTTGGTGGCATCAGTTGCAGGCTTGAGGCTCAAAGTTGTGTGTGATGCCATCTGCTAATGCCCACCTGTTGGGGTTGAACTGAGAGGTTGTCGTGTTTGTGCGTGTATTGAGGGGCCGGGGAAGTGTATTGGAGGACTTCATGCACCTCAATGGCCAGAGGACAAAGATGGTGGACACATGACTCCTTTCCCTGGCTTGAGGAGGAGCCCTTACTAGAGAGGGAAGACCTCCTAAAGCTTTTCCCATCATCCTCCTGGGTCAGGCTTCCAGGGCACCCCCTCCTTCCCTGCTTCTCCTCCACCTCTGGCTTATAAACACCAAGTGAATGAGTTCCGTTTTCCGAGAAATATTTATCAGATGCAGTGTGAGGAGTGTGTGCGTTGAACTTAGTGTGTTCTTCCTGAAAGGTCATGGCTCAGGGCAGGGGAGCCCCAGAGGGAAGGGAGCCTGGCCTTAATCTGAGCCTCCTTCCAGGTCTGGGCTTAAGAGCAAGCGAGAGGAAGTGGGGGGTGGGGTGGGGCTGAAGAGAGACCCAAGGCTGCCTGGAATACCTTCCTCGCTTTCCTCCTTGCTCCTTAACGTTCTACCTATAATAATCTCTGACCCATAGAAGGCATGTAGTCTATCAGTGCAGAAAAACCCCACTCCCCTCTGTCCCCATGAGGATGTCCAGCCTCTTCGTGAGCACCTCCAGTGATGGGGAGCTCATCCCCTTCAAAGTCAGCCCCTTTCACTGTGGGATAGCCCTGATTTTTAGAGTTCTTCATGTTGAACCAAAACCTCACTCCTTGAAACTTTCCCTACAAGGGTTCTTCTTCTGCTCTCTGGGGGTCAGTCCGAACAAAGGGAACAAGAACAGTCTAGCATGAATTGCTCTGGACAAAATCGTGGTAGTGTTTCGGGGGACCAGTGTTTTCACATGTCAGTGAAGAGAACTGTGGATAGAATCAGGAAGACCCAAGTTCAAATCCAGGCTCAGATTCTTCCTAACTATGTGACACTGAAAAGTCACTTCACCTCTATCTGCCTCATTTTCTTAGCTGTCATATGGGAATAATAATATTGCCTCTCTCACAAGGTTATTGTGAGGATCAAATGAGATTATGTTTGTAAAATGCTTAGCCTGGCACCTAGGAGGCGCTTAATAAATGCTTGTTTCTGTCTTTAGATATTTGACATCGACAGTCATATGACCCCAAGTCTTTTATTTTCTCTCCAGCCTAAGATGTCTCTAGTTTCTTCAGACATCTTAATATGACAGCTTTCACTCTCCTGGATGTCCCTCTCTAGACTTGTACTGCTCATCAGTGTCCTGCCTCAAATATGACCCCAGAAATGGCCAAGAGACTTCAGATAGAACAAGTTCCCTCAAGGTCCATCACACTTCATGGGACCCAGCCTGACCTGGCTCACACCATTCTCTTTCCTCCCAGAGGTCTTAGATTAAGAAAGGATATTTAGCATTGAAAATATGGCCTGTGCCTTGTTGCTCCAGGACTCAGCTTCCTGAAGGACAGGCCCAGGTTTACTTCTTTTTTGGTGTCCCCGAAGTCTGTTCCTTCTCTACCTCCCCCTGCCTTACACACATCATGATGTCCCTGAGGGCAGGGTTCAGGTCTGTTCATCCTCTGCTTCTCCCCCACCCCTCTTCTGTGTCTATCTTTCTCTCTTCTGTCTCTGTTTTTCTCTTTCTATCTGTCTCTGTCTTTCTTTCTCTTTTTCTCTCTGTCTGTATATCTCTGTCTCTGCCTCTTTCTGTCTCTGTCTCTCTCATCTGTGTCCATTTCTCTCTCTTTCTGTTTGTCTCACTCTGCTCTGTCTGTCTCTTTCTTTCTGTCTGTCTCTGTGTCTGTCTCCCTCTGTGTCCCTCTTTCTCTCTGTCTGTCTGTCTCTGTCTGTCTGTCTGTCTGTCTGTCTGTCTGTCTGTCTGTCTGTCTGTCTGTCTCTCTCTCTGTCTCTCTCTATATTCTCTCTCTCTCTCTCCTCTGTCTGTCTGTCTGTGTCTCTCTCCCTTTCTCTGTCTCTCTCTGTCTCTCTCTGTCTCTTTCCCTCTCTCCTCCCCTCTTCCTCCCTCTTCCTTCCTCCCTTCCTCTCTCTCCCCCCTCTTCTTCCCTCCCTCCCTCTCTCTCTTCTCTCTCTCTCTCTCTCTTCTCTGTCTGTCTGTCTGTGTCTCTCTCCCTTTCTCTCTCTCTCTCTGTCTCTCTCTGTCTCTTTCCCTCTCTCCTCCCCTCTTCCTCCCTCTTCCTCCCTCCCTCCCTCTCTCTCCCCTCTCTTCCTCCCTCCCTCCCTCTCTCTCTCTCTCTCTCTCTATCTTCTCTGTCTGTCTGTTTGTCTGTGTCTCTCTCCCTTTCTCTCTCTCTCTGTGTCTCTCTCTGTCTCTTTCCCTCTCTCCTCCCCTCTTCCTCCCTCTTCCTCCCTCCCTCCCTCTCTCTCCCCCCTCTTCCTCCCTCCCTCCCTCTCTCTCTTCTCTCTCTCTCTCTCTCTCTCTCTCTCTCTCTCTCTCTCTCTCTCTCTCTCTCCTCTGTCTGTCTGTCTGTCTGTCTGTGTCTCTCTCCCTTTCTCTCTCTCTCTCTGTCTCTCTCTGTCTCTTTCCCTCTCTCCTCCCCTCTTCCTCCCTCTTCCTCCCTCCCTCCCTCTCTCTCCCCCCTCTTCCTCCCTCCCTCCCTCCCTCCCTCTCTCTCTCTCTCTCTCTCTCTCTCTCTCTCTCTCTCTCTCTCTCTCTTCTCTGTCTGTCTGTGTCTCTCTCCCTTTCTCTCTCTCTCTCTCTCTCTCTCTCTCTCTCTCTCTCTCTGTCTCTTTCCCTCTCTCCTCCCCTCTTCCTCCCTCTTCCTCCCTCCCTCCCTCTCTCTCCCCCCTCTTCCTCCCTCCCTCCCTCTCTCTCTCTCTCTTCTCTCTCTCTCTCTCTCTCTCTCTCTCTCTCTCTCTCTCTCTCTCTCTCTCTGTCTTTCTTTCTCTTTTTCTCTCTGTCTGTATATCTCTGTCTCTGCCTCTTTCTGTCTCTGTCTCTCTCATCTGTGTCCATTTCTCTCTCTTTCTGTTTGTCTCACTCTGCTCTGTCTGTCTCTGTGTCTGTCTCTCTCTGTGTCCCTCTTTCTCTCTGTCTGTCTGTGTCTCTCTCCCTTTCTCTCTCTCTCTGTCTCTCTCTATATTCTCTCTCTCTCTCTGTCTCTGTCTGTCTGTCTGTCTGTCTGTCTGTCTGTCTCTCTCTCTCTCTCTCTTCTCTGTCTGTCTGTCTGTCTCTCTCCCCCTTTCTCTCTCTTCTCTCTGTCTCTCAGATACACACATACACTATGAGCTCCCTAAGGGCAGGACCTGGGTTCCTTTCCCACTTCTCCACAGTATGGCACAGCACAGGGCTTTGTAGGAGTGGGGAATGGGGAGACAGGACTGGCAGGGTGATGGAACAGAGGGGATCCTGCTGGGGCCCCCCGCTGGAAGCCTGCTGGGAAGAATAGGGAGAGGCCGGGTGGGCCTCTCTGGGGGAAGGGATGGGGCTGTGGGTGGTGGGGCATCCAGACCAAGACTGGTGCTCAGGAAATCCTTGGAGGGAACACGGGCTGTCCTGAGCTGCTCACTGAACAACAACAGGAAACAGCCTTGACACGAGGGTCGTGGGGCTGTTCTTAGGGGTTGGGCCCTGAGCCAGCTGAGAGCTGAGCATGTGGGGCTTCTTGTATGTGTGTGTGTGTGTGTCTTTGTCGTGAGCCACACTATGTCCATCCAGGACTCCTACAGCACTTTGGGAGGATGTACACGGGTTTTGTGTGTACGAGAAGCTGTGACTTGTATGAGAAGTCCCTCTGTGTGATGGTGGGTGCTGGCACACCTTCGTGGCTGTGTCTCTGGGTGCGGGGGGTCGTTCTGGGGATGGCCATGGTGGAGGGATGGTTGTGTGTCTTTGTGGGACTTTGTATGGCCTTCGAGACCTTCCTCTTCATCTCCAGCCACACCCCCTGTCCCATTTCCCAGATGGAGGAAGATGTGAGGAAGAAGCTTCTGGTCCCTTCTAGTTATGTTCCCCCAGGGGCCAGGGCCAGAGGGACTTAACTCCCATGCCTCAGGAATAAGATGTTTTGGTCCAGAGAAAGCAGAACTTCCCTTAATTCCCACATTCGATTGGTCATGGAGTGGGGAGAGAACTCAAGTGGTCCAGGGTACAAGGTGGCCCTGTCCCATAGCCTGAGGCTGAAAAGTCATCTGAATTCACCTCCCATCTCATCCTTCCAGGACAGATTCCTGGGGGCGGTGGGGTAGAGAGAGGACAGTTTCAGTAACTGTTCAAATAATGGTCCAGTCAGTCAGTCAACTCTTGTTTATTATTGAGCATCTATTGTATTATTGAGCACTGTGCTAAGGGAAAAGACAGCCCTGCCCTCAAAAAGCTCTATTGGAGGAGACAACCTGCCAATGGCTCTCTACAGACAAGCTATAGACAGGGCCGACTCTGTCTGTATGTCTGTCTCTCCATCTTTGGGTTCGCCTCTCTCGGTGTCTCTTTTCTCTTCGCCTCTTTCTCCGTCCCTGTCTCGGTCTCTATATCTCTATTTCTCTTTCCTGTAAGGAAGCTCAGTGTGACTGTCTCTTCTTGTTCCTCTGTCTCTCCCCCTTCCTTCTCACCCTCTCCTCCCCTTGCCTCTGGATGCCTAGATGTCCCTGTCCTCTGCTTCTTCTTGTCCCCTCTACAGGTATCTTTGTACCTCTCTCTGTCCCTCCCTGTCTCGGTGTCTCTCTCTGTCAGTGGATCTTGCCTTGGCCTTGGTTGCAGCCCTGGGCCCCTGCAGCCTCATTTGATTATACCAAATTTGCTCTAGGAAAACAGAATAACCTCGTTAGTCACACAAGAGCTAGAGGAGCAGTGGGCCTGGCCTGGCCTGACCTGGTTTGGGAAGGGAAAAAAGCAGGGGGGCCTGGGGCCCCAGGGTCCAAGCCAAGTTGTCTGGGCTGCATGCACTGGCCCTGCTTCATCCTCATAGCCCCCACATTCCATGCCCTCCCCATAAAAGATTGCCTTCCAAGCCCCGTCTCCCTTCAGAGCTTGTTTGGCTCATGAGACCTGGGCTTTAGCCCTACGTTCCTGAGTCCTTGTGGGACCTCGGATAAGTATTGCTCCTTTCTTGATCTTTTTGTTTTGCCGTCCATTAAATGAAGGCTTGATCTCCCAGGTCCGACATTCATTTCTGTCATGACAGTTTATGAAGTGCCTACTACGTGCCAGGCCCTGGGCTAAGGGCTGGGGATGCAAAAAGAGGCAAAAGACAGTCCCTGTTCTCCAGGAGCTCACAGTCTAGTGGAAGAGGCAGCAGGCAGACAAGATCTGTAAAAGATAAATAAGAAATAATAGAGGGAAGGCAATGGTATTAAGAGGGGTCAAGGAAGGTTTTCTGTAAAAGAGAGACTTAAAAGAAGCTAGCTAGAGGCAGCTAGGTGGTGCAGGGCATCAAGCACTTCGAATCAGGAACTCACCTTCATGAATTCAAATCTGGCCTCAATCATTTCCTAGCCGTGTGATCCTAGGCAAGTCACTTAAGCCTGCTTGCCTCAGTTTCTTCATCTGTAAAATGAGCAGGAGAAGGAAATGGCAAACCCCTTTAGTATCTCTGCTGAGAAAGCTCCAAATGGGGTCACAAAGAATCAGACACCACTAAAAAGACTCAGCAACAACAAAAGGAAGCCAGAGAGTTCAGTAGATGGAGAAGGGAGAGCATTCCAGGCTTAGAAGACAGCCAGAGAAAATGCCTGGAGCCTGAGAGATGGAGTGTCTTGCACATGGACTAGCCAGGATACCCGTGCACTTGATTTGAGAATACACAGCAGGTATTGGAAAGAGGATGGGTTATTAAGGGCTTTGAATGCCAAAGAATTTTGTGTTGAAGTTGGAGGATATCTACTGGGATTCTTGTCCCATTTTCTGGAGCCTAAGGAGGTGACCCAGGATTGTGTCCAGTACACAATGGGCGCTGAAGGGGGGCCAGGACTGGGTCGTGAGTAGATTAGAGGGGCTGCTAAGTGTCAAACTGGACAGAGTGCTTGCTAGACCTGGAGTCAGGAAGATCTGTGTTAAAATCTTGCCTGAGGTACTTCCCACGTGTGACCCTGGGCAAATCACAAAAAAAAAAAATCTGTTTGCCTCAGTTTTTTCATCTGTAAACTGAAGATGATAATAGTGCCTGTCTCCCAGAATTATTCTGAAGATTAAATGAGATTTCAAATGCTATAAAAATGCTAGCTAGGATGATGATGACTATTATTAGGGACTTTGTCTAGCAGGGATTGCTCTGGGCTAGTTATGCCCAAGCTCCTCTCATCAAGATGAGGCTTGGCTTCTCCAGGCCAATGCAGGTACAGAAATGCACAAAGCATGCATCTACACACAATCACATATGGACACTCAGTCGATAAACAGGTATTTTTAAAAAAGCCCTCACCTTTTGTCTTAGAATCAATACTAAGCATCAATTCCAAAGCGGGATATCAGTAAGGGCTAGACATTTGGGTTAAGTGACTTGCCCAGGGTCACACAGCTAGGAAGTCTCTGAGATCGGTTTTGAACCCAGGACCTCCCACTTCCAGTTCTGACACTCTATCCATTGATCCACAAGCTGGCCTTTAAGCAAGTATTTCTTAAATACAGCCTATATTCCAGCCTCTGTTGCCAGGGATTCAGCTACAGCAAGTGATACACAAAATCCACAGCAATCCATGGACAAGACATTCACATCTTAATCGCTGAACACCACACTAAAATCATAAACACATATAGGTCCTTTGGGCTGGTCACTTACTTACCTCTTAGAATCTTGGCTTCCTCCTTTGAAATATGAAGAGGCTGGACTTGGCACCATGTGATGCTAAAACCCATCACAGCCCTCCATAGCCATTTGTGCTTCCTCCGCTCCAGACAGCCATAAACACCTAATATTCAGGCCACAACTATGTTATATAACCCAGCCATATGCATGACATCCAGAAGTATGCACAGCCATGCAGCATGCAGGCAAGCAGCTCCCACACTCAGCCTGGGGATACGCAAGAAGAGGACCTGGGCACACCCAATGTGGGGGCTTGGACGGGAAGGACACCCAGAGTCCCTCATGCAGGCCAGTTGAGGACTCTGACCAAGACCAACCCAGTGATAGAGAGACTCCCCCCAAGACCCTGACACAGACACCGACCCACAGAGACACCCAGAGAGCTGCCCACTCCCACTCACAGACCTGCTGCATTCTTGCACACAGACATGCTTTCTAGCATTTGAACATGCAGAAGCCCAGGGCAGACACACGTGCTCAGGAAATGGCTCTCATGCTGTCACCAGCCTGCAGAGAGTCCAGTAAGGGCTTGGCAGGAGACTTCGGATGTTTGCTCTGCTCAGACCCCCAAAGGCAAAGAACATCAGATGCCCCCATCATCCAAGGGAGAGAGAGAGAGAGAGAGAGAGAGAGAGAGAGAGAGAGAGAGAGAGAGAGAGAGAGAGAGAGAGAGAGAGAGAAAGAGAGAGAGAGAGAGACATAGAGAGAGAGAGAGAGAGAGAGAGAGAAAGAAAGAGAGAGAGAGAGAGACAGAGAGAGAGAGAGAGAGAGAAAGAGAGAGAGAGAGAGAGAGAAAGAAAGAGAGAGAGAGAGAGAAAGAGAGAGAGAGAGAGAGAGAGAGAGAGAGAGAGAGAGAGAGAGAGAGAGAGACAGAGAGAGAGACAGAGAGTGAGTCTGCTAGGGAAGGGAGAAGGGAGAGAAAAAGGGAGAAAGGAGGTAAGAAAGGAGAGAAGGGAAGAGGGAGAGAACCAGGGACAAGGCAGCTCATCCCGTTTGTCAGTTTGGGAGTCTAGCTTCATTCAGGGGACAACCTGGTATGGTTTAGCCAAAACATTGGGAGACAGTCCCTCAGAGAAACAGAGACACGGACAAAGTGCTGAGACACATTAGGGGAGGCAGTTTTCATTTTGTCTTGGTGAGCCCATTGACTGGCATGGTAACAGGGCCTTAGTTTCCTTATCTCTAAAATGAAAGGGTGGGGATTCACCGGTCTTAAGGATTCCTTGTTTCCCTGGGAGGGTGGTCAGAGGGCCCCAGAATCAAGGTGACAGGAGGCAGAGTGGGGATGAGGGAGGTAATATAGTGGGCTGCAAACTTGGGATGAGTCACAGTATGACACGGCAGTCAAAAGAGCCAATGCTATATTTGACTGTTTTAATAAAAGCCCCAGTATTCAGGGCAAGAAAGGTGATAGTCCCACAGTCCCTTGCCCTCATAAGACCTTATCCAGAATATTCTATTCAGTTCTGGGCAGCATGTTTTATGGAAGGACATTGACAAGATAAAAGGGTAACCAGGGTGGAAAGGGTACTGGAGACGCATCACAAATGACATTTAATTTAATAAGCATTTATTAAGCCCCTCCTGTGAACCGTTTATGGGGTTGTGGCTGGACATGAAAAGACAAAAATCAAAAACAATTCTCACTCTTGGGAACTTCTAGCCTGAAGGGATTGGAGTGTTTAGCTTGGAAAAGAGAAGGAGTGTGTGTTACGTGTGTGTGTGTGTGTGTGTGTGTGTGAGAGAGAGAGAGAGAGAGAGAGAGAGAGAGAGAGAGAGACAGAGAGACAGAGAGACAGAGAGACAGAGAGACAGAGAGACAGAGACAGAGAGAGAGAGAGACAGAGTGACAGAGAGAGACAGAGAGAGAGAGAGAGAGAGAGAGACAGAGACAGAGACAGAGAGACAGAGACAGAGAGAGAGAGAGAGAGAGAGTGACAGAGAGAGACAGAGAGAGAGAGAGACAGACAGACAGACAGAGAGAGAGAGAGGAGAGAGAGAGAGAGAGAGAGAGGAGAGAGAGAGAGAGAGGAGAGAGAGAGTGCTTGAGGGAGAGCACACAGGGAGACTGATAACTCTTTGCAAATGTTGAAAAGACTGTCACAGAGAAAGAAATCCAGCTTTGTTTTGCTTTTCCAGAGGGCAGATGCATGAACAGTGGTTCAGGTTGCAAAGAGGAAGATTTAGCTTTAATGTGAGGAAACACTTCCTTATAGTGCAAATGGGTAGTGAGTTCCCTGATCCTGGATGTCTACCAGAAGAAGGTACACCTTCTCATGTAAAGACTGAACTTGATCTCCAAAGTCCCTTCTATGAGACCGTGATTCTGTGGGAGGGGGATGCTGAAATGATCCCTTTGAAACCCTGGAGGGTGGGGAAGAGCAAATGCCAAGAAGGGTTTAGAGCACAGCAGATTCCAATTCTTTATCCTGCTCTGCCTCATCCCCCTTAACCACCCTCCCCCCAAGCCAATAAAGGACTATTATTAGGAACTATAACACTGCTCAAGCATTCTGTCACATTCTTGCAGCCAGCCTGGAATAGGAGCAGTGCCCAGAACCCAAGGGGGCAGTGAGGAAACTCCCTGGGTGGGGCAAAGTCTCTGATTACTGGTTCAGTGCTGTGTCCCAGGGAGGGGAGCTACCTCCCCCCTACTCTCTAGCACCCACAACCCTGAGGATCATAGTCCTGGCTCAGGTTTTCAGATTACCTCTGTCTTTGGATGTCTGGATCTTTCTTCCTGCTTCTGTCCAGCTCCTAAATAGCTCCCCTCCCACTGCCTTACCCTCATTCCCCCCAGTCTGTTGCCTGGGGAAGGGCCAGGCATGGAGATGATGCCAAATAGAGCTACTGGGAATGCATAGAAAAGTGTATTGCATGCATGTGTGTGTGTGTGTGTGTGTGTGTGTGTGTGTGTGTGTGTGTGTGTGTATTTCTCAGAGTACACTTTGCTTGTTGACAGAGTTGCAAAGATGAATAAAACAGTCAGCCTTTATAGGTTCTGGATTTGTAGTCAAAAGATCTGGATTTGAATTCATTTTCTTCCATTGGCTCAGTTTTGTCATCAATAAAAGGGAGACACTAATTCCTGTCTTATTTACCTCGTGGGATTCTTGGGAGGCTCCAGGCAGGGGAAATGTGGCATGATGGAAAGAGTTCTGGGTTAAGAATAAGAGCACTTGGGGGACAGCTGGGTAGCTCAGTGGACTGAGAGCCAGGCCTAGAGATGGGAGGTCCTAAGTTCAAATCTGGCCTCAGACACTTCCTAGCTGTGTGACCCTGGGCAAGTCACTTGACCCCCATTGTCTAGCTCTTACCACTCTTCTTCCTTGGAGCCAATACACAGGATTGACTCCAAGATGGAAGGTAAAGGTTTAAAAAAAAGAATAAGATCACTTGGCTTTGAATCTCAAAACTTGGCCACACACTAGTTGTGTGACCTTGGCAAGCCATTTACCTTATCTAGGCACTACTTTTTTCATTTGTAAACGAGAGGATTAGACTAGATATCTAAATTCTCTTTGAGTCCTGAGCTTCTGTGATCCTGTGTGTTCATTTGTGCATATATGTTGAGGTATACAACTTTATAGCATTGTTCTCAGCTGTGATAAAGTTGTTAGTGCTCTGAGTGAATTAATGAAGGTGATGTGTGTGTGTGTGTGTGTGTGTGGTGTGTGTATGTGTGTGTGTGTGTATGTGTGTGTGTGTGTGTGTGTGGTGTGTTGGGAAAGAGTCTCTAGAAAGAAGGCAAAAGGGGGCTCTTTAGACACCCTAGTATCATCACTATTCACTGCATCCGTAACCTGATGAAGGATGGGATTTCTTTCTTGAATAAGAGAGAGTGCTGAGTTAGGGGTGTGTGGAGTCTGATCTCTGGTCTGTCTAATGGGCATTTTAAATCTCTTTGGGTTTGTGTGAATGTTCTTTGCAGAGCTTAGAACCTACTTGGTTCTTAGTCATTTCTCTTTCATAATTCCCTGGGAAAACCTTGTCCTCACTCAAACCGGATTGCAGAAGAGAAGGGACTCTATTCTCTGCTTGCTCTGAATGGGCCAGGAAAGTTGTAGCAGCACAGACTAAGGGGCATCTATCTGGAGATTTCCAGTTGTCAAGAGCTTCCTTCTTCCTGAAGCAGTGTGTCTCATTAGGGGACAGCTCTGCCTATGAACAAATTCTTTATATGGGACTAGAATCTATCTCCCTGTGACTCTTGGTCAACTGGATGACTACTACCCACTTGTCATGATTCATTGTGCTTGCAAATGATACTGCCAGAAGGAATCTTAAAAGTACGCTAAAGATTATGCTGTTCAGGCAAGAAACTGAAGTCTGAAGGAGTAGAGGTAGTGTTTTCACCACTGTTGCCTTTCAAAGACAAGGAATTAAGTAGAGAAAAAACAGAGGGAGGGGTGGAGGTAGAGAATTAAAATAAAAAATGAAATGAATGTCAAAAATATTTATTTACATGTAATTGAGAAAAAGTTAAATCTCAATGTAAAAATAAGAGAAAAACACATTTGAAAAGTAAATAGGCAATTACTAAGATGGTGTCTGAGAATGTGGTTTGGATTGATGAACCTTGGGTTAAAACACAGGGAGGACAGGCTTCTGAAGGTCAGGGATAGAGTATACCTGATGGGAGCTTGTAAGAAATTAATTTATCTGGAGTCTTATAAACCTAATCAAAATGCCTTAAACTGAAAAAGAATAGGAAAAAAAGATGAGTATGTATATCCACCATGCTACTGAAACACCCAGAAATTCACAGGAAATTAAATCCAAGAATATAATGGGAAAAAAGTGCTTGGTTTGAGATATGTACTTGCACCTATACATAGAATGGCTAACAAGTATATTAAGACTAGAACTCCAAAAACAAGGAGGCAAATTTGACCTCCCTGAAGCTTAGTGGGTAAGATACATGACCCTAGAATAAGGTTCTGAAAGGATATATCTTGAACAAAAGAAATTATATATATAAAAAGCAAAGCATTAGAATATCATTATATATTAAGAAGATATACTTATGTTAGAAAATTTAGGAATGAAAATGAGAAAGCATGGTGGAGCATTTGGGTAAAGGCAAAAAATGGTAAATGTGGTTAGGAGGCCACATACTGACACTGCAATATTCTCAAGTTAAAATGTAATTGAGAAATATTTGACAATAAATAAAATACAATAAAACACTAATAATATATTTCAAAACTAGGTCAATATGCAGCTTTCAGGGATCCTCATAGAAGACTTAGTGGCCCCCTGTTTTATTTTAATTTGATATCACTAGCATAATGGACTTGGAGACAGGAAGACTAAGTTCAAATTCTGCATAGATTTTTTTACTAGCTTTGTGTGTATTATCCCTGGGCAAGAGCATTTAAACTTTCTCAGTCTCAGTTTCCTCATATGAAAAATGAGAAAGTTGGATTCAGTGACCTCCAGGGTCTCAGTTCAAAATCTGGGATGATCAATGAAGGCAGAGATAGAAAAGATTTTACCATAAGTATGTATTTCAAGTCATTTGGACAAAAACAGGGAAGAGATAAGTAACTTAGAAAACAAATAATAAGGCTGGCATGGAGGGAGGCATACTATAGTAGTAATTTCATTTGTATGTACAACTGCTAGGATTCTCTCAATACCAAAAACAAGACAGGTAATATTTTCTTGACATGTTTCCCTTCCCTTCCCTTCCCTTCCCTTCCCTTCCCTTCCCTTCCCTTCCCTTCCCTTCCCTTCCCTTCCTTCCCTTCCCTTCCCTTCCCTTCCCTTCCCTTCCCTTCCCTTCCCTTCCCTTCCCTTCCCTTCCCTTCCCTTCCCTTCCCTTCCCTTCCCTTCCCCTTCCCTTCCCTTCCCTTCCCTTCCCTTCCTTCCCTTCCCTTCCCTTCCCTTCCTTCCTTCCCTTCCTTCCCTTCCCTTCCCTTCCCTTCCCTTCCTTCCCTTCCCTTCCCTTCCCTCTCCCTTCCCTTCCCTTCCCTTCCCTTCCCTTCCCTTCCTTCCCTTCCCTTCCTTCCCTTCCCTTCCCTTCCCTTCCCTTCCCTTCCCTTCCCTTCCCTTCCCTTCCCTTCCCTTCCCTTCCCTTCCCTTCCCTTCCTTCCCTTCCCTTCCCTTCCCTTCCCTTCCCTTCCCTTCCCTTCCCTTCCCTTCCCTTCCCTTCCCTTCCCTTCCCTTCCCTTCCCTTCCCTTCCCTTCCTCCTTCCCTTCCCTTCCCTTCCCTTCCTTCCCTTCCCTTCCCTTCCCTTCCCTTCCCTTCCCTTCCCTTCCCTTCCTTCCCTTCTGTCATAGAATCAGTATTGAGTATTGGTTCCAAGGGAACAGTGAAGGCTAGGCAATTGGGGGTAAGTCACTTGCCCAGGATTACACAACTAGGAAGTGACTGAGATTAGATTTGAACCCAAGACTTCCCAGCTCCAGACTTGGCTGTCTGTTCATTCACTGAGGTACTTAGTTGTTCCTTGACTTAGTCAGACCCAAAGAGGAGTCATTAACGATTTGATGTATGCTTGGAAGAAGAGTTCCAGGGGAGGACCCAATGATTTTTTCTTGTATCCATGCTATTTAACAAATTTGTCAATGATTTGCATAAAAACAGATGGAATACTTACCATATTTGGAGATGACACAAAATTTGGAAGGATAGCAACCCACTCAATGAAAGAGTTGGTATTCAAAAAAATTTTGACAGGATGGAACATTGGGTTAAATAAAATGAGCCATACTTTAATTGGTATAAATGTAAAGTCTTGTACAATGGTTCATTCACTTCTTTTTACCTCTTTCTTATTTATTTTTTGATTTGATTTATCTAAATTTGATAATGGTTGGTTTAAGTCTCCCACTAGTATGGTTTTATTGTCTATTTCTTCCTTCAATTCTCCTAGTTTCTCCATTAGAAATTTGGGTGCTATATTATTTGGTGCATACATGTTGATTAATGATATTTCCTCATTGTCTAGAGTCCCTTTTAACAAAATATAATTACCTTCCCTATCCCTTTTGATCAGGTCTATTTTTGCATTGGCTTTATCAGATATCATGATTACCACTCCTGCCTTCTTTCTATCAGTTGAGGCCCAGAAGGTCTTACTCCATCCTTTAATTCTGACCTTGTGGGTGTCAACCCGCCTCATGTGTGTTTCTTGAAGACAACATATGGTAGGGTTTTGGATTCTAATCCATTCAGCTATTCGTCTACGTTTTATGGGTGAGTTCATCCCATTCACGTTCAAAGTTATGATTGTCATTTGTGGACTCCCTGGCATTTTGATTGCCTTCCCTAATTCTAACCTTTTCTTCTTCGGCTCTACCTTTTAGTCCAGTGATTTACTTTGAATCAGTCCCCCTTGTCCCCTCCCTTGATGTTTCCCCTTTTTAGTCCCTCCCTTTTTGTTCCCTCCCCCTCCCCCCTCTCTTTCCCTCCCTTTTTGTTCTCCCTCTCCCCCTCCCCCCCTTGGTTTTCCCTTCTCCTTACCCTTGTTGGGTAAGATAGAATTCAAGATCCCAATGGATCTGGATGTTTTTCCCTCTCAGAGTTGATTTCCCTGAGATTGAGGTTTAAGTACCCCCCCCCCTCTCTTCCTCTCCTTCTTATAGGAGTTTTCTTCCCCTTCCCTTCCCCTGTGAATCTTTGTGTGAGAAACATTATTCTATTTGGTCTTTCTTTACCCCCTATTTATACATTACATTTTCCCCACATATTAGTATACATAGGTTGATATAAATGTAGTCCTTATAGAAGAGAGTTTGAGTAAAAGAAGATAACATTTTTCCCCTTTCCTTAATATTTACCTTTTCAGGTATTCCTTGCTCTTTGATTTTCGGTATCAAACTTTCCACAGAGCTCTGGTCTTTTCTTTGCAAAAAGTTGGAAGTCTTCTATTTTGTTGAATGCCCATACTTTCCCTTGGAAGTATATAGTCAGTTTTGCTGGGTAGCTGATTCTTGGTTGGAGACCCAGCTGTTGGAGACCCAGCTCTCTTGCCTTTCTGAAGATCATGTTCCATGCCTTACGATCATTCAGCGTAGAACTTGCAAGGTCTTGGGTGACCCTGATTGGCATTCCTTTATATCTAAATTGTCTTTTTCTGGCTTCCTGTAGGATTTTTTCTTTTGTTTGATAGCTTTGGAATTTGGCAATTACATTCCTGGGAGTTGTCTTTTGGGGGTTTAGTGTAGAAGGTGTTCTGTGAGCTCTGTCAGTGGCTGTATTGCCCCCTTGTTCTAGAATCTCTGGGCAATTTTCTTTGATTATATCTTGTATCACCATGTCCAGTTTGGTGTTTATTTCTGGCTTTTCTGGGAGTCCAATTATTCTTAAATTTTCTCTTCTCCCCCTGTTTTCCAGATCTATCACCTTGTCGGTGAGATATTTTATGTTCTCTTCTAATTTCTTGGTGTTTTGGCTTTGCTTTATTAGTTCTTGCTTTAAAGCCTGGTTTTCTTTTACAGTTTGGTCAAACTGGTTTTGTAGATGCGTGAATTTCTTTTGCATCATTTCCCACTTTTCCTCCCAGAGGGCTTCCATCTTTTTGGTCCTTTCTGATTCAAATTCTTCATGGGTTTGTGGAGAGTTTCTATTTCCTTTGGAAGATTTTGGAGAATTTTCTTGTATATCTTCTTCTATCTGCTCTGTATTTTGTATTTTGGCTCCATAGAATGTGTCCAGAGTCGCCCCTTTCTTCTTATTTTTCTTGGTATTTTGGGGCTTCTGTGCTTCTGTGGAGTTTGTCATCTCTGAACGTGGAGGATTGGCTTTTCTTGTCTTTGTCTGGTGATCAGAGGCTTTAGTCCTGGGCAGATGTTGGTTCTATGAGCGTTCCCTGGGTTAAACTGAATATGCCTCACTGGAACTGGAATGGAAGGGTCGGACCACGAGGCCACACTCTCCCCCCGGCTCGCTTTCCGGAAGTTGCCTTCAGAATCCCTGGCCGTGAGGCTGTTTCGTCGGCCTGCGGGGGGATGGGCTGCCGCTTCCCCAAGCTCCGAGAGCACAGACTTTCACTGAGACTTGGATAGCAGGATCCAGCCCGTGAGGCTGTCTTGCCCGCCCTGAGGGTTGCTGTTGTTTTGACCAGCTCTCTGCAGCGGAGGCCCCAGGCAGTAACTTTCACCCGGACCGACAGGCTCTTTGCAGCGGAGGCCCCAGGCAGTAACTTTCACCCGGACCAACCGGCTCTTTGACCAACCGGCTCTTTGCAGCGGAAGCCCCAGGCAGTAACTTTCACCCGGACTGGGACTTGGGTAGAAGACCCTGAGGGTTGTTGTTCCTCAGACCCTGCTCTCTGAGCCCGGCGCGGCTGCCGCTTCCGGGAGCCTTGGACTCTGCGCTCCTACCCCTGAGGTCCGAGGGATCTCGGGTTCTGGCTTTTAAGGGGAGCCGTACCTTTTGAACCGGGTCCAGGTCCAGGAGGAGGGTTCCCAGGGTCTGTGCTGTTGATCGTTTTGAATTTCGGCGCCTTAGGAGCTTCTAGTTTGAGATTGGTCGGGAAGGGTTTTCCGGAGATCTGAACTTCAGCTTTCTCTAAGCCGCCATCTTAACCGGAAGTCCTTGTACAATGGTTCAAAAATCAACTTCACAATATAAATTGAAGGAGACATATCTAAAGAGCAGATAGTCTGAAAAAAGATCTGGAAGTTTTAACAGACTAGATGCCCAATATGAGTCAACAATATTTCTTTTCATGCAGTGATACATTGGAAGGGCATAGCTTTCAAGAAAAAGTAGGCAAACAACCACATCCAGAGTATCACGTTCAGTTCTGGGTACTATATTATAGAAAGGACATAAGTAAAAAAGGTCCTCAGACACTTCCTAGCTATGTGACCCTGGGTAAGTTATTCAACTCCCTTGCCTAGCCAAGTGATGGCGAATCTTTTAGAGACTGAGTGCCCTAACTGCAACCCTCACAATTCATGTGAGTCACCTACCTCACCCCAGACGGGAGGGAGGAAGCTCTCCCATTGGGCTGCTGGGCAGAGGGGTAGGTCATGTGAAAAATGTCCTTAGGTGTGCCTGGAGAGGGAGAAGGGAGCAGTCCCCTCTGGCATGCTCTGGCACATGTGTCATATGTTCACCAGCACGGGCCTAGCCCTTTTTGCTCTTCTGCCTTGGAACCAATATATAGTATTGATTCTAAGATGGAAGGTAAGGGTTTTGAAAGAAAGAACAGAAGGAAGGAAGGGATGGACAGACATTGATGTGCAAGAGAACATTCAGAAGATAGTATCCAGGAAAGAGAAAGGCTGTGAGTTCACATCAGATGAAGATCAATGGAAGGAAGTGAGGATATTTAGTCTGGAGAAGAGAAGACTTAGAAGAGACAGGATAGTTGTCTTGAAGTATCTAAAAGTGATTTTACATGAAAGAGGGATCAGACATCTTCTTGGACCAATGGAGTGGAAGTAGAGGCAAAGCTACAAAGAAGTCAATTAAAGCTTCATGTAATTAAAAAACAACTTTCCTAACAATTAGAGCTATTCAGCAGTAGAATAGGCTGTTTTAGTATGTAGTAGGTTTCCCCTCAATATTGTTATTCTTTTTCAGTCCTGTCTGACTCTGTGATCCCATTTGGGGTTTTCTTGACAAAGATACTAGAGCAGTTTGCCATTTCCTTCTTCAGGTCATTTTATAGATGAGGAACTTAGGTAAACGGGGTTAAATGGCATGCCCAGGGTCACATAGCTAGTAAATGTCTGAGTTTCGATTTGAACTCAGGTCTTCCTGCCTCCAGGCATGGCTCTCTACTGTTTATACTAGTTGACTTTTATGTCTCCCCTTATTGGAAGTCATAAATACAAGTGGATGACCACTTTTCAGGTAGGTTGTAGAGGGATTTTTTTTAAGTGTAGATGGGATTGTCATATAGGACTCTTCTAACTTTGAAATTCTATGCTTCTCTTCTACTAAATCCTACCATTGTCCCTTGTTCTACTCCTGGGTCCAAGAACAAATGTGGTTCCTCTACTACTGCATGCCAAGTCTTCAGACCCTTGGAGGCAAGTATTATATTCCTCATAATTTTTCACTAGTAAGTTCTGCCACCAAGAGAAACTCATTTTCTTAGGACAGTACACACCTTTATTAAATACCTTCTATACACAGAGTACTATTTTCATTGCTGAGAGAGAAAGTAATTTTCAATTAAACATGGCCCCTGTCCTCAAGGAGGTTCAAGTCTAGTAGGTTGGCAAGACACCAAATGGATAATTTATAGGGTTTACAAAGTACGTTCCTTGCACCAACCCTTTTATTATCATCCTCATCTTATAGATAAGAAGACTTGACCCAGCTAATAAATACCAGAGTTAGAATTCAAAGATCTCCCAACTTGGCTACTGTGCTTTCACCACCATGTTGTGATGCTAATAAACAAATAAATAAATATTAATATAGATTAAATACATTAGAAATATATTTCTACCCCTTCTTAGTAAATTCAGTGGGATTCATTCATGGGACCAGGATGGGGCATCCCTCAGTTTCTATGAGACTTAAGGAAGTAGGTGAGACAAGAAAGATTGGGAGAGGGCAGCCAAAGTAAGGAAGAAAGGGGGGGGGAACCCTGTGCTGCATAATTGTTCCAGCCAAGTTATTTCCAATTATTTCCTGTGTAAATAGTAATTAGGTAAGGTTTGCAGAGAAATTGGAAGAATTTAGTGGAGTGAAGGGATCCATGAGGCTGGAAACAGAGATAGGGAGCACCTAGGCTGAGGGAGAGATGAGCCTGTTTCCAGGATGAGACATGGCTCCTAATCTTAAGGGGCTTCTGGTTGGAGAGTAGAAGCTCAGCTCTGCCCTCACAAAGCCTCCAGTTTAAGGTGAGGGGCCCATAGGCCTGCTTTAGAATTCTTTGGTCCGAGGCGGCCACACAAGGACATAGAAGACAGATGGAAATTAATGAATTAAGAAAAAAATTCAGACTGGGAAGGAGATGTCATGGTTCAGTGGGAAGAGCCCTGGACTGGATACAGGAGATGTGTTTACTAGGCTTGACTCTACCCTGGATAGAAATTCTGTAGAATCTTGGGCAATTCCCCTTCTCTTGGACTCAGTTTCCTCTTCTTCAAAATGAAGTTCCTCCTAGCCACGACATTGTGATTCAGCTCTAAGAATCCTGGAGTTTGGGGTCAGAAGGGATCAAGGTAAGGCTTCCTTGAGGAGGTGAGTGTCAGGCCTTGTCTTGAAGCCTGTGAGAAGGATAGCTGGGAGGAAGAGGAGGATGAAGGGAAAGACTCTTATTTGTCCTTCCTGATGGGTAGGCAGCCTGGAGGTGGGGGGGTGGGGGGAAAACTGCTTCTTTCAGAGCCTGGGAGCAAGCTGTCTCCACCCTGGCTGTGCCCAGAGATAAGCAAGCATCACAATAAGCAGCTGACGGGGTGACGATGGTGCAGACGTCCAAGTCCAGGCCCCCCTCCTCCCACCCCTTCCAGTGAGCCCGTCACAGCTTTGGTGTTTACTGGGCTACAGAATGCGCCAGTTCCCTCACCCCCAGCCCCACCCTCTTAGGACTCTAAGTCCTCATCTGGCTTGGAAATGGAAGACTGAACAACATTCACCTCCTGTCATAGGTGTGGGGAGGGAGTAGAGACAAGCTCTAAGGGCTATCTCACCCATCCCTCCCTGCCTATGCAGGTCTTCGACTTACTATGGTTTAAAATTTTAGACCCATCTTTATAGCCTAGTGACATCTTAGAAGATGGAATGCCAGAGCTGAGAGCTGGACTGACTCTTAGAACAGAGTAGCAGAGTTGGAAGGGAAGGATACTTTAGAATGGAGATTCTCAGAGCTGGGAGAGACCCTGGGGATACAAAATGTCACAGTTACTGAGGGTCTTCGGAACCTAGAGTGCCATGGCTGGTGAAGGGATCTCAGAGTATCAATCCTAGGAGTTAGGGTGGACCTTAAAACCTAGAATGTCGGAGCTGGTGAGGAGATCTCAGCATATCAATTCTGGGGGTGGGAGTGGACCTTAGAACCTAGACTGCCAGGGCTGGTGAGGAAATCTCAGAATATTGAACAAAGAATATTAGAGTAGGGAGGGACTTCAGAAAATAGTATACAGAAGATGAGAACTGGAGAGAGATATTAGAACATACACTGTCAAAGCTGCTTAACTTCCTATTTTATGATGGAGAAATGGGTCCAGAAAGAGGTAGTGTTTTGCCTAGCATTTATACAGAACTAAACTAGATCCTTGGCCTCCTTAATCGTAAACTAGGGTTTCTACCTGCCATGGAAGTTCTTCAAATTCTCTAGAGAAGGAGATTCAAAACCCTTTCATCCCTTGTTCCTTCTTCCATTTCTGAACCTTTCCCCAGGCTGCCTCATATTCCTGGAATATCTTCCTGTTTCTGGTTCCATACTTCAAACCTTAGTGTTTTCAAACTGGCTTCCTCCCATCGATCTAACAGTTCCTGAAATATTCCTTCCAGGAAATCTTCCTGGATTGTTTGGAGGAAATGGCTCCCTACTTTGGGCCCACTCTGCTCAACATGTAAATTCTCTTCATCTACTCCTTTCCTTTCCTTTCCTCCTTTATTGACATAGTAATTCTCTGGAACTCTGCTTCTCTTATTTATTGCTGGTCCTGTTCTTGTTGTATCTCCCATGACCATGTATATCTCAGACAGGGAGGAGAGAGTGTATGGTGATGGTTAAAGCAGTGGACTGGGATCTGGAAGTTTTAGGTTTAAATCCTGCCTTAGACATTTACTAGGTAGCTGCATGATCCTCAGACAAGTCAAGGAGGCGGGACAAAACAGGAAGGAGGTTGCTGAAGTTGGAATCAGAAGACCTGGATTTGAATCCCAGGTTTGCTACTTACTTACCTGTGGGATCTTGGGCAAATCATTTCTCTTGGACTCATGTGTAAAAAGAGGTTGTAATATTTGACCTGGAAGATTCCTTCTATGATCTATAGGATCTATGATCCCATGAGTCATGGTACAGCAGGCTCTCAGATTGGGAAGGGTCCGACATCTTCCCCACACAAGAATGCCACCTATAGAATCCTGAATTTTCCTTTTAGACAACTTCTGACCCTTCCAGTGATGTTCACTTCTACCCAAGGCAGTCTTTTCCACAAAGGGCTAGCTCTCATCATTAGCAAGTCCTTCCTTCTGTTCAGTCTAAACCTGTTTCCCTGTAACTTCCCCACTTTGGTTCTAATTCTGTCCTCTGAAGCCATAGAGGAGAGGTGGTATGTTGGGCAGAAATCAGAGTCCATGGGAAAGAGCTCCAGGATCCAATCTCAACTCTACTCCTGGATTTTAGTGGGTAAGTCTCTTCCTGTAGGGCTCAGTTTCCTCATCTATAAAGATGATGGTGTTAGAGTAGATGGCTTTTGAAACTCCTTCCAGCTATGATATTCTGTGATTCCATAATTCTCAGTGGTTTAAAGAACTTCATAGGTGGGAGACTCCCTTTCCTGCCCCTTTGATGGAAATTCCCCCCAAACTCCACCACAATGTTTTTGTCCAGACTTCTCTGTCGTCTTCTTTTTGCCTAATGAAGCTACCTTCTTCTTCACTCTACACCTGCCTTCTTGGCACCTCTCCCTTCTTCTCCTCCCCCAACCTTTTCTCCCTGTTTCCCCTTACCTCCTGCATGTATTTCCTATCTCTCTTTCCCTTCCTCTCCCTTTCTTTGCCTTTGTTTCCTCAGTTTTTCCTCCTTTCTCTTTGCTTTGTTTCTTGGGGAGGCCCTGGTGTAAGAGAGGAGACAGCCTCTTGTCCCAGGAAGCTCTGACATAAGGGGGAGAGTTAATCCTTCCCGAAGAAAGCCCCTAGTCTGAATGGGAAATACTGTTTAGTCTTTAATAAACCCCCGATCTGAAAAGACACAGCCTGGCCCCTGAAAAGCCCCGAGTCCGAAGGGAAGGAATGACCCTTTTTTCCCCATAAGGAAGACCCTACTGTGAGGAGGAAGTCCTGGCTTCTGCCCTCAGGGAGTTCCTGGTCTGAAAAGCAGACAAAACCCTGGCCTCAGGGACCCTGGTCTTTGGAAGGCTTGGGCATTCGAGGTGCATATTTATCATGGCATATAGTCAGACACATGGCATACACAGCAGCGACTTTAGACAGGGGTCTGGGGAATAAAACCAGGGCTAGTCAGGAAGGGCTCCCAAGGGGAGGTGATAGGAGCACTGGGTTTACCAGGCAGAGGGCAACAAGGAGGAGCAGCGAGGAGAGGGTAGGGAGAGGCATCTGGTGGTGATGAATCCATAGGTGGCCCGGGTGTATTCTACAGTGCATGTGTCTCCAGTGTGACTAAGGGACTGGAGATACAGCCCTGTTGGAATAACAACCGAAGCCCATGTCTTCATGGAACCTGGAAGGCTCAGGTTGAGGAAGAGGGGGAGGAGAATGGTTAAAGACATAGAGCACGAGACTGGGAAGGGACATTAGATCCTTAAGCATGAACCAACATGGCCGAGTTGGAAAGAGCCTTGGTATGCAGCCAGAGCTAGAAGGGGCCTTAGAGCATCGTCATTATGATGAATAACTGACACCTCTTTAAAGTGAAATGAAAATTAAGCTGACGTTCATTTAAAGTTTTCCAAGTACTTCAACATCCGTTCATTGTTCATTGGAATCTCATGATAGCCCTGTGATGTAGGTACTGATTCTTATCCCACTTTTACAGATGATGAAACCAAGGCTCAGGGAGGTTATGTGATTTGCCCATGATCCCACAGCTAGTGTCTAAGGTAGGATTTGACCTCAAATCTTCCTGCCTCCAAATCCAGGACACTATCTATCAGGCTTCAAAGAGACTTGAGAAACCAAATGAATCCAACCTCTTTATTTTATAAATGGGGAACCTGAGGTCTAGAAAAGAGTTAGGGACTTGCCCAAGGTCACTTGGTCAGGCAATAAGCATTTATCCATTTATTGTTATATGTCAGGGCCTCTGTTAAGCTCTGGGGGTATAAAGAGAGACAAAAGAAAGTCATGCAACATGTTGTTCATTTGATAGATACTTATTATGCCCAGCCCTATGCTCAGGGCAGAAGAAATGAAGGAACCAGGGAGCTGATTCCTTAGGGAGCTCATTGTACAAAGGGAAAAGCAGGCATTTATCACAGATTGAGTGTTTAATAATGTTTACATGAAGGACACGCCAGCACCATTTTCATCTGTTATGAGCTGCTGGGTTTGATTTAATAAACTTCTTGCAGCCCTAAGTAAGAGTTCAGTCAGTATCTTCTTTTTTTTTTTAAACTCATTACATTCTGTCTTAGTATCAATTCTAAGAGAGAAGAATGGAAAAGGCTAAACAATCGGGGTTAAGAGATTTTGTCAGGGTTACACAGCTAGGATGTGTCTGAGGCCAGATTTGATCCCAGGTCCTCCTGACTCCAGGTCAGGTGCTCTATCCACTGTGATATCCAGCTGCCAGTATCTTGTAGGCCAGGAAGATCCCAGTGCTGGACCCTAGGCTACTGCTCAGAGCAGAGAGACAGAGACAGACAGACAGAGAGAGAGAAAGAGAGACAGACAGACAGAGAGAGAGAGAGAGAGAGAGAGAGAGAGAGAGAGAGAGAGAGAGAGAGAGAGAGAGACTAAGCATAATGGAAGGGACTAAAGTTAGATAGAGCTTGTTAGACCCCAGGGCTACTGAGCCCTCAGTTTTAACCCAGTCTGAATCTAGTAGATTGAATCTTCAGTTGAAGATTGAGTGCTGTTCCCTTCTGCAGTCTTGGTCTACACTTGGCTATAGATTGGCCCCTGAGCCCAGGTTGAACTGTGACCTCTGAATCAGACGGAGCCTTTGCCCCAGGTTAAACCTTAGATCTGGCCCCAAACTGAGCCCCAACCCTGGCTCCAAGCTGAACTTTGAATACCATGTAGAACCCCAAACACTTGAACCCAGGATCACACAGGCTGGCTCCTGCCCCAAGAAAGTATTCTCATAATTTTCAATCAAGCCAAGCCTAGGGTGAGCTTGACACTCTCCAAGGTGCTGATAAGAACATTGACACCAATCATTAGGATTAAAGATTCATTGCCATGGAAAACAGAGAAATCCTGGGCTCCAACCATAAAGGTCAGATGAAGGCAGTTGAGGAATACAAACAAGGCAAAGAGGGAGGAGAAAACACTGGTAGTCAAGGATGATCAGAGAATGGTCTCTGGAGGGGGCGAGATTCAAGCTGGACCTTAAAAGCTGGAGAGGATTTAAAGAAAATGAGAGGAAGGGCTTCTTAATAAGTAAGAATAATGCAAGTGAAGACTTGACTGGGTGTGTGGGAGAGTGAAGAGTCTAGCCCAGCTGGAGCTGAAGCAGCACATAGGGAAGTAGGGGGAGGTGAGGCTGGAAAGGCCTGACGGTGGAGAGCCTCAAGTGCCAGGCGGAGGATTTTGGACTCGGTCCTATGGGTTGTGGGAAGCCACAACCAATTCCAGAGCAGGCAAGGGATGGGGTCAAAGCTGGTCTGTAGGAGGGTGACTCTGGCCCATGTCCAGAACGGAGAAAGGGAGAGAGGAAAGGCAGGTAGATCAGTTAAGAGACTACAACAATTATTCCAGTAGGAAGCCATGAGACCTGGACATGGGCCATGGGGCTGGAGAGAGGAGGTGGATACAGAAATACTGGGGGAGAAATAGGGACAGGAACTGGAGTCTTTTGGGGCTTGTAGAATGAGGGAATTCTGAGGAGTCAGGGGATCCATAATGTCCAAATCTGGGAGTGAGAAGAGGAGGGGAAAAGACAGGGGCATCAGGAAGAGGGACAAGTTTTAAGGAATAGAATGAGCTCCACTGGGAGTGGGGTTTGTGAAGGGCTAGCAAGACATCCAGTGGGAAGCTCAGGCATGGGGTGGGAGTTGATGATGGTCAAGGAATCTCAAATCTTCATTTATTCAGAGCTTCTAGACATTCATAATAATAATTGATGCATAGAAGTTGAAGATTTCAAACTTTGCCAAATGATTAGCACAATGCCTGGCACATAGTAGCTGCTATATAAATGCTTATTTCTTTCTTCCTTCCCTCAAAGAACTTTATTTTATTTGGACCTCACAACAACCCTATGATGATGTTACCCTATGTAAGTGGTACAAATCTTATTATCCTGAAGCTTCAATGTGGTTAAGTGACTTGCCTAGGGTCACACAACTAGCAAATGTCACAGGTGAGATTCAAAGCCCAGTGTCCTGACTACAAGCCCAACACTCTTTCTACTACACCATACTTCTCTCTGCTAAGAATCTCTCACAGTCTGAACTTGGCCATATAATTTTCTAATGTTTTTTTTTCTCATCAATTGAACCTATACATCAGGCCTGTGAGTAATGTAGGACAGAATTGGTAAACTCATTCTACAGGTGAGAAAACTGAGTCTCAGAGAGATGAAGGAACTGGCCCAAGATCACACACTGAGTTGATGTGTAGAATTCAGCTTTCAGATTCCCAGACTAGTTTTCTTCTCACTCTCTTTAATCCCACATCAGTCTGATTATACAGCCCCTCTGTCTGATTATACAGAACTCAGGCCATTGCGCTCTCTTTGTGAGAAGTTTCATCCAGGTGCGTGAACCTCCAGGCCAGCTATGCTTCTCCTCTTCCTGATCTATTTTCATCCCTCCTTCTTCACAGAGAGGAACAGGATGGCTTGTTTGCACATCGTTGTTTTCATGCTGACTTTCCTGTTAGACTGTGAGATCCTTGAGGGCAATGACTGTCTTTTGTCTGTTTTGTATCCTCAGTGCTTAGTACAGTGCCTGGCATGAAGTAGGAACCTAATAACTGTTGACTGACTGACTGATGTGAATTAAAGCCTAGGTTGGTCTAAGTCCAGTCACCTTTCTATTACAGTTGTAGGTCCCAGGAACCATGCTTCCACCCCAGGCTGAATGAGATTCCAAGACTCCTTCCCCTTCTCCTTGTCAGTTTCTCTAGACTGAGCCCTCTAGCCCTTCTTGAAAACCCATTTTCCTTATTTGGCTCCATTCCTTTTCTTATCCTCTCCACACCATATTGGTTGGAGCAATTGGGGATGTCTGGCCTGGAGGACAGAAGACTTATAGGGGTACATGATAATTACCTTGAAGAATTTGAAGAACCTCGAAGAGGAATTACACTTGTTCTGTTTGGCCCCAGAGGGAAAGACTGGGAGCAATGGGTAGTAGTCTGGCAAAGAAGAAAAAATGTTGGATTTGATATCAGAAGACCTGGGTTCAAGTCTTGCTTCTGCCCTTGGTATAACTTGTATGACTGTGGGCATGTCCCTTTCCTTATTTGAACCTTAGCTTCCTCATTGCAAAATAAGTGGGTTGGACTAGATGACTCCTGAGGTCTCTGTTAGCTTGAAATCTACGATCCTAAGTTACAAGAAAACAGATGGAGGCTCAGTGTAGAATAGACTGTTTAAGGAGTAGAGATGATCAGAGGAATGAGCTGCTTTGGAAGGTATATTTTTTAAAGGAAAAACCAGATGATTACTTGTTAGGGATGATACAGAGGAGATTTCTACTCAGGTATGAGTTGAACCAGATGGCTTCTAGGGTCTTTTGTAACTCTGATATCTGTGACAGGGAATATTATTCACATTCCTCTAGTGCTTTAAACTTTCTTCACAACAACCAGGTGCAGAATTATTAGCCCCATTTTACAGATAAGAAGGGAGTAAATGATTTCCCCAAGATCACACAACTGATGACATGTTAGAGGTGGGATTTGAACTCAAGCCTCTCCTGATGCCAACTCTAGTCTTCATTTGACTATATCACTCAGCCTTTCTTCAGGTATTTGTTCCATTTTACAGCTGAGGAGTCTGAGACTTAGAAACATTAACTGATTTGCCCAGGGTTGCAAAAGTAGAGTCATGTCCAAATCTGGCCTCTACACTTCCTAACTGTGTGACCCTGAGCATGTATGTAACTTAATCCCATTCGCCTAGCCCTTGCCCTTCTGTTTTAGAATTGTTATTAAGAGAGAAGGTAAATTTTAAAGTGATCATTGTTGGAATTCAAACCCAGATCTTTTCTGATTCTCTGTGCCCTGTATTTCTTTTGCATCATAGATATGAAGAAGTGTGAGAAAGTGTTTTAGGGTCATAGGAGAGATACAGGAAGAATCCCAAGAGAAGTTGGAGGACAGAGTAAGCTGGGAGGGATCAGAATAGCTACAAGGGATCAGAGAAGACTTCTGGGATCTAGCAACACCCGGATTGAGCTTTGTTTGTCCCCTTTCCCTCTTTCAAAGAATGATTTTATATGGGTACTTTACAATACATATCTTAACTTACTTTACAAGCTGGAATTACATCCTGAGCCATATAGGGCAATGAAGTACTATTGCAAGTAATCGTTCAGAAGTTACTAATTAACTCTGGAACACTTACTGTTTTATTTAACTGCTATAAAGTACCTTTCTCTTATTTTGCCATCACTGTAATCAATAAGCCTTACTCTTCCTCCAGCATTCAGTCTTCCCTTTTAAAAATAATTGACGGCTATTAAAAAACCATATACATATTTGGGATGTAAAAAACCAACAACTATATATATTGGTGTATTCATAACTAATCACTTGTATAATTTTTATAGGGGCATTAGAAATTAGCAAAGTTTGAAACAGTTCTGGTCTGGACTAAGTTTTGCAGGAAGGCAAACATTCAAGTAGTTGGAGACAATCAAATAATCACAAAGTCATAGCATTAGAGTTGGAGGGGACCCCAGATACCCTCTCCAGATCCTTTATTTTATAGATGAGGAAGATGGATGACTTGCTCAAGGTCACACAGTCTATAAGTATGAGATGGGTTCCAAACCTCCTCCTCCTCCATATTATTTATATAGCACTTAAGGTTTGCATCTAGGCAGTTAGGTAACACACTAGATAGAGTGAGTACCAGCTCTGCAGTCAGAAGGATCTGAGTTCAAATCTAGCCCCATACACTTACCAGTTGTTGATCCTGGGCAAGTCACTTAACTCTACTTACCTCAGTTTCCTCATCTGTCAAATGAGCTGCAGAAGGAAATGGCAAACCACTCAAGTATCTTTGCCAGGAAAACCTCAAATGGAATCACAAAGAGTCAGACAAGACTGAAATGACTAGATAACAAAAGGTTTGCAAGCCCAGGTCCTCTTGATTCCAGAGTCAGTGTTCTTCCTCATATTCTGTTGAGGAAGAAACACATTCCAGATATGAGGGATGTAAGTACAGAGAAGAGGATTGGATGAGATTAGAAAACAGCAGGGAAGTCTCACTGGTCTGGAATATGGAAGATATACAGGGAAAATAATTTGGGATCAGCCTCTGGAAGACCTTGGACATAATGTCATCATCATAGCACCATAGATTTAGAGCTAGAAGGGACCTCAGAGGTCATCTAGTCCAATCTCCTCATTTTGCAGCTGAGGAAACTGAGACTCAGGGAGTACAGGGGACTTGCCTAAGGTCACATAGTGATAAGTGGCAGAGCTAGAATTAAAATTCAGGACCTCTGATTCCAAATCCAGTGCTCTAAAAAAACAGTGAAGATTTTTTTAAAATAGAGGAGTGACATAGGGACAGGTAGGTGGTATAGTGGATAGAGAGCCAAGCTCTCAGACATTTACTACCTCTGCAACTCTGGGAAAGTCACTTAACCCCATTTGCCTCCATTTTCTCATCTGTAAAAATGAACGGGAGAAGGAAATGGCAAGCCCCTATAGTGCCTTTGCCAAGAAAACCCCAAATGGGGTCATGAAGAGTCTGTCAGACACGATTGAAAAATGAACAACATGGTTAGGCTCATGCATTAGGAAAATCACTTGCAGATCAGATGAAGGGTAGATAAACGAGAGTCTGGAGGCTGGGATACCACTGCAACAATCTAGCTCAATAGATGAGGGGGGCTTGAATTAGGTGGCAGTGGAGAGAATTCTATAGGCAAAGATCCTCAGGTTATGGTATTTTGATTTGGATCTGAGAATACAGAATGTGAGAGTTGGGGAGAACCCTAGGAAAAAGAGAGCTAGAAGGGGTCTAACTTAAATCAACCCAGAATATTATTAGTGAAAGGGTCATTAAAGCAGAATATAAAATGCTATGGAGTCTTGGAGCTCATCTAGTCCAACCCTTTCATTTTTATAGATGGGGAAACTGAGGTTCAGGGTAGCTAGATAAAATTTTTAAAAAGGATCTGGGAGCAGATGGTCCTTCAAAGCCTTAGGCCCAAGGCTAGATCTTTAAATTTCTTCCTTCCCCTGCCAACTCTCTTTTTTTCTTTTCTCCATCATTCAAATCTCCCTTGTCCTTCACATCTGTTCCCCCTACCCCCATCACATTCATCATCCTGGGAACATTTAATCTTTATTACTCTTCTCAGTCTTGGGCTTCCTGTAACCCATTGGGCACTCATAGAACTCAAGAATATCAGAGCTGGGAAGACATATAGTCCCACCCCCCCTTCCACTGTAGAAAATCCTTCCATATTTTATTACTGTGTTTACAGTGATGAATGGTCACCCAATTTCTGCCCGAACACCCCCAAAGACTAGGAACCTGCCCTACTTTCTGACTATCTCTTCTTCACTGGAAATCTGGAACACCATCCAAGGCTCCTCTGGCTCCAGCAAATGAACTTTGGGGCTTGTTTGAGGAGGCCCCAGGCCTCCAGGCTACTCCCTATAATCTTGTCACCATGCCTCTGCATGGATACCATTGCCTTTCCCCAGCCTTCCAGCATTTCTTTATGTGTTGTTTCACCCCATTAGAATGGAAGCTCTTTGAGGGCAGAGAACTGGCTCCCCAGGGTTCAGTCTAGTTCCCAGCTCCACGTAGTAAGCATTTAATAATAGTCTTTCTATCTGTTTCTCTGTCTATCTGCCTGCTGTATCATTTATCTGTCTACCCATCTGTTTTGTTTCTGTTATCTATATTTTATTATTGCTGTCATTTGTCTGTCTGTTCAGCTGTCTGTGTCTACATCATCTATCTTTTATCATCTCTATTTCTATTGTCTGGCTGTCTCTAGGCCAGCTAGATCTCAGGACCTATCTAGGAGGCTGGCTCATTCCACTGTGGGAGAGCTCTGGCTTGGAAAGCTTTTTCTTATATTGAAATCTAACTCCCTGCCATTTCTACCCTTTGGTTCTAGTTCTGCCTTTGGAGCTAAGTAGAAAAGCTCTAATCCTTCTTCCACGTTTCTGAAGAAAGCTATGCTGTCCCTCTCCACCTTCCATCTTCCCACAGTCCCCTGCCACGACCCCAAACTGATTCTCTCCAAGCTAAATAGCCCTTGCTCTTTCAAACTTTTCCCCATGTATCCTCAGCCCCTAAAAAGAAATAGTATACCTTTGCTTGTGTTTTTCTCACATTCTTTCATTTATCACACATTTATTCAGGACCTACTGCTTAATTATTGGGAGAGGAAATGTTTAGATTTGCATTCTTTTCCTACTTTTTAATCCTACCATATTAATATTATTGTTATATTGTATTATGATATGATACTAGTTTATATCATAGAAGTAGTTTGATGGTACAGTGGTTAGAGTACTGAGTCTGTAGTTAAGAAGACCTGAATTCAAATCCAATTTCATACTTTTTTTTTATCTATGTGACCTTGGAAAAGTCATTTAGCCTCTGTTTTACCTTAGTTTCCTCAACTAAAATAAGAATAACAATAGCCACTTTCTCACAGAGTTGTTGTGAGGAACAAATAAGATTTGTATTAGTAAAGCATTTAGCTTAGTGCCTGGCACATAGCAGGCACTATATAATATGCTTATTATTAGGGCAGCTAAGTGGAGCAGTGATTAGAGAACTAGATCTGAAGTCAGGAAGACCTGAGTTCAAATGTGACCTCAGATATTTACTAGCTGTGTGACTGAGCAAGTTTCTGTTTAAAGGGAGGGCAAAGGAGGGGCTAAGGGGATGGGGTCCCCTCTCCCAGATTAACCTGTGTTTGAAAAGAAGGGAAAGAAACCTTGGAGAAGGAAGGAAAAAAAGCCCTGGCTCTCAGTTTCCTCATCTGTAAAATGAGCTGGAGAAAAAATGGCAAACCATTCTAGGATCTTTGCCAAGAAAATCCCAGATGGGGTCATAGAGTCAGACATGACTAAAGAACTGAACAACAACATCATTATTATTGTTATCATCATTCCCAGGCATCTGGCAGATGTTTTGTCATGTAAAGTGACCTCAGAGAGAGAAGAGCTAGGGTTGTTCAGAATCCTGACCAGTTAGCTGGGGTAAATTCAGAAAGGACTCCTTTGTTTCCTTTCCCCCCTTCCTGTCCAGTTGGGGGGTCCAAAGGAGATTTCCCATAGGTTAAAGAGGGTTTGAGGGGTAGTGGAAAGTCCACTAGGAATATAATTAACTGAGTGAGAATGGAACTAATCTGTATGTTGATCATTTAAAAAAAAACAACCAATTTGTTCTATAAGAATTATACACTTTATTTTCTTAAGCCCTTACCTTCCACCTTAGAATTGATACTAATATCAGTTTCAACACAGAAGAGCAGTAAGGGCTAGGCAATGGGGGTTAAGTGACTTGCCCACGGTCACATGGCTAGAAAGTATCTGAGGTCAAATTTGAACCCAGGACCTCCCGTCTCTGGGCCTGGCTCTCAATCCACTGAGTCACCCAGCTGCCCCCAATATTATTTATCCTTATGTTATTGTAGTCCCCATACTTTGGGTTCTGATGATTTCACAATGGAGCCTCACGCTTGTCAGTGTCTTTTTTTTTTAATTAAAAAAAAAAACTTTTACCTTCTGTCTTAGAATTGATACTAAGTATTGGTTCCAAAGCAGAACCGTGGTAAGTAAGGTCCAGGCAATTGGGTTTAAGTGACTTACCCAGGATCACACAGCTAGGAAGTTTCTGAGGCTAGATTTGACCCCAGAATCTCCTGTTTCCAGGCTTGACTGTCCATCTACAAACCCACCTTGATGCCCCTTAGTCTACTTTTGGTCTTTTTTTTTCTTTTTAAACTGGTTAAGTATCTTTATTTTCATGGAGGTAATTCATTATATCACTGTGTTCCTCCCCAAAATTATGTTCCAACAAATGTGTATGTAACAAAATAAACTGACTTCTGAGCTACCCCCAAAGTACAAATACTGCCAGTGGATAGCGCCTTGATGGGAACTGGATGTGGTCTGATCAGGGAGGAAGCCAGTCCATATTCAGTACATTATGGCATGTTTGTGAATGGAATCTAAGGTTGCCTTTGTAGTGAAACTGAACTGTTGTCTCATAGAGGTTGTGGTCCCTTAAGACCCCCAGGTGTTTTTCTCTTCAACTGTTGTGAAGCTATTTCTACCCCATCCCTTACTTGAGTACCAGGGGTTCAGAGGTTGCTGCTCTCAATGTAAGAGCCAGACTTGGGAGACCTAAGTCTTTCTTCTCTACATTCAGCTTCCTAGATCACTAGCTCCTCTTCTTTAGACCCAGAGCTTTCACTCATTTATAAACTCCTAAGAATCCCATTGGAAGGTCCCCAAACCCCTCGGGTTTTCCTGAGCCTTGTGTTAGTTTGGTTTCTTGATCTCAGACCTGCAGCTCTTATTGGATTCTATTATTTTATCTTTTGAGGGCAGGATAAGGAACAGTGGGGGTGACTGGGTAGGGGAAATCACTGTAGAGAGACTGATTTTAAAATCTGATATTAAATAAAAACTTAATAGTTAGAGTTGTTTAAAAGTGGAATGGGCTGGCTGCTTCATGAAGTAGTGAATTCCCTTGTAGATATTCAGGGTCTGGATAATGGATAATGGTAATCATGAATTGGTTACCACATGCCCTCTGAGTTCCTTTTCAATTCTGAAATTGTAATTTTGTAATTAGTGGTGCAGTAAATAGAACATTGGACCGTGAACTAGGAACACTCATATTCATGAGTTCAAATCCAGCCTCAAGCACTCACTAGCTATGTGATCCTGGGCAAGTTACTTAGTCCTATTTACCTCAGTTTCCTCATCAGTAAAATGAGCTGGAGAAGAAAATGACAAACCACTCCAGTACCTTGCCAAGAAATCCCTAAACGAGGCTATAAAGAGTTGGGCACCACTGAAGAACAGCAACATGGTTTTAAAAAAAATTTCTTTAATTAATTAATTTAGAATATTTTTCTATGGTTACAAGATTCATGTTCTTTCCCTCCCCTCCTCCAAGCCCCCTCCCATAGCCAACGAGCAATTTCACTGGGTTTTACATGTGCAATTGATCAAGACCTATTTCCATATTTTTGATATTTGCACTAGGATGATCGCTTAGAGTCTACCTCCCCTTCGATCCATGTGATCAAGCAGTTTTTTTTTCTTCTGTGTTTCTACTCCCACAGTTCATTCTCATAAGCCCCTCAGAATTGTCCTGGATCATTGCATTGCTGCTAGTAAAGAAGTCCATTATGTTCAATTGTGCCATAATGTTTCAGTCTCTGTCTACAGTTTCAGTCTCTGTCTACATTATTCTCCTGGTTCTGTTCCTTTCACTCTGCATCAATTCCTGGAGGTTGTTCCAGTCTCCATGGAATTCCTCTACTTTATTATTCCTTTGAGCACAATAGTATTCAATCACCAACATATACAACAATTTGTTTAGCCATTCCCCAATTGGAGGGCTTCCCCTCATTTTGCAATTTTAGCAACATGATTTTGTAATGCCTTCTTCCTTCTACCATTACAAAGTCACAGATTTCAGTGCTTGGAAGGGGCCTTACTGGCCATCTAGTCCAGCGTCCCCCATGACAAATGGTCAGCTTTTGCTTGAAGACCTCCGGTGAAGGAAAAGTCCGCCAACTCTAGAGGCCACACACCTCCCTTTGGGATACCTCTAATTGTTTTCCCTCTCATTTTCTAATTCGTCTTTTTGCAAATCCAATCCTCCCCTGTGTCCTCTGGGGCCAAGCAGTACCAGATTAATCTCTCTTCCACTTGATGGCCTTTGAAGTACTTGAATATGGCAATCATGGCTCCCCAGAGACTTCTCTAGGTTAAACATACCTGCTTCTATCAAATGATCTTCATCTTTGCCATATTTTAGGACTTGATCCAGCCCTGACTTCATGCTTACCTGTCTCCTTCCTCTCTGTCACCACATACTCCATTCCCACTCCCTCCCTGTAATAGTGGTTTTCCAATGGTTTATTCATGGATGAAAAAGGACAGTCAGATTTAAAGATACATATTAGGGGAAGAGTATTAGACATGAGGATGAAAGAAGAGTTTTTTTGTCCTACAGAATTGTCCCATACATTTTTTAACTTTTAACTCGAAAGGAGGCATGACTAGAGAACAGAGAATGCTGGACTTGAATCTAGGTGACCAGGACCACATTCCTAAAGAAACCTATGAATATGAAGCACCAAGGAGGGGCACAGTATATAGAACCTTCTAAGGAAGACCAGAGTTCAAATTTGACTTCTGATACTTATTAGCTGTGTGACCTAGGATGAGTCACTTGACCTCTGTCTGCCTCAGTGTCCTCATCTGTAAATGAGGATAATTATACCATCTACTTCCCAGGATTGTGGTGAGAATCAAATGAGAAATTTTGTAAACTACTTAGTCCAATGCCTGGCTCATAGTAGGAGCTGTATTAATGCTTATTTCTTCTACCCTCTAGTATTATAAACATACACATAAATCTGGTAGATGAAACCCTCCTTTCTTTCTAACCACTTCCAGAATGGAGTGAACCCCAGATTTGTTGGTGTTTAGAGCCAAGGAAGGAAATCAATGGGGGGGTTTTCTCAGCTTTCTATCAAAGGCAAAGCTTTTTGTGGGGAGGAAGGAAGGAGGGAAATAAGTATGTTTTTAAAAATGAATATTCTTTGGGATTGTCCAGGGCAATATGTGAGGGGCAACTATGAATAAATGGTGAATTTATTAACCATCAATAATTTTATGATAGGGAGACATAGATTATTTGCCGCAGTTCTTGTGGGAAAATCCCTTTTTGTACTGGCTGACCACAAGCTCAATATTAGTCACCAACCTGACTCAGTGGTCAAAAAACTGATTCAATTTTTGGTTACATTAAGAGACAAAGGCAGCAGAATGAGGGAAGCAATAGTCATTGGGTTCCCTCCTTTAGTCAGAGCACACCTGGATCATTGCCTCCAGGTTGGGGAAGCAAGCTAGAACATATCCAGAGGAGAGTAGTGACCAAGAAGGGGCAGTATGCCATGCATTTAAAAGGATGAGAGACATTTCTCCTGATGTCTTAAAGAGAAGACATGCAGGTAGGGAAGAAGTGGATTCTGCATGCAAACATTTGAGGGCTTGGCTTGTGGCAGGGAGATTAGCCTTGATCTGCTTGGTCTCAGATCGTGGAGCTAGAACCAAAAAGAAGTCCCAGGGAGCCAGATTTCAGGTCAATGCAGAGCAAAGGTTCTTAACCATGAGAATTGTTACTCAGTGGAATGGTCAGCACCCTGGGAAGAAGCAAATTTCTCATGCTTGGAAGTGTGCAAAGATTGGCTGACCTGCTGTTGAAGAGTCAAATAGGGAGGGGACGTTTTATGGTGGGGAAAAGGATGGGAGAGGAGATCAGGCAAGATACCCCTGAGGGTTCTAGTTCTGGCTCTGAGAAGGCAGGATTTTAAGGTTCCTTGATTTTCTATTTACAACTTTGTCCCTGCAGTGATGCCTCTTGCCCTCTCTTCTCTTTCAGGAAGCCCTGCTGAGTTTGGGCTCTGTTATTGATGCCTCCAGTCTTCACGATGTCATCAAGGAAGCCATCTCTGCTGTGCTCCCCAAAGTGGTAGGTGCCCCTCCTTCCAGGTCACCCAGTTCAGAGGAAGGACAAGAATATGAGGGATTCAGTCCACTACTTGGTCTGGCCTGAATCCCTTTGCCTAACAGGATTCCTGGTTCTTCTGGGGGAAAGAGAGGAAGAAGAGGAGAGGACAGACATAGTCTGATCTGAGTAAGAGCTTTTATGCCTCACAGAGAGGAGAGATGAAAGTGGGGGCTTGAGTAAGTTCTATCCAGAAGCATCAGGGATGGAAAAAAGGGTCATGGCCCCCTCCCTGATGATCCTTTTTAGCCAAGGAATAAAACACAGATAAGGACCCAAAAGCCCTTTCCCTGAATATTTCCCTTACCCAAACTCACAGATTCTGAGATCTCAAAGTTCACAGGGACCTCAAGTCATTCAGGGTTCCAGCGGTTGTTCCTTTTACATCATCTTGGACAAGCGATCTATACTTGAAGATCTTTAGGAAAGGGAGGGAGGCACATCCTCTTTCAAAGACTGAAATATTTGCAGCCCAACATGACAGGGTTAACTAGAGCCAAATTGTGGAGTGTGAAAATTAGTAAGAAGGAGGTGGCTCATCAATACCCAAAATAAACCAGCCCTGGAAAAGAAAGAAAATCAGACAACATCTGGCTAGTGGTGATGACACATCTGGAGGGATGCAGAAAAGTGGGGAAGCAGGAAGAAAGGAGGGGAAAGAGCCCTGGCTGGGAGTCTTGAGACCTGGGTTCTAGTCTCAGGCTTGCCATTGATTTTCTGTGTGACTGTCTCAGTTTCCACGGGTAAAAAATGATGGAATTGGATTGTGATGGCATATTTTATAATTATGACACTTTTGAAATATATTTTATAAATATAGCATATTTATGATTATAATTCAGTGGCTGGTCCCACTTTGATACTGATATAAGACTTACAAAGCATTTTTCTGCACAATAACCCAGTGTTGGAGCAATGTAAGTACTGTAGAATCAGTGCCCATTTGGGAGGGATCTCAGAGGCCATCTGGTATAACACATCCATGAAGAAGAATTCCTTCAGGGTAGCTGGGTGGCTCAGTGGATAGAGCGTCAGGCCTAGAGGCAAGGGGACCTGAGTTCAAATCTGGCCTCAGACACTTCCTAGCTGTGTCACTCTGGGCAAGCCACTTAACCCTGTTTGCCTAGCCCCTGGCCTTCTGTCTCAGAGTTGTTACTAGGACAGAAAGTAAGGATTGAAAAAATTATCTTTGCTCCCAGGTAGCTTAGAAGGTAAAAGCTGTGAAAGAAAGGAATGGGGGCAAGATGGGGAGGAGAGTGGGGGATCCATTTTAGGCTGAGAAATCATATCAAAGATATTGGCTGGGCAGAATGAGAATGAAGAACCACAAGCAGTCCAATTTAGCTGGACTACCTGAAGGGGAGTAGCATTTATGAGTCTGGAGAGTTCACCTCAAACTAGACCACGGGAGACCTTGAATGCCAGGAACAGTACGGGTTTTTTGTTGGTTTGTTTGTTTTTGGCTAGGCAATGTGAGCCATTGAAAGTTTTTGAATAGGAGAATGACAAAGGCATAGAGTGAATTACATGGATAACATATAGAGGATGTGAATTAGAGAGGGGAGAGACTAGAGAGAGGGAAACCAGTTAGGTTACATATTTTAGTAATGCAGGTAATGAGGGCCCAGGTCACTGTCCTCTGACTTTAAATCTATCTTCTTTGCCACAGGTGGATTTAAGAGAAATTGTGGAAGTAGAATCAATACGACCAGAAAACTAACTGGTTGTGGGCTTGAAGGAGAGGAAACAATCAAAGATGTTTTGATTCTGGAATTTACCATCTCTGGGCAAGTTCCTTAGTTTCCTAATCTGTAAAATGGGTTGTTGAACTGGATCGGAAATCATAAATATAGAGCTGGAAGACCATCAAGTTCAAACTCATCATTTTACAGAGAAGGAATTTGAGGCCCCAAGAATTTCAGTATCTTGTCCAAGGTCATTCAGGCAATAAGCATCATAGGGTGATTTCTAAGGCTCTGGTTGTCTGGAAGGATGTCGGAAATCAGGAAACTGGGAAGAAGAATGAGTTTAGGGGAACGTGATAAGCTCCTGACATGAGTGGGTTTGGGGCTCGAGATGGGGATGAGGTATGTATATACAGCATAATGCTCCTTCTCCGTTCCTGAGCCACAGGGTAGCCCCCTTGCCCTAGTTTGGGCTCTGAGGTTCCCAGAGGAAGGGCAATAAGGGAGGATGGGGGGGGGAGAGGGACTGGGAGCCTGGCACCTGCCCTCATCAGTGAGCATTGTCCCCAAACCTCCCTGGGAATGCAGACTTCGCTGATGCACACGAAACAGCTTCCTCTAAATGTGGCTAATTTTAACCGGGGGGGGGGGGGTGCATTGGGTGGGCTGGGGGGAGGGGCAAGCAGAATCTGAAGAAAGGCGGAAGGAGGAAGGGAAGAAGGAGGGAAGGAGGAAAATCAGCCAAGAGAGGGAAAAATGTGATGTCCTGCAGCGGGCAGTCCCAAAGGAGTTTCAGGGCTTCTGGAGTCTGATGGGGCCCTTTGAGATGGGGACAGCGAATATTATTCCCATCTTATAGTTTATTATTTCCTAAGGCTCAGAGCAGGAAAGTGTTGTGCCTAAGTGATAAGTGGGAGAGGAGACCCCTTTCACTATACCAAGCAATCCATCAGTCAATTAGAAAAGCCTACCGAGTCAGGCATCTCAGCGCTGAAGATACCGATGTAGGCAAGAAGAATCCCTACCCTCAGGGAGTGTGTGCTAGTGGGGGAGGTGCCAGGGAGATCAGGTGGTACATACAAGGCACATTACACACGGTGTAAAGGGACGGAAGGCATTCGCTGTTGGGGGCGGCAGGATTTGGGAAAGACTTTTTGTAGATGTGGACTGAGACTTAAAGGAAGCCAGAGAAATGAAGAAGCATTTTAAGAGGGGAGAGAGCTCAGGGAAGGGAAAGGATGAGAGAGGGGATGGGTGAAGAGGGAGAAGAAGAGAGAGGAAGAGAGAGGCAGAGAGACAGAGAGACAGAGGAAGAGACAGAGAGTCAGAGAGAGAGAGAGACAAAGAGAGGGACAGAGAGACAGAGACAAAGAGAGACAGAGAGACAGAGACAGACAGAGACAGAGGCAGAGACAGAGACAAAGAGAGAGACAGAGAGGGGGGAGAGAGACAGAGAGAGACAAAGAGAGAGAGAGAAACAGAGAGACAGATATAGAGAAGAAAGGAGAAGGAAAGGAAGGGGGAGAGGGAAGGAAAGAGGGAGAGGGAGAGAGAGATCAGGATGCACTAGGGGATGGAGGATGAAAGAGAAGGCTTCCTGGTGGTGCTAGGGTTTGTCTTGGCCATAGAATCACAGGATTTAGAGCGGAAAGAGATCTTGAAGATGGTCAAAGTTCCCTGTACAAAGATGACACGTGAATTCCTGAAGCATTCCACATCCCCCCCCCCCCCCCCCCATTCACTTCTCTGCTTTGTAATCTGGCTTCCAGTCCTACCCGCAGAGAAACAAACTGCTCTCCCCATGGTTTCTAGTGATTTCGATGGCCTTTTCCCCATCCTCATTTTTTGTTAGCTTTTAGACACTCTTTCCCACCTCTTTCTCCTGGACTGTCTTTTGTCTATTTTGTACCCCCCTAATTGGTCTTTAACTTCTACTCACTCCCATTTTCAATCCTCATTTCACATAAAATTAACTATGTTCTTAAAACATGTTCTAATCATGTTACTCTCCCACTCAGATATTATCAGCATCTCTCTATTGCCTCTGGTGTAAAACACCAAACTTTGGCTTCTGACACCCTCTGCTCTCTCTTGGTTTTTCTGTTTGTGTGACCATTTCTTCTTGGTATCCTTTGCTTGAGTGCCCTGACCAGGAATTGTATGTACATTCTAGGCTCTGTATTTGAAATCTTCTTTCTTTCTTTCTTTCTTTCTTTCTTTCTTTCTTTCTTTCTTTCTTTCTTTCTTTCTTTCTTTCTTTCTTTCTTTCTTTCTTTCTTTCTTTCTTTCTTTCTTTCTTTCTTTCTTTCTTTCTTTCTTTCTTTCTTTCTTTCTTTCTTTCTTTCTTTCTTTCTTTCTTTCTTTCTTTCTTTCTTTCTTTCTTTCTTTCTTTCTTTCTTTCTTTCTTTCTTTCTTTCTTTCTTTCTTTCTTTCTTTCTTTCTTTCTTTCTTTCTTTCTTTCTTTCTTTCTCTCTCTTTCTTTCTTTCTCTCTCTCTCTTTCTTTCTTTCTTTCTCTCTCTCTCTCTCTCTCTCTCTCTCTCTCTCTTTCTCTCTCTCTCTCTCTCTCTTTCTCTCTCTCTCTCTCCTGTCTTGGAATCAATACTGTATATTGGTTCCAAGGCAGAAGAGAGGTAAGGGCTGGGCAATGGGGGTTCACTGACTTGCCCAGGGTCACACAGCTATGAAGTGTCTGAGGTCAGATTTGAACCCAGGACCTCTTATTTCTGGGCCTGACTCTCAATCCACTGAGCTACCCAGCTGCTCCCAAGACCCCCTTTCTCTCTCCACTTTCTCCCTTTGTAATTTTATCAGTTCCAATGTATTCAGTTGTCATCTTTATCTAGAAGATTCCTTGATCTATACAACCAGCTCTGAGCTTTCTCTACATACGGATATCTGCAAAGACCCAACCCAAAGTTTCATACTTTCACAAGGGAAGAAATCAAAGGGAGTAACATTTTAAATAGCATCAGTAATAATGAATTAGAAATGTGATGAAATAAAAAAGAATGCTTTGGGATCCAAATTGGGATGTGGAATTGGATAAGGGCCTGAATGCTGTTATTTACCAATCTCACCAGACTCTCTCTGCTCTAGGAAACCATCTACACTTACCTGCTTGATGGAGAATCCCGGCTAGTGTGTGCAGAGCCCCCACATGACCTACCCCAGGAGGGGAAAGTCCGGTGAGTCTCGTATCTTGGGCTTCCACACCCATGTGGAGTCATCTGTCCTGGAGGAAACTAGTTGGCCACCTTCATTAGTGGGATGCGAGAGACTTTGTAAGTCTCCTTCAGACAACTTTGACCTGTCCCTACTGACCTGATTCGAATCTTAGAATATTAGAATCTGTGAATGTTCAAATCCAGCTTAGCATCATAGAAGGTTTGAATAGTAGAAAGTTGGAATGTAGAATATTAGAATCCAAGTAAATTGCAAGCATAGCATGTTAGAATCTTAGAAATCTAGGTAACATAATTAAAATTGCATAATGTTGAAATTTTAGAATACCAAAATAATTAAAATTTCAGAATGTAGAACTCTTTAGGTGTCAGAATGTAAAAGTATAGACTATTAAAATCTTGGAAACTTAAAACTCCCTAGAGGAGAATCCTAGCCAGAATGTGAATCCAGGTTTCCTACCGATTCCCACCAATTCCTTGTAATCATTCATTAGGAGCTAGCATTTACAAACCCATCCTTCCATAAGTGATTGAGAAGAGTCCAGAGGGTCTTCTCCCCTTTGTTTCATCTTCTACCTTTCTGTTTACTTTGAAGAGAAAGCATAAGTACACTTCCCTTTTCAGACTCTATTAACCAAAATGGAGCTGATGACCACAGGAGTTTAATTAAACCTTTAAAGAGAAACCAATAAACACTCCTGGGCTTTGGGCGCCATGCTGGATTCATTTGGGAAGGCCATGCTCTGTGTGGGGGCATCCAGCCTCAGAACTGTCTCCCTAACACTCAGGGCCAAGCATACACTCTTCCTTTCTCAAACCCAAGTGTCCCACACAGTAGGTGCTTAGTCAATACTTGCTGGTGAAGCAGGGAAGGAAAAGGAGCAGATATTGATCCTTGGTGTTCAGTAATACAGAGAAAGGGCGAGAGGAGATGGGGGTGGGGAGGCACCAGCTTGTGTTTTTCTTTTTCTTGCAGGAATTAAAAAATTTTTAATTGTTATCCCCTTCCTCTGACACACTGACTCCTCTGCTTTGCTGCTGTCTTAGAACCACAGAATGTCACACTCAGAACTGCAGAATGTGAAAGTCACAGGATGTTGGCATCATGGAATTTGAGAAGTGTATAATGTTAAAATCATAGAATCACAGAATGCTGATGTTAGAAATTTTGAATGTTACCATATTCGAATGTTAGCATCATAGTAGCACAGAATAAAGGCTAGAATGACAGAATTTTGAAATCAGAGAATCTGGAATCACAGCCTGTTGGACTCACCCAATGTTCTAGGCTCAGTATGTTAGAATTACAGAATACAATTCCCATCTGAGTTACAATCTTCGTCACATCACCTCTCAGCTGGAATCTTATGTTGGGGTTCCAAAATGGATAATCTCAGTGCTTTCTGTCAGACTCTAACCTAATTAGAATGCCAGAATCATAGAACATCAGAATTTAATTTAAAACACTTAATAATATATTAGCTACTAGAGATTTTGTGCAGCAGTGGATAGAACATGCTGGATTTGGAATCAGAAGAACTCGTGCCCATATCCTACCTTTGACCCTTAATGGTTGTGTGATGCCTTGCAAGTTACTGAACCTTCCTCATCCTCAGTTTCTTCATTCGTAAAATGAGAATTTTGCAGGTTCATCTGTGCTGTTTCCCACAAAGGATTGTTCTGAAGCCCAAGTCATTAAAAATGTGCCTTGCAAACATTAGAATGCTATATAAATGTCAGTTATGTTGCCCAGGCCCCAGGCTTTGGAGGAGATACAAAGATTAGATACAGCTTGTTCCCTACCTCCTAGGATTCATTTGATGGGGGTGATAAGACATAGACACAAATAATTTTAATAAAAAGTAGGGACATACCAGCATAGTAAAGAGGGGGGAAAGGGGAGAGAAGGGGAGACAGAAACAGAGAGAGACAGAGAGAGAGAGAGAGAGAGAGAGAGAGGGAAAGAGAGACAGACAGACAGAGAGAGACAGAGAGAGAAGAGAGAGGGAGGGAGGGGAAGAGATAGAGAGAGGGAGGGAGGGGAAGAGAGGGAGAGGAAGAGAGAGAGGAAGAGTGGGGGAGACAGAAACACAAAGAGAGAGAGGGAGAGAAGAGAGAGAAGAGATAGGGAGAGAGGGGAAGAGAGGGAGAGGGAGAAAGGGAGAGAGAGGGGAGACAGAAACAGAAAGGAAGGGAGGGAGAAGAGAGGGAGAGAGAGGGAGGAAGGGGAAGAGAGAGAGAGAGAGAGAGAGAGAGAGAGAGAGAGAGAGAGAGAGAGAGAGAGAGAGAGAGAGAGAGAGAGAGAGAGAGAAAGAGAGAGAGAGAGAGAGAGAGAGAGAGAGAGAGAGAGAGAGAGAGAGAGAGAAGGGACAGCAGGAGGAAGGGAGGAAGGATAGAGAGGGGGAAGGAAAGAGAGAGATTATATATATCTGGGGAGATCAGGGAAGGCTTCCTAGAAAAATGTATTGGAGCTGGGTTATTTGAATATCAGAATCTTAGAATAACTGAACATTAAAGCTGGGAGGCACCTGAGAGAGCATTTATTCTAACCTCTCATTTTATAGTTGAAGAACTGAGGTTCAGAGAGGTATCATGTCTTACCCCAAGTGACATAGCTAGAGTTGGGATCCAGACTCAAACCAGAAGCAGAATCAGTACGTGAATTCAGAATGTTCAGAATGTCTGATTGACTGGGCTCAACACTGTTTCTGCTATACTAGGGTTCATTGAGGGAATTATATCTGAATTGGATCTTGAAAGGAAGAAAAGGTTTCAATTGGAGGAGATGTGGAAGGAGCCAGTTACTAGTAGGACAAGATCAGGGAATGGACAATAATTTTACTTCAGTTTCCATCTCTTCCAAGAAGCCTGCCCTGATTATCTAGGGCTATAATATATAACTCTCATCTGAGCTTCTTCAGACATTTAGAATCTAAAACTGGAAACAACCTCAGGGGCCAAATAGTCCAAACCTTGCTCCCCCCCCACCTTTAAATATAAGGAAATCGAGGCTCAGGGAAATGAAGTAACTTGTCCAAGATCACATATGTAATAAGGGGAGGGGTGGGGGAGGAAAGAAACATTTACTAAATGCCTATTCTGTGCCAGGCACAGTGCTAAACATTTTCACAAATACAATTCTCACAACAACCCTGGGAGATAGATGGTATTCTTCTCCTCATTTTATAGTTGAGGAAACTAAGGCAAAGAGAAATTAAATTACTTGCCCAGGATCTCACAGAGAGAAAGTTTTTGAGGCTGTATATTTGTTTTCTTAACTCTAAGCCCACCCATGTTCTCTCAATTGCATCTTTTAACTTCCACTTGGCTGTCTCTCATAAGCATCTGGAGGCAAGATTTGAACCCAGGTCCTTTGAATATAGAATCACTCACTACTCTTTCCATGGTACTAAAGTGATAGGGAAGAATTTTCAAATCTACAAAGTGTCTGCAATGTTCAGGCACTTTTCAATTGATATCTAACTCTTTGTGACCCCACTTGGTGTTTTCTTGGCAAAGATACTGGGTTTGCCATTTCCTCCTTCAACTCATCTTACAGATGAGAAAATTAGACATAGGGCATCAAGTGACTTGCCCAGGATCATACAGCTAATGAATACTGAGGCCACTCAGGAAGATGAGTCCCCTCTGGTGCTCTATCACTGCTTCATCTCTGGCCCCATCTACTATGTACATGGTGGTATTCTCACTCTTGTGGATGCAAAGATGAAAAATGGAATTGATTCTGCCTTCTAGGAGCTTACAGTCCAATCGAAGGAATGGGATATTGTATACAGATAATCAGGTGGTGCTGTAGTGCACAGAATGCAGGGCCTGGAGTCAGGGAGACTCAAGATTCCCTAGTTCAAATCTGGTCTCAGACACTTCATTAGCTGTGTGACTCTGGGCAAGTTGCTTATCCATGTTTGCCTCAGTTTCCTCATCTGTAAATGTGCTAGAGAAGGAAAAGACAAACCACTCCAGTTTCTTTGCCAAGAAAACCCTAAATGGGGTGACAAAGCATCAGATACAACTGAAAAATGACTCAACAATAACACCAAGAAGGACAGATTAGAAAGAGGAAAAATTTGAGTCGAGGAGTTCAGTAAGGAGGCTATTCCAGTAGTCCAGGGAAGAGGCAACTATGGCAGGACCTAGAGAGGTGTGTGGGGTGTAGAGAGAAGGAGGAAGGATGCCAGAAATAGCAAGGAGGTGGCATCAACAGGACATGGCTGGAGAGCCCATCCTTACCCAGCAAGTGTGTGGGGGTGGGGGGACACCACCTCACTGTTCAGTGGGGCTGAATGTGTCATGGGGGGGCTGAAAGGAGCATATGCGCTTGGACATGGGGAATTGGATGCGAGACAACTGAACCAGGGTGAGGAAGAAGGGATGGGGGGAGGAAGCTCCAAAGGCTTTGAGGAAGTGTCTGGGTCAGGCCAACATCGGCAGAAATGGGACAAGGATGAGAAGGGATGCTACAAGCCCTGGCCCAAGGGCTAGCCCTGGAGGCCACTGTGGCTGGGCAGGATGCCAGGGGGATAAGTGCACTGGCACAGGTCCTGTTCCTCCAGGAAACCCTGGATGGACTGCAAACAGGAGCAGGTGTGAAGTGGAAGCAGGGCCATAAAGATAGATAAGGGCCCAGGGGAAATGGAGGGAGGGCAGAGGCTGGGACATCTGCCTAGAACCCCACTCACAGGGGACACAGGGGTGTCTTTGGGGGGTTCTAGATGTGGGAAGGGATGTGACCCTCACTCTCTGGAAGCCCCTTGTCTGAGGAGGAGCTTCAGGGATTTTGCCCAATTTCTCTCACATCCCAGAATTATGGGGTCCTCAGGCTAGGAAAGGCCTCTGAGAGTATCTCTGGGACAGCATATTTGAGCAGGAACCCTGTGGCTGCTGCTTAAAGATCTTAAATGAAGGGGAGCCTGACACATTCTGTTCCACTTTGGTAGCGTGTCAATTCAGTTCAAGTCAACTGGAAAGGTAGGAAGGAAGGAAGACAGGAAGGAAGGAAGGAAGGAAAGAAGGAAGGAAGGAAGGAAGGAAGGAAGGAAGGAAGGAAGGAAGGAAGGAAGGAAGGAAGGAAGGAAGGAAGGAAAGAAGAAATAATGAAGGAAGGAAGGAAATAAAGGATTGAGGAAGGGAGGAGGGAAGGAAAGAAGGAAGGAAGAAAGGAAGGAAGAAAGGAAGGAGAGAAAGAAATATTTAGTAAGTGCCTACTACATGTCAGGCACTGTGCTAAGTGCTTTACAAAAATACATTATTTGATCCTCATAACAACCCTAGGATGTTGGTGTCATTATTATCCCCATTTTACAGAATAGGAAATTAAGGTAAATAGAGGTTAGTGACTTGCCCAGGCTCATACAGTAAGAGTATGAAGTGGGATTTGAATTTAGGTCCTCTTGACTCAAGCCCTTTTATGCTTTAGTTCTAAAATAGAGATCCAGAGTTCAAATCCTGCCTCTGATTCTTCCTACCTCTGTGATTTTGGCTGAGTTCCTTAATTTTCCTGGACCTCATTGTCCTCATCCGAGGTTCTTTACAGCTCTAGACCTATATAACCTTACGAAAAATTCAATCCAATTCAACAAGTATACACTGTCCTGGGCTCTGGGGAGAAAACAAATCCATCCCTGCCTTCCATTAATTTACCTTCTGCAGAGAGTAATGTAAACATGTATCAGCAAATCTATTCAAAGGAGATACAAAGTCATTTTTCATCAGGGGGAGTAACAACTTTGGGTTGTTTGGGAGGGGAAGTGGGGGAAGGAAATCAGAAATGGCCTCAGGTCAGAGGTAGACTCTAAAGGGAATCCTTGGGTCAGCTAGGTAGCACGGTAGATAGAACACCAGGTCGAGAAATGAGAAATCCTGGATTCAGATATGATCTCAAACACTTCCTAGCTGTATGACCTTGGGCAAGTCACTTAACCCCCATTGTCTTTTGCCGCTCTTCTTTTGTCTTAGAGTTGATACTAAGACAGAAGTTTAATTAAAAAAATAAAAAATAAAAAAATAAGTAGAATCTTGAAGGGCACAAGGGGTTCTAAGTACAGAAGACATTTCCAGCTGTTCAAGCTAAAATCCCTTCACCCTCCGTCTGCTGGTCCTTATGCTGCCCTCCAGGGTCAAGTGGAGTAAGTCTTGGGCTAGATAGCTTTTCACATGCTCTGGGAAAGCCACGGTTGTCCCTCCCTTTCTCCTCATCGCTTATTTTCTTCTCTAAGCTAAACATCCTGAGTCCCTTCAATGCACCCTTTTATAGCCTGGCTTCCATTACTCCCCGCCTCTCCACACTGGAGAGCTCAGCATGTCTAGTCCAGCCCACTATGGGATATGTGACTCGTGAACCAGTGAGTTATTCCTCTCCATTTCTCCTCTCCTGGTCCTCCTCTGGACCTGGAGTTTGTCAATATCACGCAGTCCCAGAAGGAACCAGGGCAGAGAACAGCAGAGTGATCTGGTCCAGATGTGACGCCCACTTTAATATAGCCCCAAAGATTGGGGTGGCCTCTTCACCTCCACATGCACACCGCTGACTCATTTCGAACATTCAGAGCACGAAAACTCCCAATTTGAAAAAAGGGGCCACTTGCTTTCCCAAGGTTTAGGGTTTGGGGGGTTCAAATAAGCCCTGATTTCCCCCTGCCAGGTCTTCTCAGGCTAAACATTGGGAAATCCCTCACTCCAGGGGAACCTCATTCCTCTTCTGCTGTAGTTAAGTCTGTTCCTTCTTGTTTGTCCTCAGAGAAGTCGGGGAATCGTTTGGGATCTCCAGTCTCTGGATTTCCAGAGACCATATGAAAAGTCCTCACACTCCTTTCCCAGTGTCTAACTGCTCTGGAGAAGCCCTGGGGATGGGAGCTGGGGGCTCTGGGAAAGTGACAGGAACCAGATGAAGAGGTGGGCTTAGTGAGGGGCTTTAGTGAAGATGATCAAGGAATTCCTGGAGGGGATGGATGGGAGCTCAGTAGGGACAATGGGTGCACATCCTCAACAGGAGCCTGAACTGTTCCCTCCTCTATCCTCTTCCACCCACTTAAACAAATAGTTGTTAAAGGCTGGGGCTCTCATCAAAGATGTGTATTTTCCTCTCTTTTGTCTCCTCCATCTGTCTCTATCTTGAGCTGAGCAGACTCTGACCGCTCTGGGACCAAGAAGAGAACCTCTAGGGACGTGGATCATAAAGGAGAACCCAGCCCTTGGGACAGCTGGCGCTGGGTGTTGAGGAGCTAGGAGAAACGAGGCTGGGAGAAGGACATTGAGTGCATTGGGAAGGAGGATCCAGAGATCATCTAGGGGACAGGGAAGAGGGTGGCAGAGCCAAGGTTAGCCAAGAAGAGTATGAGACCCTTGGAGGGAGATGCAGGGAAAGAAGGGAGTGGGTGATGTAGGTGGAGAGAAGTCAGGGCTAGAGTTAGTTGTGAGAGCTTTGGCAAGATTCTTCCTTTCCATGGACTAATTTCCTCTTTAAAAAATGAAGGGGCTGTGGGGGCAGCTGGGTGGTTCAGTGGGTGGCGAGCCAGGCTCAGAGATGGGAGGTCCTGAGTTCAAATGTGACATCAGACACTTCTTAGTTGTGTGACCCTGGACAAGTCACTTAACCCCCTTTTCCTAGCCCTTATCACTCTTCTGCCTTGGAACCAATACACAGTATTCATTCTAAGATGGAAGGTAAGGGCTTTATAAAAAGATAAAAATAAAAAAATAATAAAATGAAGGGGCTGGACTAGACCAGGAGTTCTTAACCTTTTGTGTGTGCGTGCGTTTGTGTCATGAACTCCTTTGGGAGTCTGGCAACGCCTTTGGACTCCTTCTCGGACTATTTTAAATAATTGAAATACTAAATTTCAGTTGGAGTCTCAGTGAAAATAAAAATGCTATTTTTTTTTTTTGCCAGTTCAGGTTTATAGATTTGCTGAAATCTGCTTCGGGAAGGCCAGATTAAGAACCTTCAGAATAGATGATCATTAATCCTGATAGTCTGTGTTCTAAGACTTGTCCCACCTCTCTTCTCTGAATCTGAGCGGAGGGCATGGGACACAGTGGAGGAGAGGAGGAGCAGGTGCTCATGGACAGGGTTTGGAGGGAGGAGAGGAGCGGGCCTGGAAATGAGACCTAAAGGAGGGAAGAAGTAGAGGAAATTAATTAGGGGCCTGGGAAGCCTTAGTGAAGAGGATGGAGGATGGAGTTAGAGGGAGGGGGCCTGGGGGCAAAGTAGCTAGGGGCAGACACTGCTCAAGGGTCTGTGAACGTCTTCGTTTATTTCTGATAACCACATTTTGCCATCATCACTTTCCTTTGTGGTCTGTTCTGAGAAGGGGTCCATAGACTTCAGTAGGCTGTTTATGACACAAAAACGATGAAGAACTCCTGATGCAGAATGTGGGTAGAAGAGGGCCTGAGAGTGGGTCCCAAGAGCTGGTAGAGTCAAACCTTATTTAGCCAGATCTTGGGGTTCACCACTGGAAAACCCAGGCTTTGAACTCCTTCCTTCTCTCCAGCAATGCAGATTGAACAGCGACACCCTGTGGCCCACTGGAGGATGGATGCCTGCTCCCTGATTTCTCCACCCTGGGTGGGGTTCCCAGACACCCCCACCGGGCCCCTCCTTGGCCCAGCCTCTCCCCCTGAGCCCAAAGCTCAAATCAAGGAAGGCGATCCCCTTCTCTTTCCTTGCCCCGAAGCATTTCTCCAGTCTCCTTGGCTGCTGAGATCTAGGGACCACCCACGCCAGGGAACCCAGCAAGAGACAGGAGGGGGGTGGAGAGAAAACTGCCTTTTTGGGGTGGTCCCAACTCAGCCGAATGGAGGCACAGGGTGGCGAGGGAACCCGGCTGAAAATGCCTCAGCATCGCCGTAGGACTTCGGATTCTCATCCTCTCTGGGCATCCTTACCCCGCTTGTTCCTGACTCATCCTGGGTCCAAGACTTACGGCTCTCCCTCCCTTCTCTTTGTCTGACCTTTGCCAAGTGCCCCCTTTGCCCTCCCTCCCAGGCTCCAGCACCAGGCCCCCTCCTGTTTTCCCTTGGCTTCCATCCCACTCAGGGCAAAGTGATTTCTATAAACCTAATTAAGTGGAGGAGCCCTGGAGGGAGGGGGGCGCCTAGGACAATTAATCATCAGGGAGTGACATTTGGCGAAAGATTGGCTGGGTAATTAAGCAGGAGGTGAGCCAGCAGGCACTGCAGAGGGAGAGGTAGCAAGGGGATTCAGCAGCTCTCACTGTCCTCTGCCTGCTTCACTGAGTCCAAATTCCTCAGCCTGGCACTCGAGACACTCCATAATCCTGTTCCTGGCATTTGAGGTCTGCCACACACTTGTCCTTGGCATTCATGGATCTCTCTGATTTTGGCCCTGGCATTCGAGGCCCTTTGTGATCTTGTCCCTGGCATTCAAAGTTCTCCTTGGTCTTGTCTCTGTCATTCAGGGACCTCTCTGATTTTGCCCTTGGCATTTGGAGTTCTAATTTTGCCCTGGTCTTCTCCCCCTTGTTTTGTGGCAACAGCCAGACTAGACTCCTCAGGGTTCCCGGATCAAATCTGACTCATCTCCCTGTCTTTGCTCATGAATTTCACCCACTATAGTACTTTTCCTGACCTCTGCAAATGTATCTTGATTGATGATGATGATGGCGACTCATTAGAAATACCTTCTGAAAAGAGATGGTGTGGTACGGTAGAAAGGGCTCTGGGTTTGGATTCAAATCCTGACTTTGTCACTAACTACCTGTGTGATCTTGGGCAAGTCATTTGACCTTTATGAGCCTCAGTTTCACCATCTGTCAAATGAGAGAGTTGGATTAGATGACAGCAGAAATCCTCAGCTCTAAATCCATAGATCCTTTGGCTTGTCTGTCTGAATTTGGGTCCAGCTTGAGCTTCACCTCTTGCCAGAATACTTACTTTTAAAACTTTTTTATTTTAAACTTTTACCTTCCATCTTAGAATCAATGCTGTGTATTGGTTCCAAGGCAGAAGAATGGTAAGGGCTAGGCAATGGGAGTTAAGTGACTTGCCCAGGGTTAAACAACTGGGAAGTGTCTGAGATCAGATTTGAACTTAGGATCTCCCATCTCTAAGCCACTGTGCCACCCAGCCCTCCCCTCTCCTAAGTATCAATTAAAAAATTTAATAACAACTTTCCCCATAAGTTTTCCAAAGTTATATGATCCATATTGTCTTCCTTCCTTCTTCCCTCCAGAGTTGACAAGCAGTTCAATCTTAGGATCAATATTAAGACAGAAAAGTGGTAAGGGCTAGGCAATGGGGGTTAAGTGACTTGGCCAGGGTCACACAGCTGGGAAGTGTCTGAGACCAGATTTGAACCCAGGATCTCCCATCTCTAGACCTGGCTCTCAAACCACTGAGCTACCCAGATACCCCCACTAAAGGCAGAAGATTCCTCATCCCTATAGGACTTTCTGCAAAGAGAGACTGGATGGCCACAGGACTATGTTAAAGATGGAGGATCCCTACTCAGGTACAGCTGGTCCAGGTGGTTTCCAAGATGCCTCGAAGCAGCTTGAGGAGTCTACGGACCACAAGTAGCATTATTATCCCATGGCCCCCTGTGAGTAAGTAGAGTGGTTAGTACAGGTAGAGTGGTAGAGAGGTGAGAGAGCCAGGAAGCCCTGGGAATCCAGTCCCACCTCAGTGTGGCTCTGTGATCAATACTGGGCAAGTGGTTTAACCTCTGGATGCTCAAGACAACTCTCAAAGCCCGTCTGTTGCAAAGGAGGTGGTGCCCTCCATTAGTAGAGGGAGTTTCCTCACCTGGCAGCTCCCTAGTCCAATTAAATCACAGGTCTCGTCTCTTGTGAATAAGCCCTAGAAAATAATTCTGGGTTTCCTAAGTGCTTTCCTATGGCATAACCACCCTGTGAGCCCACAGCGACAAGCTTTTCTCTCCTTGATTTCACGTGAGGCAGAAGTTAAATGGCGTGTAAGTGTCGGTGTCAGGATGCAACCTCAGGTTTCCAGGCTCCAGGGTGAGAGCTCTTACCGCCGCTTTATGCACCCATGTAGACAGAAGGGAGGAGGGGAGCTCGCCTTCCAGCTTTCAAGGGTCTGAGGCAGCAGCAAGAAAGAGGGGGAAGGTTGTTGATGCCAGGGATGTCAAGTCTGTGGATGCAGGGAGTCAGTCAAGGCCAGTCATGTCCAAAGGGTTGGAGGGAGTTTTAGGACAAAACCATGGGAACGAAGGCAAAAGGCCATCCAGAGAAGATGTCACTTAACCTCCATTGCTTAGTCCTTGCCACTCTTCTGTCTTGGAACCAATACACAGTATTGATTCTAAAGCAGAAGGTAAGGATTTTTAAAAAAAGAATAATTTAGAAATTATTTAGTAATTCATTAATAGTAATTTATTGATTTTAGCTAATAAAATTAAAATGAATTTACTCATATCAAATATTAGCTTAATATTTTAAATAGAAATATTAGTAAAAACTTTACAAATAACTTAGAAATTATTCATCGGGGAAGGTCATCAGATGTATGGATACAAGAAATTTCTTACTAGATAGAATAGGTTAGACATGAAATATAAGAATGATTTCCAAGACTTAGCCACTATGCTCTTCTGTTGAGTTACAGTGGCCAGAGAACGGGACCCAGGCATACTGTTTTTGAAGACTGTCAGTTCCCCACAAAGCCCTGCGTACCGGACCTGGCACTTAGCAGGTGGTAGGAAATGTTAGTTGAATTGAATGAACAGTTAATAGCAAGAACTGTTTTTTGGTGACTCCAGAAGCTAGTTCTCCTTCAGGATTGCTGTGTGACCTTCAGAAGGTGGCTGTCCCTTTCTGCATCCTATTTTCTTCTGATATAGCCCAGGATCCTAAACCAGCCCAAGACTCAAAAGAGAAGAGAATCCAGGGAGTAACATTTGAATCACAAAAGAGGGGTTTGAGGACCTCAGAGTGTTCCCTGGGATGGCAAATTCTGACACAAGCTTTGGGACTCTGGAAGTCTTCTTTGTGTTTCAGTTCCTTCAGTTGCAAAAATGGAGATAATAACACACTCCCTATGTCACAGGGTTGTTGCAAAGGGAGCACTATGTAAAGCTTAACTTGCTAAAGCTCCTACTATGCTCCAGCCACTGTGCCAAGCTCTTTACAAATGGTACCTTATTTGCTCTTCACAACAATCCTGGGAGTTAATATAATTATTCTGCAGCCATTCTCAGTTATTCAGACTCTCTCCTGCCCATTTGTGGATTATTTACATTTCTCACTTTTGTTTCTCCTACTTTTTGGGTTTCTTCACCTTTTCCCAGATTAGGGGCTGAGCTGGGAGAGGAGAGAAAAGTCTCATGCATGATGAAGGGGGTGGATCTAAAAAGTGAAAAAAAATTTGGGAAGGGAGCATGGATTATCCATTTCTGCCAGCCCATTCAGAGCAGGTGTACTGAGGCAGCATCATGTATAGGAAGATGAGTTCAAATCCTGCTTTAGCTGTATTACCCTGGACAGAACATTTCATCTCTCTGCCTCAGTTTCCTCATTTGTAAAAGAGATGTAATAATAGCACCTACCTGCCAGGGCTGTTGCAGGGAATGAGATAATGTGTAAAAATCCTTTGAGATCCTTGAAGTAGCTTGGTGGCACAATGGATAAACAGAAACTAGACTTTGAGTCAGGAAGTTCTGAGTTCAAATCTTGCTTCGGACAGTTACTAGCTGTGTGACCCTGAGCAAGGTCTTTAACCACTTTGGGTCTCAGTTTCTTCATTTGTAAAATGAGGGTAATTCTCTAGCCCGGTGGTGGTGAAGAACAAATTCAATAACCTAATATAAACACTTTGCTTTACTATAGAAACATAACATTTATAAGTTATGACACCCTAACCCTAAATTCATGTTCTGTAAATGCTGGCTATTATTAGAAAAGAGGAGAGACAATGGGGGGCAGCAGCCCTGGCTAATTGTGTCCCTGTAGGCTGGAGTGTGCTTCCTTCTGGAGCCTAGGAGTTCAGCTGATGGGGTCTTGTTTTTGTCTCAGAGATGCTGTCCAGGCCTGGGAGAGGCTGAGCTGCAGTGGGCTGGGCCCCTCAGACTTGCCAGAGAAAGCATTGGCAGGCCTTACTGCCCCACTGGCTGCTGACAGACAAGGTAATACCCAGACCCATTGGGCTGTTGGGGGTAGCAGGGGAGCTTTGTCTCTGTCTCTCTCTGTCTCAGTCTCCTCTCTCCTTGGCTTGGTCTTCCTCCCTGGCTTTGTTGGTGTCTGCCTTTGTTCCTGTCTCTTTCTTTGTTCTTCCCATCTTTCTCTCCCTCTTCCCTCTCTTCCACCCTCTCTTTTCCTCCCTTCTTTCCTTCCTCTCTTTCTCCCTCCCCTCTCCCTCTTCCTTTTCTGTTATCTCTTCTTTTTCTTTTCATCTTTCTCCTGTCCTCTCCTGTCCTCTCCTGTCCTCTCCTGTCCTGTCCTGTCCTCTCCTGTCCTGTCCTGTCCTCTCCTGTCCTCTCCTGTCCTCTCCTGTCCTCTCCTGTCCTCTTCTCTCCTCTCCTCTTCTCTCCTCTCCTCTCCTCTCCTCTCCTCTCCTCCCCTCTCCTCCCCTCCCCTCCCCTCCCCTCCCCTCCCCTCCCCTCCCCTCCCCTCCCCTCCCCCCAGTTGTTCTTTTTTTTACCTTTACCTTTGAATTTCTTTCTTCTGAATGTCATGGAAGAGTAAGTCAGAGGCCTGGCTTCTCATTTCTTATCTGTGTGTGCTCTGGACAAGTCATTTCCTTGATCTGGACCTCAGTTTCTTCATCTGCAAAATGGGGATCATTATACTTGCACCGTCTGCTTCATAGGACTCTTGTGAGGATTGCACTTTGCAAACCATGAAGCACTATAGGAACAGATGCTCTGTTTCAATGTCTCTGTGTGTTTTTCTTTGTGGTACTATGGCTCTGTTGTTCTCCCTTGGTCTCTCTTTCCTTTGGCACCCAGGGTTTCTTCATCTGCGTTTTTGTTTCTTGATGCCTCTCCATCTCTCTCTGTGCTGTGTGTGATTCCTGGTGTCTCTGGCTAACTCTGTGTTTCTTTATCTTACTCTTGGTCTTTCCCTTGTGTTTTATTTCTTATATCTCTGACTGTTTTGGTTCTTCCTTTGGTGACTTCCTTCTCATTCTCCTTTCTCTGCCCTTCCCCTCCCAGTGTTGGTAGTCCCCTTGGTGGACAAGGAAGCTGGAGGAGTTGTGGCCACCATCCTGGTAAGAGCTGGGGACTGAGGGCTGGGGTTTGGGGACAGGACTGGGGTAGGAGAGCTGTGAACTCTCTGCAACTTTCTGAGTGGGGCCAGTGTAGACATCGTGAATCCATCCCTTTCCCTTGTTTCACACTATCCTTTGGGTTAGAGGAGTATCTCTGGATGGATATGATGGATCAAGTTCTTGTTTCTGGATTATCCAAGTCACTGCCATCTCCCATTTTCCCTATTTCCCCCTTAATTCCCCCATTTTCTTTCCTCACTGTGGGACTAGACCAGCTCTACTCTCCCTCAGCTTAGCTCCTTTCCCCATTCAATTCAATTCAACAAAGATTTGTTCAAAGACAAGAGACCCAGCACTCATCCCAAAGGAACGTACATTCTCTGTACAGTATGTTCAGTAAAGCAGAATGTATGGTTATTTGGGGAGGGAGGATGCACAAGGGGATCATAGAGGCTTCAATAGAGAGAGGTAACTTCTGACTTTGGCCTTCAAGGAAGATGAGGATTCAAGGTATGCCCCAGGAATGGGGGATGGGGTGGGGTGGGGTGGGATGTGAATGCTTGGAATGAGGGAGATGGAATTGAAGGTTCTAGAAAGAGCAGAGAAGTAGAGACCATGAAGGGAGCTGGGGGTGATATGAAATAAAACTAGAAAGAGGCTGGAACCAGATTATGGGAGACCTGAAAAGACAAATTAAGGAGTTGGGGTAATAGGGAGACAGTGAAGTATACTGAGCAGAAGAGTGGCAGCACTAGAACTGTTCCTTAGGAGGATTATTTTGACAGTTGTGAAGAGGATGGACTGGAGGAGAGAGACTGAGAGAGGGGAGAACATGGAGGAGGTCATCATAATAGTCCAGGAAAGAGGTCATGATGGATGGCCTGAACTATCATGGCAGCTGTGTGTATGTAGAGAAGAGGGAAAGAGAGGAAGGTTTCAAGAGATGTCATGGTAGAACTGACAGGATCTTTCAGTTCATTGGTTAGGGTTGGGATAAGAGAGAGAGAAGAGTCAAGGATAACTCTCAAGTTAGGTACCTGGGGAACTGAAAAGATGGCAGTTGCTTCAATAGAAATGGTACCATTTGGAGGAGGGAGAGTTGAGTCCTGTTCTAGATATGCTGAACTTGAGGTAGACATCAGTGTTCCAGTGGTTCTTCGAAGATGCTCCCTCTAATCCTGCAGATCAGAACCATGCTATCTGTCCTACCTGACTCCTATCCATAGACTCCTGTAAGTTCCAGTTTGAGATAGAGAAGGAATATCTCTGTGGAGTCGCCACCTCTCAGTGGGTAATATAGGACAGGTATTGAGGAGAGAGACAGAGAGACAAAGAGAGACAGAGATAGGCAAAAACAGAGGGAAGGGGAGAGATAGAGGAAGGGAGGTAGGGGAAGAGACACAGAGGGGGAGAGAGACAGAGAGACACAGAGAGAGAGAGAGACAGAGAGAGACAGAGAGAGAGACAGAGACAGAGACAGAAAGACAGAGAGAGAGAGACAGAAAGACAGAGAGAGAGAGAGAGACAGAGAGAAAGACAGAGAGAGAGAGAGAGAGAGAGAGAGAGAGAGAGAGAGAGAGAGAGAGAGAGAGAGAGAGAGAGAGAGAGAGAGAGAAAGAGACTAATATTAGGGCTGGGTATATAGCTCCTGAAAGTCATCTGCCTAGACTTAATAAGAACTGGCTTTTCATAGAGTTGTCTAGTCCAACTTCCTCATTTTACAAGTGAAGTAACTGAGGCCCAAGGAGGCTAAATGATTGCCTAAGTTGCATAGATAATATCAGAGGCAAGATTTGAACCTGGATCCTCTAAAGCCAGAGCCAGGGTTCTTTCTTCTATACTGCACTGCCTGATTTCATCCTCTAAAGTTTGCCAACTGCTTTATGTATATTATCTTGTTTGACCTTCAGGACAACCTTGTGAATTTAGTGGTGCAGGTCTTCTTGTCTCTAATGGCAAAGGAGGAAACTGGGGATTAGATAGGCCAAGACTGGCTTATGATCCCATGGTTACTTCACAGGCCATTGGTCAGAGAACTAATAAGTCTCAGAGTAGGCTTTGGAACCCAGGTCTCACAGGCTCAACATTACACCAGGCTGACTAATAATAATGATTATAATTGGACCCGTGGGATCAGATGAGCTCACCAAAGGAGAGCGTTTGTAGAGGGAGAGATGAGAACTTGGAGATCAGAGGCTCCTGATGATCTGGGGGTCTCAGAGGTCATCTGGTTCCCCCTCCCCCTGGTGCACAGATGAGGAAACCAAGGCCCAGGGAGCCGGTGATTTTTCAACCAAAGGCAGGTCTTGGCCAGGTTCTCTGCCTCTAGAGTCAGTGCTCTTTCCACTGAGTCTCCCTGGGACATCTCTTGGGGTGCATCCTCCCCAGGAGGCATATCACTCAAGAAGAGAACCTTGGGGGGGTACTCACTCTTAGCAGGCAGGAGATGGATAATGAGCCAACAAAGGGGTCTGGGAAGGAGGGAAATGTCAGAGGAGTCAAGGGAGGAGAGAGGAGTCAGGAGAATAGGGTGGCCAAACATGGTCAGAATTTACAGCAGGGTCAAGGAAGATGAGGGCTGAGAATAATCCACTCACTCTGGCAATTGGGATCATTAAACATCTTTGAGAGTAGAGTTTTAATGGAATGGAGAGGTCGAAAGCCAGATTGCAAAAGGCTGAGAAGTGAGTGGGTGGGAAAGAAGTGCAGGCAGTGAACATAGACTGTTCTTTCTAGGACTTTGGCACAAAAGGAAAGAAATAGGACGTTAGCTGGAAGGGATGGCTGGGCCAAGGGAAGGCTTTTTTTTTTTTTTTAAAGAATGGGGCAGACTTGAGCACGTTTGTAAGCTGCAGGGAAGGAGCCAGGAGATAGGAAGAGGCAGAAGATGAAAGAAGGAATGATTAATGGGGTGAGCTCACTGGAGAGATGGGAGGGGATGGGATCAAGGCAGAAAGGTTTGTCTTATCCAGGAGGAGGCCTGACTGTTCCTCAGACAACTGAGGAAAGGAAGAGAGGAGTAAAGATGTGAAAGGATTGTAAGGGAGGAGATAGGGGAGGGGGCTCATGGTCCAGCTTTTGGGAGGCCAGATGGTAGCCTGGAGTGAGCCCTGTCTGAGGAATGTGGGCCACAATGCATCAGCACTGAAGCCTAGGACATGCATGGAGGCACAGAGAGAGAGAGAGAGAGAGAGAGAGAGAGAGAGAGAGAGAGAGAGAGAGAGAGAGAGACAGAGACAGACAGAGACAGAGACAGAGACAGAGAGACAGAGAGAAAGACGGAGAGAGAGACAGAGAGAGAGACAGAGAGAGGGACAGAGAGAGACAGAGAGAGAGACAGAGAGAGACAGAGAGACAGAGACAGAGAGACAGAGACAGAGAGAGACAGAGACAGAGAGAGACAGACAGAGACAGAGTGACAGAGACAGAGAGAGACAGAGAGACAGAGACAGAGAGAGAAAGAGACAGGGACAGAGACAGAGAGATAGAGGAGACAGAGTCAGAGAGACAGAGGAGACAGAGACAAAGACACACAGAGATAGAGAGACAGAGAGACAGAGGCACAGAGAGAAACAGAGACAGAGACAGAGAGAGACAGTCAGAGAGAAAGAGAGAGACAGAGAGAGAAAGAGAGACAGAGAGAGACAGAGAGACACACACACACACAGATGATTAATAAAGACTTTGCCTTGAATAATGTTGAGAGAAGAGAGAGCAAGGCACTGTGTGGTTTAACACCAACAACAAGCATTTATTAAACATTTATGTTGGAGAAAGCTTGCTGGAGGCAAGGCTCTTGTTGATATATGAGTCAGGCTTACAGGAAAGGAAGGTTAAGATGGGTTGGGAATGAGGAAGGGTGTCCGATAGCAGGAGGAAGATGAGGAAGAGGAGGAGGAGGAGGAGAAGGATGAGGAGGAGGAGGAGGGACAGTAGCCAGAATGATAGTATGGATTAGGGAATCATTGAACTTTAGACTTATAGGCTCCTGGACCATCCTGAGGGGATACAAGGCTCGTCCTGGATATGTAATGGGAAGGGTAAAGGTAAGTAAATACTAGACTTGAAGAACATAAGACCTACAAGGGGCCTAGAATATAAGAGCTAAAAGGGACTTTAGAACACACCCTGTCAGAACTGGGAGGGGCCTTGGAACATAGAATGTCAGAAGTAGAAGGCATCTTAGAGACTACTGAGTTCTACTCCTTCATTTTACATAGTAGGAAACTCAGGTCTGAAGAGGGGTAAGGACTTGACCAAGGTTGCACATCAGGTTAGCATTATAATTAGGACTATAAGCTAGGGGTCCTGACTCCCAGCCACTGGTCAGGCCTATGAATCTCAAGAATAACTCACCAACTCCTTCTTTTCCCCACCTCATCAGTAAGTACCTAGATCAGGTGCAGTATTTTTGTAGCTTCCCTTCATCCACCATGAGCAGAAATTTAATGGGGGTGGATTACTTAGCACTTCTCTTTTGCCAGATCCTCTGAGCTATCATCCCCAGCTCATTAAAAGGGAATTAAAGTGATTCAAAGGCATCTGACCTTTCAAACAGTTGACTTCTGGAAGAGAGGGGAGGGGAAGAGAACCAGAAGGGAGCCCTTGTTTGTGGGGGGTTGATAAATGACCCCTGCCTTTTAGATAGCCCCTGATCTAAGGTTTAGCTCTTCCCCTTAGGGAGCCTACGTAGTCTGAGGGAGGGAGACATAGCCCTCTCCTTTTGAAATTCCCTTGCCCCAGCACCCAAAGGCTCTCTTGCTCTCCAGGGAATGTGCCTCTTGTTCACACTGACTTCCCACCATCTGCTCCCCTCTCTGATTCTCTTCCTCCAGATTGTCAGATGGCCTCCTGTCTGCAAAGGAACTTGGGTTAGCAGATTTGGGTTATGTCACCCCTCCAAAATATGCTGATGGCCCTGCTTCCTTTCTCTGGGGAAGATGGGTAATGATGGGACGGGATGGGGAAGGAGAAGACAAGCAAGATAAGAGGGTGCCCTTCCTGGTCCCCTTTTTAGGATTCCATGGAAAGAAGGCAGGATAATTTCAAATACAGTGTAAGTTTGAGGTGTAACATTCCTGCCAGACTTCTACAATGGTTTTGTTTAGGATTCTGTAGGACTATCTTGGAACAAAGGGAGCAGACATACTATATGTGGCCATCATCACAAGGGGAATGTCACAGAGAGTCACATTTATGTTCAATAAGAAGAAGAGCTCCCTGACAATTGGGGCTATACCACTGTGGAGGGGGGTACATTAGCAGGGAGTAAACTCTCTGTTGACAGACAGCATAGACTCAAAGGATTTGGAACTTGAAGGGTCCTTAGAGTTTTAGTTCAAGCCTCGTTTTTACTCTTTTACAAATGACCCACAGAGGATAAATGACTTGTCCAAAGTCCCATGGGAAGAAGGTAACAAGTCCTTTGTCTCTAAATCCAGTGTTTACCTTTACACCAGGAAATCAAGATTAGACAACCCCTTTGTCAGGGAGTGTGTTAAGAACATCCATACTCTGGTGGGAATTTGAATGAGATGCTCTTTGAGGACCCTTCCAGTTCTGAGAGTCTGACCTTGTATCTTTGTGTAGCTGTGTGTATTTGTGTCCAAAAACACTTGAATGTGTATCTGTGAGCAGATATGCTTATGTTCCTATAAGTAGGTCATTTTTCTCTGCAAATCCATCTTGGCAGTCCTTGTGTTAGCCATATCAGCCTACAGGGCTTGTTCCATTTTTTGTCTTCTTCCTTCCCTTTTGTCCTCTGGTCTGGAAGCTGAAGGATTGACTAGATGACTTATCAAGGTCCTTTCCAGCCCCAGCCCTGGGAAATCTTGTGATTACCCAGGATGATACATCTACTTTTGGCATCTTCAGAAGAACTCCAAGCACTTTACCAAGGCTTTCCTCTTTTGGGGGATGAGGATGGTGACCTGGAGGGATAGAGACAGAATAGAAAATTGAGTCGAGACAGAATAGAAAATTGAGTCCAATTTCAGAGCTTCTTTGGATCCTTGAAAACTCTTGGAACGAGTGTTAGAAAAGATGGAAGCCAGCCCAGCTTTTCTTAGATTTCTGTACTTGAATTCTGAAGTGTTGGACATTCCATCCTTGATCTCTGAGATGAGGGTACATTTTGTTCTGGTATCCTTGAATAAAAATCATTGCCTTCCTAGACCTAGGACCCCTTTGTGTTTCCTGTCAGAGGCTGGGAGCATGGAGGGTGTTCCATGCTAGAACCCTGGGGCCTGTTTCTCCTTTATACTCCTACCAGAGAGGTTCAAAGCTTGTTCTCAAATGCTGTTATAGCTGGCATTCTAGAATCCAGAAGCATCTTATTCCCTGGTTCCCTGCCCTACCTCAACAAAGATTTCATTCCCTAGTAATATCTCTTTAGCTGCCCAGGAATCTTCAGTTATCCCAGGGAGAGGTCTTTCTCAGGCCATTTTTATGACCCCCCCTTCCTAGACTCAACTAACTTTTCTGAGGGGAAGATATTTTCTTGTGGTTTAACCTAGCCATGTATACCTGGGATGAGCTGCTGTGACTTGTTCCAAAGGTAAATGAAAGCTGTCTTTGGATTATCTGGGGGCTTTTCCAGTAAGCAAACAGGACTCCTGGGATGTCAGAGCTAAAGGAAGCTAGTCTAGCTTCTGTATTTTACAGATGAGGCTCAGTGAGGTTCAGGCACTTGGCCATGCTCACACTGGTAATAAGGCTAAAGGCAGGATTTGAACACAGAGCAGAGAGGTGATTGCATTTTTGGCCACTTCAAAAAATGGTTTTTGTGAATCTGTATTTTGGGTTTTACCTATCCCTTTCTCTCTTTTTGCCAACAGATTTTCTTTCTTTTCCTTGGTGCTTACTTCTAAGCCTCATCATTGAGAACTGTCTAAAAATTAAATGGGTTGCCTTGAAGGGTAATGATGAGTTCTTTTAGTCAGTCAACAGATCAATCAGCCAATTTTTATTAAAGCACTAACCATGTGCCAGGCCTCTTCAAGCAGAGGCTAGAGGACCATTTGGTGATAATGTCTTGGAGAGGAAATTCCTGCTCAGAAATGGGTCGGGTCAGGTGCCTTGTAATCAGGTTCTTCTTAACTGAGATTCTATGGTTCTGGGACCTAGATAATGAGCTTCTGGCAGTTGCTGCTTCAGTTCATGGACCTCGTGTTTTCCTGCTGTGCCTTTTCTCACTAACAGATAATGATAGAGGCCAAGAAAGACCTAGATGGATGGAGAAGAGCCAGGAGTTATCAGCTCAGCCCCTGGTGACCTGGGTAGTTTTGCTCATGGGAGGGAGTACACCTGATAGACTGACAAGGACCCTTTGGAAACCAAGTTCAATATTCTTAAAATCTATGGCTTTGAGGATTGGGGTGTGGTGGTCAATTTAAGGTCTGGATCTATCTTTGACTCACTGTGGGACCATGAGACCCTCTCCTCCTTGGGTCTTGGTTTCTTCCTCTGTAAAGGAGATAATCTCTCAAATCCTTCTACCCTCTAACATTCATTCTGGATTCCAAGGTGATAATTGATTTGGTGTCATGAAAGGAGTTCCAGGTTTAGAATGAGAGGACCTGGATTTGAAGTTTGACTCTGCCACTTATTTCCTGTGTGATCTTGGGTGAATCCCTTCCCCTCTCTGGGTTCTCCTCTATAAAACAGGGATTTATGAGATGACCTTGAAGGTCTCTTCCAGCTTGTGATTTATGTGGGCTTAAGGTCCTTTCTGGATCTCATCCCTAGACCCTTGATCCTGGTAGCTCTAAGGTCCTGTAATTTCCCAGCTTTATTTCATTAATCCCCTGACTCTGCTTGCAGCCCTTCTCCCTGGTGTCACTTGGCTGTGAAACTCCTGCCATTTTGTGGAGCTAATTCAATTGGCCAAAAAGCCCTCAGAATCTGGACCTGAGAAAGGCCAGGGGAAGGGAGGGCTGTGCTTGGCTTAGAGAGGCTATCTCCATCTGAATGAGCTCTGGGCACCCTGGACATACAGATGTTCCTTGAGTGCTTTTGTCTTGCACATCAGACAGTGCTTGGCTTCTCAGCTCTGTGGGAAGGCCTGTTCATATTCACCTGGGTTGGGGAGCTTGCATACATGCATGCATTGGAATGTGGGTTTGTGTCCCAGATCAGTGAAAGTATGGAAACGTGTGTGTGTGTGTGTGTGTGTGTGTGTGTGTGTGTGTGTGTGTGGTTCAGTCGTTTTCAATTGTGTACAACTCTTTGTGAACTCATTTAGGGTTTTCCTAGCAACAATACTAGAGCAGTTTGCCATTTCTTTCTCCAGCTCATTTTACTGATAAGGAAACTGAGGCAGACAGGGTTAAGTGACTTGCCCAGGGTCACACAGCTAGTAAGTGTCTGAGACTGGATTCAAACTCAGGTCTACCAGACTTCTGGCCTGGTGCTCTTTCCACTGCACCACCTACCTAGTTGCCCTCATGTGCTTTTTTTATGCATGATTTTGTGTTTGAGATGTGTGAGGGTAGGGAATGTATTGGGGAGTATATGTGTGTGGTACATGTACATTTGTATCCTTGAATGTGTTTGAGGACTTGTGTAGGAATGTGAATGCAGGTGTACGTGTGTTTGTGTGTATTTCTCGAGGGCAGGGACCCTCTTGCTTATTTGTATTTGTATCCCCAGGACTCAGCACAGTGCTGGGCACTGAGTAAGACCTTAACAAGTGTACCATCTTCATTCATTCATTCATACTTTTTTTTTCTCTTTTAAACCCTTACCTTCTGTCTTATAATCGATACTAGATATTGGTCCCAAGGCAGAAGAGTGGTAAGGTAAATTGATTGATATCCTAGACAATAATTTGTTCCTTGAGCTGGCTTTATGTTATCCTTCTACCCTCCCCAAGTCTTATTCCTCCTGCCCTGGGTTGGAGATCTAGTTCTAGAGAGAGTTCTACATCTGAGCAAGGAGGAGAATAGAACATCTTAATTGGAATAAGCCTGGCACTGTATGTAAATTGCATGCAAATGAGTCTGTGGTATCCCCACAATCCCTGGTCCAGCCACCTGCTCCTGTAGGAGTCACAGATGGCAACCACCATGGAGCCATGTCCACCCCCTCCCCACCCACTGGCCAGCCCTCTGGGCAGGAGAGAAGAAAATCTGGGAGGAAAGGGTAGGATTTCCTCCACTGCCTCTCCCAAGCCCAAGCTTTTCACTCCACAGTGATCCTGACAGTCTCTTTTCCCAGCATCTCCCCTCCATCTTTCTTTATTCCAGACCAGTCATCTTCCTTTGGCCCATCCCTTTCCTGAACAGGAAGAGCCTGCTGTGGCTCCCTATCGCCCGTGGAAGAAGATTCAAATGCTCCTGCCTAGCTTTTGAAGCTGTCCATACTCAGGTCCTCCTCTTTCTAGCATCTTCACTTGTAGACAGTCAGACTAGCCTTTTTCTCATCAGGCCCATTCCCTCTTGGATGCCTTTGCTGAAGCTGTTCCTTTCCCATGAATGGCCTCTTTCTTCCCCTCTTGTCTTTTCTTTGAGACTTAGCTTGGGTCTCACCTCCTTTATCTCTGACCACTCTAGCCCTTGGTGACTTATTCCTTGTTTGAACCCTTCTACAGACACTTCAGCCCAAAGCCATTATGTTTACTGCATACAGGTCCCTGTTCAGCACCACTGACAGGGACACAAGATGAAGTAAAGCATAGCCCTTGTCCTCAAATGGCAGAAGCCCTGGATTCAGAGTCACAAAAATCTGGGTTCAAATCTCAGCTCTGTTACTTAATACCCATATCACCTTGAGTAGCTCCCTTCCTCTTTCTTGGCCTCAGTAAGGCAGTTCCTTAACCTGGGTTACTGAATTTGCTTAAATATGTTTTGATAACTATAGTTAGATATAATTGGTTTCCTTTGTAAATCTTATGTATTTGGTTTTGTGCATTTAAAGACATTATTCTGGGAAGGAGTCCATAGGCTTCACCAAATTGCGCAAGGGGTCCAGTACACAAAAATGGTTAAGACCTCCTGGTCTGAATTCTCTTGTGGCTCAACTCTCAGAGAGAGGCAGTAGAAATCATGGCAGCTCTAGATTCAGAAGAGACCTAGGTTCAAATCTTGCCTCTGACTCTCTGTGACCATGGATAAATCATTTATTTTTTCTGAGCCTCAGTTTCCCTTATCTTAAAAATGGAGAAGAAAAATGTGTAAAATATACATGTAGTACCCATTTCCTTAGTGTTGAATGACTTCAAGTTATGGAGTGCCACAATTTTTGAAGATTTGAAATTGAAGATCACCCAGAAAGCAATGAAGAGGGGCACGGCGGCTATGAGTGGACTGTAAACAAAGATGTGCTCATAAATGTATGACAACCGCTCCCCAAAACTGCAGGATATTTAAAAAGTTTAACATCTATTATTTACACTTTCTCCATCACTTTCTTAAGTCTATAAAAATAAATCAAGCCTGACTTAAAATGTTTGCTGATTTCTAAGGTATAATAAGATGCTCACGCTAAAAGCTTAACAATGGATTCTCAGGAGCCAGTACAAGCTATAATACATTACAAAAGAGGATTTAGGAGGGAGGGGAGCCATGGAAAGGATGTCCTCAAAGAAATATACATGCGAGTGGGAAAAAATGAAACATTACTGAAGGGAAAAAAGGAGAAACATATGAGTCAGAAGATGGACTGGCTGTACAGGTTGGGCTTGGGCTAACCAATTGACAATATACATGCACTGATGGTGTCCTTCCAGTGTCAAGAGGAAGGCTGCCACCATATTGGATGGACTCTTTATAATGAACTTCTGGAAAGCCATGGGAAAGAGTTACATAGAATGGGCAGACAGGGATGGATTTTTATCAGTGCCATTGAAAACAATATCCCCATCCAGGAAATTGCAAAACTCAGAGAATATTTGAGTACCCTACTCCCTCTAGGAGGGACAACTGGGAATGTTAAGTGTATTAAGTGCTGGGCTAAAATGAACTATTATTGTTAGGGTCTTGTGAGTGGGGGGAGGGATCAATGGAACAGTCAGACAGTGAATAAGCATTTATTAAGTTCCTACTGTGTGCCAGGCACTGTTTACTCCTGGGAATACAAAGAAAGACAAAAGATGGTCCCTGCTCTCAAGGAGCTCACTGTCTAGTGGGGGAGGCAGCATGCAAACTACTATGTACAAACAAATAGATGATAAATTGGAGATAATAAAGGGAAGGCACTGGCATTGGAGGCCATCACAAAGGTGTCTTGTTGAAAGTGAGAATTTAGCTGGGAAGTTAGAAAAGGACCCAAATAAGGGCCATATAGGATGGGTGGGATGAGTGTAAAACCAGTCCATTATATATATAATTATATATATGCATATAATTAAAACCCTTACCTTCCATCTTAGAATTAATATTTGTTATTGGTTCCAAGGCAGAAGAGTGGTAAGGGCCCAGCAATGGGGGCTGAGTGACTTTCCCAGGGTCACACAGCTAGGACATGTCTGAGGCCAAGATTTGAACCTAGAACCTCCCATCTCTTGATCTGGCTCTCACCCAGCTGTCCTCCCCATTATATATATATATATATGTATATATATATACATATATATATATATATATACACACACACACATATACACACACACACACACACACACACACACACACATATATATTTTACCTTACCTTTGATCTTAGTATCAATTCTAAGACACACAAGAGGCAAAGGCTAGGCAGTTGAGGGTAAGTTGAGGGTAAGTGACTTGCCCAGTGTCACACACTAGGAGTCTGAGGTCAGATTTGAACCCAGAACCTCCTAACTCCAGGCTTGGCACTCTACCTAGCTGTCCTGCCCATTAGGCTTTTTTAAAATGGACTGCCTGGTGAAGTTTTTAGCTTCATATCATTGGAGGTCTTCTGGCAGAAGCTGGATGCCTGGTCAAGGAGGTTGTAGCAGGGATCCCTGTCCAGCAGCTTCTTGGACTATATGGCCTTGGAAGGCCCTTTTAGCTCCTGAGTATGTGATTCTCTGTGCAATCTGGGCAATGGGCTGTGAGGATTTGGAGCTCACTCTCATCTGGAAGGGTTGGGGAAGGCTTCATGTTAGAGATAGCACTTGAGTTGGGCCTCGAAGAAAGAGAAGGATAGCAACAAAGAAGAGGAGGGGATGTCTTCTTGATACAGGGAATGCTTCTACATTCTGTGCCCAGATAGGAGGGAGTAGGATAAGATCTGGAAGCCAGAGCCTCCCTCCCTTTGGTTGGATGGTAGAGTGTGAAAAAGGGAATATCAGGAAAATGAGATTGGAGAAGGAGTCTGGAAGCAGGGCTTTGAATATCAGGCCAAGGAGTTTGTTTTTTCCCTACTAGGAGAGCAGTAGGGAGCCACCGAAGTTTCCAGGGTAGGAAAGTTACATGGTCAGACTTGTACATAAGGAAGATTAATCTAGCACAAGTCTGGTCATGTCAGTCCTTGCTCTCTGCTATAATTAAAGAGTGCACTGGGTTAAATTCAGTGCTAATGTGGCCAGGGATGCCTCTGGGCTGAGTATAAAGACTGAGACAACCATATCTTTCCTCTTATCTTCTTGGGGAGAGCATGGGGCACATATTCTGCAGGGACATCGGGATGAAGGTGAGATTGGGGCACTGGGGAGAGTGGTGACTTCATCGGAATAGGGAGGAGGTTTAGTATTTGAAGGACTGGCAAGTGGAAGAGGGTTAGCCTTGTTCTGCTTGGCTCCAGAGACAATAACTGGCAGCGATGAAAGGAAGCCGCCGAGATGGATTTCAGCTCAGTGTAAGTTAGAGCAGCTCAAATATGGACTGGGTTACTTTGGGAGGAAGTGAGTCTTCTAGGGGAGGCTGGATCCCCCGTGCACGTTGGATGCCCCAACCTCTTTGTGATTCTGAGAAGAACATCTCAAAGGGATTTGGGGTGGGGTACTGGGAAGGGGGAAGAAGAGGAAAGCAAATAGAGAAGGAAACATTCTATAGCCTCCACTATATGGTTCTGAATTTGGCCCTCTCCCTACTTGCAGCACAGACTCTCTCCTCTCCCCTCTCCACCTCCAAACATTACGGCTCCTTCCTTCAGCCTAGCCTAATGTCCTCTCTGAGTTTTCAGCTGAGTACTGGGCAAAGTCATGGGGATAGACCTCCCCCCTCAGCTGAACCCTCTGAAAAGGATGCTTAGAGGCTGGGCTATTGACCTAAGATCCTAAAAGACTTCAATAGATGGTCAAGAAAAAAAATAAAACTGGGATAAATGTAAATACTTACCCTTGGGTTAAAACAATATCAATTAAATTTAAGTACAGGATCAAGAAAATGTGGCTAGATATTAGTTCTGTGAAAAAGACCCCAGGGTCTTGGCTGCCCACAAGATAAGGTGATCATAATGCACAGAGGACAAGAAGAACCAGTGTGACATTGGGCATCATTAATAAAGGCAGTATCCAGATGGAGGGAAGTAAGAGCCTCATTTATCTTCTGCTCTAGTCAACACTCAACTGCAATTGTGTATTTAATCCTGGGAACCATGTTTTAGGAAGGATATTGACAAATTAGCATGCATTCAGAGGAAGGCTACCAGGAGAGTGAGAGGACCGGAGGGCAAGCTATATAATATGGGAGGGTGGATGGAAGGAATGAGGAACTTAACCTGAAGAAGGAAAGATCGAAGGGAGACAAGATAGCCACCTTCATTTTTTCAAACAGTTTTTTAAGGTGCTCTCGGCTTCTCCCTCCACCCCCAGTTTTATAGATGAAGAAGTTGAGGTCCAGTTTGGAAGCTAAGGAGCGATAGAAACTAAGGCCAAAGAAAAGATTTTAGGAGGCACATAAAGCCCTCATATAAGGAAGACTTTCTACTGATCAGAAGTGTCCCATTCTGAAAAGATTGCCTCTGGAGGGGATGAGCTCCCCATCACTAAAGATGTCCAAGTGGGGGATGCAGGACTCTCTATCCCCTGGGGTGCTGTAGTGGGAAAGAGAGGTTGGACTGGGTGCCCTCTGAGCCAGTGGTGGTTCTGTGGTTTTTCAGTTAGAGACATAAACGCAGACCACAGTAAATTCTGGGCCAAGTGTCAGAGACTGGCAGGCATGATCGTACCAGGTGTGTGCAGATGAAAGGGCTACTTGGCCTTCTCCTTAGTAGGGGAGCTATAAGTAGAGGGATGTGGTGATGGCACGGTGTGTGTGTAGAGGGAGGTGGTATTGGAGGAGAGCATAAGGAGAGGATTCAGAGGCAGTATTAAGAATCTCAAACTTAAAAGGAGGAGTCCCAGGTTGGAATCTTGCTTTATACCTGATAATTGTTTAATAAAACTGTTTTTTGAATGGAAGGAAATTTGGATACTTTCTAGTTGTATAACCATAGACAAGTCATTTTGCCTTGACTCAGTTTTCTCATCTGAAAAATGGGGATGGACCAAATGCACTAAGTGGAAGTGTCAGTCTTATGTCTCTGGATCAACCTTGGAAGGCTTTAGACGATAAGATTAAATTGAATAGTGGGAGGAGGATCTATGGGATGGAAAGTAGAGGAGACCATTGCTAGGATTGGGGGGGGGGCTGGTATATGTTGTGGGGAGTTATTTCCACATTTGAGGTAGAAAGGGCAGACTGACTTAGGCAGGGGTCTCTGTCCTTACAGGTACACTGTGCTCAACTTAGTGAGGGCGATGAACAGAGCCTGCAGGCCATAGAGAAGCACGTGAGTGGGACCTGGGAGGGAAGGATATTGGGGCTTGGGCTTCTCAGGAAACCCAAGTCTTTGTCTTCAGACTAAGCAGGCAGCCTGGACAGCCCCAAAGGGGTGAGGGTGGAGTGTAGGAGATGGAAGGCTGGGGAGGGTGGGGGTCAGTCCCCCAAAGGGGAAAGAGCCTTGGGTGAAAGGTTGGGAGACAGTGGCTCTCTAACTGACCTACTGTGTCCACAGCCCTTGGGCAGATATCTTCCCCATCTGGGCTACCATCTTTCCTGAGGTCATTTCAAACTCTTAAGTCTTCTGAGGCTCACAGGGGATCCTCTGAGTGGGGAGGGAGGGTGTACCCCATAAGGATGGGGTATCTGGAAGGGAGGGATGGAAGTAGTTAGTGCTTGGTTCCTGGGCCTCTGATGTTGCTGCTCATTTCCGGCCTCTCTTCCCCTAGACTCTAGTAGCATTAAAGAGGCTGAGGAACCTACAGCAGCGTCAACCCCAATCCCGGCCAGTGCCAGAGCCCTCTTCTCCACCCACATCTCTGGCCCGGCCCGATGGAGCAGTGTCTATTGGGACAGGTGGCTACAGCGATCTGGACAGCCGAATTCTGCAACTGTGTGGTGAGGCAGCTGGGAGGTTTGGGGTGGGACAGAGGGGAGAGGAGGAAGGGGAGAGGGTCATGTCCAGAGAGCAGATCTTGGACTCCAGACCCAGAGCTAGGGAAGAATTGAAGGGATGGGCCCAAGAATTGTATGTGGGAAGAAGAGTCAGGGTTGGGCCAAGGGAATGGGATAAGATCTGATGGAATGGGGCAGGGCCAGATGAGACGGAAGGAAGTCTTTGCCTTTGCCTTCCCTAACCCTAGCTTCCTGCCCCTTACAGGAGAACTCTATGATTTGGATGCCTCTTCCCTTCAGCTCAAAGTACTCCATTATGTAAGTTGGACTGTTTCTCCCACTTCCACCCCTCCAAATCTCTGTTCTGATTCCCTCCATCCTCATCCCTTCTTCTGAGCCAGATATAAATAGGAAGAAACCTCCAGTCTGAGAGGGAGCTCAAGGATCCCGTCCTCAGAAGGTCTTGGCTCTGAGGGCTAGGAAGCTCCTATCTCCTATTCAGGGAGCCCATGATCTGAGGGAGACAACAGGGACCCTGCATTTGGGGAATCTACTCTCATTCTGAGGAAGAGACAGATCATAGAAGTTAAATAAGGAAAGCTCCCTAAAGGAGAATCAGTAGGTGGGAAAGGGCTTGTTAATCTTGTACCCTTTTCCTTCATTAGTTGCAGCAGGAGACCGAGTCCTCAAACTGCTGTCTCCTCCTTGTTTCAGAGGATAACCTTCAGCTCTCCTGTCAGGTAAGTGCTTTGAGATCCTCAGTGAAAGAGTAGTCAAGGGCTATGGCACCAAGGCATGGATGATCTGCCGGTGATGACTGTCCCCTGCTCTCTAACACCAATCATCCCTTCCCCACTCTCCTTGCCCTCTTGTCTGCCTCACAGGTCATCGGAGACAAAATACTTGGAGAAGAAGTCAGTTTTCCAGTGAGTCTCTGGCTTCCTATCCCTGGTCAGGGATCTTTTAGTGCTCTGCTGGGCTTTGTCAGGGCCAGTTAGGGTATTTTAGAATCTCCTGGGAGGTGGGTGGGTTTTTTATTAGACTTATGTAAGATCTTATATTTTTGAGTACTTAAGCATCTTATCATCTGGAACCTCTTGGGGAATGAGGAGTATGTGTGTGGGGAAAGGGGCTCTCAGGGTGAGATGGGCTCTTTTAACATTTCATGGGCCCTCTTAGGATTTCTTGAAGACATATTGGAATCTGTTAAACTATTTTATGATCTATTGGTACTTTCCAGGAACTCCTGGGAACTGTTTCCCTTGTTTCTTATCTCCAAGGCTGAACAGGGTGATTCTGAATGTTGTCTAAGGGACAGGATCTCTCCAGACAGAGAGAATCTGTCAGGGAAAGTTCTGGAGTTTCCTGCTTGAGGATAGCAGGGTAGCAGGAAGCAGGCATCTTTCCAGCCTTGTCCCATTTAAGGCCACGTCACCCTCTTTAGTCTAGACTGACCGTAGAGGACATTAGGACCCCCCTTCTCCACATCTCACATGCTGAATCTGTCTGTCTCTCTCTCTTACTCTGTATTTCTTCCTTCTCTCTATCATTTTCCCTTACAGATGACTGTGGGGAGCCTGGGCCAGGTGGTGAAGAACAAGGAGTCCATCACACTGAAGGACCTCACTACAGTGAGTGATAACTCCTGGGCATACACGTGGGGGGCGGCCTTTTTCTCTCAGGCAGGAGATTTCCCCACCTCCCTGATGAAGGAGATAACAGAGTATCCCCGATCCTTTCCATTTTCTTTTTCCCCCTACTATTCCCCAGAGCTGCCTCTAGGATGGACAACCGAGTTAGTTCCATTCTCATTTCTCCAGGGGGAACTGAGGGTCCAAGAGAGGGGCAAGGACTGGGAGTTAGCAGTTGAATTCAGAATAGAACTCCAGTCCCCTGACTCCCACCCAGAGAACTAAGAGTTGTTTATTGCCTTTTGCCTTCGGAGGTTTCCACACCTCTTTCCCATCACCTCTTCTCTTCTCCGCTTTGCAGGAAGAGGTGACGCAGCTGCAGAGCCTTGTGGGATGTGAGCTGCACTCCATGCTCTGTGTCCCTGTCATCAGTCGGGCTACAAATCAGGTGGTAGCCTTAGCCTGCACCTTCAACAAACAGGGTGGAGAGACGTGAGTCCTGGTAACCTGTGGAGGCTGAGGACCTGAGGGAAGCTAAAGAGGGGTGTGGGCAGGCACCCTCGAGTGGCAGCCTCCTTTGGGGCTTGAGGAGAAAAAAGGGAGTAAAATACTAAACATCACTCCTCCTTTAGAGGTCAGGAAGGAGGAAGCAGAATGACCAGTGGAAAGTTGGCACTGGGTGGTTTGTTGCATAGAAAACTGTGGTCAAGAAGGTCATGGAATGCTTGACCTCACCACTATCCTATCCATCCTCCTTCTCCAAAAAACATCTAACCAAATTCCAGAAAATCCCAAATTCCCCGACTTGGTTATCTCCTCTGTGTGTTACTTAGGCCAACTTACATTCAATTTCCTGATGCATCCCCATAGTCTTATGGAGTCTAAATTATTTAGATGATTATTATTGGCAGTTGGATGTGAGGGAGAAGATCGCGGGAGAGAAGAGTCCGAGGGAATACCCTCCTTTGTAGAGGGTCCTTTGAGCCTCAGCCAAAGTGAAAGTGAGAGGAGGTAGTCCTAGAATTCAGAATGTCTGAACTGGGGGAAAGGAAGGACCTTAGAACCTGGACTAGAAGAGGTGGGAGATACTTTAGAACAGGCAACATTCAAATCAGAGGGGACTTGAAACTAATCTAGTCTAAAGCCCTCACTTTACAGATAGAGATTTTCAGCCAGAAGAGTAAAAGGACTTGTCCAAAGTCACACAGACGAAATATATTTGAGAGCTGGAATTTGAACTCAGACCTTCTGGCTCCAAAGGTGGCTCTTTGAAACACACAAGGATTGAAAGGATGCAATCCAGAACCAAATACCTGACTTTGGAGGCAGCAAATATAGGAAAGGAGAGACAGCCCCAGGGCTGGGAGTCATATTTGGCTTCTGCCACTGAACTGCTCTGTGACCTTGGGCAAATCTTTTCCCTTTCTCTGGGCTTCAAACTCTTAGGTCTCTTCTGGTTCCATGTGTGGTGGGCACACTGTTTGGGATTAGGGCATCAGAGCTGGCAGCTGGAAGGTGGGCTTTGGGTAGATGACCAAGGTGCATCTGGGCAGGATAAGTTTGGAATCCAGAGCAGGGGGATCAGTGATAAGGATAGTGGACAGGAAGCCTGCACCCCAGCAAAAGTGCCAGCCTTGGTTTGAGATATCAGGGTGTTTCCAGTCAGGGAACAGATGCTTGAGTTGTTTTAGAGATGGGAGATGGTGGGGGAAATCCCATAAGGGGCTACAACACAAGAATAGGTAACTGCAATATGATGAATGCATAAAAGAAGTACACAAAAATGAGGAAACTGAGGGGTTAAGTGACTTGCTCAGGGTTACCCAGCCAAGTGTCTGAGGCAAAATCTGAATTCAAGTTTGAAAAACTCAGTTTCCTCCTCTGAAAAATGAAAATAATAATAGCGCCTACTTCATGTGATTATTGAGGTAATCTATGCATCAGTAAACTGAGGAGTGAGACCACCAAGAGAAGAAGGCAGAGGTTTTAGGGAAAATGTAATGAAAGATTAGACCAGGAATCCTGGGAATACAGCAAGCCAAGGAACCTAGCTTCAGGGAGCCTGGGAAGCAGACAAAAAAGCCACATTTTGTTGCCTATGGTTCTGGAGTATGAGATGATGGGAGTGGGGTGGTATGCCACAGTAGTGCCCTAAAGGGGGCAGGGGCAAGGGCAGGCAAGCAGAAGGAAGAAGATGGAGAAGAGAAGGGGTTGGTCTGAAGCCAAGCCCTACCTACCCTGGGTAGCAACCATGTCTCTACCTCTTCCTTCTCTCTCCGCATGGAGTGGGAAAACCATTGTCTGGAGGCAGAGGAGGTGGGTTTGAATCTTGGTTGCCCTCCTTATTAGTTATGTCACATTGGACTAATTATTTAACCTTTCTGGCTCTCTGTTTCCTTATTTGGAAAATGAGGGGGTTGGACAAGATGATTGTTAACGTTCCTTTGAGCTCTGAAGGCTGGAATCTATGATTTACCCAGCTCCCTACAGCTGGCTCTCTCTACGATATATCATCTGGCTATGGGATTGAATTACTGACCCTGGAGGATTTGGGACCAATCTTGTTAGGCGAGAAGCCGGCTCCCATTAGCCTGGGTGGGCGCCTGGAGTGCCTTGCTGGACAGTCCCTAATCGCCCTGCTTCTCTGGACACATTAGGATTGATGGAGAGCTCTGTGGCTCAGGGAGAGAGAGAGAGAGAGAGAGAGAGAGAGAGAGAGAGAGAGAGAGAGAGAGAGAGAGAGAGAGAGAGAGAGAGAGAGAGAGAGAGAGAGAGAGAGAGAGAGCAGAGGGCAGGGAGGCAGGGAGGGGACAGATTGGAAGAATGGGCTTAGTGAGGAGGAACGGTCACCTGCAGGAAGTGACCTACCTCCACTGATTCCCTCTGTCCCTATTTCCAGTCTGGGAAAGAGGCCTGAGCCAGAGGTAAAATATAGCCTTGTCCTCAATCAAGAAGGGGAGAGTGAGGAAGCCATGGCTTCTGCCCACTGGCAGCCCCCAGTCTAAGAGAATGGGGAGTGGGGAATGGATCCTGGACTGATAGAAGAGGCAGCACACTTTGGTAAATGATTAAAACACAAAATGGGACCCTTGATGCCCAGCATATGGAGAGAAATGAAAATGGCCCCCTGGACTGGGCTTTCATCAGTAAAGATCCCCAGAAGAGGTAAGTATAGTTCTTGGGTTAAAGGGAAGAAAAGGAGCCGAATTAGGGACATCTCAACACAGTGCCAGGCACATAGAAAGTGCTTAATGAGTCTTTGCTAGCACCCCAGCTTTCCTGTCAAGGCCTCACCCTTTCCTCCCTGGCAGGTACACAGACTGGGATGAACACAAGATACTCCACTGCTTCTGCTACACAGCTACTGTCCTTACCAGTACCTTGGCCTTCCAGAAAGAACAGAAGCTCAAGTGTGAATGCCAGGTGAGCCCTGCTTAGTGCTTCTCTCCCAGCAGCCTCACCTTCTCTGTCTTCATGTTTCCTGCTGTCACCTTTTCCTCCTTCCCCATCCTCTCCTTCTTCTTCTTCTTCACCATCTCTCTTCTTAACTTCAAATCTTCCTAGTCCTTACCTTCATGATTCTCTATGATTAAATCTGATCAAAAGTGTTCTAGCAAGGTCCATTTCTGATGCTCTCTACATAGACCCCAAATTTGAGAGGATTATGGATTGTCTGACCTGGCAGAGAACACAGGATGTCAAAGGTAGAAGGAACCTTAGAACAGAGGAAGAGTGGAAAGAGAGAGACCTTAGAACAGAGGAAGTCAGAGGTAGAGAGGACCTTGGAACAGAGAATGCCAGAGCTGGAAAAGGTCTTAGAACACAGAAGGTCAAAGCTGCAAGAACCTTAGAAAAGAGAATGTCAGAGCTGTAGGAGACCTTAGAACATAGAAGGTGAGAGGCATAAAGGACCGTAGAACATAAAAAGCCAGAGGTAGGAGGGACCTTGGGACAGAAAGTCAAAGCTGAAAGAACACCGAATGTGAGAGCTAGAAAAGCCTTAGAACAGAGAATGTCAGAGCTAGGTGGACTCTTAGCACAAAGAAAATAGAATGTTAGAGCTAATGGAGACAATCATAATTCTGGAGTTCAAGCCCACAGTGTGCCAAAGGTGGGACTGGAAGTCCGAGAGAGGGATGGCTTCACCTGAAGCCCCCTGGGAATCTGTGGCAGGCCAGGGTTTCCGACTCTCCCTGCAGGGACTCTCCTGTGGGACATTCCTCCTAAAGGGCTGCCAGTGACTACTGGACCAGGGAGAAGCAGCCTCCCTCTCTTAACAGGAACATCACCCTGCAATTTAACCAGTGGGCAGAAGTCCTGGTGCTGGTCTGCCCTCTGGTGGTTCCTGTTGGGTGCTGCATAAAGATGCTGGACAGCAGAAAAATGTTAGTGAACACACATGTGCACACATGAGGAGTCAGGCAAGCATGCATTTATTGTTATGCATGCACAACACACGTGTTTCACATATGTACATGTGAGCAGATATAGGTGGGATATATAGGCTATATAAGTGCATATATCATACATGTATATGTCTGTGCATAGAATGCCTCTTTGTGTGTATGTGTGTGCATATGCGTGAGGTTCACTGACTTACAGAGTGTTAGGACTGGAAGAGGACTTGGAGATCTTCCAGCCCAAGGCCCAGAATGGGGAGGAGGGTCTTGACTAAGGTCCCAGGACAATTTGATGGCTGGGCTGGGCAGAGAATCTGGGTTTCTTTTTTTTCTATTAAATTTATTTCTTTAATTAATTAATTTAGAATATTTTCCCATGGTTACAAGAATCATGTTCCTTCCCTCCCCTCCCCCCTCCCCCCCTCCCATAGCCAATGAGCAATCCCACTGGGTTTTACATGTGTCATTGAGAATCTGGGTTTCTTGACTCACCCCATGACTCCTTCCATGAAACCTGTGGTCAAGGAAGACCTGTGTGCAGATACAACCTCAGGAACTTACTGATTGTGTGACCTTGGGCAAGTCATTCAATCCCTGCCTGCTTCTGTTTCTTCATCTGTAAAATGGTTTTAATTAATAGCCTTTAACTCCCAGGTTGTTCTGAGTAGAAAATGAGCTGATATTTAGAAAGTGCTGTAGAAATGCTAGTTTTATTGTCATCATTTCCAAGGCTAGGGGCTACCTCTGCAGACTGGCAGTGAAGGGCAAGGAAGGGCTTTGTAGTTGCTGAGGACTTTTGAGCCTGCTGATTTAGGAGCAGATGACTGCATGGTATACCTTGGGACTGAATTCCCTGTTTTTTCTCTCATTCCTCTTCACTCGTTTGTAGGCGCTTCTCCAAGTGGCCAAAAACCTCTTCACACACTTGGGTGAGTTTCCTCTCTACAGATCACCTCTTGTGTGTGTGTGTGTGTGTGTGTGTGTGTGTGTGTGTGTGTGTGAGGTTGGGGGTTAGGTTTTGGGAATTATTGAGACAAGGACCCTGTTCCTTAGAACAGAAGCCCAGCTTGGCTGGGTTGGACATGGGCATCACTCTGTGAATCCTCCCTCCTCCAGATGATGTCTCTGTCCTGCTCCAAGAAATCATCACAGAAGCCCGGAACCTCAGCAATGCAGAGATGTGAGTAAAGTGGTCCAGCAGGAAGGGATGTGGCTCTGGCCTAGGAGCTCTTATCCTTTTTTTGTGTCATGGAAAATCTGGTGAAGCCTATACAATTCTGAGAATCAAGTTTTTAAATGCATAACATTAAAATATGTAAGGTAGCCAAGGAAACCAGTGATATTAAAATACAGTTATGGGGGCATCTAGGCGGCTCCATGGTTTGAGAGCCAGGTCTAGAGATGGGAGGTCCTGGGTTCAAATCTGGCCTCAAATCCTTCCTAGATGTGTGACCCTGGGCAAGTCACTTAACCCCCATTGTCTAGCCCTTACTGATCTTCTGCCTTGGAACCAATACATAGTATTGATTCTAAGACGGAAGGTAAGGGTTTAAAAAATACAATTATATAAACATTTAAAAAGAGTTCATGGACCCCAGGATAGAACCCCTGATAAGATCAACTCCTTCCTTTTATAGAGGAGGAAATATAGACATACAGAAATTCAGTGACTTACCCAAGATCTCACAGTAGAGAGGCAAGGAGGTGAGAGGGCAGCAGTCTTTGGTAGTAGCCAAAAGCTGTCTGCATCTCTTCTTCCCCCCCTTTCCTTCCTCTCTCTTCTCCAAAAACAACAAGCTCTTCACCAACAGTATCCCTTGGCCAGTTTTCAAACCTTTCCAGGGAAACTCTGTTTCCTTTGTTGACTGCAGACAGGTGGTGAATCCTGTGTAATCCCAGAGGACTGTTGTTTGAGGAGGTAATGGGACCAACTTGAACTTCATTTGATAATTCTCTTTATTCCCACTCCCTTTTGGGAGGACAGAGTGCTGCTATCTAGTGGGAATGTGGGTGGAGAACCCCAACTTTCCAGCAATTGGCACGCTTCCTCTACTGCTTCCTTTGTGAATAAGCCCTAGAAAACAGACTTATGTGGGCTGTAGTGTATAGAGTCAGGGGAAAGAGAGAGTGGGTGCCAGGTTCGTAATAGGACACTTCAACCTGGCATCCTCTCCATCTTTCTCCTGATTCCATATACTACTGCACACAGAGTCAGTTTTCTAGGGTGTCCTGTTACAGAGATAAGTGCAGGAGAAGATAAATGTAACTAGAGTAGGGATTTCCAGTTTCTGATCCTTGGGAGTAAAAGGAGGGTCAGGGTCCAAGAAAGTCCAGAGGACTTAGAGAACTTGAATGGACCTCTGGCATTATGAGATGAAAACCCTGGTGCTAACATCCCTTGGATTATCTCTGACATAGAACTGGTAGTAGTGTTCAGTTGTTTTAGTCATGACTGATTCTTTATGATCCCATTTGGGGTTTTCTTGGCAAAGATACTGGAGTGGTAGCTTATTTCACAGATGAGGAAACTGAGGCTAATAGAATCCAATGACTTGCTCAGGATCACATAGCTAGTGTCTGTCTGAGGCCAGGGCTGGCGTAGGGTCAAGAATCAAATGAAGATCTGTAAACTATGAAACCCAAGATGGGTCCATCTTATTCTAGGCAGAGATATTACTCCGAGATCCTATCTTAAATATACTCTTAATACTTAGCTCTCTCTCATGGCCTCATGGAGCCCCCATTCCCAGGAGGGCCTGGGCAGGCATGAGGGTCAAGGATCTTCCTTACTCTTTGGCTTCCCCACAGCTGCTCCGTGTTCCTGTTGGATCAGAATGAACTGGTGGCCAAGGTATTTGATGGTGGTGTTGTGGATGATGAGGTAAGGGCTTGTTGGGGGTGGGAGCTTGGAGGGGGACTAGAAGAATGGCGAATCATAAAAGGATAGATCCTGGAACCCACCCCTCTTTTCCTTTTGTTCTGATTTGCCCAGAGCTATGAGATCCGCATCCCAGCAGACCAAGGGATTGCAGGTCACGTGGCCACCACAGGCCAGATCCTGAACATCCCAGACGCCTATGCACACCCCTTGTTCTACCGTGGTGTTGATGACAGCACAGGCTTCCGCACTCGAAACATCCTCTGCTTTCCTATCAAGAATGAAAACCAAGGTATGTATGTTGTACTCTGAGCCCTTTCCCAGCCTCTGGGAGGTGGGTGGGCTTAGCCCAGGACTATAGGAGTAGAGCTCTGGGGAGAGGGAAGGGTCAGAGCCATCATGACACTAGGACCAGTTGGGGCACAGATGTTAAGAGTAAAGGGGAAAAGGGAGGATGCTCCCCCAAGCCTCATTTCTACCCTTTCCTCCAGAGGTGATCGGCGTGGCTGAGCTGGTGAACAAGATCAATGGCCCTTGGTTCAGCAAGTTTGACGAGGACCTGGCCACAGCCTTTTCCATCTACTGTGGCATCAGCATTGCTCACGTGAGCTCTGAACCCTGCCCTGACCCCTACTCCCACCCTCAGTTTCTTTGTGTTCTTCTAGTCTGAGCTCCCCAAGCCCAAGTCTCCCTCAGACCCAGAGAGGGAGGAAACTCATCCATACTCAGATAAGTCAACAAGTTAGTAAGCACTTATTAAGTGCTGCTGCGTGCCTTCTTGTGACTTTGTCTCCTTTGTGACTTTGGGACCCAGGATGGGACTGGACGCCTGGCATTATCTCTGCTCCTGACTTTCTGAGACAGGACACACAAGTCATTATCCCCCTCGTCTCCTAGCCCCATTGTTGCCCTTTAAACAAAGAGCAGTGAAACCTATGAAATAGTTCCAACCATGCTACTGATTTTTCTGAAGATCTCGAACAAGCCCCTTCTCTTAGGGCCTCAGACCCTGTTCCTAAAATGAGGATGATTATCATTTCAGCATTGTGTAATACAGTTTCTAATGCCAGTCACCCAAACTGGAGAAATATAGTCTAGAGAAGTGTGACGGGCCCTTCTGGCAGTCTGGGGGTGTTTATGAACTCCTCAGAATAATATGCATAAATGCATAAAATAAAATATGCACGATTACCAAGGAAACCAATTATATTGGAAAAACAATTACCAAAATATTTTAAAATAAAATTTATAAACCCCAGGTTAAGACATTTTTGCTGATCTTACTGCAATTAGATGAATGAGGAGCTAGTCTTCTGGCAGGACACAGAGAATAGTTATGACTGGATTGATGTCAACTAGGCCTTTAGTGGAGGGCCTCAAGGATTTGTGCCTGGTCCTATATTGTTTAATATTTTTAAAAATGTCAAAGTAAAGACATAGATGGCATGCCTATTAATTTTTTTTTTTTAAAACCCTTACCTTTAGTCTTAGAATCAGTACTGAGTATTGGTTCCAAGGCAGAAGAATGGTAAGGGCTAGACTTAACTTGGAGTTAAGTGACTTGTCCAGGGTCACATAGCTAGGCAGTGTCTGAAGTCAGATTTGAATACAGGATTTCCTGTCTGTAGGTCTGGGTCTCTATCCTCTGAGGCACCTAGTTGCCCCTATGCCTATCAATTCAGATGACACAAAGCTAGGAGGGTTAGTAAATACTTATGACAGAATATGAAAGAGTCAGAATTCCAAAAGATTCTGAAATGTTGGGCCAAGTCCAATTACCCTTAAATGTGTCAGGGATTGGTGATGTCATCAGTGTGACCATTCCCTCCACCAATGCGGATTGTAATCCCTCTTGACCTTGTTAGATTTTTGCTAAGAAACTGGAATTTAATAAGGATAAAAGTAAAGTTCTACATTTGGGTTCAGTAGTCAACTTCACAACTACAGGGTGGGAGGGATGCAAGACAACAATCTTTTATTAATTGCCTTCTGGGCAAAAAGTACTTTATTAGGTGATAGAGATTGAAAGACAAAGAAGCCCCCCCCCCAATATATAGTCTAAAGCAAGCAAACAGATAAGGAAAGAAACAGCATTTAGAGGATAAGTGCTGTAACAGTGAGGAGATCAGGGCAATCTTCCCGTAGGAGGTGGTACCCAAGTTCAACCTTGTTAGGGAAAGAAGTGTGGCCAGAAAACCATTTTTTGTTCAAAAGATTTGGATGTTTCAACCATGTGACCCAGGGATCAGAAAAGCTAATGTGATCTTAGAGCCAGCAAATTCAGGGTCAGCATGAGGCGGTGGGTGGGTGATGGCACTATCCTCTGCTTGAACTATTGAGTTCAATTCTGGGGGCCCCACTCTAGAGTGGACATTGACAAACTGGCTGGTTTCCTGAGCCAAGTGGCTGGGATGAAGAGAGGCCTGGAAACCATGTCACTTGAGGATTGGTCGAGGGACTGGGAATATTTAGCCTGGAGAAGAGAAGATTTGGAATGGTGGGACATGACATCTGTCTTCACTTTTTTTGAAGGGTTGTCATGTGGAAGAAGGATTAGACTTTTGCTTTGTTCTAGTAAGCAGAATCAGAAACAGGGTTGTGTTTCCAGCCAGCTGGAAGTAGCTCTAGAGGGCTGAATTGTTAAATTTTCAATGAGAGCATTTACATCTCATATGTTGGCAAACACTATGAATAAGGGCTTGATTTATTGTTTTTGATTTTCAAGACTTAAGAAAGTGACGGAGAAAGTGTTAACATTTTTAGATTAAATTTAAAAGTGTGTTAGACATGCATTTTTTTCTGAAGAGCTGGTTGTTAAATCCTTTACTAACAGACTTTAGCTAGAAGCCTCATTATCTCAACTGCCTTTCTCTGAACACAAACCAGTTTTGTCCATTTCTTTCCTAAAAATATAACACCTGGCCCTGAATATAGTACTTTAGATGTTATCTGATAAGGGAAAGAATTATATAAGGCAGCAGGATTCTTACTTCCCTTAGTCATTTACTACACAGGTCAGTCACTCTGCTAAGCTCTGGGGATACAAAAGCAAAGCAAACACAGGCCCTGCCCTCAAGGAGCTCACAGTCTTATAGGGAAGACAACATACAAGGTACAAAGTAGATAGGTTTTCTTGTGATTGTTTCTCTCTTCTTCTTCTTCTTCTTCTTCTTCTTCTTCTTCTTCTTCTTCTTCTTCTTCTTCTTCTTCTTCTTCTTCTTCTTCTTCTTCTTCTTCTTCTTCTTCTTCTTCTTCTTCTTCTTCTTCTTCTTCTTCTTCTTCTTCTTCTTCTTCTTCTTCTTCTTCTTCTTCTTCTTCTTCTTCTTCTCCTCCTCCTCCTCCTCCTCCTCCTCCTCCTCCTCCTCCTCCTCTCCTTCTTCTCCTTCTTCTCCTCCTTCTCCTTCTCCTCCTCCTTCTCCTCCTCCTCCTCTTCCTCCTCCTCTCCCCTTTCTCCCCTCTTCCCCTCTCCCCCTTTTTTTGAGATTGGGATTCCCTATCTCTCCCAGCCTGGAAATGCAGTGACCTGTTGGAAGCTCTATCCCCGAGGATCATCATCACAGCTTAGACCTGCTCTGTATCCAGCCCGGGCTGGTTTAACTCTCTTTAGGCAGCCCGGTGGCCCCAAGGGTCTCATATTCCCAAGTGCCAGACTATTGTGGACCCCCTGCTGGCTAGAGATCCTTCAGCTTTAGCCTACCCAGCAGCAGGGATTTTAGGCGCTCACCAGCATGCTCAGTCTGCCCCTTTTTTGGAAAAGTAGGTTTTTATTGCTTACTTTTGTGTTTTTCTATCACCTAAATTTTCTGATATACAGGTACTCATATATACATGTACACCTACATATTGCTGCATGTGTGTACTCACATGTATGTATATGGACATGTATACAGCTAGGCTTGTTTTTATGCCCCTTCCATCCACATACATACACACATATGCCCCTTCCATATATGCACATTTACCTTCCATCCACATATATACTCATATATCTATATACTTGTGTGTATCTGTATATATGTATGTATACAGGTCCATCGTTTCACATGGATGCATGCACAGAAGCCCCTTTCATCTCTCATATTCTGGGCTCATCTTGTGCCTTGACTGTCTCCTGGGGCTGTGAGGACAGACAAAATAAACCCCCATCTGTAGGCTTTTCCAGTCTTGATCTCAGCCTCCTCTCCCCAAGGTCCCCCACCCCAGGGTCACATTGCCATCAGGCCAGCTTCTTGGGTGAAAGCCCTAGGAGAGTATCAGTGCTTGGGGACAGATGTTGGTGAGGAGTTCAGACACCCGTGTCCCCTCCCCCCTCTCCATAGCCTGGCCCAAATCTCCCCCTCCCCTTCCCAATATTGGTGGGGAGAAAATACAAGGGAGGAATGATTATGTGACTTAAGGGCCTAGATGGGAACAGCAGGAGGTGAACATGAGGATGTTCTGAGCAGAAAAGCTTGGACCAGTGCCTTTTTTTTTGGTGTTATTTTTTTATCCCTTAGCATGCCAGGTGCAAGTGGGGATGAGAATAATGACAGCTCCTATTTATAAATTGTTTATAAAGTATTTTCCTCCCAATATCAATGTGAGGCACGAAGTAATAATAATAATATTTAGCATTTATATGGCTTATTTATTTATTTTATTTTTTAAAACCCTTACCTTCTGTCTTAGAATCAATACTGGGTATTGATTGGTCCTAAGGCTGAAGAGTGGTAAGGGCTAGGCAATGGGGGTTAAGTGACTTGCCCAGAGTCACACAACTTGAGAGTATCTGAGATCAGATTTGAACCCAGGTCTTCTCATCTCTGGGCCTGGCTCTCAATCCACTGAGCCACCTCGCTGTCCCCTACAGCTCTTAATAAGTTATATAAAGTACTTTACATATGTTGTCTCAATTGATCCTCATAACTATATGAGGTAGGTGCTATTTTTAGCCCCATTTTACAGATGAGAAAACTGAAGCAGAGAGTGGTTAAGTGACTTGTCCAGGATCAAACAGCTAGTAACTGTCAGATTTGGGATATGAACCTAGGTCTCTTGACACCAAACCAGACTCACTTTCCATCATGCCAAGCTATCTGTTGTGGGGGAATTCTTGGTGCTGGGTCTTGGCCTCTAACCCTCCTCTTATCTCCTCAGTCTCTCCTTTACAAGAAAGTGAATGAAGCCCAGTATCGGAGCCACTTGGCCAATGAGATGATGATGTATCACATGAAGGTAAGATCCTCTCTATCTCCTCACCCACCGCTGACAGATGGGAAACTGGGGGCAAGAAGGGGAGGAGCTGGCCTCTCTATCTCTTAAGGAGCCAGGTTTACAATGGGAGAAACTGGAGGTAAATGTAGGACAGCCAATGGGAGGACTGAACAGGGAGGCCAACAGTGTACCTTAACCACAGTGTCGATATGTTGAAAGATGGGCAGAGCAGCTTAAGTTTCTTGTTTGGGGAGGGCGAGGCTCACCAATATGGATTGATGATTTACTTAGGTTTTATTAGGCATTTATTATTAGGGCTTATTAGGTATAATTCTACCTAATCATTTATGTGTACTTTCTAATAATGAGAGCTGTCCAAAAGTATAATGGCTTGCCTTGGGAGGTAATGAGCTCTTTCTGTAGAAGGTGGATGGACTTGTGTTAGGGATCTTGTAGAGAGAATTCTTTTTTCAGGAGGAGGGAAGGAGTGGCCCTAGATGCCTTCTGAGTTTGTTTTTTGGCTCTGGGATTCTGGGTAACAGATTCTGGGTATCTCAGCTAGAGCATTTTAAGGGACAGGATGTGTCTTGTAATTGTGGGTGTGGTAACTTAGCTCTAGTGTTTGGATTTATCAACTTGTTTTTTTCATTTCTGTTTTTTCCCAGTTTCCCCTCATCCCCTTCCTGCCCCCAGAGACCCTTCTATTGTAATGAAAGAGAGTTATTTAGTCGTTTCAGCCTTGTCTGATTCTTCCTGACCTCATTGGGGTTTTCTTGGCAAAGATACTGAAGTGATTTGCCATTTCTCCAGTTTATTTTACTTGAGGATATTGAGGCAAACAGAGTTAAGTGACTTGCCTAGGGTCACACAGCTTGGAGGTGTCTGAAGCCAGATCTAAATTCAGAAAGATGAGTCTTCTTGGCTCTAGGTCCAGTACCTTATCCCCTGTACCACTTAGCTGCCCCCAATGAATAAGTAGAATTAACAAACCAAATTTGTTTTGGGGAAGAGTCTTGTCCAAAGAATGAGTAATTCAGCTGGTCTCCATAATGAGAGTACAAGCTTTATTGGGGGGGGGGATGTAGTTAGGCCTGCCCTGACAACATGGTGCAGCAGTGGGGAGAGTCTCACCCTGAGGAAATTTCAAGTCTGCCTTTTATTGTACTTGGTTGCTAAGGGAGGAGTTGATTGTTGGGGCAGTTGTGATTATGGCATTGTTTGAACCTAGCTCTGCTTGGCTGGGAAACGGAACCGCCTGTGCTTTTTTGGAGACCCTTAACGAAGGACCTAGGTTATGTTGACCAGATCCAAAGACTGATGGGAGGAGTTTTCTCTCGCAATTACCCCTGTAGGGATCAATTAGTTATTGTTTCCATGTTCCTTTGATTGTTTACAGATACTTGGCAAGGTGTGGAGCACCTCTTAACTGTGCCTATGCTGATTAGCCTTTGTTGTAGAACTTCCCCACCCACCTCCTCATGGCACCCCATCTGTGTGGCTACCCACATAAAATGGATACTGACCCTTGTCTCAGTCTGATCTAGTTTAAGGGAGGGAAAGAGTTTGATACATGATGGCATCTATGGGTATAATGGATTGTTGGGCTCTTTAAAAGAGCAAAGGATGACAGTGAAGGATTCTGCCCTGTGTCTCAGGCCATGCTGCCTAGATCATTGACTCTTTCTCTCTGAGTCCATCTAGCGAACCTTTTCTTAATCAACTTCTTTGATCCCTCAACCTCAATCCAAGACCCCAAGACCCTGGAACTTTCAGGCCCTGAATTTGTCTGGTCTGTTGGACTCAGAGACCTACATGGCATAATGGACAGAGGTGCTGACTCAGAGTTAGGAAGAGGAGTTCAAATCCTGTCTCAAATACTTACTGGTTGTGTGACCTTGGGCAAGTCACTTAACTTCTAGAGACTTTAGTTTCCTCATCTGTAAAATGAAGTGTTTGAAATGGATGCCCTCCAAGGTTCCTTCTGACTCAGTTGTTGAGCCTTTGACCTACTATTCCTGATCCCTAACCTCCTGCCCTTCTCCTGCTGCCACCACTTTAACTGGCTACCTCCCTCATACCCTTACTTTCCTTGACTATTAAACAATTTTGAGCACTTACTTTTTGCAGAGCCCTGGGAATACAAGTAGAAAAGTAGGACAGCCCTTACTCTCAAGGAGCTCACCCTCTAGGGGGAGAGACAACGACTATGGAATGTTTCAGCTGCAATTGAAATGAAAGGTTCTCTGGTCCTTAGGCAGCAACAAAGTAGATAATAATGACTTTTCTTTAATGTCATTTTACTCATAAAATCACATGATTTATTTTAATTCATTTATTTCAAAACCTTTACCCAGTGATGGTGAGGTGGTGAGGTGGATTGAGAGCCAGGACTGGAGGCAAGAGGTCCTGGGTTCAAATATGGCCTCACACTTCCTAGCTGTGTGACCCTGTGCAAGTCACTTAACCCCAATTGTCTAGCTCTTACCACCATTCTGCTTTGGAACCTGGACTTGGTTTCTGTTCCAAGACAGAAGGTAAGGGTTTACAAAACAACAAAAACCCTTAACCTTTAGTCTTAGCATCAATTCTAAGTCAGAAGAGCAACAATATACCCACACTTTCATAGAACCACTAAGCCAACTTGATATCTCCACCTTATAGGATTTATAACCAGAAGAGTTCTTAAAGGTTCACTCTCACCCTTTTCAGATGAAGAAACTAAAGGACAAAGGGTGTGTGTGGAGACTGCCTAAGAGACACAGAGGCAGTGATGTTTCTGAAGCCAGAGCCTGAGGCCAGATTTGAACCCAGGTCCTCCTGAGTGTAGGCCTGGTGCTCCATCTATCTTCTGGGCTACCCAGCTGCCCCTGATTTTAGGATAAGCTTTCTCAGTTGTTCCATGCAGTGACAATTCCTCAGGCTCAGCTTATCCCATGATGATCCTTTCTAAGCCAGGCAAGGCTGGCTCCCCAACTCAGCACCAATGAATGACCTCTTTAGCCCCATATTGGCCCCTCCCACTTGAAATTTGACTCACCTGGGAGGGCAAGATTAAGTCTCTGATCTATTCTACTTTCTCTGGTCCACTTATTCAGCCAATAAACCTTTATTAAGCATTTGCCACAATGTTAGGTACTTGGCTAGGCATACCAAGACAGAAATGAAACAGTTTCTGCCCTCAAAGAGGTTACATTCTTTTGGGGAAGACAACATGCTCACAAACGTGGATCCAAAACAAATACAATGTATCTTTAAAAATCCTCACTTTCCTTATTAGAATGGATATTAAGGATCAATTCTAAGGCAGAAAAACAGTAAGGGCTACACAGTTGGGGTTATGGACTTGCCTAGGATCATACAGCTAGGAAGTGACTGAGGTCAAATCTGAACATAGAACCTCCTGAGTCCAGGTCTGAAACTCTGTCCACTGAGTCACTTAGCTATTCCAAGATAGCTTTTTAATTTTATTTCTTTGTGGGAGACACTAGCAACTGAGGAGATCAGGAGAGGCCTCCTGGAGGAGGTGTCATTGGAACCTCTGCCTTAGTATCAATTGTTTGAAGGAAATAAAGAATTCCAGGAGGAGTTTGCACAATCAGGAAGTCTGCTTCCATATAATCATTGAGCTAACTTGGTATCTCTATTTTATAGGATTTATAACAGGAAGAGGCCTTAAAGGTTCACCCTCAACCTTTTCATTTTACAAACGAAGGGCAAAGGGATCTGTGTGTAAATTATCTGAGACATGAAGGCAGTAATATTTCTGAAGCCACTTGCAATATTTATTCCACTATTCCATGCAGCAAAGATTACTGTCATTGTTTTATAGGTGGGGGAACTGAGGCACAGGGAAATAAAGAGATTTTTCTTTTTTGGAAAACGATATTGATTTTTTGGTTTTTGTAACATCTATATTTGAAAAACTTCAGATTCACGTGACTAATAAATGAACTTAACTAGTTCACTTAATTAGGTTCATTTAATTAGTAATTAGATAAAGTATTTCAAATGGAGGTAATTTAAGTGTTAGAACTGAGTTTCAAACTCAGGGCTCTCTACCCAGGAGCATGTTCCCCTGAATGTGATCAGCTATGGCATATTTAGGGAGGGAGGATGTCTATACACTTTGTTGCCCACTCCAGTTGGGTGGTGGTATGATGAATGAGACATGGGGTGTCCAGTGCCCTAAGCTCTGTCTCTTCTAGGTGTCAGATGATGAGTACAGCAAACTTCTTGGTGATGGGATCCAGCCTGTCTCAGCCATTGACTCCAACTTTGCCAGTTTCACCTATACCCCACGCTCTCTCCCTGAGGATGACACCTCCATGGTGAGCTCACCCCTCCTCCAGGTCCAGTCTGCCATGTTAGGGGGACTTGGCTTAGGCCTGAAGAACTTCCCAGAGAAAGGGTATGAGAAATGGGTCACAGAAGGGCTGTCCTGGAACATTGGGAGTAGCCTTGCTCCATACTCCAGAGAGAAAAACTAGGACTAACCAATGGGAAAAGTTATAAAAATAGGTAGGCAGCTTTCATCATTGTGGAAAGAACTTCCTAACAATTAGAGCAATTTCACCGTGGGCTTGGTTGTCTTGGGAGCTATCCTGTAAGCCAATCTCCACACAGAGAGTAGATAGCTATTGGTTGAGGAGGCTATAAAGGGAATTCCTACACTGGGAAGCAGGGAGAGGGATGTGGGACTAAATGGTCTCTGAGGCCTCTTCTAGTTCTGTGTGAGGTCTACAGAAAGGGCAATGGGAAGTGAGGGGTTGCTGCCAACCTGCTGACCCACCTTCTCATTCTCTAGGCCATCCTGAGTATGCTGCAGGACATGAACTTCATCAACAGTTACAAGATTGACCGACAGACACTGGTCCGGTGTGTGTTCTGGCCCCCAAGTCCCTGGTCTGAGGGGGAGATGTGTTCCTTGCTCTTAGTGAGCCTCTCCCTGAAGGAGCGATGTACCTGCCCTTAGGGAGCCCCTGGTGTGAGGGAGTAGGAGATGTGGTCCCTGTCTCAGGGAGTCCCTGATTCCAGGGAGGGAGATATACTCTCTGCCCTTGGGAGTCCCTCATTTGAGGGAAGGTGTGGCTTCTCCCCTTTGGTGTCCCTAATGTGAGAGGGGGGATATACCTGCTGCCTCAGGGAGTCCATAGAGTGAGGGAAGGATGGGAACAGGATGGGGACCACCTAGGAGAATTTCATAGAGGTGGATGAAGAGTGTTGATTCTCCTCTTGTCTGGTTCTTGTATAGGTTCTGCCTGATGGTGAAGAAGGGCTATCGAGACCCTCCCTATCATAACTGGATGCACGCCTTTTCAGTCTCCCACTTTTGCTATCTGCTCTATAAGAACCTGGAGCTGTCCAAATATCTAGAGTAAGTGGCCCTGGCCTGAAGGCCATAAATTCTTCTTCCAGGGATCCCCCGTTCAGCTGCACCAGATGTATAATGAGGGAGCTGAGGCCCAGAGAGGGGAAGGAACTTCCCCAAGGTCATAGAGTGAGTGACGGAGCTACGGCTGGAGCCCTAACCCTCTCTCTCTCAGAATGTTTGATCTGGAGAAAAGTGGTTCAATTCTATCATTCTACAGATGAGGAAACTGAGGCCCACATAAGGAAACTTGTCCAAAGTCAGACAGAATTAGTGGCAAGGGGATGCCAGAGCGAGCTCCTATTCTCCCCCATTGCCAATTTTTCACTGTGAGCATTTATGGCTTGGAAATCAGCCAAGCTGCATTTTGTTGATTGTTTAGGCTAAAGCAGCAGTCTAGAACCAGATTAAAATGTAATTGGGAAATATTTAATAAAATCAATAACAATTCCAATAAAACATAAAGTAATATTATATTTTAAAACCAAGTTAGTTGGCGGCCCACAGGGATCCTTAGGTATAGATTAACAGCCCCTGTTTCCATTTGTGTTTGACATCCCTTGTGTAGACTTAAGAAAGTGATGGAAAAATGTTAGTTATGCAGATTAAACTTAGAAAGTATGTTGTCTGCTTTAGAGAGTCAGTTGCTAAACATTTACCAGTACACCTGTGGTTAGTGCCAAAGGCAAGACTAGGCACCCAATCCTTGGATTCCATTTGTAGAGTGGCTGAGCTGGAGAGGAGCTTAGAGAATATCTAGTCCAGTCCTATTATTTCACAAATGAGAGTAAGTGACTTGCCCAACATCATACAGGAAATTTGTAGCAGAACTGAGACTCCCACCAACCAGAATGGTGAAGGACCTTGAATTCACTTAATTACAAGGAGCAGTTGAGGGAACTAGGGTGGATTAGCTGAGAGAATAAAAGCCTCCTGGGGGACATGATAACTGGCTTTAAGCATTAGGAATATTGTCATGGGGAAGAGGGCTCAGACTTGTTCTTGTTGATCCCAGAGGGCAGAACCAGGACCAGTGGGTAGAAGTGACAGAGGGGCAAATTTGGACTTGGTTTTAGGGAAACACTCCTAACAATTGAAGCTAGAAATGGGATGGACTGTCTTGGGAGGCGTTGGGTTGCCCTCCTTGGAGGTCTTTAAGCAGAGGCTAGATGAACTGCTTGCCCAGTATGTTCTAGTAGAAATGCCTAGCCTGGATGATGGCTGACTGAGATCCCTTCCAATTCAGATATAGTATTGGTCTAAAACCAGGGCCTCTTTCTGTACTGGTGCCCCCACTTCCCAGCCATAGAATCCTCAGATCCCAGAATCAGAAAGGATGATGGTCTAGTCCAGTCCTTATCTGAGAAAAGACCTTTTCAACAAATTCCCTGACAAGTAGTCATCCAGGCCCTCTAGGGAAGAGGAACCCACTCCTTCCCTAGGACAACTATGTCCACTTAGGGATCCTTTTCCCAGAATCAGTCAGCCTCTAGGCAACACCTCCCCATGGCTCCTAGTTCTTTCCTCTGGGGCCAAGCAGAGCAAGCCTAATTCCTCCAACAAGGTGACGGCCCTTCAAATACTTGAAGCTTGTGATTAGCATTTTCCTAGAGTCTTCCCTTTTCCAGGATATATATTACCCATTCCTCCTATTGCTTCTTCCCTGGCATGGTCTCCAGCACCTTGTCCTTTTGGTTCCCCCCCCCCCCACCCCTGTCCTCTCCAGTTTGTCAGTGTCCTTCCTGAACAGAATAATACTCTAGATGTGGTCCTTCTAGGGCAGAGCATGATGGGATTATCACCTCTCTCACTCTGCATACTTTGTGTGTTTATGGTGTCCAGCAAACACTATCAAGCCCTGTGTCAGTGCAGGAGGGGTTAGGGATGTGTGTATGGGAGGGGGAATGCAAAGGTAGCTTTAGTCTAGACCCTGGACAGTCTAATAGGAAATGCCACAGTATAAATAAGTATGATACAAGGAAGAGTGAGATGAGTGCACAGGGGAAGTACTGGCAGTGTGCTATGAAAGGTTTGACATGAGAAAAATCTCTCAGCTGGAGGGATCAGGGCAGATTTCCTGGAGAAGGCAGTTCCCTGAATTCCTCCTTGAAGGAATAAAGAAGGGGCTTTGCCAGGGCTCTATTCACTGACAGGCTATCTCTGTGGTTCTGAGGAATCCCCTCCCTCAGTCTTTACCTTCTCCTTTCCTTAGATAGTGGGTAGGGTGGTGGTGAGAGGCTGGATCAGCTTACTTCCGAGGGTCTCATCTTCTCCCCAGTGACATTGAGATCTTCGCCTTGTTCGTCTCCTGCATGTGCCATGACCTGGACCACAGAGGCACCAACAATTCCTTCCAGGTGGCTTCGGTGAGCCTCTGGCCCATTGGGGCTTTCCCCTTTTCAGTCCTTTTCAGGAGTGGGAGAGGATGCTTTCTCTTTCATGGGTTGAAAGCCCAGGTGCTTGATTAGCACAGGCTTCCTGGAGGAGAGGGTGCTAGGTGTGGGAGGAGGGTAGGGGGAAGGGAAAGAAGGACTAGCCTAGCCCAGGTGTTTGGAAAAGGTGAGGCAGGAGGCATGGGAGGAACATTTCAGGGCTTGGGTGAATAGCTCAAAAAAAGGCCTGCTCTGGGAGATGAAGGATAGAAATCTGGGTGCTTCAAGGGCATGGCTGACAACTGGATTTCCTGGGATCTTTTTCAGAAATCTGTGCTTGCCGCATTGTACAGCTCTGAAGGCTCTGTCATGGAGGTAATAATCATAAAAGTGACTCATTCCCCCGGTCCTATTAAGGTTTACTAGTTGCTTTCTTCCCAGCAGCTCTGTGAGGTAGGTAATGCAGGTAATGCAGTATTAGAAATGAAGAAACAAACCCAGAGAGTTGAAGTGACTTTTCCAGCCTCACAGATAGGCAGTTGGAGGACTAGAGCTGGAACCCAGATATTCTGTCTACAAGACCAAGCTCCTTCCCCTCCTACATGCTGCCTGTTCTCCCTAGCCCCACTGTTTACTCTCCTGGGCTGGCATAAAATTTATAGGGATCCTGGGGCTAGTTTGACCCTTCCTCTTCCCTTCCCTTCTCCTCCTCTCTCCCCACAAAAGCTCCTTTTCCCCCCTGGCTCAGGAGAGCCATAGGCTGGCGTTTTCCACTTCTTTCCTCATCTTTCCCATCTCTTTCCTCACACCTCTACCTCTAGCCAACTTAGCACCCATAAATAAAGCTTGAAGATTAAACCTCATTCATAGATCTGGGGAATAGACTTTGAGAACATTATAGGATAATTTTAGAGCTAGAAAACTCTTCAGAGTCCAATCCCTTTTTCTCTTAAAGCAATGTTTATTGCTCTTCTTTTTTTTAAACCTTCCCTTCCGCCCTAGAATCAATACTGTGCATTGGTTCCAAGGCAGAAGAGGGGTAAAGGCTAGGCAAAGGGGGATAAGTGACTTGCCCAGGATCACACAGCTAGGAAGTATCTGAGGCCAAATTGAACCTAGGACCTCCCATCTCTAGGCCTGGCTCTCAATCCACTGATCCACCCAGCTCCCCCTTGCTATTCTTTTTTAAACTGTCTCTTTCCAATGACCTCTCCCCCTTCTCCTCTTTCTTTCCTCTCCTCCTCCCTCCTGTTTTCTTTAGTAAGGAAATAGAGGTGGGACTCAGAGAGGGAGCAATGACCTACCCAAGGTCACCTAGTCAATGTCAGAACCAGGACTTGAACACATTGCTTTTTCCTATATGCTATGTGAGTATCCTAGAGTTAGTTAAAGGCTAAATAGGACTGAAAAGAACTCATGGAGTATAGGTTTTGTTACTGAAGTTGCTTCCACCTCTGAACAATAGGGAGGGGGTTGGAACGGATAGAAGGCTGCATGAGACGGGACAGAGAACATTGTGTTAAGCAATTTGAAAGGTGGTAGGGAGCTAGATTAGGTCCTGGCCCTACTATTAACAAACTTTGCAACCTTTACCTTCCCCATGGATAAGATGAATGGGTTGGAATGGGATGCCCTAGGAGGGAGTGGATTCTCAAACACTAGAGATCTTGAAGAAGAGGTTGGCTCACCACTCATGATTGATCATCGACTTATAGGGGTAGAACTAGAAGGGACCTCTGAGGTCTTCTAATTCAACCCCCTTATCTTACAGGTAAGGAAACTGAAGCCCAGGAAGATTAGGTGATTTGCCAAGGTCCAACAGTTAATAAATATCAGAAGATGATTTCAGAATAAGGATCTCCACTCATGCCCCAGAGTGTGTGTGGAAGAAATAGTTTAGAAGGCATCTCTCAGAGACATCATTGGAGAGAGTGGGAGAGTTACTTTTCTTTCTAGGTTCTTCCATGAATCACAGATGGGGATAGCTCCTAATTAAATCCAGTCACACAAATTCAAAGTGGGAGGATTTGGACTTGAACTCAGATCTTCTGCCTCTAAGACCAGAGCTCCTTTCCTCCCACATATTCCTTTTTCCTCCCTTTCCTTACAAACAACCCCCTGGGCTGACAGATCACTCACAGATAGCCTGTGGGGTTCAGTCTGTCTTTTTCCTTTTCTTCCCCATCATCCTCCAAACATTATCTTCCCATTTGGTTCAACAATCAGGCCCAATCCAATGCTAACAGCTCATTTCTTTGACTAGTTTGGGTTTCAGTGTCTCTTCTTGGGAGGGGGAGGGCAGTAGAGACAATGAGGTAAAAGCATCCAGGTTGATATTTGCACAGTACCCTATCTCTACCTCATCTTTTCTCCACAGAGACACCACTTTGCTCAGGCCATTGCCATCCTCAACACCCAAGGTTGCAACATTTTTGATCACTTCTCCCGGAAGGTGACAGATATTCAGTCCTGAGCTGTGTGTGCGTGTGTGTGTGTGTGTGTGTGTGTGTGTGTGTGTGTATGTGTGTGGGCACGTGCGTGCGTGCACACGCACGCCTGTGCTATTTTGTGTCTAAGAGTTTTGGGGACCAACCAGAGTGGAAAGGGTGAGATGGGTAAGTCAGGATCAGAGTTTGGAGCATATGGATCTGATGAATGGGAGATTTGTGGGCCCCGAGGGAGGTATACTGACCAGTGCCTATCTCTTGGTCACTGCAGGACTACCAGAGGATGCTGGATCTGATGAGAGACATCATCTTGGCCACTGACCTAGCTCACCATCTGCGTATCTTCAAAGATCTTCAGAAGATGGCTGAAGGTATACCTGTCAGAGACCCAGATGTAAGGAGTGCTTCCCATTCTTCCATAGAGGCCCTGTGAATATTAGAGGTAGAGGTGGTAGGTGGATCAGAGGAAAGACTGATGATTTAGAAGCTCACATTCATTTGGCCTAGGGAGAGTAGATGAGGAGGACGAACCCTTTAAAAGAAATGTAGCTTTGGACTTACAGCCATTCCCTACTGCTGCAATTCACATCACCATTCTGGAGCACCAGCTTTTCCTTTCAGAACTGATCCAAGGGATATCCATGGGAGCGGAACTCTTTTCACTACTTTCTAAAGACCTATGACCCCTATATCCCAACCCTAGGCTCCCCCTGGACCTGGTGACTGGCTCCTGGGTCTGCATTGTTCTAAGATTTACTTCACCCAGGCCCTACTCATCTTTCCTTCTCTCCTGGTGCAGTGACACATCTTTAGTGTACCCTCACCTGCCCCTTCTGTCTCTACTTCCCTTTGCCTTTGTATACTCATACTTGAGATTTTCTTGGCTTGATTTACAAGAAAAAAGAACACAGAGATGTAAAGATTTAGAAATGGTGCATCAGAAATACATCCTTAAGAAATTTCCCCAGTTCCAGATTAGTTGGTTCTAAACTTCCTCACTTGCTCTAGACCAAGGTTCCCTAGCTTAGCCTGGGTTGGCCATCTGAATCAAAGAAAGAGTTATAAATACAACTCCGAAAGGAGAACCTTAGTGTCTAACCCCCTCATTTTACAGAGAAGGCTATGAGATTTAGGGAGGATAAATTAATGACCCACAGTTCCATTTATACTAAGACTCAGAAGTGGGATTTGAACCTGGGTCTTCTCATTTCAAAGACTCACTTTGGCCAAATCCAAATGTCGGCTTCCCTTCAGAGCCCACCTAAATCAGTGTTAGGGCTCATATATCTCAATATAATTCTGTAGAGCACACACTGTCAGCCAATCAGGAAGCCTCTTGATGACTTACATCTGCTCAAAGTACTGGGTCATCCCTCAGGTGAGAGAGCTAATTGTCTCTCTGCCCACCAAGGGGGCAACACAGGGATGGGGCATTTCTAATCATCTGGAAGCAATATGGTATAGTGGAAAGAGTGCTGAATTTGGATTCAGGATTCAAATTCCTCCTCTGATACTTATTGCCTGGTCAACCTTGGCCAAATCAGTTGGCACCTCTGGGCTTCAGTTTCCTCAACTACAATGAGGGGTTGGGGTGAGATGGCCTCTGAGGTCTCTTCCAGCCTCAGGTCCCCCATGCACGTCAGAATCCTGAATTTGTTCAGTGTGTAGTATACACTTTCGTGAATCCAGGAGCATCTCTTTGCTTTCATCCTCTTGGGGTTGAGAGACACCTCACACTGCTTATCGCCTGCTCGCTAAGACCTGGCCTAACCTGGGCTTCCCTGGTTCAGCAGGGATAGCTCCTCTGAGGCTGGGATGGGGAGATGTGTGTATGAGGGTAAAGTACTAGCCAGTGACCACTAGGGGTCAACATCACTCTCGGGTTTACAGAAGTGGCTCCTTATAACAGAAACCAAGGTTCTGATCCCTAGATGCAAAAGATGTATTAAATTTAATTTTAATTATTTTTTGGGGGGATGTCTTTCTCTCCCTCCCCCGCCCCCCTTCTCTCTCTCTCTCTCCCCCTCTTCCTCTCTCCCTATCTCTGTATGGGTCCCAACACTGTCTCTTTCCCTTTTTGGCCCGCAGTGGGCTATGACCCAAAGAATAAACAACACCACAGCCTCTTGCTCTGCCTGCTCATGACCTCTTGTGACCTCTCTGATCAGACTAAGGGCTGGAAGACCACTCGGAAGATCGCGGTGAGTCTCCCCTCTCCCCTTTCCTCGTCAGGCAGCCCTGTCTGTGTCCCTCAGCTCGTTGCCCAGGCCCTGATGGCCATGGTCTCAGGCAGATGGCTTGGCTCTCTGTGCTGGCCTTTGGCACCCCCTAAGATGAGGGACTTGGTGCTTAATGAAGGGGATAACATCTGAGATGGGCCTTGAAGGGTGGGTGGACTTCAACCAGTGAAGCCAGGGTTGCAATGGGAGTCGTGCTGCTGTGCTAAACAACATATGAGTAGACCCATCAGCAATGGACAAAACAAAAAAGAACTGTTAACTGCCTACTTTGGACAGAGCCATGTGGTGGGGAAGTCAGCCTGGTAAGAGATGGCCCCCATTCCTGGAGAGCACCCAGGAATTGTAATAGCCTATGGGATTCTGGGAAGGGTGAGGTCACATCTATAGCTGGAAGAGATCAGAGGAGACCTGTGGAGGCATCCAGGCTAAGGCTTGAAGTATTGATAGGAGGGCCATCACCCAGAGAAGAGGGGGTAGTCATTCTCAGGATGAGTCATTGTGGTGGGGAAGTCAGAAAAGAGGATGAATAAATCACAGAGCAGAATAGCAGAAGTGAAGGGGATTTTAGGCGTTGGCTTTAGAGGGACCTGGGTTTCAATCCTGACTCTGCTATTCCTAGCCATGTTAGGCAGTCAGGTAATAGACATTTATTGGGCAACTACTGTGAGCCAGGCACTGTGCTGAGTGCTGAAGAGAAAAGGAAAGGCAGAAACTACTCCTGTTCTCAAGGAGCTTACGGTCTAATGCAGGAGGCAGCAGGCAAACTATGCACAAGCTCTTTGTCTCACACACTCTCTCTCTCCCTGCCTATAATTGCATATATGTATTCACACATGCATTTATACCCTTATATAGTGAATATACTAGATATACACTGTACTCTACTTAGTATATATACATATACAACATAGGTATGTATGTATATAGCACATATATAATGTATAGTATATGTAATAAACACATGTATATACTGTACAAATCTGCTTATTTATGGTTAGATACACTCATATATACATATATATGTGTACATCTATATATATATTTCATAAAGTGGAGATAATCAATAGAGGGAAGGCACTAAAATCAAAGGGGACCAGGAAAGGCTTCCTGTAGAAGATGAGATTTTAACTGGGACCTGAAAGAAGCCATGTGACCTTAGGCAAGTCATTTCCCCTTTTTTGTTAGCTTATTTTGCCTCTTTAGAATGAGGAGTTGGACTAGATAATCTCTAAGATCCTTTGACATTTCTTTTTAAATTTATTTTTCCAGGTGAAGGTAGGTGGCTCAGTGAGTAGGATAGAGATAGGAGGTCCTGGGTTCAAATATAGCTTCTGACACTTCCTAGATGTGTGACCCTGGGCAAGTCACTTAACTCCAAATGCTTAGCCTTTTTTGCTCTTTTGCCTTAGAACTGATAAGCATTTAAAAATTATTTTTTCAAATAGCAAAAATCTATTTCATCTTTTTCTCATCCCCCCCATATATAATTAGGAAAAGAGAAGAACATAATCTTTGTAACAATATGCGTAGTCAAGCAAAACAAATTCCTGCATTGACAAAGTCTCAATCTGTATGTTGAGTCCATCACCTTCTTTTTTAGATGTGAGTAGTGGCATTCTTCGTCATGGATCCATGAATCGTAGGAGGTCTTTGTATTCATCAGAATTCTCTAAGATCCTTTCCAGGCCATAATCTTACGATAATTCCTCTAATTTTTCAAAGGAGGAAACTGAATCACAAAAAGAGGAAATGGCTTGCCCAGTATTACAGTTCAAGGGAAAGATCTGGAACTAGAACACTTCTCCTCTGGACTCCCAGCTCCAGCTCAAGGAGTTTTCTCTATTATATCAGCTCCCCAAATTCTGAAATGGTGGCTATGTTGGCATTGTCAGGATAGACCATGCGATCAGATCCAGGGGCCCCAATTTGGCTCCTGAAACAGTAAAGCTCAATTTCTTTGGAAACAGAGAAGTCAAGGAAATTTGGGAGCTGACAATGGGTCTGCATTATTTTTTCAGGAGCTGATCTACAAAGAGTTCTTCTCACAGGGAGACCTGGTATGTGTGTCTTCTTATTTTTCCCATGGGTCAAGTGTCTGCCAGGGTTAGAGAGATTTCACTGATTCCCGGCTGTGTTCTTAGGACCAGAGTTCTAGGACTGTGAGGCAACCCTGGGGAGAAGGGAGATACTTCTGAGCAGGCTCAGGGCTTTCCCAACTCAGTCAGGGAGAACTCTTCCTGTTTGGTACAAGATGGCTGAGGACCAGGAAGGGGGGTCCGGGAAAGAAATGTCCTGCCCTCAGGGAGCTCCTGGTCTTAAGGTGGGACAGGGTTTTGCTCCCAGGGATTTTATTGTGTGAAGGGGGAGATAAGGCTAGGATCTTTGTGGAGCTCCTAATTTGAGGTCAAGCCAGGATGGCTGCCCTCAAGGAATCCCCAGAAAGAGAAAGGGGCTCACCTCAGCCTTCAGTGATGGAAAGACCTGGCCTGACTTGTGAAAAGTTCCTATTCTTCCCAAACTTGGGTTTCAATGGGTTGGTCATTCTAGAAGGGTTATAGCAGGGGCAAGGACAGGGGCAGGGATCCTGGATAGAGCAGGTACTGGTTATATCTCTCTCAGGAGAAGGCTATGGGTAACCGGCCAATGGAGATGATGGACCGAGAGAAGGCTTACATCCCTGAGCTCCAGATCAGCTTCATGGAGCACATTGCCATGCCAATCTACAAGTGAGTGCACAGTGCCTTGCCTTCCTGTGCCCAGGTCAGACTTTTGAGTAGATTGGGGAGGCAGCACTTCAGTTTTATTTAGTTCAACAAAACTTAGACACATATGTAGCCACAGTGATGGGAAGCGAGAGAGAGAGAGAGAGAGAGAGAGAGAGAGAGAGAGAGAGAGAGAGAGAGAGAGAGAGAGAGAGAGAGAGAGTTAAAAACAGATAGACAGGCAGACAGACAGATACAGAGAGACAGAGAAAGAGAGGGAGAGAGTAAAAAACAGAGAGATAGACAGGCAGACAGACAGAGACAGAGAGACAGAGAGAGACAGAGACAGAGAGAAAGAGAGAGAGAATGTATGCTTCCTACAGTTAGGAAGCTCACAGCTCTAGTATTGGGAGATCAGGAAAGGGAGATAAGATATGTATTCATAACTGTAAGACCAGGAAGAGATGAAAAAGCCCTAGGATGCAGATACATGGCTATAGGGGGCACAGAAGAAGAAAGGATCATTTTTCTCTAGGGGGAGTAATAATCAATGAAACTTTCATGGATTACAGGTAGCTCACACTTAAGCTATGTCTTGAAAGATGGGTACAATTTTAGGAAATGGCGAAAGGGGAGAGGGAAGATATTCTAGGCATGGGAGTTTAATGTGAACAAAGGTGTGGAGGCTATAAAGTTTGAGGAATGAATATTCAGGGAAGGGGAAATCAGCCATTTTTCAGGTACTAGGTGACATATTAGAGTGTCAGGAATTCATCTTCCTGAGTTGAAATCTGGCCTCACACACTTACTCGCTGTATGACCTATGGCAAGTCCCTTAACTCTCTTTGATCCAGTTTCTTCATCTGAAAAATGAGCTGGAGAAGGAAATGGCAAGCTATTCCAGTATCTTGGCAAGAAAACCCAAATGGGGTCATAAAGAGTCAGACACAATTAGCATGTCTGAACAACAAATCATCTATTTCTCCTTGAACAGATGGGATGTGCGGTATGGAGATGGGTTGGGAGCAGATGAGGTTGGGGCCAGCTTAGAGGGCCATGAGTGCTAGGCTGAATAGTCTGAGTGTGGAACAGTAGGACAAGTAGGGTGGTTTGGAGTCAAAAGAGCTAGGTTCAGATTGGGTGCTCTTTACTGCCAGTGTTACTTTGACAAGTCATCGAGCCTCTCTGTGTCTGTTTCCTCACATGTAAAATGAGGAAGTTTGGACTAGATGTACTCTAAATCTAAATCTAAACTCTAAATACACCAGCTCTTGGTGTATGATTTAAAAAAATAAAGCCTTACTTCCTGTCTTAGGATTAGTACTAAGTATTGGCTCCAAGGCAGAAGAGTGGTAAGGGCTAGGCAATGGGGGTTAAGTGACTTGCCCAGGGTCACACAGCTAGGAAGAGTCTGATCTAGGTATATGATTTTAAAGACTTTCTCCCATGGGTTTTGGGGAGCTATGGCAAGTTCTTAAGGAGGAGAAGGGGGGCTGGTGTATAATTAATGAGGTGACCACACAGAAGGATAGAGGATGACAGGCCATGCTTCATTTGGGTAATGGGGGGCTTAGTAGGGGCTAATGAAAGGAGGAGATAGATGTGGAGATGTTGGGAAAGAAGGGCCAGAACCTGAAGACTGGATGCAGCGATGAGGCAAGGTGAGGTGATGGAGAATGGGTTGTCTGGAGGGATCTGGTTTGAGTATGGGGAGTTCTGGTGGTGGAGATGCAGTTCATACCACCTTAAATCAAGAGCTGACTGCAGCTGTGTGAACTAGTTCTCTGAGTGTGGCCATGGGATTGGGACTTCAGCCTTGCTGGTCCCCAGGGGTCCTTGCTCAACCTCATTCCCTGTATCTCTCACCCCACAGGTTGCTGCAAGAGTTGTTCCCAAAAGCTGCAGAACTATACGAGCGGGTTGCCACCAACCGGGAACAATGGACCAAGGTGTCACATAAGTTCACCATCCGAGGGCTGCCCAGCAACAATTCCCTGGACTTCCTTGATGAGGAATATGATATTCAGGAGCCGTGTGATGATGGGGACAAGGTCAATGGGTGCTGTAAGCTGGACACAGAGGAATGAGAGAGACTCTTCCCCTTCCCTCTGGGGGCAGGGAAGGGAAGAACAAGAGAAAGGACATTCCCCCATCACCCCCACCCCTTCACTCCCCAACCCAGAGACCCCTTTTTAAAATTTGTCCTTAGCTTCTGACTTGGGTGGTCATGTTTATTTAAAATATTCCAGATGCCATTCCCCTCTTCCACCTCCCCTCAGCCAGGAACTGAGGGAGCCTTGAGGGTGACCTGGCATCAGCCCTTGCTACCCCTCTTTTGGGAAGCCTTGGATCCTGTTTTTTCCTCTGACTGGATCTCTGTAATACCCTCTTTCCCCGGATTTTCACACACAGTTACCCTTATCCCTTTGGGCAGCCTGGGTGATTTCTTTAATGTTACTCCCAATGAACTCTAGCTTTTTTTTGGCTAGGGGCACCTCCTGGATCTTTGGGGATTTGAGAGAGAGGCCTATGGATCTGGACCTTCTAAGGGTTGAGTGAGCCTTGGTAGAGGAGTGAGGAGAGGGGAGAAGAAGAGAAAGGGATTGAGTTTATTATTGTCTTAGAAGATGACAGTTAATGGTCAGAAGGGCAGAGCTGGCTTTCGTCTAACTCCCTCATTTTATAGAAGATGAGACTGAGGTTCAGAATGGGGAAAGGACATATCCAAAGTCATAAAGGTGAATTGGGATTTTGAATCCATGCCCCCTGACTTGCAGACCCAGGGTTTTTCCACAATACCATGATTTGTCCCGTGTGTGGGATAAGATGAGCATAAGTGATATAACCCTTCTTTCTTCAGTGTTCTAAAGGTTATAGAGCACTTTCTGCACCACCACTCTATGAAGCAGGTAGTGCAAATAGAATTATCCCTATTTTATAGATGAAGAGACTGAGGCTTTAGTGACCTGCCCAGTGCTCCTTAGCTGGTAAATTCTGGAGGAAGGCTCTGAGCCCAGATCTCTCCTGATTCTGCGGCCATCGTTCATTCCAGGGCACCACACTCCCTCTTACGAAGGCCAGGAATTGGGTTCCACCTGTTCTGAACAATGTCTCCTTTTGCACCCCTGATGCTGCTCTCATGGAGCAGCTCTCTGAATTTCTTCCCCACCTCAGAGTTCAAGGGAGAGGTGAAGCCATTCCCCATAAGGAGGTCAATACCTCTTCTCACCATCCAGGCCAGGGTGTGAGAGCAGAGCAGGCCTGTTCCCCACTGCTCAGGAGAAAATAGGGGAGCTAATTTATCAGGGCTAGGAGAGGGGTGGAGGATTGAGCGCCCTCCTTCTCCTCCTGGCTCCCTCATCAAAAGGCTTCAGGCTGGGCAGTGGCCAGAGATCCAGTGTGATTTTTAGTAGTGGGAAGGGCATTGAATGAGGAGTGAAGTGCTCCAGGTTCTGGGATGGAATCTGCCACTGACTGGTGCTCTCTCTGGGCTTCATTTAGAGATCAAAGTTTCCTTATCTATAAAATGGGGCAGTGGTGGATGGGAAGAAGGTTGGACTTGGTAGTCTCTAAGGTTATATCCACACTTCTGTGACTTTGTGGAGGCCTCATGCTTGGACAACTTCCAGAGATAGCTGCTTGCCCAAGTGGATCCCAGGGACCAGGGCACATCCCCACCATACCAGGAGTTCTTAGATATTGAAGTACAGGCCCTGGCCAGAGAACAGGAGCCCTGGATCCTCTGTCCTTCTCCACCTTCATTATCTTCTCATTAGCTTCTCAGGCCTGGGATCTCCATCCCTTTCTTGCAGCCATCCAGAGAGAGGGACCCAGTCCTTGAGCCCCTCTGGGCTTTGCTGCATAGCTGTGGCTTCAGCCACAGCTGGGACCGGACTCTTCTCTATCCTGAAGGCCATATACTCTCCCTTCCCTTCTCCCCCTCTGGCCACTGCCCAAGGACCTGGGGAGGTGCCATAGGAAACAAGGACTCCACACTCCCCTCCTTATCCCCGTTCCTCTCTTTTTTCTGTCTTGTCTCTGTCAAGTGTCTCTGAGTGGGTGTTGTTCAGGCTGGGGGCAGAGCTGGGCAGGGAGGGTGCGGGGTGGGGGGTGGGCTGGGCTGGGGGAGAGGATGGGTTCATTTGCCTTATCTATTCTGAGTTGCCTTTAGAGAGACTCGTTTTTGTATCTGACTCTGTAGGGCTCCGTGCAGATGTTGTAAATGGTCCTGTTGGCTGATTGCTTTGTACATGAGAATAAATCTATTTCTTTCTATCAAATTCCGGGAGAGGAGCTCTTTGAAGGGTTGAGGGGCTGGGAAGGTGGCTCGAAATTGGGAAGGAGATGTACTTATCCCTTGCCCTGACATTAAAGCACACATACACAAATCCTGACACAATGCTTTAGGAGTTTGGATGCCTAAAAAACACAAAAACACAAGTGTGTTTGTCCTCTGCAGTGATCAACCAAGATTTTCAGTAAATGTCTGAGCTTGAAGGCACAGTAGCAGAGGTGACATAATGTCCAAGTTAAGAGATCCTTTAGTTTCCTCTTCTCTAGTGTAGAGCTAGCTCCCCAGTTCCTTCATCTGTTCCTCATGTGACCTGATCTTAGGGTCCTTCATCATCCTAGCTGCCTTCCTAAGGACACTGTTCAGTTCATCAGTCCTCTTCCTAAAACATAGCTCCCAGAAGGAAGCCTGATATCCTAGATGTAACATGACTAGGGAAGAGGTCAATGAGACCAGTGCCTCTATTATTTATAAAAATAGATTTTATTGATATTTTTTACACTGCTTAAATTTACCCCTATATCTCTCTCCTCCCCTTCCTATATAGGTCACCCTATGTAACAAAGATTTAAAAAAGAAAGAAGGAAAGAAAAAGAGAAAGAAAGAAAAAACCAGCCAAACCAGTGAATGCAGTAAAAAGTCTGATGTGCTCAGGGTCCTCACTGGTAGATCCTCCACCGTCACCAAGGATTGGTGGGTGAGGGTCACCTCCTTGTTTTTGAAAGACATTTCTCTTCACGCTGCCCAATATGACATTTGAAATTCTGGCTTTCATATCGTACTGTTGACTTGCCAGCCATGGAAGCTACTGTGATTTTTCCCACCCATTATACATCAGTGCCAGACAGAACAAACCTTATCCTCTTTCCCTACAATAACACTTTGAATTCTTGAATATAGTGTTTGTATTTGTACCCTGTCCCCCTTCTCCAATCCCAATATCTTCTCCAGGGTAACTACCTCCAGATCATTTAAACTAGCTCTCACTTGACATCTGCAGGTATTTCACCATCCTACTGAAGGGTAGTGGACTGTAAAGTCACCAGATGACACCTGTCCCCCATAAAGGTGTCCTGGTATGGGTCTGAGTGCCCCAGTTTGGTCTGGAATCTTCTGCCTTGGTTTACAACCTCTCTCTGGGTGCTGGAGTGCTCTGTGCTCTGTTCCAAGTTCTGCTAAGTTCTTCTTGTCTGCCTTTGCTATGCTAAGCTGGGTTGGACAAAGGACTCACTGTTCCAAGATTTCCCCTTCAGGATTTGGCCCAGTGCATTTTCTAGAGAGAATGGTTGGGGTAAGTTTGTGTATGGAAACTCGACATTCTGTTTCCTTTCCCTCCTCCATTTTGGCTCCCTATTTCCATAATAGCTTTTTTATGGTGGGATTTATTTTGTTTGTTCATTCTTCCAGTCTGTTTTCTGACTCCAGAAATGATGTTATTCTGGAGGGAAGGTCTTGACTGGTTCTGTTGCTGCTTTTTTTTCAAACCCTTACCATCTGTTTTGGGATCAATACTGTGTATTGGTTCCAAGGCAGAAGAGTGGTAAGGGCTAGGCAATGGGGGTTAAGTGACTTGCTCAGGGTCACACAGCTGGGAAGTGTCTGAGGCCAGATTTGAACCTAGGACCTCCCCTCTCTAGGCCTGGCTCTCCATCCACTGAGCTACCCAGCTGCCCCCCCCCCCCCCACCTTGCTGCTTTCTTAAGAATATTGAATGCTTTGTTATTTCGGGATCTTAAAGACAGATAGAAGAGCTGCAAGCTTTCATCCCTCCTGAAGTGATCTGATCCAAAGCAAAGTCTGATTGCTGCCTCCCCTGGTCTGAACTTTGCAAGTTTCAGAACTGGATTTGAGTCAGAGCAATAAGAGAATACTGCTGGACACAGCCCTTATCAGCCAGCTAGAAAGTTCTTCTGGTGGAGTCACAGAACTTCAGGCTCCCTTACGTTCTGGAATTATTGCCTGGGTTATTCCTCTGCAGATTAAAGCTAAATCTCTTATTATCTTCTTTTATACATTTTGAGCCATCTTGGAGTTTCTTGTTACTTTTCTTTGCTCTTTGGGGAATCTGAGAAATTTATTGTCTTGTTCTTTTAATTGAGGCTTTTGGGATGTTTACTCCATTTCTCTTGTCTCCAGTATTCAGCAGTGTTTGGTTTTATCATGATGACTCAGGGAATCCTGTATGACCCCTTTGTCATTAAAAACATCAGAGTAGGGAGATGATAGGAAGAAAGAAACCAGATAACACAGACCTTCCCTGGAAAGTTATACTATACTCATAGCTCTTTGCCTAGGGATGATCACCACCACTGGGAGATGACCTATATGAGTAATGACAATAATAGTAGAAACTAGCGTTTATAAAGCTTTTTAAGGTTTCTTTTCTTTTTTTTTTAATTTTATTTGGTCAATTTCAAACATTATTCCTCGGTTACAAGAATCACATTATTTCCCTCCCTCCCCTCCCCCCCCCCCTGCCCTTCCCATAGCAGACGCACAATTCCACTGGGTATTACATGTGTCCTTGATCAGAACCTATTTCCATGTTGTTGGTGTCTGCATTAGGATGTTCATTTAGAGTCTAGATCCCCAATCAAATCCCCCTCGACCCATGTATTCAAGCAGTTGTTTTTCTTCTGCATTTCTACTCCCACAGTTCTTTCTCTGGATGTGGATACTGTTCTTTCTCATAAGTCCCTCTGAATTGTCCTGGGTCACTGCATTGCCACTAATGGAGAAGTTTATTACATTCTGTTGTACCACAGTGTATCAGTCTCTGTGTACAATGTTCTCCTGGTTCTGCTCCTTTCGCTCTGCATCACTTCCTGGAGGTTGTTCCAGGTTTTTAAGGTTTCTAAAGTACTTTACATAAAATTAATGCTCTTCACAATAACCCTGCAAAGTATATTATTATCATCCCCTTTTGCAGATGAAACTCAGGCTGAAAGAAGTCACACACGGTCATATGTCTAGTCAGCACCTGGAGTGGAATCTGAATTTAGGACTTCTCAACTCCATTATTCCACCTAACTGCCTGGTGTATGTAGCTGACCAGATATGGTCAATTTTGGGGTCATGCAGCAAAGGCTGGAGTTGATGACTGAAACAATTTTGGAGATTATGGGACAGAGAGCACTGAGGATGTTCTCAACTCTACTGGCTCATTCCCAAATCCATAACCAACATGCCTTCATTTTCTGCCACTATTGGGGTAATCAAGCAGGTCAAGCTTAGTTCCGTGCTTGGCATATAATAGGTACTTATTAAAAATTTTTTTTGATTGACTTACTGGAGCTCTTTCTCTCTTTGCACTTTCCTGTGTTCTTGTTCATAGTTTTGACCCTTCTGGTCTGTCTTTCAAACAGAGATAAAACAAATGTTCCATTCCCCTTTATCATCATCATTATAATCAATATCAACGTTATAATTATTACTTATAATTATAGTCTCATCTTTGATAATTGAGTCCCAATAGAAACAATCCTGGAACAGGTTAATATTCTGCTACTATTATTTTGTGTCTAATGTTGTTCAGATAACAGAAAGGGGTTATAAAAGAATTGCTTTCTGTAATCGAATAAAAGAATTGAGATACAGGTGAATCCTCTCTCTCTCTCTCTCTCTCTCTCTCTCTCTCTCTCTCTCTCTCTCTCTCTCTCTCTCTCCCCTTTTTCTCCCCATCTCCCCTCCTTCCCTCTCTCTCCCTCTTTCTTTCCCCTTCTGTCTTAGAATCTATATAGGGCTAGGCAACTGGGATTATGGGTCACACATCTGAAGCCATATTTGAAGCCAGCTCCTCCCTATTCTAGGTCTGGCATTCTATCTACTGAGCCACATTCCATTTTCAGTAGCTGTCCCCCATATTTGGAATACTCTCCCTCCTTTCTACCTTCTGACTTCTCATATTTGAGCTAAGATTACACTTTCTATAAAAACCTTACCTATTCCTTCTTTCTGTTGATTATCTTCAGTCTATCCTTTATCTGCCTTATTTTTATGTTTGTTTCTATGTTGTCTCCCCATTAGGTTGTAACCTCCTCCAGGACATTTTTCTCTTTCTTTGAACTGCCAGCACTCAGCACTGTGATATCTGGTTCATAAAAAATGTTTGTATTCTAAATTCTGCCTCTTCCTGCCACCCTTCTCTACCCATTAAAAAAGCAAGCAATATGATATCAATTATACATATGAAGTCATGCAAATTCCATACTAACCATGTTGCAAACACACACAGGAAAGCAAAAAAAAACCCATAAAGACAATGGAAAAATCCTTCAATGAACACTCAGAATTAATCAGTTCTCTCTCTGGAGATGGACAGAATTTATCATCATGCGTCCTTTGAAATTGTCATGTATCATTGTATTGGTCATACCTACTTGGCTTTCTGATTGGGCAGTCTGGGTCATGAGTTCTGACCTTCAGCATGTCACCTGCCACTCAGAGGCTTCTGCCAGCCCATTCAGGAAGTCAGGGTTTCTATTGGCCATGGTCTTCCCCTTCACATGACTTAGTGTTCTTTTTTTTTTTTAAACCCTTACCTTCTGTCTTGGAGTCAATACTGTGTATTGGCTCCAAGGGAGAAGAATGGTAAGGGCTAGGCAGTGGGGGTCAAGTGACTTGTCCAGGGTCGCACAGCTGGGAAGTGTCTAAGGCCACATTTGAACCTAGGACCTCCTGTCTTTAGACCTGGCTCTCAATTCGCTGAGCTGCCCAGATACCCTGATTTGGTGTTCTTAATGCACATCTTGGTGCTCACCTTGGCAGAGAGACATCTGCCTGACCTTTGATCTCTCCTTTGTGTGACATTATGAGGATCAGAAGTTTGCTTTGCCATAGGGTCCAACAGAATATTTCCCTTAGAACTGGCAAAGGCTGAGGATCCAGGAAGTTCTGGGGAATTTTGAAAGTGGGAAAAAACTGTAAAGTTAAAAAACCTGGCTGAAGTCCACGCTCTGACATTTACTGGTTCTGTCACAGTGGGTAAATCATTTTTCCTTCTTTAGGTTTTAAAAAAGAAAGAAGTTGAGAAAGATAATGTTCCTTCCAGATCTGAATTCTGTTGTAATTTTATAATTTCTAACATTCATTCCAGTTCAACATTCTGAAATATAGTCCTGTTTTGCTGTGAGAAATGTAGGCAGGTCATTTAGCTTTTAAGAACCTATATTCTGATCTGTAAAATAGGGGCAATAATTCCTGGTCTTCTTCCCTTATCAGATGTGAAGATCAAATGTGATATGATACATGAAAAGTTCATAGAAATGTCATAAGAATCTTATTGGGTTAAAAAAGAAGGTATGGCAGCAGCAGTGACTGGCCTGAAATATGACTAGGGAGGAATGGGTGGACCAGGATCCTAGGTGCTAGGCTGGTTGGTGGCCTTGAGGAGAAGGAGAAGTCTCTGCACTCACCAATACTGTGTATTGGTTCCAAGGCAGAAGAATGGTAAGGGCTAGGAAATGGGCGTTAAGTGATTTGCCCAGAGTCACATATCTAGGAAATGTCAGAGGCCAGATTTGAACCTAGGACCTCCCATCTCTAGGCCTGGCTTTCAATCCACTGAGCTACCCAACTTCCCCCAATCAATGGATCTTCTGATAGGCCCAGGGATACAAGTGTGATACTGTATTCAGTTTACAGCTGAGTTATTAGAAAATTGAAAATTGAAAGTATTAAAATTGGCAGTGAGGAGACCTAGCTATCATTCTTTGCAGATGATATGATGGTCTACTTAAAGAATCCTAGAGAATCAACAAAAAAGCTAGTGGAAATAATCAACAACTTTAGCAGTCACAGGATACAAAATAAACTTGCGTAAGTCATCAGCATTTTTATATATCTCCAACCCATTTCAGCAGCAAGAATTAGAAAGAGAAATTCCATTTCAAATCACCCTAGATAATATAAAATACTTAGGAATCTATCTGCTGAGACAAACACAGGAACTATATGAACACAACTACAAAACACTCTCCATACAATTAAAACTAGATCTAAACAATTGGAGAAACATTGATTGTTCATGAGTAGGACAAGCTAACATAATAAAAATGACAATCCTGCCCAAATTAATTTACTTATTTAATGCCATATCCATTGAACTACCAAAAAACTTTTTTTACTGAATTAGGAAAAACCATAACAAAGTTCATTTGGAAGAACAAAAGATCAAGGATATCCAGGGAAATAATGAAAAAAAAATGCAAAGGAAGGAAGACTTGCATTTCCAGATCTCAAACTATACTATAAAGCAGTAGTCATCAAAACAATTTGGTACTGGCTAAGAGACAGAAAGGAGGATCAGTGGAATAGATTAGGGGTAAATGACCTCAGCAAGACAGTCTATGATAAGCCCGAAGATCCCAGTTTTGGGGACAAAAATCCACTATTTGATAAAAACTTCTGGGAAAATTGGAAGACAGTATGGGAGAGATTAGGTTTGGATCAACATCTCACACCCTACACCAAGATAAACTCAGAATGGGTGGATGACCTGAATATAAAGAAGGAAACTATAAGCGGATTAGGCAAACACAGAATCGTATACTTGTCAGATCTTTGGGAAAGGAAAGACTTTAAAACCAAGCAAGAGCTAGGAAAAAATCACAAAATGTAAAATCAATAATGTTGATTACATCAAATTAAAAAGTTTTTGTACAAACAAAACAAATGCATCCAAAATTAGAAGGGAAGCAACACATTGGGAAACAATCTTCATTACAAAGACCTCTGACAAAGGTCTAATTACTCAAATTTATAAAGAACTAAACCAATTGTACAAAAAATCAAGCCATTCTCCAATTGATAAGTGGGCAAGGGACATGAATAGGCAATTTTCAGTTAAAGAAATCAAAACTATTAATAAGCACATGAAAAGTGCCCTAAATCTCTAATAATCAGAGAAATGTAAATCAAAACAACTCTGAGGTATCACCTCATACCCAGCAGATTGGCTAACATGACAGCAAAGGAAAGCAGTGAATGCTGGAGGGGATGTGGCAAAGTAGGGACATTAATGCATTGCTGGTGGAGTTGTGAATTGATCCAACCATTCTGGAGGGCAATTTGGAACTATGCTGAAAGGGCAATAAAAGACTGCCTGCCCTTTGATCCAGCCATACCACTGCTGGGTTTGTGCCCCAAAGAGATAATAAGGAAAACGACTTGTACAAGAATATTCATAGCTGCACTCTTTGTGGTGGCAAAACATTGGAAAATGAGAGGATGCCCTTCAATTGGGGAATGACTGAACAAATTGTGGTATCTGTTGGTGATGGAATACTATTGTGCTCAAAGGAATAATAAAGTGGAGGAATTCCATGGGGACTGGAACAACCTCCAGGAAGTGATGCAGAGTGAGAGGAGCAGAACCAGGAGAACATTGTACACAGAGACTGATACACTGTGGTACAATCGAATGTAATGGATTTCTCCATTAGTGGCAGTGCAGTGATCCTGAACAACTTGGAGGAATCTACGAGAAATACCACTATCTACATCCAGAGGAAACACTGTGGGAGTAAAAACACCGAAGAAAATCAAGTGCTTGAATACATGGGTCGAAGGGATATGGTTGAGGATGTAGACTCTAAATGAACATCCTAGAGCAAACAACAACATGGAAATAGGTTCTGATCAAGGACACATGTAATACCCAATGTAATTGCCTGGTGGCTGCAGGAAGAGTGGGTGGAGGGGAGGGAGGGAAATAAAGTGACTATTGTAATAACAAAAAAAAAGTAAATCAAATCAAAGGGAAAGAAGAACAAATAATCCCCATATTGTGAAAAAAAATTGATACAAACATCCTTCAGTTCCTGCTGTAATAACCTTTCTTAAATGTTTAATGACTTTATAGTGGCTTAATAGAATGGAACATTTTTATTCACTAATTATATCTGCATTAGGATAATCTTTGATATTTAAGAAAAAAATACCAAAATGTCATTTTACATGTTAGTGATAGGCTTACTGATGAAAGGACAAAATATGGTCCTTGAAAAGAAAAAAAAAGAACAAGGGGAAAAAAGAATGCTGTTGGAGTAGGCTGGGTTGGACTGTTCAGGACCATGGAGAGTTCTAAGCATTGTAGAGGTTGGGTGGAAGAAACTAAAACAAACCAAAAACATCTCCCATCCATCAAGTTTTTAAAAAACTCTCTCTGAGACTATCCTCCCCATTCATACACTTCATTTCCCCTTCCCTTTCAGATAGTAAAACCTCTTTGATTTAAAGCAACAGTTCTAGGAGAAATGAGCCTTTCCGATCACCCTCAATTGATCACCCACCAAGTGAGTTATCAGAATTATAGAATATCAGTATTAAAGGAGATATTAAACTGGTTAAGCCTCTTTCATTTTACAGTTAGGGAACCAAATCCTAGAGAAATTATATCACTTGCCAAAGGGTATATATTTAATATTAGGCCCACAATGGATTTTGAGACTATGCTGAGTAACTTTATATATGTGTAATAGTGACTACCCCTGGCCAAGAACCTGATGTGTTACATTTTATTCTTCCCTAAAGTTTCTCTGATACTCTTAACATATCCCTCTACACCTGGGGGCATAATCCCTTCTTCCCCCCTCCCCCACTCCACTGCACCTTAGTCTCTGGGGAGAGGAGGGGGATTAGGTTAACAATTTAACTTAGTTTATATATATCATGGTCCCTCCATATACTAAGTTTAAAGTCCCACTGGGCTTGCAGACTGGCGCCTGGCTTCACAGGCCTTCCCTGCTCAAGTAACTGCAACATCAGGCCTGGAATACTAGCTCCAAGGTCACTGATACTCAGATTCCCAGTTCATGGATTCTACAGCCTATGCATAGAACTGAAAAGAACAAATGAGACAGACCAAACCCCCCAACTAAGTTCTTATAGCCACAGGGATGAGTTTAGGGGGACAGAGGAACCTTCTTCCCATAGCCAGCTTAGTGTATGGTCCCCATGCAGTGGCTAAATAAGACCTTCACCTCTGGCTGCAGCTGGAGAGGAGAAGGACTATCCAGTCTGGTAGTTTTAAAGATGTAGCCAAGGTTGTGCCGTCAATGAGAAGAGGCTTCTCTTACCCATGTATTAGGGAAACACAGAATATCTTGTCCTAACTTCTCCTACATTGGTGCCTGCATTTTAGGTGTTCTGGGCATGATCAAAGCCTGGCTACATTATCACAGACAGTCAGAACTGGAAAGGTCCTTCTCAGAGGTAATTAAGTTCAATTCTTCCCAGAGAAGGATGGAAGGAAAGGCCACTGGTTCCTCTAAATACTCACTAGTAACAGGTCACTAGTGCTTCTATAGTTCTCTTTCAGGTCAAGCACTGGGCTAGGTATACATTAGATGCTCATTGATCCTGAATGATTTTCTAGTGGAGTTTTTTTTAATAAACAAAGGGCATTTAATTAGGGAGAAAGGATATTTTAAGTAATTCGGTTCAGGTAAATTCAATTCAAACAAACATTTATAGAATCCAGTGTCCTAAAACTGGAGATTCACAGTTGAAATAAAACACAGTCTCTTCCCTAAAGGAATTAGTAAGGTTATTTACATACTCAACCCATGTAATGCTTTTTTAAAAACTTTTTTTCCAGTTACATGTAGAAATAATTTTTGAGAATTGTTTTCTGACATTTTTTATCATTCTGATTCTCTCACTCATTCCCTTTCCCCTCTCCCCAGGGCAGTAAATGGTCTGTGATAGTTTATACCAGTGCTTTCATGAAATACATATTTTCATAATGCTCATACCATGACAGAAGACACATATCACTCATACAATAAAAAAACTCATAAAGAAAATAAAGTGAAAGATGGCATGCTTTGTCCTGCAATAAGACTCCTTCTTTGGCTGTGGATAGCATTTTTCATGATGGGTCCTTTGCTGGTATATTGGAAATTTGCATTGTTGATTAATAGTCCTTCACAATTCATACAGCATTTCCATTACTGTGTACAGTGCTCTCCTGGTTCTGCTTGATTCACTTTGCATCAGTTCATAAAGGTCTTTCAAGGTTTTTATCCTGCTCACCATTTCATATGACACAATAGTGTTCCATTACAATCATGTACCACAACTTGTTCAGCCATTCCCCAACTGATAGACACCTCAGAATTGCCATTACAAAGAGAGCTGATAAAAATATTTCCCTCATCTCTGATCATCTCCAATAGAGGTACTGCTGGTTCAAAAGGTATGCATCGTTTTATGGTACATTGGGCATGGTGCCATATTCCTGTCCAGAATGGTAGTATCAGTTCAAAGTTCCACCAACAGCATCTTATTGGTGTTCCAATTTTCCCACATCCCCTCCAAATTTTTTTGATCATATAAGCCAATATAATAGGTGTGAGATGGTATCTAAAAGTTGTTTTTAAAAATTTGTATTTCTCTAATAAATAGTGATTGTAAGCATCTTTTCATATGAATATAGTTTTAATTTCTTCCTCTGAGAACTGTCTCTTCATATCCTTTGACCATTTATCAATTGAAGAATGCTTTGCATTCTTATAAATTTGGCTCATTTCTCTATATATTTGAGAAATGAGACCTTTGTTGGGGACACTTGCTATAAATTTTTTTTCCTAATTTATTGTTTCCCTTTTAATCAGGGCTGCATTGGTTTTGTTTGTACAAATTTTGATTTAATAAAAAATTTCCTTTTAATTTTTCATAATATTCTTTATGTCATTTGGTCATAAATTTCTCTTACTTCCTGCCCTGTGGTCCACTAGTAAGAGAACAGAGGTCAAGTATTCATGCAGGGGCCTTGGTATCTAAGTATAACCCCAGGGAGATGCATAAACAATAATATGGTCAGCTAATTTGTTAAGGGACATTGGCAGATGGTTTAGTATTGGAGTCAAGGAAAGGTAAACTTTTTCTTGTTCTCCTAATTTGTGGTATCACCCTTTATTTCTAGATCAAATATCCATGGTGGAGCTTTATTTTAAGGTCAACCTGAAAAGGCAATTGTTTCTCTTACATAGTAGACCTCCTTGGTAGTGTTAATGTATTTACCCAATATCATAGCCCTTCAGAGTACTCCCAAAGGGATCTTGACAATCTCTCTTTACCAGTCCTGTGTTCCCAATATCCAGGAAGCCCAAGAATGTAACAATTCTTTTTAAGAAAAAAAATGACTCCCTCTATCCCATAAATGTCCTGAAGCAGGAAGGAAATGGAGAGGAAACAGGCTAACTTTTTTTCTGTTGGCATAAAGCCAGCCACCCAGAAATCTATCTCTTACTTCCTGCCCAGGAAGTAGAGGTCAGGAATTCATACAGGGGTCTTGGTATCTGAATATGACCCTCAAGGAGAGGTATAAACAATAATTTGGTCAATTTATTTGTTAAGGGGCATTGGTGAGTGGGTTGATCTTGGAGTCAGGAAGACATTGAATTTGTAACCTGCCTCAGACACTTACCATCTGTGTGACTGTGCAAATCACATAACTTGTCAGCTTCAGATTCCTCATGTATATGTGAATCTTGAAATTTCTCAGACTTGTGAATGTTAAAAAATTCCCCATTGGGACCATTCTCCGTTGGGACAATTCCCTATTGGGACCATTCCCCATTTGGACAGTGAGAACTCTACTTAGATCAGAAATGGGAAGACCTCTACTCCACCCTACTTAAGCCTGCTTTAGGGGAAAAAACTCCTTGATGCACAATGAAAAGTACTTAAACCCATATTTAAGCCATGCCTATTTTTAGAACTAATACAAAGGGGTGCTAAGTACCTATAAAGGTCAGGCAACTTGTGAATTTACAAGGAACAAAGAGGTTAGAACTTACTCAGAGATTTTAATCTACTCAGGTGTGGATTACTCAAAAGTTTAGTCTACTCAGGTGTGAATTCAGAATGGGCTGTCCTTTGGAAAATGTCTACTGTGATTGGTAGATGGAAGAATTTAGGGGAGGTGACATGAGAGAAAATTCCCTTTAAAAGGAGACAAAAAGCTGAATTGAAAAACAGTCAGCTGGGAAAGGCTGAATTGAAAACAGTCAGCTGGGAAAGGCTGCCTTGAAGGGTCTCTCTTGGACACTCTCGGGGAGATTCGGATTGAGGCATTGAGCTGGTGGACTCAGCTGAGATGGAGCTGGCCTGGTGTCACTAGAATCCCTTGTTTGGACAGATCTTGTGGTGAGTAATTAAGATATAAGGACTGACTGATCTTTCTTTTAGGGCTTAGGCCTGGGTTGGCCAGGGCTGCCTGGGCCGGCCTATTCTTTTCTCACTATTTTTCTTTCTCTCTCTCTCTCTCTCTCTCTCTCTCTCTCTCTCTCTCTCTCTCTCTCTCTCTCTCTCTCTCTCTCTCTCTCTCTCTCTTTAATTCCTTGTTGTATTAATTAATTAAATTCTCTATAAAACCCATTTGACTTGGGTATATTCATAATTGGGAATATTTCCCTGGCAACCACCTTATATTTGATTTAAAACCAAGACACTGTAGTGAAAACATATTTCTGTGATCACAATTTACTCACCCACTCTTATATCTATCACAATTTATATCTTCAACTATTTTAACTCTTACAATTTGTGGCTCCCACTCTTTTAAATGTTACATATAAAATAGGAAGAAGAATAATAATAGTTTTCTGAAACAGTATCCTCCTTTTATTCCTTCTTACTCTTAGGAAAGGAGGTAATCTTTGCTAATGATCTATTTATAATGATTTATTTATAATCTTTATTTATTTATTTATTCATTCATTCATTTGTTTATTTATTCATTTATTCATTCATTCATTTATTTATTTATCTACCTATTTATTTATTTATTTGTTTGTTTATTTATTGCCCTTCCTCACTGCAACATTCTAGGTTAGAATGATCTGACATGAGCCATATACACCTGAATGTGAAGTCCCTTTTTTTCCTCCTAGGAATATTTTTTAACTTCATCCCTAACTATGGAGAGAAAAGTCTCATTCTTTGGAAAAAAGGACTATATGCTGAACAATGAGGGGTTTAGGGGAGAAAGCAGGACCTTACTAGAATTCCTGAAATGAGAGGTCCTCACCAGCCTTCCTAATAACCTTCCAAAACCTATGTCAGAAGAAGGAATGAAAGAAGTAATGTGAGAAACAATCTACCCCAGACCCTATTTCAGTTGACTCCTGTCCATCCTAGATCAATGATTTTATCAGTATTATTCAGTTTAATGTGATTCCACAAGGGGAGTGGTTAATTCCTAGATATTTATTTTAAGAATAATCAATGAAGCTTAAAGCATGATATGATTAGGAGTAATTAGAAATAGGTTCTTTCTTTGTGACTTGTCAACATAACTTGCAAGGTTAGAGAAAGAAACTCTCACTCTAAGCATTGCATGTTAGAGATAGAACAAGCTATGGTGGGAAAACTAGAGATATGTTAAGAGCCCCTCCACCTTTTATCACTTCTTCCTCATGACTCATCCCAGGCAGGCTTGGACAAGAGGCTTGACCTAATAATAGTCAACCATGTCAGCCTATGACCCATTACTAGGGTGCTCAGGGCCCATTGCTAAAGTGAGGATCATGAGGATGAAGTGGAGATAGGCCTGAAGGATGGGTTGTAGATGGGCTGGTTGTTATGTGCCCACCTCATTGTTTGGTAGCAATGTGGCCAAGGGGCATATGAAGAATTTGGAGTCTACTAGTGAGATAACATGTTGATGCCTGGACTGACAGGCATATAAGGATGGAGCTGGGCACTGATGGGCATAAAAGCTGTACTCTGGGAAAGGTAGGAGTCTCAGATTGTGAGGAAGGTCTGGGATCTTATTTGTTGGATGGTGCCAGATCCTTCTAATAAATAATTATTGGCTCAGAGCTCTGCCTCAGTTGTTCTATTGGAGATTGGAGAAATTTCTGGTGTTATAATAGGATTCTACAAGTCTTTGGGGGCTAGTTAGAGATTAATAACTCCTTCACCTCTAGGGTCATTGGATGAGGATAGGGGTCTACAATAGATAGAGTGGTGGGTGTCTAATCAGGAAAACCTAGATTCGAGTCCTGCACAAAGATGGAGTCTTAGGCTTGGAGTCAGGAAGAACTGAGTTGGAATCCTGTCTTGGTCACTTACTAGCTGTGTCAATATGGGAAGCTACTCAAATCTTCCAAGACTCATTTTCTTCACCAGTAAAATAACAATAACTCTTTTGTCCTCCCTCCAAAGGTGGATATCAGCTCCTCTTAAAGTACTTAGATACATAATGCAGAATTCATAAGCTAGGCTTTATTCACTAAACAATGTAAATCTTCCTCTATAGAGAACTAAGAATCACCCCCACTTTCCTTTTTCATACATCTCCATCTCCCCCCTTCCAGGCTCTATATTGTCCTTGCAACTTAAGATATTGCACTGGGTGAGGTTGCAAGGTGTCTAATTGAATCTGTTATCCTAAAAAAAGAACTACATTTCCTGGGAGCCCACTGACTTCTTGTCATTATGTACTTCCTGTAGACAGGGTATAAATATTGAGTGGGTGGTCCTGATCACCCTCTTTGGCAGCTTGGCTCAATGGTGGTGAGTGGGATTTCCAACAGGCTGAATAGCCATGGGAACGCGGTCTTATTATTTGTTACCTTTTTATTCCTTTACTTCTAATGATCAATAATAAATCTGCTAAAATATAATATTTTTATTATTGCAAATTAAATTTAAAATTTACAAAGGGAAGGCAAAGAATTTGGGATTTCTTAGATCGGCCTCCGGGAATTGACAGAGCAAAAGGAGCAGAACCAGGAGAACCTTATACACAGAGGCTGATACACTGTGCTACAATCTAATGTAACAGACTTTTCTACTAGAAGCAACGCAATGATCCAGGACAATTCTGAGGATCTTATGGGAAAGAACACCATCCACATCCAGAGGAAGAACTGTGGGAGTAGAAACCCAGAAGAAAAACAACTGCTTGATCACATGGTTCAATGGGGATATGACTGGGGATGTAGACTCTAAGTGATCACTCTAGTGCAATTATCAATAATATGGAAATAGATCTTGATCAATGATACATGTAAAACTCAGTGGAATTGCTTGTTGGATACAGGAGTGGGGAGGGAGGAGGAGAGGGAAAGAATATAAATAATGTAACCATAGAAAAATCTTCTAAATCAATTAAATTTAAAAAATCAATTAATTAATTAATTAAAAGAACTTGGGGTTTCCTAGAGAAGCAGGAGTCCCCTTCCCTCTATCTTTGAACTTTCCTCCATTGGGTACTCTACAATCCCTTTTACTTATATTGCTTCCCTGAGTAAATACCAGAAAAGGGGAAAGGTTCATATCCTTGCCAGTCCCCCTTCCTTCTGGTGTACGATTTTTTCCAAGCCAAAACCAATGTTGGTCACCAAACATTGCTCCAAGATGCCTGTAGGGTGGCTGCTCCTTTTGATCCTCTACTCCCAGACAGCATCATGGCCTTCCTTTCTCATGTTGCTTCTTCACTCCCCATCCCTCACTTCTGGGGCTCCATTTATTGATTATAAATTTAGACCTAGAAGGGACTTTATGGCTTAGCTAATTCGCCTCCCCTTCTTACAAATGAGAAAACTGAGGCCTGAATACTTTAAGAGATTATGCTATGATCATATAGTAAGTATCAGAGCAGAATGAACCCAAATATATCTGCTGCCTCTCCTCATAGAAGTGCATTTTGATTAATCCAATTTTTAGTAGTTGCTCATTTTGCCCACAAGAGGGGACCAGAACTCCAGTGACTTTGAGAAGTATATTAGATATTGAGAAGTATATTAGATCATTAATAGAACAGCTCTTCTGGTTCTCATGTACAGGGATGGCTCTGGGTTATTTACTTGTCTTTTACATAGGGACCTACCCTATGAACAAAGAACTAAAAAAGAACTAAAAAAGTGTGAATACCCAATGGATATTTGGGATTTGGGAGAATGTGGGTTCAAATCTGGCTCCAGACCCTTCTTAGCTGGGCAAACCACTTAACCCCAAATGCCTGCCTTGGAACTGTCAACATGGAAATATAGAAATCCCCAGTTTGCTTGGTTTGAAGGTGGAAACCCCAGGCTTTGACCTTGTCACGGGAGAGGTTTCCCCCTGAGTGAAGGTCCCACTTCCCCAGACAATAGACATCCACTTCAGGTGAGGAGGTAAACCCCATCAGAAGTCAAGTAGCTCTTTTGTCTCCAGAAGCCTTTCCCAGTATACCACACCCTCCTTACTGAGGATAGAACTCGGGACCTTCACCTTGTGAGACTGATGCGCTACCAACTGCGCCAAAACTGAACTTCCCTCTTACCTCAAGATTTGAAATGGTTTTATTTTGTTATAATGTTTTTCTTGTTCAGGAATCCTATAAATTTTAACTTTTAAATGACTTGTATTAGAGATGTCAGGAGAGGATTTTGTCATTTTGGATATTGCTTTCCCTAAGCTGAAAATGTTGCAACTACATTGACCACATCTGACATATGCTATTCCACACCCATACTGTCCCCACCACTGCAACTGAAGGGAGTCACATTTTCTCAGCTCTTTTTTTCTTTAGACGTTATTTTATTTTGAATTCTCCTTTTAATTTTTGGGACTTTGGTTTTTCCTTTTTTTCAAAAACTTTAAACAAGCAAATTACTTATCTTTAAAAAATCCATATCCATATAAATGAATGACAAGTCATTAGGTTTTCTTCTGTGTTTCTACTCTCACAGTTCTTTCTCTCTACTTGGATAGCATTCTTTCTCATAAGTCCCCTTGGGATTGTCTTGTAGTAGCAGAGTCCATTACATTGGATAGTTCTACAATGTTTCATTTTCTGTGTATAATGTTCTCTTGGTTTTGCTCATTTCACTCTGCATCAGTTCTTCTAGTTCATATAGAAATCCTCCAGTTCATCATTCCTTACAGCATAGTAGCATTCCATCACCATCCTATACCACAATTTGTTTAGCCATTCCCCAATTGAGGGACACCACCTCATTTTCCCATTTTTTGCCACCACAAACAATGCAGCTATAAATATTTTTGTATAAACATTTTTGCTTATTATCTCTTTAGGGTACAAACTTAGTAGTGATATTGCTGGATCAAAGGGCATGCATTCTTTTTAAAGCCCTTTGGGTATAGATGCTTTCCAGAATGGTTGGATCAATTCACAACTCTATCAGCAATGCATTAGTGTCCCAATTTTGTCACATTGCCTCCAATATTTATTATTTTCCTCAAAAAGTGTTTTGCTATTTTCTTCTCTAGCTCATTCTATAGAGGAGGAAACTGAGGCAAATAGGGTTAAGTAACATGCCCAAGGTCATGCAGCTCGTAAATTTATGAGGCCACATTTGAACTCATGAAGATACATCTTGCTGACTTCAGATGAAATGCTCTATCCACTGTGCCATCTAGCTGCCCATTAGAATGAATAATAGTCTTTTGGAATTTTCTTGGCACAGAGAGTTTCAATGATTTGCCCATGGTCACATAGTGAATAAGAGTCATAAACAGCATCTGAACCTTGTTCTTCCTGACTCCACATCTAGCACTCTATTCATTAGATCATACTACATTGCACTTTGCTATGTACTTTTAAAAAAGATTTTTGCGTATTAAAATATAGCAAAATTATCAGATATAAACCAAGATCATGGGGTGATGTCTTGACATTAGTGAGAATTAGATTTAAATGAGGCAGAGTTGGACAAAGTCATCAATCTCACTCTTTCTTCTAATCATCAGAGTCTAGTGGCAAGAGAAAAGTCAGGACAAATGGCAATGGCTGGGGATGCAGTGTATGCCTTTGGCTTCTTCAACGTCTGACCAAGCTCTAGGCATTCACAGTGGCTGCTCCACCTTTTTTCATGGATTTTGGAACAAATTGTTCTCATTCTATGGGGGGAAGTTTTCACATCCTTGGGGACAGACATGTTCCTAATTCACCAATGGGTTGGAGGCCTGTCAATTACCCTTAAGCTGATTTAATCCATCTGCCAAGATACTTTTACTGGAGTGTGGCTGCTACACATTCTATGGCTTCTTGGAGCCATAGGTGAGAGTTGGGTGAAAGGTGGACATCAAAGTGGATGAGCAACCCTGGAAAGAGTTTGGCAAGCCCACACACCAGAGATGTTAGTACTCCCTGAGCTCTGCATATACCCCAAGGCAGCTATTTGATTGTTGGACAGGCTGAAATTTTTAGACAGCTCTTCTTTCCATTGAGTCAAAATTTATCTCTTCCTGTATTTTCTCCCTTTTGCTTCTAGTTTCTAGTTCTTCCCTCTAGGACCATAACAAATCAGTCAGTTTCTCTTTCTTCATAATAGTCCTTCAGATATTAGAAGACACTATCTTGTCACTCAGTTTATTCTTCTTCAGACTAAACATCTCCCTTCTATCTCTCTCTCTCAAATCTGACATGGAGCCATTACTTTTTAGATTCACATCACTTTTAAATTCACCAATTCTGTACTGTCATTCAATCCAAACTTAGCCATATTGGCCACAGATTACTTTAAGCAAGTCAGGAATAGTTATTGGCACCTAGCAAGCCCTTAATAAATGAGAGTCGACTGGAGACGGCAGAAAGATGAATTAGTTCTTTGTGTATTTGAGAAATTAGATCTTTGTCAGAGATTTTTGACTTTCCTCCAGTTTGATGCTTCCCTTCTTAATTTATTCATGATTTCTTTCCCCATATTTAAGTCATTTTCCCATTTGAATTTATTTTGGTATAGGGTGTAAGATGTTGATCTAAACCTAATTTTTCCCATACTGTTTTCCATTTTTCCCACAAGTTTTTGTCAAATAGTGAGTTCTTGTCCCCAAAACTGGGATCTTTGGGTTTATCAAACACTAGCTTGCCGAGGTCATTTACCCTAAGTCTATTCCATTGATTCATCCTTCTGTCTCTTAGCCAGTACCATATTGTTTTGATGATCACTGCTTTATAGTACAATTTAAGATCTGGTACTGCTGGGCCACCATCCTTCACATTTTTTTCATCATTTCCTTTGATATTCTTGATCTTTTGTTCTTCCAGATGAACTTTGTTTTAATTTTTTCTAATTCTATAAAAAGGGTTTCTTTTGGGGGGGGGTAATTTGATAGGTATGGCACTGATTAAGTAGACTAATTTGGGTAGGATTATCATTTTATTATGTTAGCTCATTCTACCCCTGAGCAATTAATGTTTTTCCAATTATTTAGATCTAGTTTTAATTGTGTGAAAAGTGTTTTGTTATTGCGTTCATATAATTCTTGTATTTGTCTTGGTAGATAGATTCCTAAATATTCTATATTATGTAGAGTGATCTTAAATGGAATTTCTCTTTCTAACTGTTATTGCTGAGTTTTGTTGGAAATATATAGAAATGCTGATGATTTATGTGGGTTTATTTTATATCTCGCAACTTTGCTAAAATTATTAATTATTGCCACTAGCTTTTTAGTTGATTTTAAAGATTCTTTAAGTATGCCATCATATCATCTGCAAAAAGTGATAGTTTGGTTTCTTTGTCATCTACTTTAATTCTTTTAATTTCTTTTTCTTCTCTAATTACTACAGTTAGCATTTCTAGTACAATATTAAGTAATAGTGGTTATAATGGGCATCGTTGCTTCACTCCTGATCATATTGGGAAGGCTTGTAACTCATCCCCATTGCAGATAATACTTGCTGATGGTTTGAAATAAGTATTACTTATTATTTTGAGAAAAGGCCCTTCTATTCCTAGACTCTCTAGTGTTTTCAATAGGAATGGATGCCAAAGGCTTTTTCTGAATTTATTGAGATAATCATATGATTTCTGTTAATTTAATTATTGAAATGGTCAATTATGCAGATGGTTTTCCTAATATTAAGCCAGTCTTGCATTTAGTATAAATCCCACCTGGTCATAGTGGATATCCCTGCAATAACTTGCTATAGTCTCTTTGCTAATATTTTATTTAAGATTTTTGCATCTATATTCATTAAGGAGCTTGATCTATAGTTTTCTTTCTCTGTTTTTGGTCTGCCTGGCTTAGGTATCAGGACCATATTTGTGTCATAAAAGGAATTTGGTACGTGTTACAAATAAAAGAGTGGTTGACCATAAACTGTGACCATGGAAATATGGTTTCAAGACATTGTCTTGAGTTAAATCAAATATAAAGTGGTTGCCAGGGAAAAATTCCCAAATATGAAATATACCCAAGTCAGCTGGGTTTTTATGGAGATTTTAATTAATACAAATAAGGAATTAATGAAAGAGAGAGAGTAAGAGGAAACAATGAGAAAAGGGCTAGGCCAGCCCAGGACAGCCTAGACCAGCCTAAGCCCAAGCCCTAAGAGAGAGATCAGTCAGTCTTTCATCCACTCACCACAAGATTTGTTCCAAGCAAGATTCTAGTTTTCAGAGAGACCCACCAGTTCAGCTCCTGAGCTCCACTTCAGCTTCCAAGGTTGAATTTTTTTCAGAGGCCTTCTGATTCTCCTTTTAAAGAGAATTTTCTCCTATGTCACCTCCCCTAAGTTCTCACATCTACCAATCACAGTAGATGTTTTCACAGGACTGACCATTCTTAATTCACACCTTCTTTAGTTCTCAACTTCTCTGGGTAGACTAAAACTTCTGAGTAAGTTCACACCTCTTTGCCCCTTGCAAGTTTGCAAGTTGCCTGACCTTTTAGTGATTAATTTGACCTTCATAGGTACTTAGCACCTTTTTGTATTAGATCTAAAAATAGACTTAGCTTAAGGGCTTTTGCCTTACTTTAAGTATGGGTTAAGTACTTTTCATTGTTCAGAAAGGAGTTTATAACTTTATCTTCCCCTAAAGTATGCTTAAGTGTGGGTGGAGTAATGTTAGAGTTCTCACATTCCTGATCAAGTACCTTCATTGTTTAAAATGGGGAATGGGGACTTCAGGTAAACATGGCTGCAATCTAGACACGAATCGCTTCCTCTCCCTGGCACCGAATGAAATAGACTACCTCAAAAGAGCATAAAAATCACCTTTGGAAGAACGGAGGGACTCTCCAGTACCCCACAGAAACGAAGGTACGTGGGGTTTGAACATTTCCACACTATAAGAAGGAGGAAAAGCTTGCACAAAAACGTGAACTAAGCCACCCTTCCCCCCTCCCCCACCAAACCAGAGTAAAGTATCAGAGCGCTCACTGGGACAGAGGGTGAGTGAGGAACGTCTCTGTCTGGAGGGGGGGGCACACCAGGGTCCTTGGGATCTAAAGACTGCTAGGAAACAACCTCTCAGGGCGGCTTCATGGGAGAATCTGAGCTGAGCACAGGGGTGGCAACGCGCTGAACACAGGAGAGGCTGCGCTGAGCAAAGGGGTGGCTGTGCTGAGCACAGGGGTGGCCGCGTGCTGAACACAGCAGTGGTTGTGCTGTGCACAGGGGCCTGCGCTCTAAGAAACCTCAGAGGCTGGGAAGAACTAGTCTGAAGCAACCTAAATTCACAGAAAACTCTCCCATATCACTCAGACTCCAGACCAAAAAGGAAAGGGGAATAAAACCACCAAAGGGATGGCTCACATGACCCCAAACCAAGCCTCCAAGAAGAAAGGGGGGAAAAAGTGACTATTGAAAATTTTTATGGTGGGAGTAAAATGGGGAATGGTCTTAACCAAATGTTCTAAGGTAGGGTCTGAGAATTTTTAACATTCACAAGTCTGAGAAAATTTAAAAGTCACATAAGACTCCTTCTTTGCATATTTTGCCACATAGTTTGCATAGTATTGGGATTAGTTGTGCTTAAATATCTGTTATAATTCACTTGTGAATTCATCTGATCCTGGGGATTTTTTCCTGGGGTGTTCATTGATAGCTTGTTCAATTTCTTTTTCTAAGATGGGATTATTTAAGTATTGTATTGAGGAAGATCCTCCATTTCCCCCTCCTGAGTCCATCAAACATACCACAGTTGCACCAGGTTTTGCGTTGGTCAATGTCAATAAAGGTGAAGGTTTGGGGCTTCTTATGGGGAGAATCGAGAGAGAATCTGGGAGAGAATCAAGAAGAAAAGGAAGAAGGAAGAAATTGGAAACAGAGCAGGAAGGTGAGGGGGGAAAGAGGAGAGACTTGTAGGCTACGGATCACGTGATCAGGTTACTTAGGAATGATTGTCTACCCTTCCTAATAAACTTCATAAAATATATATCTGGGTAGAAATATTATTCCAATTCTTACAGATTTCTATTTCTTCTTTTGTTAATCTAGGCAATTTATATTGTTGTAAATATTCATCCATTTCACTGAGGTTGGCATATTTATTGTCATATCATTTGGTGAAGTAGATCCTAATAATTTCCTTAATTTTCTCTTCATTATAGGTGAAGTCTCCCTTTTCATTTTTGATACTGATAATTTGATTCTCTCTTCTTTCTTTTTTTAAAATCAGATTAACCAATACTTTATCTTTTATATTTGGTTCCCCCCCCCCACCCCAAGGAACCAACCCCTAGTCTTATTTATTAGTTCAATTGTTCTTTTACTTTCATAGCATTTCATATATTTACTTTCATAGCATATGATCTGAAAAGGTTGCATTTATTGTTTCTGCTTTTCTGCTTTTGTTTGCAATATTTTTATGCCTTAGTACATGGTCAATCTTTATATATGTACCATGTGCTTCTGAAAAGAAGATATATTCCTTTTTATCCCTATTCAATTTTCTCTTGTTATCTCTTAACCCTAATTTTTCTAAAATTTCATTTACTTCCCTTCTTTCTTATTTATTTTTTGGTTCAATTTATCTAGTTCTGATAGGGGAAGGTTGAAGTCACCCACTGGTATATTTTTACTGTTATTTCCTCCATAAGCTCTTTTAGTTTCTCCTTTAAAAATCTGAATGCTATACTATTTGGTGCAGATATGTTTAGTATTGATATTGCTTCATTGTTTATAGTTTGTTTTAGCAAGATGTAATTTTCTTCCTTATCTCTTTTTATCAGATCAATTTTTGCTTTAGATTTGTCTGAGATCATGATAGCTACTACTGCTTTTTTTTTACTATAGTTGATGCATAATAAATTCTGCTCCGCCTTTTATCTTTAATCTGTGTGTGTCACTGTGCCTCAAATGTGTTTCTTTATATAGTAGGATTCTGTTTTTTTAAATCCACTTTGCTATATGCTTCCATTTTATGGATGAGTTCATTCCATTCATATTCACAGTTATGATTACTGTGTATTCCCCTCCATTTTATTTTCCCCTTTTGCTCCTTCTCTTTTCCCTTTCACTCTGTTCCTCCTCACTAGTGTTTTGCTGTTTATCACTCCCCCCTCACTTCCCCCCTCCTTCCAGTTACCTTCCCCTTCCCTTGTCTTATATCCCTTCTACTTCTCTGTAGGGTAAGGTAGAATTTTATACCCTAATGAGTATAGTTGTTATTCCCTTTCTGAGCCAGTTATGATTAGAGTAGTTTAAGCATTGTCTGTCACCACCCTAATCCTCTCCTCCTTTGTAATATTTTTTCATACCTCTTTATGTTATATAATACAACCCATTCAATTTTCCCCTTCTTTTTTCTCTCAGTACAAGCCTCTTTTTCACCCCTTGATTTTTTTTGAATATCATATCATTATCACCATCAGTTTACTTTTGTTTAGGTCTGTTTTTTCCCTGGAAAGGAATCCTTGGACATTTGTTTTTTTTTATTGAATGACAGTTTTTACCCCCCCCCCCCCTCCCTCCGAAAAAAGCATACTCTGCTTTGCTGGATAGATGGCTCTGGGTTGTAAACCTAGTTCTTCCACCTTCCTGAATATCATATTCCATGCCTTCTGATCATTTAATGTAGAAGGTGCTAAGTCCTGTGTGGTCCTGATTGTAGCTCCATGGTATTTGAATTGTTTCTTTCTGGTTCCTTGCAGTATTTTTTTCCTTGACTTATGTGCTCTTGAATTTAGCTATTATATTTCTGGAAGTTGTTATGTTAAGGATTTATTTCTGGAGGTGATCTGTGGATTCTTTCAACTTCTATTTTATTTTCTTGTTTGTGAATATATGGAAAGTTTTCTTTGATAATTTATTGAATTGTGATGTTCAAGCTTTTTTTTTTTATCATGACTTTCAGGTATTCTAATAATTCTTAAATTGTCTCTCCTGGATCTATTTTCTAGGTCAGTTATTTTTTTTTCCAATGAGATATTTCATATTTTCTTCTATTTTTTCATTCTTTTGATTTTGTTTTATTGTTTCTTTGTGTCTCATGAAATCATTAGCTTCTAGTTGCTCAATTCTAATTTTTTTAGACCTGGTTGCCCTCCATCAGCTTTTGAGTCTCCTTTTATGTTTCTTCTTGTACTGCTTTTGTTTATCTTCTCCATTTTTCCTTTGCCTTTATTAACTGTTTTTTTAAAGTCCTTTTTGAGCTCTTCAAGAATCTGGGTCCAGTTTGCATTTTTCTTTTGGACTTTGCATATATTAGCTTTGCTTTCACTGTCCCATTCTGTGTCTGTGCCTTGCTCTTTGTCTCCATAAAAATTCTCTATTGTTAGGTGCTTTTTTTTGGTTGTCTGTTCATTTCCCCAACCTTTTATAAGTAGGCTCTGTTCTCTGGGAGGCTAGCATGCCCTCTTAAGCTTCAGTCCTTCCTTGATAGTTTTATTTCTAAATTTATTTCAGGTTCAGTTTTTCCAAGATGGTACGATGGCCTGAGGACTGGGAGCTCTGAGAGCCATCTCCCCTTGATGATTCAATTAACCCTTGAGACTTCTGATGGCTGAAATTCTCACCCCAGGCTTGGGTGAAGTTTTTGGTCTCACTGTGGGCTTGATCATGTTAGGCACACAGTAGAGTTCCCTTCCCTGAGTTATTGGCAAATGGATCAGGGGGTCCTAATGACTTTGGGTCTACCAACTACCTCAAACTGAGATGTATGTCCTCCCCACAGGCTTAGACTGGGACTCCTGGCTTCATTATGGGCCCACATAGATCAGGCTGATTCTGTAAGACGTTCACTGCAGGGTTGTTTGGAAATTCAAGTGTTGTGCTTTGGCTTGGACCTCCATTTTTCCAGGTAGGGTCTCAGGGTATAGATATTGGCTTGGGCTCAGGTTCAGAACCTGACTCAGCAGATGAGGGTGTGTGGCTTGCTCCTCACTCCTTTATGTAGCTTCCTGCTGTCTGTGTTCCTCTCTCACCCCTATGTCCCAGATGTTCTCTGTCTACTAGGTTTTTCTCTTATTGAAAATTGCTTTACTCTGTCTCCTTATACATTCTTTCACTCCTGTATTAATTTTGTGGTATTATTTTCAGATTGGTTGGAAAAGATTCTCATGGTGGTTTTGAGCTTTCCTGCTTCTACCTTACCATCTTGGTTCTGCCTCTCAATAATCCTGTTAATTCTTTAAATGTGGTTTGAGTGTCAAAAAAGCCTCACAATGTTTGTAAGCTTTCTCCTTGCCTTTTGTCCATGGGGCCTCTGTCAGGAGAACATTCATTCTTCCTGATGTCTACCTCCCCTATGAATCTCTTAGGGAGAGATCTCTTATGTAAACTCAGGGCCACAATATCATTCTCTTCAGATAACTCTTTGTCACTACTATTGCCTGAGTTTTTTGTTGCTTTTTTTTTTTACTTTATTCCCAGTCGTCCTTCCTGAAAGTAAGGAGATAGTATCACCTTCCTTTAAAATTCCAACAGCTATCCATGAATCTCTCTGGATCTCATCCTCTTCTGATGCAGGCCTTCTTAAGTCAGCCATTCTTGATAAGATTAAGACAAAAGGAATAACATCAATAATTGATTAAACAAGGCATAATAATTTTATGTAAATATGTATGTATTTGTATATTGTATATGTATATTACATGTATAAGCATAATAATATTATAATATATTATAAGAATAAGTGTAATTCATCAATTCTTCCAGTAAAAAGGCCTAGGCCAAGCCCTCATGGGAAGCCTGTTTATCATTTTGTAAAGGATTTGTATGTAAGTTAGTTCATATGTTTTACCTAGCTATCCAGTGGTGTCAAACCCTAAAACCATTATGTCTTCAATCCCTAGAGAAGCAATATATTTTACAGTGGTGGCTCTCTGTTTTGCCCTCTACCCTTATTCCTATCCATATAAATTATAGGAAAATATTCATTTACAACTGGAAAGGTTCCCAGTGGACAGAAACTCAATTGCCTCAGGAGTATGTAGAGGGCCCAACCTTATTCTCTCAAATTTTAGAAGGACTTAGCTACTATCATTTTGAGGGTTCTCCTTTAGTTCACTATGTTGATGATTTGCCTTTAGTGTGTGATAGTTAAAATAGTATATGCCATAAACTGTAAGAGTTAAAATGGTTGAGGATCATAAACTGTAGTGATTAAAATAGTGGAAGATATAAATTGTAGTAGTTATAAGAGTGGGTGAGTAAATTTGTGACCGCAGGAAATATGTTTTCACTACAGTGTCTTGTTTTAAAATCAAATATAAGGTGGTCGCCAGGGAAATATTCCCAATTATGAATATACCCAAGTCAACTGGGTTTATAGAGATTTTAAATTAATAATACAATGAGGAATCAAAGAAAGAAAGAGAGAGAGAGAAAAAGGAAATAAATGGGAAAAGAATAAGCCGGCTCAGGCAGCCCTGGCCAACCCAGGCCTAAGTCCTAAAAGAAAAGATCAGTCAGTCCTAATCACTCACCATAAGATCTATTCAAACGAGGATTCAGGGGGACAGAGTCTCCCCAGAGGGAGTTCCAGCCAGAGTCAGCCTCCCTTGAGATTCTCTCTCAAGAGCCTGTATATCTCAAGAGATCTCAACAGTCTGTCCTTTTCTTATATAGGGGGTTTTCTCCTATGTTACCTCCCCTAAGTTCTTCCATCTACCAATCACAGTAGACGTTTTCCAAAGGACAACCCATTCTGAATTCACACCTGAGTAGATTAATCCTTTTAGTAATCCACACCTGAGTAGGTTAGAATCTCTGTGTAAGTTTTTTCCTCTTTGCTCCTTTTAAGTTCACAAGTTGCCTGACCTTTATAAGTACTTAGCACCCCTTTGTAATAATTCTAAAAATAGGCATGGCTTAAGTATGGGTTTAAATACTTTTCATTGTTCTTCAAGGAGTTTTCTTCCCTAAAGCAGTCTTAAGTATGAGTGGAGTAGAGGTCTTCCCATTTCTGATCTAAGTAGATTTCTCACATTTTAGATCTAAGTAGCTTCATTGTTTAAAATGAGAAATGGTCTTAACCAAATGTTCTAAGGTAGAATCTGAGAATCTTTTAACATTCACAAGTCTGAGAAATTTCAAGATTCACAAGTGGCACCAGATGCAGAGGCATCCCAGGAAGATAGTCAGTACCTCCTTTTACAGCCCTACAAGAGAGGCCACAAAGTTTCTAGGTCGAAGATACAATGGTACCTTCCAAAAGTGTAATATTTAGGTTTTATTTTAGCTGCCAGAACCTCTCCATTTCTCCCAAGTGCATTGAAGCTATTCAGCAACTCCGCTCCTTCTAAGAGGCAGCTGAAAGCAATCTTGGGGGCCTCAGAGTTCTGTAGACAATTTCCATTATGGGGAAATTATTAAGTCCTTTGTAGCTGTGACTAAAAATTCAGGTCTTAAACACCTTCAATTAGATTCTCAACACCTGTTAACTCTCATAGTATTAAAACAGTCCATTCTGTCCACCTCTGCTGTAGGAATGTCAGACTACAAAAATCCATTTATGTTGTATGTACATGAACAGAGGGTGTGGCTTCTGTGATCAAGAAGTTCAAGTCTTGGAACCCACCGAGAATGCAGTAGCTTACTATTCTACACGGTTGGATGCACTGGCTACTGGAGCACCACCCTGCCTTTGATTTGTTTCTGCCACAACACTCTTTGTGATAATAACTTTAAACATAATCCTGGTTTCTCATTTAACTGTTCTCTGCTCCCAAAAGATCAAGGCATTATTGCTCCAACATAGAACACAAGTATTTTCAGATCAAAGGATTGCTGAGAGCTGAGATAATTTTGTTAGGTGATTAAAATATCACCCTGAAATGCTGTATAGTTCTTAATCCTACAACATTGATTTCGGATTTTCCGGTCTCTGGAGAACCATCAGATGATTGTGAATCTGTAGTGGAGATGGTTGAGAAGTTTTGTAATGATCTGACTCAACTTTAGAAAAGCATTATTTAGCTCTCTACACTGATGGTTCTGCTTTTATAAGGGATGACCCATGCCACACTAGTGCTGAAGTTGTATCAGATCATGATACTACTTGGGGCAGCTTCATTACTTTCATATTTTAGGGTCCAGGGCACTGAATTGATGACATTGTGAATTGCATGTAAAAGAGCTAAAGGAAAGAAAGCTAGAATTTACATAGACTTGAGGTGTGCTTTTGGAGTCTGTCATGCTGTTGGGGTGCTCTAGATGCAGAAGGATTTTCTTACTTCTGCTGGCAAAATTATTGAAAATGCAGAGATCATTAAAGAACTCCTGTTTGCTCTTCAGCTATCTGCAGTCTTGGGTATTGTTCATTGTTCTGTCCATACAGGAGTGACTGACCCTGTCTCTAGGAGAAATTAGAAGGCAGACATTACAGATAAACTTAAAGCCTTAGAAGGACTTGAGTTAATTTTGATTCTGACATCTAAGAATGAACCAAAATTTTCTCTCTCTTTTATAATGAACAGAAAGTAGAGAAGTGGAAGCAGAATTTAAAGCAAGGCAGATTAAAAGGGTTTGGGGTACCATCAAAAGGAAAGCCCCTACTTCCCCAAAGCTTCTACCATCAAATACACTTATCTCTTCATATGAGTGGCCACTTTGAAACTCAGGGAATTATGGACTCCATTAAAAGCATTTGGCTGGTCTTGGGTATTATCAATATAACTTACTGTGTATGTGCCTCTTGTCCTACCTGCCAGACATATAATTAACATGCTTTCTATGCCAAGGCTATTGTAAACCTTAAAATTTCTTAGACTTATAAATGTTGGAAATTTCACCATTGGGAAATTTCATACTTGAAAAATTTCCTATTGATAATGGGAACTCTATTGGAATGTGAACCCCATTGGCATGGGAGGTTCCTCCTCCCTTCTTAAGATTACTTTAGGACAGAAACCTTTTGCTGAACAATGGAAAGGGCTTTGACCTATGCTTAAGCATAGAACAGGAAGTTCTTTGAGTCATGATTGATTTTAGAATTGATACAATAGAGATACTTGGAATGACAGAACCAGGTCTTGGAAAATACAATTTCCACCCCACTCAGTCCTAACAGGATTTAGGAAGGGCTGCAGCAAAGGATCAAGATTTAATTATTTGAGAATATGACCTTCAACAGACATGTGCAAAGCCACAGACCTCTGGGCGGTCCTGGGTTAAGCTAGAGCCACCATTGGCACAGGGAAGACATGGACAGTGATTGGTAGATGTGAGAACTGAGGGGAGGGAACTTGAATGGTTTCCTTAAAGATAGAGGGGTCTGAGGACTGAGGGGTGGTTGGTTGGAGAGGTTTTTGCTCTGAGAGGTGGTGCTTTGAGAAGTTTGCTCTGAAGGAAGCTGGAGGTGGAGGCCCCTGAGACTGTTTCTCCATTTTGGTCACGTGAGTGATAGGGACTGATCTCTTTTCCTTGCCTCAGCTATCTAAGGGCTTGGGCCTTTTGGCCCAGCCTAAACAGAAGGGGTATTTAAGCCCTATTCCCTTCTCTCCCCTTTCTTTCTCTCTCTCTCTCTCTCTCTCTCTCTCTCTCTCTCTCTCTCTCTCTCTCTCTCTCTCTCTCCCCCTCTTTCTATCTCTAATACCTTTCTTCCTCCTGTTTGTAATTAAACTCCATAAAAGGTTGACTGCTGACTTGAGTTTTCATTTAGGAATTACATAGCTGAATTCCTTGGCGACCTTAAATTAATATATATCAGTCTTTTAAAGTGATTTCCTTGTCACACTTTTCATGGGTGACCCTTAGTTTACATTCCTTTTGAACATTTGAAATTGATTTCATCAGTATGCCTTAAACTGGACATTATAAAGTTTGTCTTGTTACAGTGAACCATCTCACTAGATTCATGCTTCTTGTGCCATAGCAACTTTTGTTGCTAAAATGCTATTGAGGATGATTTCCCCCCAATTTAGCCTGCCTGCCTGAATTAATTCAGATAGGGGTACTCATTTTACTGATTCTGTTTTATCACAGATTTATTCTTGTATGGGAATTACTCCCAAAATTTATGCATCTTACCATACTCAGAGCTCAGGCCAAGCTGAACATATGAAGAGAGAACTTAAAACCATAATTGGTACACTATGCACTGAGATTCACTTGAAGTGGCTTGAGATTTTCCTCTTATCCCTATTTTACTTGTGCATCAGACCTAGGGGAATATCTATATATCTCAGCTTTTGAAATGTTTTTTGAATATCCTCCTATTCACTCCAAACTTTCCCCTCTGGATAAACATCATTACTAGGCAGGTGGGGGGGGGCATCTCTATTGCTTCTTATATACAGGAATTGCAGGTCAGATTATGTGGACTTTATGACTCTGGGGAAGCACTACAGACAGAACCCTTTGACTTCTGTGAATTTTAAAACTATTCCACCCTAATCAGACCCTACTTTAGAAGATCTGATTTAGCTATTTCCTAATCAATAATAATAGAGATACTTGGACTAACAGAATCGGGTCTTGGGAATCCTGAATTTTTCCACCCTCCTTAGTTTAACAAGATTAGGAAGGTCTGTGCCAAACTCAAGATTTAATTATCTGAGGAAATGGCCTTCAACAGACATGTGCAGAAAAAACAGATAGACCCCTGGGCTGTCCTAAGTCAAGCTAAGCTATCATTGGTACAGATGAGATGCAGGAAAGTAATGTAAAACCATCTATATAAGGCACGTCACTTCCTCTCTCTTCCTCTTTCCCTGGAGAGGTGACTCTGGCTGGCAGTGTGTTAGGCATTCCAACATTTTGGAGCGGTGGCAGTTATTTGTCTGTGTTTGGTGGTGAGTTTTGCCCTTGAGCTGATTCAGGTTTGGGCATCTTAGCTGAGCCCCTTTGGAGGTCAGATTGATTCTTTCCCCCTTCACACTCAAAACCTTACTTTCTAGATCTCCTAATCTTCCCACCCAGTACTAGCCCCTTCCTTCTTCCTTCTTCTTAATCTCCTCCACTATATCAACTAAATCACCATAAATTTCCAGCTGACTTGGGTGTTTCATTAGGATTTTATAAATAAAATCCGTGGTGACCAAAATAATTATTACATTTAGTCTCAACCATAATTTTAACCTTTACACTTCTCACTCCTTGATCTACTTTCAGGAGATAATCTTCTAGCAAACTGGTAGGACTCAGTCTGCTTGGGAAGGCCTCTTCCAGTTGTTGCTATCTACTCTGACTGCCATCAAAATTGGAGAAAAAGACTCTTGGATTCATTGCTCTCATGTAAAACTGATGTCATCTGTTGACACTGATGAACTGTGTCTTTTCATTTCCCTTATATATTATTGCTTGTTTGTCTTTAGATTTAGTTTTGTTTTTATTTTTATTCTTATCTTTTTGTAATTAGGGACTTTATAGGTCAGTGACAGCAAACCTTTTAGAGATGGAATGCTAGGCCCCTCTCACCCCCAGACCAAGTGTTGTGCCTATCCCCCCCCCCAGACCATATTCTGTGCCCCTCCCCCCTTACTCCACCTAGAAGAGAGAAGAAGCACTTCCATTGGACAGTTGGGCAGGGAGGTGGATGATATGGTCAGGTGCATATGGGGGGGAGAAACAGCCCAGCTGCACCTCTCCCTGGCTTTCTAGTTAAGAACTCTGGCAAACTCTGTGCTGCAGGGACAGATGCACTGGGTCCTTGGCATGCATGTCCACAGAGAGGTCTCTGTGTGCCATCTCTGGCACATATGCCATAGGCTTGCCATCACATTTATAGGCAAGTATAATTTAGGTTACTCTTTGAAAAACAATTACCCTCATTTGTTACTATTTTGTTCTCAACATTAAACTATACTGTATTTGCTTCTTTTTTTCCTTCTTTTAATGACTAGACTTAGGATAATACTATTAATAGAATCCATAGCCCAAATAGGATGTTCTTTACACCAAGGTAAGGTCATTGGATCTTATGGAAGTGAAGTCTGTTACCAGCTCTATTGGAGTCCTGTTTTATCATAGGCAACAATTTGAATCCATGTGAATGAGACTTTGCCACAACTTGAACCTCTTGAGGGTCATATATTGCCAAACAAACTTTTGTCCCTGCTGCTTTTGTTATACATCCCACATGAAGATAGAATTAACTCTCCTTTTGTCTATTTTTAGTTAATCAAATAAAGAACTTAAAGTACCCCTACTTAACACTTAAGTAAGAGAATTCACAAGTAACTTATTGGAGAAAACTTTCACCTCAAGAGGGCACTGCCCATACATGGGCAGTGCTAGGCAAATTGAAAGCCTGCAATTGGTTTCTGTGAAGAGGGGGAAGAGACAGAAAATGATGTGGGGAAAAAACATATAAAAGAAGAGACTAATATGGTCTGTTGATATTCCTTCCTTGGTTTTTGGAGAGACTCTTCCCTTGGTTCTGTGTTGGTGAGTAGAGCTGAAGAGACATGCTTTTCCTTGGAGTCATTTTGCTTTGGTGGAACTCTGGCTGAAGACACCACGAGACTTCTGGCTGAGTACTACTGGGAAATCCACATGGAGATCAGGACTTGGGGAAGCCCCTATAGGGGGCTTAGCCAGACTTCACTTCACAAGAGCAGCATTTAGGGCTGGTAGGCTAGACCAGGTTTAATCTCCTTACTATGTTTCCCACTTTCACCATCTCTACCTTGTAAATAAAATCTGTTAACAGTCATTTTGACTTCGGGGCTAATATTTTATAAATGGCAACCACTTTTATAACTCTCATATTGAGTCAAAATCTAATTTAATTTTTACAAATGTCAGTAGTTATGGGTGGAGTCTACCTGGTCACAACAGCTATCATCAGGCTTTGAGATATTCATAGATTTTCAAATCTTGGTTGACTTTAACATGCCTTCGAAGGTAATTTTCAGATATATGGGAGCTCCACTTCCACTGGCAGACCATTTATCAGCCTTTGACTTGTGTGTTAAAAGAGGTAAGGTACCATTCAGTAGCAGATATATGGGTGACAATGTGAAAGCCAAGATAATCCAAGACAACCAAGCAGATGCAAAATACTCCTTCCTGTGGAGCCTCCTTCAGCCTCTGCAAAGGGGTATGATAGGAAGCAAAGAATACTACATGTTCAACAGTTTTTGAAACACCATTGGACTTTAACTTTGACTATTGATACTCTTAAGATCCACTGACCAATTTGAGGAGAGTAGTTAAGCTACTTGAGAAATGGAATCTTATAATATAAATCTTGATATTTCCACTATAAATAAAAACAGAAGAAAGAAATAATATGCAGCCAAAATGAAAGACAGATTATAGATTTCCACTGCAAAAGCAAAGAAAGAACCAATAGAGTTGCCTTTCTTGTGGACTGAAAGGAAAAAAGAAACATAATTTCCTGAGATACTTGATTATTTTGTATGTCAATGCAACTGATTTAAGAAGACTCTATCAGTCTTTAAAGTACTTGTCTCCAGGGGTCTAAGCTCTTGTGGAGCACAGAACAACAAGGCAGATAATTTTAGCCAAATATTTTATCTATTTTTAAACTTACTTCATCCAACTACCAAGATCAAAAAAAGGTTTTCGAAAGCTAGAAGTTTTATTTTTCTATTTGTTTTTTTTTTGCACTAAAGCAATCTTTTGACATGCATTAGATGCTTAATAAAATCTTTTGGATTATGTGAACATCATCTCTGTTCCAAGACTTTACCTGATTTAGGATTAGAAAATCCATTTGACTTCCATTGATTCCTGATTTTCATTATACAATTGCATCATTGTAGGGGTTGACTTTTAATAAACTAGAAAAGACCGGTAAGGGAAGTATCATTGTTTCCTACAGGAACACAATATTCTTTGAGGGTTACCAAGGAAATGAATCTAAGCAATTCCCAAAACTAAAAGGACAAGATCATTCTCTCTTTTTTGGTTTACATTCATGCTTTATTATGTACGTATGACTGGCAAGAGCTCTAAACTTTGAGCTACCCTTCACTGATTGACAGAGAAAGGTCCTAGAAGCATAGAAGGACTAGGATCCATAGCATAACTCAAAGGTTTAGCTCTGGCAAGTAGGACCACGTGTTTATCAGACATTTGAGTAAAGGAGAGGAGAAATGAACATGCCCATTGGATTTGAAAGAAAAAGAGAGGAGAATTTGGGAATAGTAAAGAGCCAAATGAGATAGCTAAAGATCTAGAACTGCTGCTAAGGAGGTAATGAGTCAATCAATGAAAAATAAAGGATTGTCCTATGGCTATAAGGGAGAAATTAATAATTAGATAAAAATTGGCAGGGAATTGAGTTGGCATGAAAGTGTGACTTTCCCAGGAGCATAGGAGCAGAAGCAGATGGAGCACATGGAGAAGGTAACTCAGGGCTGAGAATTGCAGGAAAGGAGCAGCAGGGGGACAAAGTGGAAGAAATTCAAGGTTGGAAGACACCACATGGCTGATCTTTTTAACAATAAAGACAAGAAGGTAAAGGGAAGTAAAGCCTGGAGAATAGAGAGGAATAGGAAATTGCCAGTCTCTTTAAGTAGGAAGAGTAGGTTTATGGCAGTAGTAAAAGGGCATGATGGAAGGGAGGAGACTGGTGTTAGTAAGGGTGGGTCAGAGAGAAGTTTTATTTTCCTTTTCTCAGGAACTCTTATTTCTTTATTGCTTCCAGGACTACATAGCCTTGACCTCACAACAACCCTGGGAAGGAGAATTAGGAAGAAAAGAAGACAGAAAGACAGACAAACAAAAGGAAAGAAAGGAAGGAAGGAAGAAAGAAAGGAAGAGAGAAAGAAAGAAAGAAAGAAAGAAAGAAGGAAGGAACTGAGGGAAAAAAGAAATAAACATTTAAGCATTTATTGAATCCCTATTACATATCAGACCCTGGGCTTATGTGTGTTAAAATTATTATCTCATTGGATCTTCACAACAATATTGGAACCTAAGTGCTATTATTATTCCCAATTTCGAGTTGAGGAAACCGAGGCCAAGAAAAAATTAAATGACTTCCCCAGGGTCACATAGCTGGTAAGTGTCTGGGGTCAGATCTGAATTTATGCCTTCCTGGCTCTTTCCACTCATCATGTGGCTGCCTCCTTGGAAGGAAAAGAAAGAAGGAAGGAAATAGCTTTTTTTTTTTTAACAACTGACTATGTACTAACCATTTATTGTTTGAGGAAAGTGAGGAACAAAGAGGACAAAGTAGTTCCCCTGGGTCACACAACTCCTCAGTAGCAGAGTCAGGACATGACCCCAGGACTTTGGGTTTCCAGACTAGTCTTCTATTTGGGAGTCAGGTTGCCCCACAAGCTTCCTCTTACAATTCAATCTGCCTTTTAGATATTGAGATCAGAAGGGACTGAGTAACAACTGACCCAGCTGCCCTTACAATTCTTGAGAGAGGACTACAGCCCAAGGAAATGAACACAAATCCTTTGGAACTATGCCCTTCCAAACAGGGGCTAGACTAGCCCACCTTCCTTTTTGGGTTCTGCAACTCACTTTGGTTTCTGATCTTTAGATCAAAACAGTGAGTTCATCCCTTGAGAAAGAGAAAAGTCTGTTCTTTCTTTAGTTATTATTCTAACTTTTACTGTAGGAAGCCATTGATGATCATATTTGAATTGTTCCCTTAATACATGTGGAATTGAGGCTAAGTCAACATTTCCCTGATGCTGCTTCCTCATGTGTAATATGGCTTCTGTCTTAATGCCAAATGTTTCTCAGTACCTTGCTTTTCCCAGACTCTTTCCTCTCCATATCTATTAGACATTCAATTATCCTCTCATTTATGCAATTCTGTCAAACATCCAGTCCTATTTACCAAAGTCAGGTCTTTGAATTGTCATCTTTTTCATTAAAAATCTACTCCTGCTTCTAAGCTGGTTGTTACACAAAGGATTTTCAGAAGTAACATATGTGCCAGCTTATTTAAAAACTAGTCATATGTTCCTCCCTGCCACCTCTTTTTCTGTTTGTTGGATTAATCTTGATAAGAAACATGGTAAGGATGGAAATAAGTTAACTATGTTGGAGTCCTTTAGTGCAGACTGAATGATGACTTGGTGGGGATGTTATAATTGGGTTTCTGTTGAAGGATAGGTTGAATCAGATGCCCTTTGTGATCCTTCTTAGTATGAATTGATTAAACTATTAATTATTTATTTTCTGGTTACAAACAGCATAGCAAGAACACAATACAAATAATTTTCCCTCTGTGAAGATTGAATTTAGCTATCTCCTGACTGTAACAATGAAGATATTTAGCTCTTCTTTTATTATGAATATTAAAATGTAATCCCCTGATTGTAATAATGAAGGTACTTAGCTCTTCCTTTATTGGAAAGATTGAGTTGTAATCCACAATCTATTTTTATATTTTAATCCCCCAAAAGGTGGTAACTTAGTATTTTAAGCAGATCTACCTATTTTAACTACAAAAAGGTGTTAAGTAACTACAAAAGGTGAACTAACCAAAAAAAGGTGTTAAGTAACCCAAAAAAGCATAATCTAACCAAAGAAGGTGTGAACTAAAGAGTGGGCAGTCTTGGAGAAAAGTGTCTACTGTGATTGGTAGATGTGAAATTTAGGGGAGGTTACACAAGAGAAAAAGATTTTTAGAAAGAGGACCAGAGACCAGAAGAAGCTATTTTCAACTTGAGGAGATGGAAGAACTCTGACTCAGAGTAAAGACTGGATGACAGACTCAGAGTAAAGACTGGATGACAGACACTTGAGGAGAGACTGGAAGAGGAACTCAATCCTGGAGGAACTCATGCAGGAGACCTCAGACTGCTTTCTTTTTAGATTGTCACCATTGGTGAGTGAAAGGCTGACTTAGTGACCCCGCCTCTCTGGAGGCATGAAGCCTTCAGGAAAATCCCATCATTTTGAGACTCTTTTCCCCTGGCTGAGGCTTAGAATTTCTAACTGGTATCAGTGGAAGCCAGAGCACTTTCTCTCTCTCTCTCTCTCTCTCTCTCTCTCTCTCTCTCTCTCTCTCTCTCTCTCTCTCTCTCTCTCTCTCTCTCTCTCTCTCTCTCTCTCTCTCTCTCTCCCCTCTTTTCTCTCTACCTTAATATCTTCCCTTTATTGTAAATAAATGACCATAAATTCAATTTACTTTAGTAATTCATTTGGGATTTAGAAATTAAACCCCTGGCGACCACCAAATTAAATATTCAGAGTCCAACCACAATTAAATTTAACACCTTCCTGGCACCAGGTGCACACTTTCCCACTAATGTACCCAGTGTTCAGGAAGCAAAAGAATAGGCAGGAACCCAAAAGACAATGGTGGTGGAACAAAAGTGAAGGAGCCAGACCTGGCCAAGACAACTCTAGAACTGCAGGATCTTTATGTCCTTTCTCTCAGAAAGTTGGCTTCATCTCCTTGGAGTCAAAAGCTCTTTCCCATGGGCAAAAACTTAACTTAGGAATGGCAGAAGCTTCTTCCCTTTGACTCCCTCAGAGTCTCAGTTCAGAAGATGGAGGTCAGGGGTGAGTAACAGCAACAAGGCCAATAAATCTTGATCATACACTTCACAGAGGAAAGTAAAATGTAAGAAGACTGGAAGGGTAGGAAGGCATACTGTGGTGAAAGACTTTAGAGTCCTAAGAAAGGAATTTTGACTTGATCTCAGAGGTGATGTGGAGCTACTAGGGTTGGATGAGTAAACTTGATCAGACCTATGCTTGGGAAAATCACTTTGACAATTGAATAGAAGATGAATTAGAGAGGAAGGGACTTTAGCCAGAGAGACTAACGAGAAAGCAATCAAACTATTCCCAGTGAAAGATGATAAAGATGGTTACTGTATAAATAAAATGTACTTAACATATTTGAGTAGTGCTATGAAGGTGAAATGATAAGATTTGATAACAGATTGGATATGTGGAGTAAGTGCTAGTGGGGAGCTAAGGCTACATCTAGGTTACAAATCTTTGGGTGTGGGGGGTGATAGTTTTCTCAATAGTAACAGGAAAATTAATAAAAAAGGGAGGGTTGGGGAATGGCATGTGATGACAATGAGTTTTTTTTTATATGTTGAATTTAAGATACCTCTGGGATGTGCAGCTGAAGATGCCTAAAAGGTACTTTGATCATTCAGGCCTGGAGCTCAGGAGAGAGACCAGGTTTGGGAAACGTCTGCAAAGAAATGATAACTGAATCTAGAAGAGTCAAGATCACTAAGTGAAATACACCACCAGGGTGTATGGAGTTTTCAGGGAAGCCTAGTACCTCTGGAGTGAGGGCTTGATAAACATTTTTTGATGCTGTTTTCCTCCATTGGTGTCCAACTGCCATGGCATGCTCACCTAAACTGTCTCAATAGGCAAACTAAACCAGGTTGAGGGTAACTGATAGACCTCAGAACCCTTTGGTGAAATAGAGGTGTGTTTTCCCTAAACAGGTGAAGATTTTTTACCCAGAAAAATGGATAGATAAGAACAATTTGTTCTAATGGCCAAGAAGGTGAAGGAAGCAGGCACAGTGGAACATTTAGAGCTTGGCTAGACATCAAAGAAGCTAAGCATACTGAGCCATCACTGGTAATCTTGACTTTTGTCTTGCTGCTAGACATTGATGGCTCTAGAAAAGAGAATAAGGCCAAATTTACTGTGCAACTCTGCCTTAAACCATACTAATGGGGGGATCTCAACTTTCCCCTATCAGAATAAGAGAAGTCTAACCAAAAAAAATATAGAAAAAAGAAATTAAGAAAATGAATCAAATTTTAGAAAAGTTAGATTTAATAACGATCTAGAGAAAATGGAATGGCAATAGAAAGGAATATGTCTTCTTCTCTGTGGTATGTGGAACCTACACAAAAACTGACCATGTATTAGAGCATAAAAATCTCATAACCAGATGCAGAAAACTAGAAATATTAAATGCATTCTTTCCAGGTCACAGTGCAATAAAAATTACAATCAATAAGGGGCCATGGAAAGACAATAAAAATTATTTGGAAACAAGATGATCTAATTCTAAAGAATGGATGGGTCAAAGAACACAATCATAGAAGTAATATACAGTTTCATTAAAGAGAATGATAAGGAGATATCATATCAAAAATTTTGGGATGCAGTCAAGGTAGTACTCAGGGGAATTTTATTTCTCTAAATGCTAACATCAATAACAGTGAAAAAAACCAAATGAATGAATTGGACATTCAACTGAAAAAAACCTAGAAAACAAGTACATTAGAAACCTCAAATTAAACTAATTAAAGACCTAGAAATACTAAAAGTCAAAGGAGAAAATATGAAAATTGGAAGTAAAAAACCCATTGAACTAATAAATAAGACTAACATTTTGTTATATTGGAGGGAAGGGTAGACCTTTGGTTAATTTAATTAAAAGAGGCCAAGAAGAAAATCAAATTACCACTATCAAAAATGAAAAGAGCTCATTCACCAACAATGAAGAGGAAATTAAAATAATCATTATGAGCTGTTTTGCCCAATTATATGACAATAAATGTGAAAATGTAAGTGAAATGGAGGAATATTCTTAAAAATAGAAATTGCTCAGAATTACAGAAAGGGAAATAAAATACTTTGATAACTCCATCTTAGAAAAAGAAATTGAACTAGTCATCAATGAACCTGCTAAAAAATCCTCAGAGCTAGATTGATTCAGAAATGAATCCTATCAGACATTTAAAGGACAATTGATCCTGTTACTATAAAACATATTGGGAAAAATAGGCAAAGGAGTCAACAAATTTCCATTAAAAATTAAAATGAGTATTTGTTACATTCAAATACTAAGGTAACTCTTGCTCTCTTTTTTCTTCCTCTATTAGAGAAGGCATCATTTAATTAAAGGATATATATCTATATATGAAACCATGCTTGGTTTATTTCTATTTATCAGTTTGTTCTCTGGAAGTGGACATATACAAGTCATTTTTCAAGCAATATTTCTATTGCTGTCTTGGTTCTATTCACTTTACTCTTAATAATTTTATATAGGTCTTTCCATTAAAAAAATTAATCAGCTCACCATTTCTTATGGTACAATAGTATTTCATCACAATCATATACTTCAACTTGTTTAGCCATTCCCCAATTGATAGACATCCCTTCAATTTCGATTTTGCCACCACAAAGAAACATATTACATATCACATTTATGGATAGAAGAATTTTAGAATAAAGAAAAGCATTATGAATTATAAAATGGATAATTTAGAATAAATTAAATTGAAAAGGTTTTGTACAAATAGAACTAATGTAGCCAAGTTAGAAGGAAAGCAGTAATTTTGGGGTAATTTTTTATAGACAGTTTCTTGGATGTAGGTCTGATATCTAAAACATACATATAGGAAGAAAGTGAGGAGAATAGAGTCAACATGGTGGAGAAGGTACAGGAACTGTCTGATTTCTACCCAATGTCCTTCAGAAAGCAATGATATAATACCTTAAAACAAATTTTGGAGCAGCATAACCCACAAAAAGACAAGGTGAAGTAATTTTTCAGTCCATAACAACTTAGAAGGCCAGCACAAAAGATCTATTGTTCTGCGAGAATGTGGAGCACAGGACAATAAGGCAGGGCCCACCCAAGAAATAGACCTTGGGAGCAACTGAAGCAGCAGCCAAGGTTTCAGGAACTCTCAGCCAGAGATGATAAGGGAGACTGAATAGCTATTCAGAAGGAGATTTCAGGGGCCCCTTTGCTGATGCTGGGTACAAGACTTTTATCCTATTGCCCAAATATAGAATCAGGTTGCAGTCCTGGGGCACAATTGCAGGGCAAGAGGAACACCAGTATACATGAGCATTTGCAGTCATACACGAGCAGGGACCCTGGTCACAGTTCTAAGGAGCAAAAGAGTGCTTGAGGTTACTCACAGATCAGAGCATAGGCTCAGAGAGTATTAAACACACCTCTCTGTATATCATACTACCCTAGAAGAAATGAAAACAGATAGATCCCCAGTGCCAGCACTGAAGGCAGTTGTACAAAGAACTTGAAACTTGGAACAGTGTTCTCATTACCACTGTTACATAGCCCAACTTTAACAGTTTTTTAAACTAAAAGAAAAGAAAAAACCAGGAAAATAAGCAAACAACAAAGAAACTCAACATAGAAAGTTATTTTGGTGACAGAGTAGATTCAAACTCAGAAGATGACAAAGTCAATGCTGATGCATCCAAAGCCTCCAAGAAAAATATTAATTGCTTTAAAGTCCAAAAACAACTAATGGAGGGGCTCAAAAAGATTTTAAACATCAAATAAGAGAGTCAGAGAAAAAATTGGGAAGAGACAGAATGATACAGGAAAATCATACTTGCTAAAGGAGGCACAAAAATACTGAAGAAATTATTATCTTAAAAAAGAGAATAGGGCAATTGGTGAAAGAGGCACAAAAATCCAAAGAAGAGAAGAATTTATTAAAAAGCAAAATTAGTAAAATGGAAAAAAGATATACAAAAATCTACTGAAGAGAAAAACTTCTGGAAAGAGAAAATTGACCCTTTGGAAAAAGTACAAAAATTCACTGAAAAAATTCACTTAAAAAATTTAATTAATTAATTAATTAATTTTTTTTAAACTTAACTTTACTTTACAAAGTAGAATTGTCCAAATGGGAAAGGAGGGACAAAAATTATTCAAGAAAATAATATCTAAAAATTATGATTGAGCAAGGAGAAGCTAATGATTCCATGAGACATAAAGACACAGTCAATCAAAATAAAAATAATGGAAAAATAGAAGAAAATGTGAAACATCTCATGGGAAAAACAACTGACTTGGAAAAAAATCTAGGAGACATCAACAAAGAACTATTGGACCACCTGAAAGCCATGATAAAAAATAACTTAGATATCATCTTTCAAGAAATAATCAAATAAGACTGCCCTGATATTCTAAAACCAGAGGACAAAATGGAAATGGAAAGAATATACTAATCACCTCTTGAAAGAGATCCCAAAAGGCTAAATTCCAGGAATATCACAGACAAATTTCAGAGCTCCTATGTTGAGGGGGAAATATTGTGGGCAGAAAAAAAGAAACAATTGAAATATCATTGAGCCATAGTCAGGATAACACAAGACTTAGCAGCGTTTACATTAAGGAACAAGAGAGTCTGGAATATGATATTCCAAAGGACAAAGGAGTTAAAACTTCATCCAAGAATCATTTTACCCAGCAATACCAAGCATAATCCTTCAGGGGAAAAATAGGAATTCAATGAAATAGAGGACTTTCAAGCATTCTTGATGAAAAGACCAGAGCTGAATGGAAAATTTGACTCTCAAATAAAAGATTCAAGAGAACCATAAAGTAGTGAACAAGAAAGAAACAAGACATTTAATAAATCTAAACTGTGTACATCTCTACGTGTAGAGTTGATTCTTATAACACCAAAGAAGTTGTAATTATCAGTGTAGTTAGATGGGTTCCCCATAAGAGTGGGCAGCCCGAGTGACAATGTGGCAGAATGAACCCAATGTTATCACAGAGGGAGGAACTAATGGGATTGAAAAGGTGAGCTCAGTAGGGAAAGTCTTTTTTACTTCCACAGTTGGCTTCCATACCTGCTATGGGGCAACAATAACTTTAAAAAATTTGAGGTACCACTTCACACCTGTGAGATTTGCTAATATGATAGAAAAGGAAAATGATAAAATATTAGAAGGGATGTAGGAAAATCTAAACACTAATCCATTGTTGAAGTTGCAAACTGATCCAACACTTCTCCAGAGCAATTTCAAATGATGCCCAAAGGGCTATAAAATTGCATATCCTTTGATCCAGAAATACCACTACTTAGATCTGTATACTCTAAAGAGATTAAAAAAAGGAAAAGGACCCACTTATACAAAAATATTTATGCCAGATTTTTTTTTGTAGTAGCAAAGAATTGGAAACTGAGAGGATGTCCATCAGATGGAGAATGGCTGAAGAAGTTGTAGCATTTGATTGTAATGGAATACTATTGTGAAATGATGAGCAGTATGATTTCAGAAAAACCTTGAAAGGCCTGCATGAACTCTAACTCTCTCTCTCTCATTTTATATGAATCTTCTTCCACAATATTACTGAAATGGAAATGTTTTGCGCAATCACTCATGTAGAACCTAGATGAAATTGCTTACCATTTCAGAGTGAGGAGTATGGAAGGGAAGGAAGGAGAAAGTCTGGATCTCAAAATTTTGGAAATGTATATTAATGATTTTTATTACATATAATTGGGGAAAATATAATGTTTTATTTATTTAATTGATGTTTTATTTTTTTTATTTTTTCCAGATTACATACCAATACAATTTTTAATAATAATTTTCTGGCAATTTGTGATCCATGTTTTCTCCTTCCCCCTCCTCCTCCCCAAGACAGTAGGTAATATGGTATACATCGTACATGTGTTAGTATATAATACATATTTCTGTTTGTCCTCTTGTGAAAGAAGACATATATCATGCACAATAGAGAAAAATTGATGGAAGAAAGAGTAAAGAATGGTATGCTTTAATCTGCATTCAGATTGTCAATTTCCTCTATTGCTGTGGATAGGCTTTTTCATTGTGAGTCTTTTGGAGTTGTCCTGGATCTTTTCATTGCTGATTATAGTTAAGTCATTTACAGTTGGTCATTATCTTTCATCGCTAGTATTGTATAAAATATTGTCCTCATTCTGCTCACTTTATTTTGGATCATTTCATATAAGATATTCCAGATTTTTTGGGTGATCATTTTGTTGGTCATTTCTTATGGTGCAGTAGTATCCCATTACAATGATATACCTCAACTTGTTCAGGCATTCACCAATAAGGAGATGTTTTAAAGGACAAAATATGAAAAGTTTCTTTTTTCTTGAAATAGTATTTTATATTTGATTATCTTCAAATTTAAATATACTATATTTGAGTGAAACCAAAGTGAATTCCAGTAGCTGAAGTGATGTTAACTGTGAACTGTTATAGGGAATTTAGATAGGGGGAAGGGTTTATACAAAGGGAGAAAATCACATTTAAATAAATGAGTTTATTAACAAAGAAGGGAATGATAGGGAAGGATAAAGGAAAAGGTTTACATCTGACTATTTGCCCAAGATATTTAACTCACTATAATTAATTTCCTAAGCTTAACCTGTCTAAATAACTCAACTAAAGATTATTACAGATAAGTCCAACAGGGAACCCAGAATCTCACACCCAGAATCCTTGGTGGGTCAGGTAGCAGGAATCCAGCTATTGAGTCCTCAGATGTTCCAGGAAAGAGAGAGAAAGGCTCCTCCAAAATCACTCTGTCCACCAGAATGTATGGTGCATCTTCCTCTCAACCTTGTTGATTTTATTCAAAGGCAGACAGCTTACAAGATGAATTTGTCCAGGGAGAGTCCAGATCCACACCCTTCAGGCTTGACCTTCTGCTGAAGACAGACAGTTGGAAACCTCTCCCTTCAACAGCTTGGAACTCTGACCCAGCCAGCTCTTGGAGAATTCTGAGGCTTGAGGGCTGTCACTCAATTCTTTGCAGCTTCTGTGCACTTTGTAACTTCCTTTGTTACAGAACCAATGGAGTTGTTTTCAGTTATGAGCTGGCTGAAACTCACTAGATTGGGGTAGGGAGGGAGAAGTGAATCTCTCTCATGAATCAACACTTTTCTCCACCATCACCGAGTCTTAGACTACCCTGACTATATGGAGAAAGTTCTAATGTGAAATAAAGGGCTTTTTCTAGCTCACTATTATTTTTTCATAGATGAAGAGCTGAGACTAGAGTGGTTATATCACTTGTCCATGATCACACAGTTAAATGGAAGACCTAGTATTTAAACTCATTTCCTCTGACAGGATCCTAAAAAATAAAATGTATTAAGAATAAAAATATATTTTAAAATAGAAGTTAAATTACCATCTGCAAAAAATTTTAATGGAATTGAAAATATCTAATTCAACTAACCAAAAAAAAAATCTTCCTGGATGAGGGGTGGTAGAATGCCTGAAAATAGAAGGGGATTCTTAGGATCTGGCAACATATGATAGATAAGTCAGGGGCACTTGAAGTCCTTTCCTGGATCTAATTGGGTTCTGGTATTCAGAGTATGGCTCTTAAGGGAAACTCCAGCTATAATTTTTTTAGCTCAAGGTCCTCCATTTACCTGGGACAGGAGTAGAAAGATCAGGCTGTCCTATTTAAAACAGAGGAGTTGGGTACAGTGAGACAGAAACAGGGGCAAGAAATAATACTGCTAGGGAGCTTGGGAAAGAATTACCTGGTACTGTGCTACTTCAAGAAAAAGACAAGTGGAAATTAGATAAGAAAGCATCCAAATAACACCTAAAAATTAGTGATTAATTTTATTTTTCCAAATCAAAATTCCTTAAGTATGTCTGTGGGTGGATGGTATTGGAATAGGAATAGGATATATGGAACCTAGGGGGATTAAGGTTCAAGGAGGGAGCATGAACAGAATGAGCAGCCTAGGCTGGTATCTGGGTCCAGATCCTCATTGAAATGTTGATGTAACCAACTCTGAGAATAGGCTATTTAATAAAAGGTAGCCCAAGTAATCCCTATTTCTCTACCTAGACCCAAAATTAACTTTGGAATTAATTCCTGGATTAGAGTGGGAGTTGGCTTAGATTGAGTAAGGAAATAAGTAAGTGGATTTTCCCTGAGTTCATCCTCAGTGGCCAATCATCTTCCATACAATCACAGGGACTACTCAGGAATTTCTGTTATCCCAGCAAAGTCTGGGTCTTTCATCAGAGGGTTAGAGCACATCTTCAGATATTTGCTCAAGTATAGCAAATTATGGGAAGCCCTGATTGCTCTTGTTGCAATATTAAAAAGTCCCAGTGAGCAAAGGAAGGATTAAAGGGTCCTTTACTTACATATGGTTTTCTTCAGTTGTTTTGCAGAAGAGTAAGCCACTAGAGTGAAGACAACAACGAAGACCATCAAGAATATAATCAATTTCATAGCTATATCAAATATCTTCTGAGATTCCCTAAAAATCAGTCCCCAAACTCCATCATTGTAGAAATCAGACTGGGGAAATATTATTATTATAAATAATATTCTTCAGGAACCCTGTGGTTTGGGTTAGGGGTTAGAGCACAAAGAGCATCAGGATTTTGGAAATCATGAATTATGATGACTTTGTGGACAGATACTGGATTCTTCCTTCCCTCCAACCTTCTCTAAGCCTCCCCCTAAATTAAACTTCCCCAGACTTAAAGGAATAGAATGTGAGAATTGGAAAGGATTTTAGAAAGTATCCAGTCCAACTGTCTCATTTTACAGAGGGGAAAACATAAGGGAGAGGTCCTCCATCCTTCAGGTTGTAAGTCACAGAGCCAGGATTAAAGCTGAGATCCTCTGAGTCCTGATTCTGTGCCCTTCTCACTACTTTATTGCTGAATCCTTTGACACATAGAGACTTTCAGAGGATATTGGGATGTTAGACAACATCTAGTACAATGCCATCATTTGTCAGAGGGACGAAGAACATAGAGAAGATACTTGTCCAAGGGGTTATTGAGGTGAGGGCAGAGGCAGGGCCAGACCTCAGATCACCTGAGACCCAGCCCGGATTTCTTAATCTTCCAGAAAGTGCATAATTTTTCCATCCCTATTAAGCAACTCTCCCTGAGTTTTAGCTGATCAAGTTCAGTGCTCAGTGAAACTGTGGCATTGAGCAGATCCTTTGTCCATTTGGGCATTGGTTTGACCACATGTAAAATAAGGAGACTGATATACTGCATGGCATACTGTATAGTAGAGCAAAACCAGCCCAATGGACTTAGAAGATCTAGTTTCAAATCCTTCCTCTACTGCTTAGTGGCTAAGTGATCATGGATGTTCACTGATTTTCTGAGATCTCAACTCTTCCTTTGTAAAATAGGAATGTTTGATCCAGGTTGTAAATGGTTCCTTGTGTGGTTCCTTCTAGAGCTGCCATTCTTCAGTGCTAAAATGGTTTCTATCCCCTTCTCATTCATCTTTCAAAAATCTTTCTTTTCCCATTGATCCTCTAAGACCTCAGTTGTTAAATTTCCTCATCAATAACATGGGCAATAGAATGAAGGAAGGGGGCGTGATATTGGATAATTATGGGGATGTCATGTTGTAGATGACCATTAGACAACAGGGAGCTGGAAAGGTCATGAGCAGTTGATTACATGGCCAGAGTTGTATTTTAAGAAGATAAACCTGACTGTGCAGGATGGATTGGTAAAGGGAGAAGCTATAGATCCTTTTAAATCAAATAAGAAGCTGAACTTGGAGTTGGAAGATCTAGAGTCAAATCCAAAATCTGGCCTTTAATAAATATCTGGACTTCAGAGGGTAAATAGGAACCTTTATTACTTTGGGATTCAGTTTCCCAAATATGAAACGAGAGCTTTGCACTAAAGGATGAATAGGGTCTCTTCTAACTGGAAACCTAGATTCTGTTTTTCTCTCCATAAGAATAGTTTTATTGAGGGAAAATTATCCTTTGAGCTGTAGCTATGGTTAGAAAGGGACATTACCCTACACTTGATGATGGCAAAGCCCAGGATTAAACTTGATCTCTAGTTTGGAGGTGTCTCCTCCTTGTCAGGGACTCATTCTAAAATGTTTTTCAGTAGAGTTTTTTTCAAATAAGGCAAAGTGTCCCTCCTGAGAGTCTTCAGTGGGTCTGTTCAGGAATATCTTAGGTCCTTGGGGTAGGGAAGGAGCAAGAGAGAGAAGTCCAAAAATACAGGCCCTTACCCAGAGGAATTTACTGTCTAGTTGGGGAAATGAACTTAACCCATGTAAAAAAAATTGTGAATTAGATGACAGTGTAGGGTCTGCTTGTGGAGTACAGACAGATAGCACTTCAGCTGTTTAGTGATCCCATCTCTGACTTCCACCAGATGAACCAGTGTCCTGGGGAAGGGACTTGATTTCTTCCTATTGACCCATAAGGGGGTAGGGAGCAACATCTGGAAATAATAGAGGGGCCTATTTAGGATTTCTGCTCAAGAGAGCTGCCCCCAAAACACTGGGCTTCCCCAGAAGGGGTCAAGGTCTCTACTCTTCAGTCAGGCTGGACTAGAGGACCATGTATATGGATATTTTAGACATGTCAGAGATTTCCCTTCAGATCCTGGATGGACTAGATGATCTTAACTCCCTTCAAGTTCTGAGGATATGGGAGGAAGCTGAGTCCTGGGGAAACAGTCCAGGGTGAGTCTGAGTGTGAACCCTCTCCTTTCCCTTCTTTCATCCTTAGAATTCTTCTCCATCACCACTCACTCTCTTCTCTCTTCCTCTGGCCATAGAAGGAGAAGTCTCCCTGCTCATGAAGGCAGTTTCCTCTTCCTGTGTCGCTGATCCTGTCCCCTTTCCTCCTTCCCTCCCTTCAGGACCCATCTCCACAATCATCCCCTCTTTTACACATATTCAGTGTCTCCTTCTTCAGTGGCTCTTTTCCATTGACCTAAAGCTTGGTCAACAGTCCCTAGACCTCAGACTCTGTGATATTTCCCTCCTATAACTATATATCTGTCCTATCTCTGTCCCTATATCTGTCCAACCTTTCTAGCTAAAAAACTCAAAATCCTTAAAAATGCCCTCTATAATAGCTGCCTCCACTTTCTCTCTCCTCACTTTCTTCCTACCCCATTACTATCTGGCTTCTGACTTCATCATTCCACTGAGATTGCTCTCTCTAAAGTTACTAATGATCACTCAATTGCAAAAATCCGATGACCTTTTATCCTCTTCCTTGTTTTCTTTTCCACCTTTGATACTACTGATCATTCTCCTCTCCAGGTTTCAGAACCTAGAGAATGACACTTTCCTGGGATTGCTCTTACATCTCTGATGGTTCTTTCTCTGTCTCCTTTGCTTGATCCTCACCCAGATCATTCCCTCTAACTGTGGGTATTTCTCAGAGATGTTCTTCTGTTCTCTCTCTGTGGTTATCCCACTTCACAGAAATCTGAAACAATGAACAAGTATCCCTGACTCTTCAATGGGAAAGCCCATTCCTGAGTGATCTCTCAGGAGAGAGATCCATGTGGTTAGAAAGCTCAGTGGGACCTAAACTTCCCTTGAAGAGAGTTATTCAATCTTCTCTCTCTTTGCTCTTCCTCTTGCTCCAGAGAGTGGGTTGGGAAAGGCCCTGAAAGGCTGAGGCAAAATAGGCAGTAATGCTTCATAATTGTAAAATATTCCTTGCTTATTGAATCTGCAAAACTGTATTTTGGGGGGGGGGTGAAGCTGGGTGGCTCAGTGTATTGAGAGTCAGGCCTAGAGATGGGAGGTCTTGGGTTCAAATCTGAGAAGTTAGACACTTCCCAGCTGTGTGACCCTGGGCAAGTCACTTGACCCCCATTGTCTAGCCCTTACCACTCTTCTGCCTTGGAGCCAATCACAGTATTGACTCCAAGACCGAAGGTAGGGGTTTAAAAAACAACAGCTGTATTTTAGGGATGATTGTGATTTTCATCTGAGCCTGTGGGATTGTACATGACCTTATACTACTGTCTGTTTTGAAATTCCTTCCTATAGGACCCTGGGGTCACAGGTCAAAGGAAGTCACTTATGACTCTCCAGAGAACCCAAAGGATAGTTGTATATCCTGGGTACAAGAACTGAGTTTAAAATGTACTCCTTCCCGCTGGATAAGGATACAAATATTTGAAATCAAGGGAGAAAAATAAAGGGACTTTGCTTTGTGCCTGCCAGGTTGACCAATAAGAGAGGGACCCATGTCTCCCACATGAACAAGATCAACCTCTTTCTTTTGGCTGCATAGCTGGAACAGAATGTGCCTTGAAAAATACCAGACTTAGATTTGTTCTGTTTCTGTCTCTCTATTTCCTTTCATCTGTGCCCAGAGGAGAAAGTCCTGTTCACTCAAAGCATGGGTGCCATGAACTGAGCTGGGTAAGGAAGATCTCTCTGTCACTCCCCAATTTAGGCCCTGTGGCCCTCCAGAAACAGGTTTAGGGACTGGCTGAGTACTGTTTGTTGACCTTTTTCACTCCTATGCACAGGCTGCGGTTTTTCCATTTCACTCAGACCCAAGCCAAGGTGACTTTGGAGGGAGGACTCAAAGAGGACTATTGCTGCCAACACAGAAAGGAAGCCCTGAGAAACCAGGCCTCCTGGGACTTGAATTCAAGGGAGGCTCTGGACTTGGAACTGCTCTACTATGAGGCACTGGGATAAATTATGACCCTGAACTCAGTTTACCACCCTCTAACTTTCTAAAGATTGAAGGGGTTTGTGAAGGGAAGATAATGTCTTTAGGTGTCAGGGAAAGGGTTACTTGTATATTTGTTCTCATGACACCTTATCATTAAATATTACTGTTCAAAAGTCAAACTGACTATTAATTAGAATAAGGGTACTGAGGAACCTCTAAAACTGGGGGAACAGCATTGGCGGGGGCTTGAGACAATGACAGAGAGACTAGACATCTTTAGAACTTCTTAAGGGCACCAGAGAGCCCTGATGTGCTGAAATATAACAGACCTGGCCTTCAGTCAGTGGGAGCTAGAGAAGTCACTGTCACAAAAATCCTGATCCACAAGGTAGTTGTGAGGCTCCAGTGAAGTAATATAAAGAAAGTACTTTACATACTCTAAATGCCAATAGTCTGAATGTCCTTTCCATAGCTAGAGAGAAGCCAGAACCTAGGCAGAGTCTACTTGCTATCTGAAAATCAAAGCTGGCTTCAGTTAAAAAGGGGCCTTCATAGAAAGAACATGTGTACTACTCAGACTCAGAGAGCTGGACCTGGTGGATGCTCAGGGTCACCTTTCCCTCAGCCATGTCTTGTCTCAGAAACTTTGTCCTCCCTTGGAATTCAGGGGCCTGGAACTTCTCCATTTCCTATCCTAGTCTGTATATTTGTAAACCAGTGGGACTCTGACCCACTTTGAAGTCATTGCCTGAGCATTCATCTTAAGGAATAAGTGTATAGGAAAACAGGATATTTTCCACTCCCTGGGTCAACATGGGCTGGACCAATGAGCCAGAGACTGTGAATGTCACTATGTGGAAAACTTTGGATGAGACAGAAAAGAATCTGAGAAAACTATGGAGCGGTGGAGTTAATATGGAATTTGGAGAAGGGATAGGGGTGCCCCAGGACCATGAAGCTTTGAATGTATTCCCGCTCTGTTGTTATTCTGCTTTAAACTTCCCTTGAGTAAAACCATATTCCATTCTGGGACACATCTGTGAAATACAGACAAGACATTCTTTACCACCTTATTATATATTCAGAGAGCTGTTTGGGGGCTAAAACTTTGGGGGGTGGAGGCAGGAAGGCAACAGCTCCTATCTATAGCCCTATGGAGGGCACCAGCCTCTATCCTACCACTGAAGCTATTTGTATATAACAGACTAAAGGACAATGAGTCTGAGTTTCTGGGCTGGTACTGGACCTGCCCTTACTCAGTGTTCTGAGGGGAGGAGGCAGAGAGGTGTGTGAGATGTTTCTGTGACAGAGCAGGGCAGCTCTATGGTGGAGGAAGAGTGTGATTATAGAAATGTGGGGAGCTTTGTAAGGATGATATTAGAAAAAAAGTATTGTTTTATTAGTTTAGGGATAAGAAGTAAAGTGGCTGCTTGAGAAATGAACTGGAGCAGAGCTGAGAGAGCGTGTTAATTTCAGATGTGACAGTTATAATCATTTTTCTATGTCAATTACTCTTTCTGGCAGTTGCCTGAGACACACTCTCAAGACTCTCTCTCAGGGCTGGAGGAGGTAACATCTTTGCCCCTCTCTCTGTCTGAGGGAAAGATCTGAAGGAGTTCAGTGTTTTCCTTTCCCAACTTGGGAAACACTCTTAAATATCTATTATGCTTTTTATAGATTGATCACCACAAAAAGTTTACACAGGTTGATATAGACAGTTTTAAGAAAAATACTCCATCATATGAAGAACCTAAGGGTGTTGTAAAGCAGTTCAAGCATTTAATTAACCTTTACAATCCTTCTTATGTGGACTTTGACCTCCTTATGAATGAATTATTAACAAAAAGAGAGAAAGAGCAGATTATAAAAAGTAAAAGACACTAATAATAACCCCCTAATTGCTAATTGGCCAACTCAGGACCTGGTTGGGAGTATAACTCTTTTTCAGGATACAGAGCCTTAACTACAGCCAGGGAGGCAATAATTGAAACTATGAGGCAAAATTCCAGGCGCCCAGGAACCTGGTCTAAATTTGAGCACCTAAAGCAGGAAGTGGGAGAAACTCCCTCCAGTTTTCTTGATAGAATTATTGAATATGCAGAAAAATGAATTGGGTTGGATACTTTAACAGATGAGAATGTAAATCACATTCACAGGCAGTTTGTAAAAAATGCATGCCCTGTGGTCTGAAATTATTTTCAGAATAACTATCCAAATTGATTTGACATGGGTCTTGATGAAATTCACAGGATTGCTTACTATGTTTTCCAAGATGAGAAAGATAGGTAATCAGAAGAGAAAAAATGATATAACTGATAACTTAACTAAAGAAATCAGAGAGCTTAAACAAAAACTGAAATTCAATGAAGTGCAGGAAAAAAACAGTACCTGTACTAAGAACTTATAGACAACCCAGAAATAATTATAACAGACAAACCTCCAGATGTTCCTTTGTAACAGACCTTGTCACCTCTTGAGAGAATGCAGATTTAGGGGACAATTTTTGGACAAAGCTTCATAGGAAACTGAGGCAACAGATTTAATTGCTTTAATGGATTCAGGCAAAATTGAAATAGAAATTATGGGTTTAATAATGGATTTAATAATGCATTCCAGTATGGGAGACCAAACTACTCAAAGTCTTTTGATTCTGGATGCTACCATAATTCACAACAAGCTGCAGATCTGAATACCATGTAAGAAAAAAGCAGGTGCTCATCCAAAATATTTCCAAGTAGCTGGTGGAAATCCCCAAAACCTTGATATGCAAACGGTGCAACTTCATTAGGAAGGTGTGCCAAGGACTGTGCAGTTAAAAAAATATAGTATATGGAGAAAATGGACTAGGAAGTATGGGCAATGGAATAAAAACTAATGAAAATGACAAAGATTTTTAAAACTTGGGAAATTAGTACAGGAGTAATCAATGAAGAACTAGAGAATGAGGAACAGGAACAAGTGTTGAGTTTTCCTGATCCTAGTGACTTAGCTCCTGTGATACCTGTCCATTCTCCAGAAAATAGCACAGAACCCCATGTAACCCTAAAAATAGGAACACAAGTGTATGATTTTCTCTTAGACACAGGTGCTGCCATATCTGTGTTCCAGAAATCCCCTGAGGAGTGCAAAACAGTAGGCTAAATGGAACTTGTGGGTGTGATGGTTGTATATTAGATTATGCACTCTGTACAATAAAACCTGGGGGTTCGGTTTACATAAAAAACTTTAAGTATTAAGTGTCTTAGAGAAAGAAACATGGCTCTATTGCTCATATGTGGAAAGAGTGAAAGTGGAAAAATGTAGATTAAAGAGGCAGAAAATACTGCCTAGCTACAAAATACCCTAAGTTTAAACCTAATGTCTCCAGACTGCAAATGTAAATCTGAAAGTAACTCTCACCATAATCCAAAGTCCTAATTAGGAAGCCAAAATCCAAAGAACCAGGAGATCCTGAAGAATCTGCTAAGAACCTTCTGTGCACATGAGGCTATGACCACCAAGAATCTCACCAAAATTCATGTTGAAGGAAGTGTCCCACTGAAGTGCCAACAAGCAGAGAGCATCAGGAAAGTCTCCTCCTGCAGTCCAGTTCACCAACTCAGAGTGAATGACTGAATCCTCAAGCTGGCCTTTTTAAAGTAATTTTCTCAATGTCACTTCCTGTTGCTTCCCCATTTTAAAGGAACAAATTGCAGTCTTTCAAGCCTAGTACTGCCCAAGGAGGGGACAGTGACCTTTGGAGATTTGAGTTTACTCTAGTGAGTGACTTGCAAACTCTCTTACTTAGTGTCAAGTAGGGGTACTTTAAGTTCTTGATTTGTTTAGCTAAAAATAGACAAGGGGAGAGTTAATCCTATCTTCTCAATAGACCTGGATCTTACCAGAGAAAGGGATGTCAGAAAAATAAGGAGACGGTTTGTGAAAAACTGTTGTAAAGTGGCCAAAGATTATTTTAAGACCAATTGCCCAAATTGGGTTAATATGGACCTTTAAGAATTGAGGAGAGTAGCAGTTTATGTACTTAATGGCCATGAAAAGAAGGGTGAAGAGAATAGTGACTTAATAGAGACATTAAGTAGAGAAATTAAAAGTTTAAAGGAGGAAATTGAAAGAGAAAAAGCAAATTGATCAGTGGCCATAGTCTCTTTGCAAGAATACACAAATCAAACACCAATGTGTTACTTCTGTGGAAAAAGGGGTCATGTAATATTAAACTGTAGAAACTGGAGCTAGGTATTCAATAACAAATTTTAGAAATGGAAACTCTAGGAATAACAACTTTAGAAATTATAACAATTATAGAAATAATAAAAACAATAGAAATACATTTAGAAATACTAATCCAAATGAGGCAAATGATAATTTACAACAATATATCCGAAATGGGGCTTATCCATGCAATACTCAGGGTAGAAATTACTCTCAAATTGGGGAACCTCAGAGAAATGGCCAAGGACTTTTATGAAGGTTAGATAGGGGAGAAAAGACTCTGGAATCAGAGAATGAGATCTTTGATTTCCCAGACACTGATATTTTAACCCCAGTTATCCCAGGCCATTCTCCCCTACATAGTAACAAACCTCATGTAACCTTGAAAATTGGGGACATTTATTATGACTGCTTCTTAGACACTGGAGCTTCCAGATCAGTGTTAATGAGTAAACTATATCCTGAGTGCAGTTCTATTGGCTCGCTAAATGAAAGAAGTTTATCTGGGGCACCTATGAAGGTCCTGAGTCCCAAGAGAGACCCGAGAGAGAGACAGAGTCTCCTCAAAGGGAGTTCCAGCCAGAGTCCTCCTCAGAGAGAGTTCAAGCCAGAGACTGTTCCTGTTCTCAGTTTCTCTTCTCCTTTTAAAGGGAATTTTCTCCTGTCTCCTCCCCTAAGTTCTCCCATCTACCAATCACAGTAGACGTTTTTCAAAGGACAGACCATTCTTAGTTCACACCTAAGAATGCTTATTAAGTTCACACCAGAAAACCTCTGAGTAAGTTTCTCACCTCTTTGCTCCTTGTAAATTCACAAGTTGCCTGACCTTTATAGGTACTTAGCACCCTTTTGAATTAGTTCTAAAAATAGGCACAGCTTAAGAACTTTTGTCTTACTATAAGTATGAGTTTAAGTATCTTTCATTGTTCAGCAAGGAGTTTCTTCCCCTAAGGCTTAAGTAGGGGTGGAGTAGAGGTCTTCACATTCTTGACCTAAGTAGAGGTCTCACATTCCTGATCTAAGTTCCTTCATTGTTTAAAGTGGGGAATGGTCTTAACCTAACCTTATGAAGTAGGGTCTGAGAAATTTTAAGGTTCACAATCCAACCTTATGAAGTAAGGTCTGAGAATTTTTAAGGTTCACAATCCCCCCTGATGATCATTGGGAGACTAGTTTAACATAATCATCTTGTAATCCTAAATGCACTTCTAACTATAGACATATACAATATTCAATTTTCTAAGAGGAAATTAGAGTAGTGAGGGAGGAAATAGAATAGAAAGAAAGCAAAACCAATGTTTTGCTAGGCGCATTGACAGAAAGCCAAATTAGGGGCAGTCCCTTTTGGCATAAATGTATACATTTACAATAAATGTTCAATCAAAGTTCAGTTCAATCAACCATATCCAAAGTTCATTCTTGATCTTCTTGATGTAGTGTAGGTTTTTCTGGCATCTTTTTGCATCAATTCATTTTTTGGATTTAGGAGTTACCAAGCTTCTTCCTTGAAGATCTTTTCTCGAACAAAAATCAAAATCTTGGATTTTATGTACAATCTCAAACAAAAAAATCAAAATTCTTAGATTTTAAATTAAAATACAACCCCCCCCTGAAGTATGTGTTAAAAAGCATCCAGTTCAGCTCAGGATGCAATGTTGAGTTACGGGGGTGTATGAGTCAATTATCAAAAGAAGAGAAAAAACATAAGAAAAACAAGAAAAAATTCAAAATAGGTCCTTGTATAGGTCCAATTCAAAGTAATTTCTATCCCACAAGTCTGTAGGACAGAATGCAGTAATATTTCACTTATCCATTTGTAGCCAAGACTACAGCAAGTTGCCATAATATAAGAAGAAAAAGAAACTAGAATTCTATTTTGATAGGGAAACTTTCTAGTGTTTTCAATAGGTATGGGTGTTGTATTTTGTCAAAGGCTTTTTCTGCATCTATTGAGATAATCATGTGATTTTTGTTGGTTTGCTTGTTTATATGGTCAATTATGTGGATGGTTTTCCTAATATTGAACCATCCTTGCATTCCTGGAATGAATCCTACCTGATCGTAGTGAATAAACCTTGTGATGACTTGCTGGATTCTTTTTGCTAGTATCCTATTTAAGATTTTTGCATCTATATTCATTAGGGAGATTGTCCTATAGTTTTCTTTCTCTGTTTTTAACCTGCCTGGTTTTGGGATCAGTACCATGTTTGTGTCATAAAAAGAATTTGGTAGAACCCTTTCTTGGCTTATTCTGTCAAATAGTTTGTATAGTATTGGGGTTAGCTGTTCTTTGAATGTTTGATAGAATTCATTTGTGAATCTGTCTGGACCTGGGGATTTTTTCTTAGGGAGTTCTTTGATGGCTTGTTCAATTTCTTTTTCTGATATAGGGTTATTTAGGTAATTTATTTCTTCTTCTTTTAGTCTAGGCAATTTATATTTTTTTAAGTATTCATCCATATCACTTAGATTGCCATATTTTTTTGCTGTATAATTGGGCATAGTAGTTTTTAATGATTGCTGTATAATTGGGCATAGTTGTTTTTAATGATTGCCTTGATTTCTTCTTCATTAGAGGTGAGGTCTCCCTTTTCATCTTGGATACTGTCAATTTGGCTTTTTTCTTTCCATTTTTTAATTAGACTGACTAGTACTTTGTCAATTTTATTTGTTTTTTCAAAGTACCAGCTTCTAGTCTTATTTATTAAATCAATAGTTCTTTGACTTTCAATTTTATGAATTTCTCCTTTGATTTTTAGGATCTCTAATTTAGTCTTCATCTGAGGATTTTTAATTTGTTCACTTTCTAGTTTTTTAATTTGCATGCCCAATTCATTGACCTCTGCCCTTCTTAATTTGTTTATATATGAACTCAAGGATATAAATTTCCCCCTGAGTACTGCTTTGGCTGCATCCCATAGGTTTTGAAAGGATGTCTCACCATTGTCTTTTTCTTCAATGAAATTATTAATTGTTTCTATGATTTGTTCTTTAACTAGCTGGTTTTAGAGAATCATATTGTTTAATTTCCAATTAATTTTTGATTTATCTATCCATGTACCCTTACTAATTATTATTTTTATTGCACTGTGGTCTGAGAAGGTTGCATTTCTTATTTCTGTCCTTTTGCACTTGTTTGCAATGATTTTGTGCCCTAGTACGTGGTCAATTTTTGTGAATGTACCATGTACTGCTGAAAAGAAGGTGTATTCCTTTTTGTCCCTATTTATTTTTCTCCATATGTCTACTAACTCTAATTTTTCTAAGATTTCATTTGCTTCTCTCACCTCTTTCTCATTTATTTTTTGATTTGATTTATCTAGTTCGGATAGGGGAAGGTTCAGATCTCCCACTAGTATAGTTTTTCTATCTATTTCATCCTTGAGCTCCTCTAGTTTCTCTTTTAAAAATTTGGATGCTCTGCCATTTGGTGCATACATATTGAGTACAGATATTTCCTCATTGTCTATACTGCCTTTTATCAGGATGTAATTACCTTCCCTATCTCTTTTAACTAGATTTATTTTTACTTTGGCTTTGTCCAATATCATGATTGCTACTCCTGCCTTCTTTTTATCATTTGATGCCCAATAGGTTTGGCTCCATCCTCTTACTTTCACCCTATGGGTATCTATTCCTCATGTGTGTTTCTTGCAGACAGCATATGGTAGGGTTTTGGATTCTAATCCACTCTCCTATTCGCTTGCATTTTATGGGTGAGTTCATTCCATTCACATTCAGAGTTGTGATTACTAGCTGTGTATTTCCCAGCATTTTTATTTCTACTCCTGGTCCTGCCTTTTCTTCTTTCATTATTTCCTTCTATACCAATGTTTGTTTATAGTCAGCCCCCCCTTTCCCTCCCTTATTTTACTTCCCTTTCTACCCCCCTCCCTTCTTATTCCTTCCCTTATTTTCCCAGGTAGTCTTTTTAAAATCCCCCCCCACCCTCTCCCTCCCTTGTATTGCTTCCCTCCCCACCAGACCGTTTTTTACCCTTCTACTCCCCTATAGGGCTCAAATCTATTCTCTTCCCCGATGGATTGGGTTGTTCTTCCCTCTTTGGGTCAGTTTCAAAGTATGTAAGAGCTGAGTATTTTCTGTCTCCAACCTCTTTATCCTTCCAGTGTATCGATGTTCTCCCCCTTCCTGCCATGAGCTTTTTTGTGACATATAAATTTACCCCCTTTTGTTTCTTTTCCCAATTTTTAGTCATAACCTCTTTTCTTTTTTAGCTCTAGTCATGTATATATATACATACACATGTATATGTATTTATGTATGCATATATCTATATACCTATTTATGTCTTGTCCTTTCATCCTATACAGTTTGTCACTGTTCCCTCTGAGTGTAATTCTTCTAGCTGCTCAGGTGATAGCAACAGTTTTTAAGGGTTACCAATGATGTCTTTTCTTATAGGGATACATATCATTTTAACTTATTGAGTCTCTTATAAAATTTTTGTTGTTGTTTTGTTTGTTTTTTCCCCCTCTTTTTTATTTACCTTTTGATGATTCTCTTGAGTTCTGTGGTTGGACATCAAATTTTCTGTTCAGGTCTAGTCTTTTATTTATGAATGCTTGGAACTCTTCTGTTGTGTTGAATGACCATACTTTCCCCTATAAGAATATAGTCAGTTTTGATGGGTATTTTATTCTTGGTTGTAGACCTAGTTCCCTTGCTTTCTGGAATATTGTATTCCATGCCTTTCAGTCCTTCAATGTGGATGCAGCCAGATCCTGTGTTAACCTCACCATGTTTCCATGGTATCTGAATGACTTCTTCTTGGCAGCTTGTAATATCTTTTCTTTCATCTGATTGTTTTTGAATTTGGCTATAACATTTCTTAGTGTTGTCAGTTGGGGATTAAATACAGGGGGTGATCTGTGGATTCTTTCAATCTCCACTTTCCCCTCTTGTTCTAGGATCTTGGGACAGTTTTCCTGGATAATTTCCTCTAGTATTATGTCCAGGCTTTTTCTTGTATCATGGTCTTCTGGTCGTCCAATTATTCTTAAATTGTCTCTTCTTGAACGATTTTCTAAATTGTCTGTTTTGTGAATGAGATGCTTCACATTTTCCTCAATTTTTTTCATTCTTTTTGCTTTGTTTTATAGTGTCCTGCTGTCTTGTGAGGTCACTCGATTCTAGTTGTTCTATTCTGGTTCTTAAAGATTGGATTTCATCTCTGGCTTTTTGGTCGTCTTTTTCCTTCTGGTCTGATTTTCTTTGAAGATCATCTTTCATCCTCTTTACCTCATCTTTCATCTCCTTTGCCTCATCTTTCATCTCCTTTGCCTCATTTTCCAGCTGGTTGATTTTGGCTTTCAGGACACTATTTTCTTATTTTAGTTCAAGTGCCTCTGTTTCCAGATGACTTATCTTAATTTTTAAGTTCTTTTTCTAATTGTCTTCAGCCTCTCTTAGTTGTGTTTTGAGTTCTTCCACAGCCTGTATCCAATTCGCTGGGATTTCTGGTTTATCGTTTGCTGATCTCTCCCCCTCTGTTCCATTTGCTGAGTAGTAGCTGTCTATTGTAGTTTCTTTCTTCTTTTTCTGTTGTTTGCTCAAATTCACCCCTTCTTTACTCCCCATATTTGTCTGTGCTCTTGTTCCTCTCATTTTCTTTGTTTTTGGGGGACTTCTATCAGTCTCCCCTCTTGGAGCTTTAACAGAAGATCTCTTAGTGTAGTCTCTGGGGGAGGGTTGTTGGGAGTTTGAGCTTCCCTGTCCTCTGGAGGCTTTTGATTGGCTTAAAGTTCAGCAGTCAATGAGGATGGGTGGGGAGCCTGGGCTTCCCTGCATTCTGGAGACTTTTGATGGGATTAGATTCAGCTGGTTCTTTCAGAAGACTCTGCTTTCTAAGGGGGGAGGGGTCGTGGCCTCCCTGGGCTCTGAGGGCTCCTGATGGGATTAGGTTCAGCTGGTTCTTTCAAAAGACCCTGCTCTCTAAGGGGGGGAGGGGTCATGGCTTCCCTGGGCTCTGAGGGCTCCTGATGGGATTAGGTTCAGCTGGTTTGGTCTGAATGAGCCCTAAAGCAAAAAACCTCCTTCTCCACAATCTGTGTTGAATGCCCGGAGACTGGCCCAGGTTGCTTTCAATGTAAGCCCTTCACTGGCCCTGTTTCTGTTCTTTCAGAAGTTCTGAGGGCTCCTGATGGGATTAGGTTCACCTGGTGTGGGCAGAATGATTCCTGAGCCAAAAGAAAAAAGAAAAAAAAACCAAACTCCTCCTCCACAATCTGTATTGAATGCCCGGAGACTGGCCCAGGTTACCTTCAAGGTAAGCTCTTCAGAGCAACCCCTTTGATGGCCCTAAGATTTCTCTCCTTTCAGTAGCTCTGAGGGCTCCTGATGGGATTGGGTTCAGCTGGTGCCCTAAAGCTGGGACCTCCCTTGAGACTCAGTTGGAAGGACCCAGCCAGGGGGCTACAGGCTTCCCCCTTCTCTCTATGTTTCCCTGCCATCTGTGTTGAGTGTCCCAGAGACTGGCTCAGGTTGCTTTCAAGGTGAGTCCTTCAAAATAGCCAGCCCTGGGGCTGTTTTGCCATCCCTAAAGTTCCCGCTGCTGCTGTGGGCTCAGCACTCTGGGTTGGGGGGGATGGGTCCTGGGACCTTCCTTCTGCCTGCCCCTTAGATCCTAGTGATCTAGGGTTCTGGCTTTTGAGGGGTTGTACCTTTTGATCCAGGTCTGGGAGGAGGGTTCCCCAGGTCCGTCCTGTTGTTCAGCTTGAATTTCAGTGTCCTAGGAGCACTCTGTTTGCGATTGGTAAGGAAGGGTTTCTGAGGCCTGAACTTTCTCAGCTTCTAAGCCGCCATCTTGACTGGAAGTCCTTGTATTATTTGTAATTGTAACTTGTAATTATTTGTCATTGGGAATTGCATTTTATAAAATCCAGGATTTGAAATCTTTTTAGAGTAATTTTAGGATTTGTTAACTCCCTGAATCAAGAAAAGTGAATTGTTTTAAGAAGACACCATAAAGAAACCTACACTACATTGGAAGATCTAAAGTGAACTGAGGGAAGTATTGATTGAACTGAAGGGTGTTAAAGGCATTTAATGAATGTAAATTTCTTATGCCAAAAGGGATTTCCCCCCATTGGCTTTTTGTAAGTAGACCTACCTACCATTGGTTTTGCTTTCTTTTTCTTTTCTTTTCCTTTTCCTTATTATTATTGTAGTTTCCTATTAGTTAGTGTAATATTATAGGCACCTTTAGCTAGAAGAAGTAAAGGATAAGTGAGATATGTTTAACTGATACATTGGAGAGATTAGCCTCCCAAAGGATCAAGGCAGAATTGTAAAAAGGAATTCTTTATTCTTTTTTTTTTTTACTTTAATGGGTGTTAGAGATCCAGTGGGGAGAGAGCCCCAAAGGCTCAGACCAGGGGTCAAGGGTCCCTTATGTAGGAGTGAGAAATAAAGACCAGAGAGATTAGAATCTTTGGCGTCAGAAGGGCTGCATAGCAGATAGCTAATGACAGCAAAGTTTATTGAATAGGGGAAGGATGTATAAAGGGAAAAACCACAGGAATGAAGGAGCAGGGGGAGCTTGACTACATGTGGGGGTCAGCAAGTTCATGGTTAAATGAGTACAAAAACATATTCTTTCTCAAAATTGTTTTCCCAGCCATCTGTGCCACTTCCTAAGATATTTAGTCTACTGGGATAGGGGAGATATTCACATTCCAATCTTTGTCCTTAGACATGGAATATTATTTCCAAAGTTTGGACCTTTGCCTAATTTCTTAGGTCCCAAACTTGGTTTGTCTTTGTCAAACAGGGGACCTGGAGGTCCTCTTACAAAAGAGATGTGTAGGAATTAACCAGCCCACAGTGTAGTAGTAGTGGTAGTCGCTCGGTGACCGAGAATGACAATTGTCTTTGTGCATTATCACCTATTGATGTACCCTCATGTGGCTTTGAAGTCCAAAGCCTGAGGCGCAGAGTTTGTGGCACATGGGGCATGGGAGGCCCGTTGTTACGGGAGGTGCAGTGGTGGCCTGGTGTCAGCATTCACGTGCAGTGGCAAGACGTCGACGTCGCTCATCTTCAAAGGTGGCGGCGGCATGGTTAATGTGGGTACGCCAGCTGCTTCTGACAGAGGCAGCAAGTTCTAGTTGCTTTGCTGTAATGCCAGCCCACTTCAAGTTTGACTTTAGCTGATCCTTGAATCTTTTCTTTGGTTGACCGTGACAGAAAGTGGAAACCAGAGAGACAGGAAGGAGGAACCATAGGAAGAAGTGAGGTAGGAAAAGGTTATAAAAGGAGTCAGTTGCTGACATTTAGGTCTAGGAGTTGCAGGGAAGTTGGTTGCTGGAACTGTGTTGGGTTGGTAATTGGCATTTAGTTGTTGGAATATAAAGGTGAGCCTGAGCTTACTGAGTGGGCTTTTGGTTTTAGCCTTTAGAGGGCTTTTTTGGCTTTCGGATTTTGGGCTTTTGGTTTGGGCTCTTAGAGTTTTTTCCTTTCTTGAACTTTTTGGAATGTAGTTGGTCTTCCTTGACAGACCTAATTGGAATGGGATTAAACACTGATTGGGTTGGTTTTGATTGGGTCAGAACTTTGTGGGGTGGTTGTTATTAGTGGTAGTTATAGGAAGTAGATATAGGCAGTTTTAGATAGTAATTATAGGTAATTATAGGATAACTAGTATAGACATTAGGAAAATTTCTTTCTCTACCTCTTTCCTATATTTCCTTCCTTTCCTATATTCTTTTACTATCTCTATTTTAATTAAACTAAATTGTTAATTGTTAAAAGCTGCTAAAAGTTTTCTCTGGCTTAAAGGGATAATATTAATTTTACAACTCATACTATATTCTCATTAAAAGTTAAGTTATTAAAAGCTGCTCTCTTATTTTGTCAAAACTCCTAATTTAATTCTTACAATTAAAATATTTTAAAATGCTATAAAAGAATTATTCATAATATAAAATGCTTAAAAACTATACAAAACAAATACTACTTTGTTATTGTTCAGTTGTGTCTTTCACTTCATATTGATATCCAAGGGGTTTTCTTGGCAAAGATCCTGTAATGGTTTGCCACGTCCTTCTCCAGTGTGTCCCTATTTTACAATTGAGAAATACAGGCAAATAGAAATTCAATGATATTGTTCTTCACTATGTCTTTTGTTGGTTCCGGTACTCTCCAGTCTGTTCTGAGGCATATTTATTATGATTGTTTGGAGATAGATTTAGGGAAGTTCAGATAGTTCCTTCCTTATTCCATTATTTTGGATCTCAGAAACAGTCAATACAATATCTTTGTAATTAAAAAAAGAAGAAATAAAAGCTATTAAAAACAGTATAGTTTTAAGATCACTTATTTTTTAAAACAATGAAACATTTAAAAAGTAAAGACAACTGATTTTCTCAAGAATAAGGGAATGGATTTTAAGTCCATTCTAGGGAATTTTAGGTGCTAATTCCATTAGAAATGCTGGGCTGGGCTGAGCCTCCTCTGGATACCTCTAGTCTTAGGAAACACTAAGAAGTAGGTAACTCATTCAAGGTCACACAGCCAGGATCTGAGAAAATAAAGATGGAAAGGTCTATAAGAACCAAAATATCAATGACACTAATAAACCACTAAGGAGATATACTTTATTTTTTATTGTTCAAAATCTATTTCCTTAGTATTAATATTTGCAATAAAGTGATCATTTAGAGTCAATATCCCTAATCATATCCCCCTCGACCCATATGATCAAGCAAATGTTTTTCTTCTATGTTTCTACTCCCACAGTTCTTTCTCTGAATGTGGATCTTTCTCATAAGTCCCTCAGAATTGTCCTGGATAACTGCTTTGCTTCTAGTAGAGAAGTTCATTACATTCAATTGTGCCCCAGTGTTTCAGTCTCTGTGTTCAACATACAAGGAGATATACTTTATTTTTTTCTAGTCCAATCTCTTCATTTTTATTTTTTAGAAAATTTTATTTAGTCAATTTAGAACATTATTCCTTGGTTACAAAAATCATATTCTCCCCCCCCCCCCTTCCCGTAGCTGACTTGCAATTTGACTGGGTTTTACATGTGTCCTTGGTCAGAACCTATTTCCATGTCGTTGATGTTTGCACTAGGATGATCATTTACAGTCTACATCCCCAATCATATCCTCATTGACCCATGTGACCAAGCAGTTGTTTTTCTTCAGTGTTTCTACTCCCATAGTTCTTTCTCTGGATGTAGATAGCGTTTTTTCTCAAAAGTCCCTCAGAATTGTCCTGGATAACTGCATTGTTGCTAGTAGAGAAGTTCATTACATTCGATTGCGCCCAGTCTCTGTGTTCAACATACAAGGAGATATACTTTAAAACAAAAATAAGTTGCTTTCTGAAATACATTCGAATTGAGTTAAAAAGACTCAATTCAGGTGTTGAAAAAAAATCTTATGGAGAACAGAATAGAATGTCTGACAATTGCCGGGGTACAGTCTCTGGCAACAAGTGACAAATTGGGGGGACTTAGAGTCCCTTACTGGGCATCAAGTAAGTACCCTACTGCCTTTATGATATGATTCTTGGGGGAAGCTTCAGGTACCTCCCCATAGTCTCAAGGCCTCAATTTACCAGAGGCAAGAGCATGGGGAAGAGGGTGCCTCATTTAGGACAGAGGACCTTGAAGCAAGGGAGGTAGTGATAGGGAAGAGGGTTGGTAGGAGACTAGAGAAAGGAGCTGCCACCTGGAATCAAGTTGGTTAAATAAGTAGATAAGATCCAGATATGGAAAAGGCCAACCCACACCTAGAAATCATTGATTATAAGTTTTATTCAAGTTGAAATTACTTAAATCCTTTAGTCAGTCTATAGATGGGTAGGCCTGGGGTAGGAACCAGGATATAGGGCTAGGGTGCCTAGATAAGGGCCATTTGAGTAAAGGAGAATGGGCTAAAACATTAACTGGGACTGGTACCTGGGAGTAGGTCCACATTCAAATATTGAAAGGAATAGCTCTAAGAACAGGCTGCCTTGCAAAAGGCAGCCCAAATAATTTTCTCCATCAATCCACCTAGATCTAGAAAATGACCCAGAAACCAGTTCCTAGATGGGAGCATGTAGAGGATGAGGCTGAAGTGAGGTAAGAGGTTTTCCCCCAAGAGTCCATTCTTTTGATTCTCAGTAGAAAATCACCTATTTCACAAACCATCTATCACAGGGACCACTGAGGAGTTTCTTTTTCATCCTAATAAAGCCCAGGATCAGATCCTATATTCATATCCAGGGGAGGTGCCCTATTTAAGCAAACAGGCTCACTCTCACAGCAATAATCAAGGGCTCTTGTGCCCTGTGAGCAACAGAAGGACTAAAGACTTAAGGATAAAGCCCTTCTCTTACCTCTTGTTCTCCTTTGTTTTATTTTCTTGCAGAAATAAATCATGAAGCAGCAAATGAAGATCACCAGGAATACAGCAATAATTATCAGATGAGTTGTGGAGTTATTCTCTGACTCTTGGTCTGTCAACTTCACTTCTGTGGAAATCCTAGAATCTCTGCTCCCTGTGGATGAGGTTAGGGCACAGGATTCAGGCACTCCTGGGCAAGGATAGTGACTTTGGGTCCAAATGATGCAATCTCCCTCCCCTTCGGCTCCATTCTCTAAACATTCCCCAAACCAAGCTTCCCCAAGACTTTAGAGGATAGAACGCAAGACTAGAATAATCTTAGAAGGAATCTAGTTCAACTGCTTCATTTTGTTTCCCAAATGTGAAAAAAAAGAGCTGTGTTTTGTAATAGTTAAGGGCAATAAACTAATCTTTTGCCCTTGTAAGTGAATATAAGAGAGGCATCTGGGTGATGCAAGCTGATCGACTTGCATGAGTATGTCTGCCAAGACCTCTCTCTGTACCCCACTAACACTGGGACAAGACGGTAATTCTTGGTAAAGATGGGGTTCCCGAGAATGGGCTAGTGATGGTAACCTGAGTGCAGGTCTTCTCTAATAATTGACGTTAAGGGTACCCCAGATCCCCTGAGACAGAAGCCTCTCCCTGGACTAAAGCAGCACAGCAGGGGACTGATCACACCAGAGTATGGCTGATCAGCAGTCTCTTGATTCCTGCTCCCTCTATGTCCCTTCAGAATAAAAATATTTCCTTATCTGACTGCAATTAAGTTAAAGTTTAATGATGATGAGGTAGTAGAAAATGGGGAGCGGGTAAAGGTACAAGAGGAGGTCCTAAAACACTAACCCCAGAGGTCCTTCTCCCTTTGGCCACCTTCCCTTCCCCTATTTCTTAACCTAATCTAATATGTGGTATTAAGGTATGACCAGATTGGATCAAGACAGGTGAGAGTGGAGGTCTATGGGAACTGGCTCAGAGGCTATCTGAGTCTTTGATCCTTCAGGTCCGGAGAGTCCAAATCTCTCTCCTATGCTGTTGGACAAGGCTGACAGGAACCACCAGAATTTGTGATGACTACTACATGGCTGATTTCTTTGGGTTGGTTTTTGAGCAGTCCCAAGCAGGCAAGAAAGTTCCTCTTCACTCAAAACCTTAGATCCAAAAGCCCCTCCTCCTCTCTGATTCCTCTCCTTCCCAGGTTCCTCTGCTCCAACCCCAAGTGTTCTTCCTATCACTCAACTCAGTCAACATTCCAAAACTCTTCCACTCACTCTGCCCTTGTAGTAAAAATGATTACAAGGTCCCTTCCAGCTGGAATCTCAGATTTGAACTAATCTGCATTATAGAAAGATACCTTTTCAGGGACCTAATTGTCTTCTGAGCTCTAGCCATGGCCAGAGGGACTTTCTCTTGAGGCTGGATGATGGAAAAGTCCAGGGTTAAACCTGGCCCCCAGCCTAAAAGTGTCACCTCCTTGCCTCAGATCTCTACCTAAAATGTTTCAGAGCAGGGTTTCTCCATCAAGGCAAGAAGTTTCTACTGAGAATCTTCTATGGACGTCAGAGCTATCCTCTGTCCTTGGGGTAGGGAAGGAGCAAGGGAGAGAAGTCAAACAATGCAGGCTTGCCCCTGAGGAGCTCACTGAGTATTTGGGAAATGAGCTTAATCCCTGTAAAGAAGTTTGTGAAACAGATGACATTGTAGAGTCTGTGTGTATGGTAGACAAACAACTGGGTTGCTGCTTAGACCCCATCTCTGATTTCTACCAGATGAACCAGAATCTGGGAAAAGGTCTTTAGATTTCTTCCTTGGGGCTCAAGAGGCTGAATTGGGAACAACAGTTAGAAATGATAGGTCTATTGAGAATTCTTGCTCAGTAGAGAAGCTATACCCAGGGGTACAGGCTTCCTCAGGAGGTGTCAAAGCTTCCTTTCAGGGGACCTCCTTTCACTCTTTAGCTAGAGGATGAATAACCAAGTAACAAAGATGTTTAAGAAGTTTCAGGGATTTCTTATCAGCTACTGATTGTACTAAGTGGTCTGAATTCCCTTCTAAGTCAGAGTTTGTGCGAGGAACCTGAGTCCAAGGTGAACCTGAGTGTGTCCTCTCCATTCTTTTCCTTCATCCTTAGAGGTCCTCTTCATCACCACTTATTCTCTTCTCTTTTCCTCATCATATTAAGGCTGATTCCTCTTCTTCTGTCATTGAGTCTGCCCCCTTTCCTCAGTACCTCCCCAGAACCCTGCTCTATAATCATCCCCACTCTCACACATCTTCATTTGTCTTCCCCAGTGTCATTTTTTTTCCACTGCCCTACAAGCATGGTTGAGTCTCCCTTGGCCTGTAGCTATCCATGATATTTTAACTATCCCTCCACTGCTAAAATTGGGGGCAAAGTTGTCAATGCACGAAATGTCTTTAGAGCCTCAGACTCTACTTTCTCTTCTATGTCCTTCAATTTGGCTTCCTCTCCCACACCATTCTGTTTAAATACACTTTCCAAAGTCATCTTTGCTATCTAATAACAGATTGAGGGGACATGCTTCGAGTTCTCATTGTCTTTGAACACTGCAGCATCTGATGTTATTAACCACTCCCATCTCCTTCTGGGACATTTGTTGTATCCCTCTCCTTTGACTTCAGAGACACTCTCCTGGTTCTCCTACTTCTCTGACAACTCCTCTGTCTCCTTTGCTGGTTCTTTGTCCCCATCTCAATAAATTAAAGGGAATATTGGGCAAAGCTTTGTCTTTTATCCTGTTTTCTCTTAACATTTATACTTGATAATTTTATTTTCTAAATGTCTTTAACCAACAAGTCAAACCACATGACTTTCAGATCTAAATCTCCAGTCCTGACTTCTCTTCTGCATTTAAGATTCTCATCTCCATCTACCCTCAGAGCATCCCCATTTAGATCTTTTCAGCATCCCAAATTCCCCGTACCACACATTTATATTTGCACCTTTAGTATCATTCCTTACTTTTTGATTTGACCTTTTAAAAATCAGATTAAAATCATGATTCACCTATTTCCTGATGTTAGAGGAATCTCTAAAGCTCATTATCTCCCTCATCTCAAACATCAAAGGCACTGGTTTTTTCTTTTCATTCTGCCCGCTCAACAGCTTTGCCAGCCTTCTCTTCTCTATTCTCCGTGGAACCATCCTACCATAAGTCCTCCTTTACTCCTGCCTGAAGTCTCCCATCAGTTTCCATAGATATTTTTCCTTCTCCATTCTTTCCCTCCATTTGACAAATAGCTGCCAGGTTCTTCTACCCTGCATGGACCTGCTCAGGCCATCCCTGCCCTCCACAATATTCAGGGGTTCTTTATTGGGGACTCTATGAGATCAAATTGTACAGTATTCCCCATTATACATTGATTACTAATCATAGATTGGCAACTTTCTATAGAAAATTAGTGAAAGTTAGGGGCCCTTCACAAAGGAGACATCAATCTCTTATGAAGGGTAGAGAAATCCCCCTTCCCAAGCAGCTTCACATATACATTAATACATAAATATAAGCTTTTAATATACTCTTTTTAAATGTGGCTAAGAGACACCCCCAGACTTCTTATTTCTCTTGGGAAGAGGTTTGAGTGTCCTAAATCTCACGAGAGAAATCCAAAAAATTACAAATTATAATCTTGACTACATGTGCTAAATGTTGCAGCCGGAGAAATGTTGCAACCTGAGAAATATTGCAGCCTGAAAAACCTTGGACAGTCCTAAATTTTGACTCAACTGAGAAATGGCAAGCTTAAGCAATGTCCCCATAGTCTTGGAAGTGTTGGGAAAACTTAAGAAGGATAGAATAAGATGAAGAAATATAACATACAAAAGCATTATGTCACACTCGGATGCTGGGAAAGAAGAGATCGCCCTGTGTTGGATTCCTATAAATTCTGAGTAAATTTGAGCATTAACATCTACTGTTTCTGAGAGGTCTCTTCAGACAGTGCTCCCTCACTCTATGCCCCCCCTAATAAAGTCATATGAGCTCTGCCAGCATCTTATCAAGTCTCCTGTCTGCTCATTAGAGTGGTTGATGGGGGTATGAGCCTCCCCAGAATTCCACTCCACACAGGGACCTCATACTATTTTTCATGGTCTTCACACTAGATTAACCTCCTCGTTTTGGTATAAGTCAGGGAGGACCACACATTGTGCCTTTAAGATCACCTGTTCTTCTGGTTTCTATGTCTTTGATGATGTAGTTCCCTCTGCTGGGAATACTCTTCCTCCTTCTCTTCCTGTAGAATCCCTACAAAGCTATTAAAGTCTAATTCAAATGTTACCCCCCCCCCAGGAAGTCTTCCCAGATTCACATAGCACTAATACTTTCTTCATCATCAAGTTCCATACACCATATCATTTTGTACCCTTCTCATTCTGATCTTATATAATTATGTATTATATTTATATCTTACTATCTTAATCCTTTCCTAAATTGAACAGTATAAGGGTAGAGAATCCACTTAACTTTCCAACCCTCTCCACCAAAGCATAAAGGATTCTACACAGTACTGGCTTAATAAATATTTTTCAAAATGAACCAAAATAGTGTTCACATGATCTACCAATTCACTATATAGTAAGGTCCTGATTATTTTAAATGATAAACCACACGAAGTGTTCATATTATTTGAATCCCCACTATATTTCCCCATTGAGTTAGAACAAATTTCCACATTAATATTATAAATTCAAATCATATGAATTAGAACACATTCATTTGGTTCTAATTGGAACCTAGAAGTATACATGAATACATCAAGGGTCTGAAATTTGTCATATGGATCCAGCTAGAATGAATGATCTTGTGGAATTAAGTTGGCCCAGAGAACTGAAATCACCTACCTATGGTCACACAAGTAAAAAGAGTCAGAGGCAGCATCTGGACCCAGTTCTTCCTGACTTTAAGTCCCAGACTCTATCCACTAGGCAATACTGCTTTTCACTATCCTGAAGACTATTTACTTTTTGGCATGTTAATCCATCTACATTGGAAACCCTTCAAGAGATGAGTTCATGTTTTTTTTTCTTTTTCCCTCCTCTCCTTCAAAACCTCTCTTAAAACAGAGCTGGATATAAATTAAAAAATCTAGTAAATATTTATTACTGTGTGGAATCAGGGAAGTAGATGATAGTCAAGACCTCAGACATATAGTGGCCTGGTTAGTCCATGGTTTTGGGGACCCAGATGAGGCAGGGGGCATTTGAAGGAGAGAAAATAATTATCTACATTTTGGAGCCCCTGCACATTGGGAAGGTTCCCACCAGGATTTAATGAGAAACCCCAGGTCGGAAGGATCAAAGGGAGGGAAGAGAATTGGAGTCAGGAGTCAAGATTCACTTCTCCAGGTAAGTCGGACCCTTTATCAAAGCATATGATTTCAAACATGCTTTATCCCAGGGGTGTGTAGAGGAGAGGAAAATGATTGAATTAGGATGAAGAAGACCTGAGTATGATTCCCAGCCTGCAGATCTCCAAGTTACATGATTTTGGTCAAAGCATCTTCCCGATCCCTGCCCCATTTTCTTCCTTTGTTAAATGTGGAGGTTTTGATTTAATGTTCTTTCATAAGGAAGCCATAAACCAAGTGAGACTTACCTGTTACTGGTAGGGCAGAGTAGGCCCAATTTAAACAGTCAGGTGCCTGGAAACGGCAGGTATAGATCCCATTGTCAGAGGCCTGTGCCTGATGGATTTTCAAGGTCACCTTCCCCTCAGCCATGTCATCTTTGAGTAGCTCTGTCCTCCCTTGGAACTGAGGGCCCTCAATTTCCTTGATATCCTTCACTCCTTTGGAGTAGCTGCGCACAAGGGTCTGTCCTCGATACCATTCAACAGTCATCTTTCTAGCATCCATGTTAGGGTAGAGGTGACAGGAGAGTATGATATCATCTCCCAGCTTGGTCTGAATGATCTGCTGAGAACCAACCACAAAGAACTTCCTTCTGAGGCATTCTAGGGACAGAGAAGAAAATCAGAGGACAATGTAGGACAAGGAATGAGAGCAGATTGTGTGTGGGATGGGAGGCAGGAGATCCTAGGAGAGAAAAACTCCAAGTCCTATTCCTGAATCACTTGCTGTTATATTGAGGGCCACCTTTGGGGTCAACTTTCTTTTTTCCTGTTTTTAAATAATATTTTATTTCCCCCCTATTATGTGTGAAAACAAGTTTTTTAAAAATTCACATTTTGAAAAGTTTTGAGTTTCAAATTCTCCCTTCTTCTGACCAAAAGAATTCATGGAAGTGGTAAATAGGAACTTAAAAAAAACAAACAAATAATAAAAGAGTTAGATAAACTAGGAAAAGAAATGAGAGTAAAGAAAGAAAATCATGAAATATGAGTCAACAGCTTGGTAAAGGAAACAAAAAATGAGAAAAGGTATACAAAAATTTGCTGAAGAAAAAAACTTGTTTAAAAGCAAAACTGTTCAAATGGAAAAGGAGGCACAGAAACTTATTGAAGAAAATAATTTATTAAAAAGTTAGCATTGGGCAAAAGGAAGTCAATGACTCTAAAACCATTAAGAAACAATAAAAATAAAAAGAATGAAATAATAGAAGGAAATGTAAAATGTCTCATTGGAAAAACAATTGACCTAGAAAACAGAATGAGGACAGATAATTTTAGAATTATTGCACCAAATGAAAGTCATGCTCAGAGAAATAATTGGGACATTATACTTCAAAAAATTATCAAGGAAGATTGTCCTAATGTCATAAAATCAGAGAATAAAATAGAAATTGAAATACTTCACCCATCAGTATCAGAAAGATATTCCAAAACAAAAATCATATTATTATAACCAAATATTAGAGTCAAATTCAAGAACTCCTAGCTTAAGGAGAAATACTATAAGCAGCCAGAAAGAAACAATTCAAATATCATGGAGTCATAGTTAGGCAAACATAAGATTTAGCTATTTCTGCTTTAAAAGATCCAAGGGCCTAGAATATGACACTCTGAAGGACAAAAGAGATAGGATTACAACCAAGAATTACCTACCTAGCAAAAATGAATATAATTCTTCAGGGGAAAAATGGATATGTAATGAAATTAAGAACTTTTTTGATGTCAAAAATTATTTATTTTTACCAACCAACTGAAAAAATTTTTTAAATTAATAGGATTTTTTCATAAGTGTTCTAGTTCTATCTTACACCCTGGATCACAAAAGGCATCACCCAGGATACAGATATGGTCATACCAATTCTTTCATGTTTTTGCCTTTAATTTTACTCTCTGAAAGCAACATTTACAATTTATTCTTCTAATATTAATTCTGTAGCTATATAAGATGTTCTCTTGGTTCTGCTGATTTTGCTGTTCATTATCATTTGTAGTTCTTTCCAAGTGTTTTTTTTTTAAATTAGCATGCTCTTTAGGAAGTTTCTTACATTGTAATAATATTCTATCACAATCAGATACCACAATTTGTTTAGTTATTCTCCAATTGATGAGCATCCATCAATTTCCAATTCTTTGCCACCATGAATAGAGCTGCTATACATATTTTGGCACATATAGGTAATTTTCCTTTTCCCCTGACCTCGGGAAACATACCCAGCAATAATATTGCTGTGTCTAAGAGGATACATACATAGTTCTTGTAACCTCCTGTAGCTAGATCTTAAAATTCTCATGGGTGGACGCCTGAGAAGGAGATTGGAAACTGAGGGAAAATGGATAGAGGAGAGAAAGAGAGAGACAAAGGAATAAAGACTCAGAGACAAGGAGTTAAAAAATATGGGCTACATGTTGCCATGCTCCCCTGATGGAATTGAGAGAGAGCTCTACACGTACCCTCAAACTTTTATTGGAGAGTTTAGGAATGTGGAGTGGGAAGTAACTAATGAACATTTGACATGGCATAGGTTTTAACACTGGTTGAATTGACAATCATGTAATCAAAGAGGAGGAGGCTAATCAAACATGTGACTTGGAAAGGAATGTGGTCTAACAAGGTGTGAGCTAGGACCCTGTGGCAAATAATGTCCTGCTCCTGAATTCTTTTGTCCTTTGGACTGAAGATTTGGAAATGCAATAATCAATAAGTAACATGACCATGAGTCTGGTATATGAGCACATAAGATACAATATCAATACATCAATAATACTTCCAAGATGCTAATATACCTAGTATACTACAGTTTGATAACTCTGTGGGTATAATTCCAAATTGCTCCCCCAAATAGTTGGAACAGTTCACAGCTATATATAATAACAGTATATTACTGCCATTATATCATTGATTTGAACAATGATAGATAATAGTTTTCCTCATATTAAAGCATCCCTGAATTTCTGGTATAAATCCTATTTGGTTCAATGTATGATTTTTGTGATATACTTTTGCAATTTCCTAGATAGTATTTTATTTAGATTTTTTGCATCTTTATTCATTAATGACATTGGTCTATCATTTTCTTTCTTTATTCTTGTTCTTCCTGGTTTAGCTATCAGTACCATATTTGTTTTGCGAAAGGAGTTTGACAAAACTCCTTTACCTGTTATTTCATCTAATTTATTTAATATTGGAATTGGTTGATCTTTCGGTGTTTGGTAGAATTCCATTGTAAATTCATCTTGCCTGGATGCTTTTTTAAGAAGATTATTTATAGCTTGTTCAATTTCTTTTTCTAAAATAGGTTTATTTATATATTCGATTTCTTCCTCTGATCACGTAGGCAATATATTTTTTGTAAGTATTTGACTTGTTTCACAATGTTAAATTTCTTTGCATATAATTTAGCTAAATAACTCCTGTGTATCTCTATATCTTTATATCAGCAGATAAAGCAGGAATTTTTTATTAAATTCCAGGCTGACATAGAACTTCCTTGTATAGCTATGTTTTTAAAATTTAATATGAACTTAGTAAAACAGAGAGTAATTTTGAATGACAAATTTAAAAGGAATTCTCAGAGATCTCTGAAAACACATCCATATTGTTCTTTCACTTACATTTTGTACAAGAATATCACTCTCTCTTCTAGAGTTGAACTAAAGAAATTGAACTTGTTTTCCTACATTGCTGACATATTTGAGTCCCTATTATGAAATATTCTTTTCAAACATGTCCCCTCTCTTCTGGGGCAGGTAACACAAGGGACCTAAACTGGATGAGAACTGTTAAAATGCTATAATTCTACAATGTCATAGTGCAGATATGGGTGCAGGTGCTTAGGAGAGGGATAATGACCCTGAGATCAGAGACTATGCTTTATTTAAATTTCATAGTTGTATTAAAACACAGGGATCTGTGTGTGATAGGGACTAAATAAGTCTGAAAGATCAGAGGCCTGAAGGATCAAAGGGAGGGAAGAGAATTGGAGTCAGGAGTCAAGATTCACTTCTCCAAGTGAGTTGATCCCTTTATCAAAGCATATGATTTCATACATGCTTTATCCCAGGGGTGTGTAGAGGAGAGGAAAATGACTGAATTAGGATGAAGAAGACCTGAGTATGAATCCCAACCTGCAGATCTCCAAGTTACATGATTTTGGTAAAGCATCTTCCCAATCCCTGCCCCATTTTCCTCCTTTGTGAAATATGGAGGTTTTGACTTGATGTTCTTTCAGAGGAAAACCATAAACCAAGTGAGACTTACCTGTTACTGGTAGGGCAGAGTAGGCCCAATTTAAACAGTCAGGTGCCTGGAAACGGCAGGTATAGATCCCATTGTCAGAGGCCTGTGCCTGATGGATTTTCAAGGTCACCTTCCCCTCAGCCATGCCATCTTTGAGCAGCTCTGTCCTCCCTTGGAACTGAGGGCCCTCGATTTCCTTGATATCCTTCACTCCTTTGGAGTAGCTGCGCACAAGGGTCTGTCCTCGATACCATTCAACAGTCATCTTTCTAGCATCCATGTTGGGTGAGAGCTGACAGGAGAACATGATATCCTCTCCCTGCTGGGTCTGAATGATCTGCTGTGAGCCAACCACAAAGAACTTCCTTCTGAGGCATTCTAGGGACAGAGAAGAAAATCAGAGGACAATGTAGGACAAGGAGTGAGAGCAGCTTGTATGGGGGGTGGGAGGCAGGAGATCCTAGGAGAGAAAAACTCTGAGTCCTATTCCTGAATCACTTGCTATTCTATTGAGAGCCACCTTTGGAGTCCACTTTCTTTTGTCTTCTTTAAAGAAATATTTTATTTTTCCCCTATTATGTATAAAAAAGTTTTTTAAACAATCACATTTTTGAAGAGTTTTGAGTTCCAAATTCTCTCCCTTCTTCTGACCCTCACTCTATTCCTCTCTTCCTGCCATCCCTCCTCCCTGAGATGGTAAGGAGTTGGATATAGAGTGAAATCATGTAAAACATTTTTTCCCATATTAATCAAGGGCTCATTTTCCAAACAGTGATTCTTTTGTAGATACAAAACATTCTCTCCCTTGACTGCCTTGTGTAGTCATGGATGTAGGACAGCTGTTGGAGGTGGAAGGGTTAGAGGTAGAAGCAAGAAGACTCTTGCTGCCATCATTGGACTTAAGGGAAGCATCAGCTTCTGCTTCCATCCTGCCCAAAGATAACTGACTAGTATAGAGGGATCCCAGGCTTCTGAGCGGGTGAAAGTCTGACCTACTGGTATGATGGCTATGAAGCTGAACATTGAGAAGATGGAGGGAGGGGCAGAGCTCTGAGTGGCAGAGTGGTGGATTTCAGCGAGGAGTCAAGGACTCTGGTCATCTGGTCAGATGGACAGACCTGTATCGGCTCCTAGATTTCAGCTGACCAGCATTGGGACGGATCTGACCAATTCATTCTATTTTTATTAGATGTGGAAAAATTATTTATTCCACTAATAAGCTCTTACACATGACAGTCAGTCATGGACAGTAACAGGCTGCTGGACGGACAAGTTGCCCAAAGGACTGTAAAAATCAGATGCTGGTAAACTCTTCTGGTAAAGATCTGGCTTTACTGTTACAGAGAAACCATATGGCCAGAGGTCCAACAATGCACACACTTTAAGTTATCTCAGGTGTTATCCTGGGACTACATTACTAATCAGGTTACGTAGACTTTGGGCTGAAACTAAATCTTTACTACCCTCCCCCCCTTCATTCTAAAATCACACTCTAAGATTGATTAAGCTATTAATGGTTGATTTTTCTGGTTACAGGCAATGGTATAAAACAGTTGGTCATGGCCTGATTCTATTGGTGTGGGTTTTGTTAAACAATTATTTTTCAGAGAAAGAAAAAAGGAAGAAAAGAAGTCTTCCACAATTACTTTATAAAGCACATCAACCACCACTTGCCCTGTTTGCAGATTACTGAGCAGGTTACCAGAGGTATATCTGTCAGGTAAAAACAAACACCTTTATAATTTGGTGGTCTCAAGTTTACAAAATTTGTTCACTCGAAGGAAATAAATATATGAAAACAACTGAAGAAATATACTAGAAAGAAAAACTATATGAGAAGTTGCACTTCTTGTGGTGGCAAAAAATTGGAAACTGAGGAGGTGCCCCCCCAATTGGGGAATGACTGAACAAATTGTGGTATATGATGGTGATGGAATACTGTTGTGCTATAAGGAATAATGAACTGTTTGACTCCTATTAAAAACTGGGAAGACCTCCATGAATTGATACAGAGTGAACACTGTACACAGAAACTGAAACATTGTGGGGCTATCAAATGTAATAGACATTTCTACTAAGAGCAATGAAATGATCCAGGATAATAAAATGAAAAAAAGTGCTATCCACATCTAGGAAAAGAACTGTGGGAGTAGAAACAGAGAAGAAAAACATGATTCATCACATGTTTATGTGGGCATATGATTTGGAGTTTGGGCTTTAAAAGATTATTACAAAAATGAATAATATGAAAGTAGGTATTAAGTGGTAATATATGCATAACAAGTGGGATTGCTTGTCAGGTCCAGTAGGGAGGAGGGAAGAGGGGAGGGAGAGAAGATAAATCATATAACCATAGACAAATACTTAAAAAAGTAAACAAAATTAAAAAACAAAACAAAACAGAGTCAATACTATGTACTGGTTCCAATACAGAACAGTTAGGGCTAGGCAAAGGGGTGTGGGGGTTAAGTGACTTACCCAGGGTCATACAGAAAGTGGCTGAGGTTACATCTGAACTCAGGGCCTCTTGTTTCTAGGCCTAGCTCTCAATCCACTGAGTTACCTAGCTTCCCTTCTAACGTTTATTCTTAGAAAATCCCTAAGATGAACCATTAGCTTATGTTGAAATTTCAAGGTGCTATTAAAAAACGCTTCCAGAGGATAATCACTTTAGCTACTTTTAGGGACGGATTTCAGTTCCCAAAGGGCCTGCTGCTCTGAATCATACATCCACCATATTCCAGCTTTTATTGGGAGGGACTGAAAAAAATGGATGAAGCTCTCCATTAAAAATTCTATTAAGTAATTACTGATGCTGCAAATTCTGGGCCTGAGGATCTTAGTTTTATAATGAGTCCATACATTAAAATGAAGGTAAACAGAGATTTCAAATGTGTTAATTCCTAAATTCTATATGGATGCCATTCATTCTGTCAAAGCTTAGTTTTGTTGATACGTGTTTCTTCTTGCTGATATAATTTAAGTTATGGATTAAAATCCAGTTAGCCAGTGGATGGAATTGCTGAATTGTCTAGTACTCACTGACTTACATTTATGGAGTTATAGGAAAGCTGGTTCATTTCTTCAGACCTAAACCATTGTCTAAAAGACCTCCATTCTGGGAGACAGGGAGATGCAGTTTAGTGAGTTTAGGAACCAATCCACTCAGTTTTCCTTATGATGCACGTCTGATTTCTTTTTATGCAACACCCCCACACCCAATAAAAATGTCTATTAAAACCAGCAGAAACCTTGCCACCTTTAAAACTCTTTTAGTAATGGATTCTAGTTTAAAGACTGAAAATGACATCAGTTGGCATGAAGAAAGGAGGAAATTCTGTAAAGAAAAAGACAATAGACAATGGTCTAGGTTCCTTCCAAAACCATATTTTAAAATCCAAATTTGTTCCCATATTTCTCCAAGAGCTTCTGAATTTGTATTTCTGCCCTGTGAATCCATAATCATTAAATATTTTCAAAGCTGCTTTTCTTTGAGACTTCTGGTGCCAAGATCATGGAGTGAGGAGGGAATTTGCCTGATCTATCCCAACTTCCCCTGTAAACTACTTTAAAAACCAGCCTCTTATTGAATTTTGGAGCACCATAGCAGTTCTACCCAGAAGAACTCAGAGAATTAGCAGGAGGGGGTTTGTCTCCCTGGGCTGGGAGGGAATTGTAGTCCTAAGCAGGTAGCCTGAGTGGGGACAGGCCATTCCCTAGCAGGGGAAGGTGAGTTTTCACCCCCCACAGCAGAGAAACCTCAGTACAAAGCAGGCCAGCTGCAGGTGGTGCTCAGTGGAAATTAGTAGTGAGGCTTGAACTTGACATTGGCCGACAATGGGGCTGCCCTATGCAGGCTACCAGCAAGGCCCTCATTGTCCAGACCAGTGGCAGGGCTCCATCCCCAGGGCAGGCCAGCAGTGAGGCCCCCATTGATATTATTATAATATAATTATAAATTCAAATCATATGAATTAGCACACATTTGGTTCTAATTGGAACCTAGAAGTATACATAAATACATCAAGGGCCTGAAATTTGTCATATGGATCCAGCTAGAATGAATGATCTTGTGGAATTAAGTTGGCCCAGAGAACTGAAATCACCTACCTATGGTCACACAAGTAAAAAGAGTCAGAGGCAGCATCTGGACCCAGTTCTTCCTGACTATAAGTCCCAGACTCTATCCACTAGGCAATGCTGCTTTTCACTATCCTGAAGACTATTTACTTTTTGGCATGTTAATCTAGCTACAATGGAAACCCTTCAAGAGATGAGTCCATGATTTTTTTTCTTTTTCCTTCCTCTCCTTCAAAAACTTTCTTAGCACAGAGCTGGATACACAGAAAAAAAATCTAGTAAATATTTGTTACTGGGACAATCTGAGGGGGAAGTAGATGATAGTCAAGAAAGCCTCAGACATATAGTGGCCTGGTTAGTGCATGGTTTTGGGGATCCAGATGAGGCAAGGGGCATTTGAAGGAGAGAAAATAATTATCTACATTTTGGAGCCCCTGCACATTGGGAAGGTTTCCACCAGGCCTGAAGGATCAAAGGGAGGGAAGAGAATTGGAGTCAGAAGTCAAGGTTCACTTCTCTAGGTGATTTGGTCCCTTTATCAAAGCATATGATTTCATATATGCTATATCCCAGGGGTTTGTAGAGGAGAGGAAAATGACTGAATTAGGATGAAGAAGACCTGAATATGATTTCCTGCTGTGGGGTGGGCCAGTCTCCCCCAGGGGATGGGGTCTTGGAGGTGGGAAGGTGTTGGCAAAATGATGGATGGGACACAGCTTTCACATTCAACCCATAGCACAGGTTTCACAGGATAAAGTGCTCCACTTTGGTTGAGACCTGACTTTATTTTATACCCTCATGATCACATATCTACTTGGCACAAATTTCATTCTCAGCATACATATTTCCATGGAACCTAACAACAGACAGGAAGCCTAGGGAGATAGTCAAAGAAACATTGTTGCTAAGTGCAGGATCAGAGGGTAGAATCAACATGACCCAGATATAGGTTAGGGAATTCAGAGCACAGATTTGCCAGAAGTTTTTATGCCTAGAGAAGAGGGTCCTATCTAAGTGGATATATAAGAATCCTTAGGTTTAATTTTGTAAGTGGGTTCTCCTTGTAATATCCTGGGGGGGACAGAGTGGAACATCTGTATTAACCCTGCAAGCATGTTGCTCTCATCTATTTTTCCTGGGGCTATGAAAGAATAATAATCATAGCAATTCCAATAATAAAGGGAAATTAATAATAAAAGTCACTTTGGGGGTTTTCAATGGGTGTTTCCATCCTTCCTGGGAGCTGCTTTGCAGCCCTCGGTTTCCACATGGACCATGTCAAACAGCGTGATCTTTGATGGCTCCCGGCATTTCCCAGTCTGGAGATCTCCTCAAAGCATCTTCCCAATCCCTGCTCTATTTTCCTCCTTTGTGAAATGTGGAGGTTTTGACTTAATGCCCTTTCAGAAGGAAGCCATAAACCAAGTGAGACTTACCTGTTACTGGTAGGACAGAGTAGACCCAATTGTTACAGTCAGGTGCCTGGAAACGGCAGGTATAGATCCCATTGTCAGAGGCCTGTGCCTGATGGATTTTCAAGGTTGCCTTCCCCTCAGCCATCTCATCTTTGAGCAGCTCTGTCCTCCCTTGGAACTGAGGGCCCTCGATTTCCTTCACACCGTTTTCAATGGAGTAGCTGTGCACAGGGATCTGTCCTCGAAACCATGCAATAGCCATCTTTCTAGCATCCATGTTAGGGTAGAGGCGACAGGAGAGTATGATATCATCTCCCTGCTGGGTCTGAATGATCTGCTGAGAGCCAACCACAAAAAATGTCCTTGTGGGGCATTCTAAGGACAGAGAAGAAAATCAGAGGACAATGTAGGGCAAGGAGTGAGAGCAGATTGTGTGTGGGGTAGGAAGCAGGAGATCCTAGGAGAGAAAAACTCTGAGTCCTAATCCTGAATCACTTGCTATTCTATTGAGGGCCACTTTGAGGGTCCACTTTCTTTTTTCTTTTTTAAAGTAATATTTTCTTTCCCCCCTATTACGTGTGAAAACAAGTTTTTCAAACATTCACATTTTGAAGAGTTTTGAGTTCTAAATTCTCTCCCTTCTTCTGACCCTCACTCTATTCCTCTGTTCCTGCCATCCCTCCTTCCTGAGATGGTAAGCAGTTGAATATAGATTTTACATGTGAAATCATGTAAAACATTTTTCCATATTAATTAAGGGCTCACTTTCCAGACAGTGATTCTCTTGTAGATATAAGATATTTTCTCTCTTCAAAATAGGTTTATTTAGATATTCTATTTCTTTCTCTGGTCATCTAGGCAGTATATTTTTTGGTAAGTATTTGACTTGTCTCACATTGTTAAATTTCTTTGCATTTAATTTAGCAAAATAACTTCTGTGTATATTTATCTCTTTATATTAGTCAAAAAAGCAGGGATTCTTGATGAAATTCCAAGTTGACACGAAACTTCCTGGTATATCTATGTTTTTAATATTTAATATGAACTTAGTAAAACAGAGAGTAATTTTAAATGGCTAATTTTAAAAGGATCCTTGGAGATCTCTGAAACCACATCCATATTGTTCTTTCACTTATATTTTGGACAAGAATATCACTCTCTCTTCTAGAGTTGAACTAAAGAAATTGAACTTGTTTTCCTACATTGCTGACATATTTGAGTCCCTATCATGAAAAATTCTTTTCAGACATGTCCCCTCTCTTCTGGGGCCAGTAACACAAGGGACCTAAACTGGAAGAGAACTGTTAGAATGCTATAACTCTACAATGGCATAGTGCAGATATGGGTGCAGGTGCTTAGGAGAGGGATAATGAGCCTGAGATTAGAGACAATGCTTAATTTAAACTTTGTAGTTGTGTTAAAACACAGGGATCTGTGTGTAATAGGGACTAAATAAGAGTTTTTTAAGTTAATGGTTTAATTGAATTGAAATATTAGTGGGTAGTGATATACAGAGGTCATAATGACAAAGACCAAGGTAACCTTACCTGACATAGGATCACAATGAAGTTTGGGGATGAGGCATGTGAGGCATAAAAGTAGAATGAGGCTGTTGTAGGGAGCTGGCCACTGATTCCACTTTATTATCCAGATCATGGCTGACAAGAACACAAACAGGGGGATGCTTAGAACAGCCAAAAGATGTTGGTAGAGAAGAGCAGGAAAACAGCTTGAAAACAGGTCCTTTAGCTCTAGGAATCAGAAATGTATCCAAGTCTGGGCCACCACATGTTAAAGGGCATAGAAACAAACTATGGTCCAGATTGTGTCTGTCTCACCTTATCTCTCCCTCCTCATACCAATCACACAGATCAGGCTGGTCCCCAAACACCCCATATTTATTTCAGCCTCCATCTCTGACCAGAGATTATTTTTCCAGCCTGTCCTCCCTCCTCCTTTCTATTTATTCCAATATTTCAGTGCCTAACTCAATGGGTTGCCTGATCCCTGAAGACTTAGCACATTTACTACTTCCCCATTGATCCTCCATCTCTGTATTTTACTTAGTATCAGCAGTTCACATGGATTTGATTATGCTCTCTCTGCTGAAGCCTCTCAGCTTCACTGATCCAGTTCTAACCTCTCTCCTGACCTCTAGTGTCTATTGGACCTTCTGAACCAGATGTCCAAGAGACATTAAATACAATATGTTAAAAACGGATCTTTCCACCTAAACTTTCCAAATTTTCAATCTTCTCTCTTATGTCAAGGACAGCTCCAGGCCCCAACTTGGTGTCATTCTTATCTTATTATTCCCTTTAACCCTGCCTCCTCTTATCTAAGCAGATGCCAAGTCCTGTCCAGTCTACCTTTCTAACATTTCTCGTGTCTCATCTCCTTCTCTTCTCTGATTCTTCAACACTCCTCATGAAGAACTTTATCACTTTGTTGGTGTCCCTTCCATCTGTTTTTCTGCACTCCAGCCCACCCTCCATTCAGCTGTCAAAAGATATTTATAGAGTTCAAGTGTGACTATGCCATCCTCTAATTCAGGACAATACATTGGCTATCTCTCACCTCTGGGATCAAATTAAAAACCCTGTAGTGTTGAAAGTTCTTCCTTACGTGGCCTTTTCCTACCTTTCTAATCTTTTTTACACCTTCTTCCCACCATGTATTCTGCCACCCAGAGACATCAACTTCCTTGCCATTACTCAGACAATACACTCTACCTTTAGAACATTTTTACTGCCTGTCTTACATACCTCTTCATCTCTATGTCCTGGCTTCTCTGGTTTCCTACAGGTCCCAGATCATATTTTACCTTTTGCAAAAAAATTTCCTGATTCCTGTTAATGCTAATAATCTCTTCTTTCTTTTAATATTACCTCCAATTTATCCTTCATATTTTTTGCAAAAAGTTTGAGTGGCATCTCCATCATTAGAATGCAATCTCCTTGAATATAGGAACTGTATTTTGCTATGGCAACTTCTGTGTTTATCAGAGCACCTCTATCAAGAAACTGTCTATAACCCCCCCCCCCAGATTTACTACTTTTCTTCCAATTTTGGCTACATTAGTTTCATTTGTACAAAACATTTTTTATTTAATGTATTCAGAATTATTCATTTTACATCACACAGTGCTTTCCACCCTTTCTTTATTCATAAATTCTTTTTCTAACCATCAGTCTGGTAGATAATATGTTCTATGTTCTAATAATTTGCTTATAATATGCCCATGTCACATATCCATTTTGATCTTATCTAGGTAAATGGTATAAGATATTGACATTTATTTAGTTTCTACCAAACTGCCTTCCAGTTTTTCCAACAATTTTTACCAAATAGTGAATTCTTATTCCAAAAATTTGAATTTTTTCAAACATAACTTTTATATCTGTTTGTTGTATGTCTTACCTCTTACTGACCTACTTTTGCCCAAATTGAGAATTTTCACTAATTTTTTAGTTGATTCCCTAAGATTTTCTTTAAATGTCATCATCATATAATCTGAAAAAAAGAGATAGTATTAGTACCTCTTTATTCATTGATTCCTTAAATTTCCTTTTTTCTTTTATTGCCATTTCTAGCATTACTAATACAATATTAAGTAATATTGGTGATAATGAGCATCCTTGTTTCATTCCTGATCTTATAAGGAAGGATTTTACCATCTCCATTATATATAATGTTTGCTGATGGTTTTAAGTATATACATAAAAAGGAATATGCTTCTGACTATTCTAAGGAAAAACCTATTTATACTTTTAAGTGTTTTCAATAGGGATGAGTGTGGTATTTTGTCAAAAGTTTTTCTGCATCTATTGATATTATCATGTGATTATTATTACTGTTTGGTTGATATAATCCAATATGTTAAGTTAGTTGATATAATTCAATATGTTAAGGGTTTTCCTTATATTAAACCATCCCTGCATACCATATCACAAATTTCATTTGTGAAAAATTTGTGATATACTAGTGTAGTCTCCTGCTTTTTTATTTAGGACTTTGTGTCTATATTTATTATTGAAATTGGCCTGTAATTGTCTTTCTCTGATTTTGTTCTTCCCAGTTTAGGTCTTGACACCATATTTGTTTTATACAAAGAGTTTGGCAGGACTCCGTGACCAATTGTTCTAAATAATTTATTTAATATTGGAATTAGATGATTTTTCAGTATTTGGTAAAATTCACTTGTAAATTCATCTGGTCCTGATGCTTTTTTCTCATTTATGACTTGTTCAACTTATTTTTCTATAATGGAATTATTTACAAATTTTATTTCCTCTTCTGTTAGTCTGGACATTTATATTTTTGTAAGTATTCTTTCATTTCACTTAAACTATTAAATTTGTTGGCAAAATAATTCTTGATAATTTCTTTGATTTTGACTTTGTCAGTGGTAAAGTCACCCTTTTCATTTTTGAAATTAGTGATTTAGTTTCCTTCTCCCCTTTAAAAAATCATACTAATCAATTATCTATTTTATAATTTTTAGATGAACCAACATTCAGTTTTATTTTTTTAGTTCAATGGTTTTTATACATTCAGTTTTGTAATCTCACCTATAGTTTTAAGGATCTCCAATTTGGTATTTTTACTTGTTCTTTTTCTAGATTTTTAAGTTGTTTACCCAATTTATTGATCCATTCTTTCTCTTTTTTTATTGATATAAGCATGTAGAGTTATAAATTTTCCTCTTATTACTGCTTTTGCTGTATCCCAGGTATTTTAATATATTTTAAAATATAATTTCATCCTATTTCCAAGATCAAAGTAAGGTCTTTCATGGTCAGGGTTTTTCCTCTCTTTTTACCTTTTGTACTAACGTAATCACCTGACATGTAGCAGGTTTTTACATATGATTTTATGAATTATTTGGACATCTATGTCCCAAGTCTCTTTGATTGAGGATTAGAAAGTTCATTTGACTCCTATCTATTTCCAACTGTACGTCTGCAATTGCATTATTTTGCGGGTTGATTTTCAATAAAAATAGAAAGGGCTGTTTGCATCTGAAGCATCACTCTGTCCTTCAGGAATACAATATTCTTTGAAGGTTACCAAGGAAATGAGTCTGAGCAAGTTCCAAAACTAAGAGGACTGAGAGATTGGAAATATTAGGATCAACAGAACTATTCAAAGGTTGAACTTTGGTCAGTAGGACCATATCTTTGTCAAAGGCTTGAGTAATGAAAGAGAAGACAAGAGAAATGTATAGTAGATTTGAAGGAGAAAGAGACAAGGGTCTGGGAGTAACAGAGGCTACCTGAGAGAGCTAAAGATATGGAATAGCTGCCGAGGGAGATAGTGAGCTAATCAGTGAGAAATAAAGGACTGCCTTGTGGTTATGAGGGAGAAATTGATTATTGGCTAAAAATTGGCATTTAATTGAGATCATTTAGTGGCATGACTTTTTCTCTAGGAGAAGCAGATGGATCATATGGTAGAAGTTGCTGAGGACTGCAGGGCAGAAGCAGCAGTAGGAAAGGGTAAGGAATTCAAGGTTGGAAGTTACTTCATGGCTTACCTATTTCACCATCAAGACATTGGGAATTGGGACCTGGAGAATCAAAAGGTTTAGGGAGATTGAAGGTCACTAAGTGGGAAGAGCAGGTCTAAGAGGAGCAGGATAAAGGCATGATGGAAACACAAGACCATAGTCAGTTAAGATCCATCAGGGAGGACAAGTTCTGTTTTCCTTTTCTTAGAAACTCCAATTTCTTTAGTGCTCTTGGAACTGCATAGCTTTGCCATCACAGCAGCCCTGGGAGGCAGAGTTAGAAAGGAGAGAAAAAGGGAAGAAAGGGGGGAAGGAAACAGCAATGGAAGGCAGGAAGACTTGTGGCTGACCCCAAAGAAGGAAAGAACCTTTCATTAGCCAATGACTGTGTGGGAACTGTTTGCTTTTTAAGGAAATTATTAGTTACAGAGAAGAGAAAGGAATTCCACAGAGTCACATCGCTCCTAAGTACTAGAACCAGAATATGACCCCAGAAGCCTTAGATCCTAGTTCTCTGTCCAGGGTGCCAGGTTGCCTCCCAATCTTCCTCCTACAGTTCTATCTGCTTCTTCTGTAGCCAGAGGGGGCTGAATAACAGCTTTGGAACAAAACCCACTCTGGCACAAGGATGGCCCCTACCAAATCTGAGCTCAGGCAGGGCACTAGGGATGAGAGCTCTGTGACTTACCTTTGTTCTGTTGAAGGACAATCTTCTGGGCTCGTTCTTAGTCAGAAAGGAGAAGCAGATTTGTTCTCCAGATGAAAGGTCTACTCTCTCTTCACATGTTAATTTTGTCTTTCCATTCTAGGAAACTGAAGAAAGTTCTTTCTTTATATACTTAATCGTGTCCTTATCCTTTATCATATGCTTGTGGGAGTGGTTTCTTCAGAATCTGAATTTATGAGTCCATTGAGTATAGAATTACAGTATTTAGGTTGCTTAGTACATAAAGAGAAATGTAATCACAGAAGACTATAAAAATAGTATCTCTATTAATTTGTTTAAAAATTAATCATGCTAGGGGGCTGCTAGGTGGCTGAGTGAATTGAGAGCCAGGCCTAGAGACAGGAGGAGGTTCAGGGTTCAAATATGATGATATCTCCTAGCTGTGTGATCCTGGGCAAGTTGCTGGGGACTGCTACGGAGTGGCAGAAAGACTGGAACATTATTAAAGGAGGGATAATGAGTGTTTATTGCAAACAGCACACTAGATTTAAAGCTCTTCTCCAGAGAAACAATCGATCCTACCCAATCCTCCCCAGAATGTGAACAGGGGAGTTAACCCATTCCCAGGGTTTCTTGGAACTGTTTATGCAGCCTTGAACTGAGATTTCTATGCTTTGGTGTACTCAGCAGGAATGGTATGTCACAAACACCTGGGAAGAGGAACTCCATTCCATGAAGTCATGAAAGGTTCACTGCAGCAAGTCATGCCCTTGGAATCACTACTTAGTATTGATTGTAAGACAGAAGGTAAGGATTTTTAAAAATTAATCACACTTTTCTCCATTTCTTATTTTAGTTCTCAGATTCATCTTGAGAGGGAGCAAGTTGTGGATAGAACAGCAATTTTAGTCAGAATAGAGTTGAAGTCTCCTAGTGGAGGCTGGATAAGCACTTGTTCCAAATATTGGGAAAAGGGTTTCTGCTGGGGTATGAACTGCTCTAGGCCCTTTGAGATTTCTTCCTATATTGAGCCCATGACAGTCAGAATAGCTAGGATGTAGGAGCATTGAACTTGTAGTCAAATGTTTGAAGCGTCCCTCTGGAAGTACTATGTGACCTTGAACAAGTCCCTTCCTATTTCTGAATCTCAATATTCTCCTCTGTAAAAATGGGGCTATTAGTCCTTTAAGGTAATTTCTTACTGTAGAAAGTAACTGGCTTTGGAGATAGAGGACTTTTTCAAATCTTGTCTCTAAAGCTGACTCCCTGTGTAGCCTTGGGCAAGTCCTCTTACCTTCTGTGGACCTTAATTCACTTACCTCCAAAGTGAGAAATTTGAGCCAGATGTCCTCCAAGGCCCCTTTCATCTGCAGATGTAGGCAGCTCAGTGACATGGTGGATAGAGCCCTAGATTTGAATCTGGAAGATCCAAGTTCAACTCTTAAGTCAGTTAGTGTTTCCTTATTAATAATATGGAGAGCATGACCTCACTCATATACAAGATTGTTGTGCAGGGCCACCTTCCCATCAGCCATGTCCTGTCTCAGTAGCTCAGAATTCAGGGGTCTGCACTTCCTCTGCCTCCTAATCCCTGCAATGTGCACAGACAGTGGACTTCTGACCCACTTCAGTTTTCCCTCAGCATCCATGTTAGAGAGGTGACCAGAGAGCAGGACCCTCAGGTCAGGGTAGCCTGTGCCAGAGGGCCAGACACAGGGATAAAACAGAAGAGAATCAGAGAACATTCAGGGTGCTGGAGTAAATATGACCTGGAGAGAGGGGAGAGAGGATCCCAGGTCCATGAAGTTGTGAATGTGTTCTTACTTAGTAGCTGCTCTGCCTTGAGGTATTCCTCCTCCTCTTGGGAAATCACATTCCAGACTGGGACACATTGGTGGGGCAGAGACAAGAAATTCTCCCTCTTTATTAGCTTGTATATTCAAGGAAGTAGGGCAGCTAATCGGGGGCTGAAAGTTTGGGGGTAAAGGAAGGAAAGCAAAAGCTCCTATTAGTGGTCCTTTGGAATAAATCAGCCTCTGTCCCACTACTAAGGCTACCCTCTTACTGAAGCAGAGGAATATCAGGCTTTTTCTGGGCTGGTGTTTGACTCATCTTTATCCTGTGCATGCTCAGCTGAGTGTTTTAGAAATCTGGAGGTTGGGGGAAGAAGAGAGCTATGTAAGACCTCAATGAGACAAGGTGGTACAGCCCAGTAGGAGGGGAGGAAGTATGGTGCTGGAAATGTGGGGAGTTTCCTGGGCATTACTGTGGTGATGGCATCCTGGGTTACTGGACCTGGAAGGAAAGGATTTGAGCTCAAATGTTAGCTCACCTATTGACTAGCTATAGAACTTGTATAAGTCACTGGAACTCTCTGGACCTCTCTTTCTTCAGTAAAGTAAGAGGATTGAACTCAATGATCTCTGAGGATTTTTCTAGTTGTAAACCTATGATTCTGTCTTCGTATTACCTTTGTTTGAGGGTGTCACTGGAGAGCATCTCCCTGCAGCCCTTTCCTATAGAGTGCACAGAAAAGATGGACACTTTTGCCTCTTGGTGAGAAGGTAAGAAGCAGCTATGCCCTTGATGACACATTCTGCTGTTTCCTATTTTCTTGGGTGAGTCTGGATCAGCGGTCATGGGACCTTTCCATTCCTGGAGGGCATTGGTTCTCATACCCTCTTTCATATACCAGGTCTAAAGGGTGGTCTTAGGAACATCAGCACATGCATAAGGTTGCCCATCAGAAGGATGCAGGAGAGGGTTGGGGTTGTCATTCTTGGAATGAAAAGGGAGGGTGACTGGACAGACTGCAAACACTCATTTCCTTTATTCTGTTGGTCCTGGAACTCTGGTAGATCTCTCTAGCTGAACCCTTCATCCAGGTTCCCTTCTTGCTAAGAACTTTGCATCTGGAATCCCAATGAAAAGCTCTGGTTCCTAACCTGGTTTGGACTGACATTTTACTCTAAATCTTTCAATCTTGCTCTTCCTTCTCCAATAGTAGCTTTTAGTCAGGTCCAGTGTCTGCCTTAATCCCTAACACATATTGGTCCCCTTGTTGGAAAAGAGAGGGAAAGCTTGAAAAGTGCTTGGTTGAGTGCCTGACGGACATATACATATATAGACATAAAAACTTCTGAGAAATCAATTGATGCTTCTTCTTCCCTCTAGGTAAGACAGAAGTCAAAGAACTACTAGACATTTCATAGGAGGTAGAATCCTGTGAAGTTCTTGACTTGACATTAGGATTTTAGATTCAAGTCCTGCTTCCATTGTATCCTGTTAAGCAAATTCTGACCAGTATACCCTTCAGATGGCTTACTTTTAAAGGGGAAGTTGAAGATTTCATGAGATGATATATAAAAGCCATTCCATATGTATACTCTTTGACTGAGCAATATCACTACTAAATCTGTATCCCAAAGATCAAAGATGGGAGAACAGGATCTATATTTATAGCAGATCTTTTTGTGGGGGCAAAGAACTGGAAACTGAAGAGATGTCCATCACCTAGGGAATGGCTGAACAAGTTGTAATATATGATTATAATGGAATACAATTGTGTCATGAGAAATGACAAACATGATGATCACAGAAAAATCTGTAAAGACGTATATGAAGTGATGCTGAGTGAGGTGAGCAGAACCAGAAGAACGTTGTACACAGTAACAGCAATAACGTGAATGACTTAACTATTACCAATAATTCAGGGATCCAGGACAAACTCCAAAGAGCTTATGTTAGAAAAGGACATTCAGTGCCACAGAAAAACTAACACATTCTGAATACAGATTGTAATATACCATTTTTCACTTTATTTTCTACATAAATTTTTCTCTAGTTTAAACAATATGTGTCTTCTTTCACAACATGAAGAATATGGAAATATGTATTGATTAACGCATGTACAATCCATCTCAATTTTATCTGCTGTCTTCGGGAGGAGGAAAGATAGTAGGGAGGGAGAGAACATGAATCATAAAATGTCAGAAAATGATTATTGAAAATTGTATCAACATGTAAACCTGGAAAAAATAGACTATTTGAATTTTAAAATGTTATGCCAACTTTAATGATTTATGACTCCCTGATTCTCTACTCTGCCCAGTTGGGAGACCAGGGAGGTTTTTGCTAGCCCTAAACTTTTGTTGCTAGCAGATTTATCTTACAAAGGTAGAAATGTGGACACTTTGCTTCTATTAACTCTTCTTCTTGTCCGGTGTGAATTTAATATGAATTTTATTCCTTATTCCTTTTCAAACCCATTTTGGTCATTATTGGTCCCATCCTTTTCCTGGTCATGCAAGTGTACTATGGGAGGATGCCAGAGGTCTCAGGGCTCCCTGGCATCCCAGAAGCCTGGCCTCTGACCCAGACTGAAGTCAAGTCTGTCCAACCAGAGAGACCCAGAAGAAGTGACATCAAAGACTTTACAAGAGAGAGTGCTGAAAAAGCAAGAAGAGTTTTCTGTTGTTGGGTTTTTTTTTTCTGTTTATTTTTTTGGTTTGCTAGTTCTAGGCTGGCTTTTGGGTTAGAATCTTCCTGACCCAGCCACTTTTGGCTAGCAAATAGAAGCAAGTCCTCTAACTCAAATTAGATAGGCATGGTCAGGTGATTATGTGACAGACTAGCTCTCTTATTCCAACTTTTACTAACAAATAATTATAAATTAATATACAATCTCCAAAGAATTTTAATCATAACAGTCTCCTAAATGGTTGAATTAGTTCACAATCCAACAACAATGTATTCCTGTCTCAGCTTTCCCAAATCTTCTCCAAGTCTTTTCCTTTTCCTTTTCTGTCATTGCTTCTCATCTGAGAGATGAGAAGCAATGCCTTAAGGTTGTTTTACTTTGCATTTCTCTAATAGTGATTGAGCATTTTTTTTTTGCACTATGCTAGAGAGTTTTAATTACTTTGAGAACTTGCTCTTTCTGTCCTTTCACTATTTATCAATTAAGGAATGAATTGTATTTTTATACATTTAACCCATTTTGCTATGTATTTGAGAAATGAGACCTTTATTAGAGCGATTTCTAGAAAAAAAAATTTGCCATTATGATTACTGTTATTGCTTTCTATCTCATTTACCCCTTAAACAGACCACCTCCTCTAATTTTCCCTATTTTCTATCAGTCCCTCTCCCTTCTCTTATCCTCTCCTCCTCCTCCTTTCCTATAGGATAAGAAAGATTTCTATACCCAATTGACTGTGTATGTTTTTCCTTCAATGAGCCAATTCTTTTTTTTTTAAACCCTTACCTTCCATCTTGGAGTCAATACTGTGTATTGGCTCCAAGGCAGAAGAGTGGTAAGGGCTAGGCAATGGGGGTCAAGTGACTTGTCCAGGGTCACACAGCTGGGAAGTGTCTGAGGCCAGATTTGAACCTAGGACCTCCCATCTCTAGGCCTGACTCTCAATTCCACTGAGCCACCCAGCTGCCCCCAATGAGCCAATTCTGATGAAAGTAAGGTTCATATGCTCTCCTCTCCAATTCCCTTCCCATGTAGAGGCTCTTTCTTGCTTCTTTTATATGCAAAAACTTGACCCATTTCATTTTTCCCTTCCCCCACCTACCAATGCATTTTTATTTGATGATTCATTTTTAAAAGTTTATATTCTTTAACAATTCCACATAATAACAAATTTCCTCATAAGTTTTCCTAAGTTATATGATTGAACATATCTGCCTTCCTCCCTTTTCTTCCTCCGCCCCCACTCCCCAACCCTGGCTCTGGTAGGCAATTTGATCTGAGTTATACATGTATTATTGTGCAAAATATATTTCCATATTGTTCATTTTTGTGAGTGATCTTATAAAACCAAAACCCCAAAACATAAACTCAAATAAACAAGTGAAAAAATATATGTTTTCATCTGTGTTCCTACTCCCACAGTTCTGCCTCTGGAGGTGGATAGCATTTGTTGTCACAAGTACCTCTGAATTGTCCTGTATCATTGGATTCCTATAAGTACTTAAATCTATCACAGTTGATTATTCCACAATATTGCCGTTACTGTGTACAATGTTTTCCTTGTTCTGCTTATTTCACTCTGCATCAGTTAATGAAAGTCTTTCCAGCTCTTTCTGAAATCATCTTGTTCCTTACAAAATAGTATTTCATCACTATCATATACCACAATTTGTTCATCAGTTTCTCAATTGATGGACATCCCTTCAATTTCCAATTCTTTGCCACCACAAAAGAGCAGTTATAACTATTTTTTACAAGTTATGTCCTTTACCATTTTTTTTCATCTCTTTGGGATAAAGACCCAGTAGTGGTATTACTGGATCAAAGGGTATGAGTTGTTTCATAGCCCTTTGGGAATAATTCCAAATTGCCCTCCAGAATTGTTGGATCAGTTCATACCCTACCAACAATACATTAGTGTCCCAATTTTGCCATATACCCTCCAACTTTTATTATTTTCCTTTACTGTCATATTGGTCAATCAGAAAGGTATGAGGTGCTTCTTCAGAGTTGTTTTAACTTACATTTCATTAATCAAGAGGGATTTAGAACATTTTTCTATGATTATTGATAGCTTTGATTTCTTAATTTGAAAACTCAATTGGAGAATGAATAATATACTGATAAATTTTGTTTTAGTTATTTATATATTTAAGAAACGAGATACCTTTATCAAAGAAATTTGCTATAAATTTTTTTCATTTTGTTGTTTCCCTTCTAATCTTGGTTGAATTAGTTTAGTTTGTAAAAACCTTTTAAATTTAATATAATCAAAATTATTTATTTTACAACTTGTAATGTTCTCTGTCTCCTGTTTGGACATAAATTCCATAGACATGACAGTAAACTATTCTATGTTTCCCCAATTTACTTATACTATCACCCTTTCTATCAAAATCATATACCTGATCTTGGCTTACGGTGTGAGATATTGTTCTAATTTTTTAATTATTTTTTTAAACATTATTTTATTTGGTCATTTCCAAACATTATTCACTAGAAACAAAGATCATTTTCTTTTCCTCCCTGCCTCCCCCCCAATGCCTATATATCATAGGCATTATATGATTGCTTTTTGACAACTAAAATTGTAGAAATTAGATGGGTCCCTGTGGCTTCTCCATCATCTTGGCTGCTTCCTCCTCTCATTGGTTTTCTTAATCATTCTTTGGAATAAGGTTAACTTCAGGTTTTGGCTGGGCTAAGTGTTTAGGGCTAGACAGTCTGCCCCATTTTTCAAAGTTATCAAGGTTTGAAGACTAAATTGCTGAATTTCCCTTGAGCTTCACTTGTCTTATCTATACAGGGACTATAATAATACTTCTATTCTGTATTTTACAAGGTTGTTAGGTGGTAATATGGGTGTGGAGTTCCTTGTAATTCTTCAAGACCTCTTAAAATGAGAGGCATTGCTGATATGGTGTGACCTTTGGTCCAAGGGTCCCCACAAGGGATTTGCTCTAGATTTATAAAGACCTGAATAAATGGGTTGAGAAAGATGATTGTCAGAAAGATTTCAATCTCTGCCTCTGCCTCAAACCCAGTGTAGAAATACAGGGTAATCTCTAAGGTATGGCTTAATAAGGCTGATGCCTAGTACTTCCCAAGGAAATAATATCATGGTAGAATCTTTCATTGTACCACATAGGTATTAGGAATAATTATTTCTTACCAAAAGTACAAAAATGTAAGGTGCCAAAGAGTTAGCATACCTGCAGTAACAAATACATAAAACATCTCACTTATACACTCTTTCTACCATTACAATTCTATGCATTCCATATTCTCTCCTCTGCTGAATATCGTGAGATGAAGTGACAGTAACCTTATTGCTTGCTTTTCCTTCAATAACACCCTCTAGAGATGTGGCAAAATCAGGACACTAATGCATTGCTGGTGGAGTTGTGAATTGATACAACCATTCTGGAACGCAATTTTGAACTATGCCCAAAAGGCTTTAAATGACTGCCTGTCTTTTGATTGAGCCATACATACCACTGCTGTGTTTGTACCCCAAAGAGCTAATAAGTAAAATATCTGTACAAAAATATTTATAGCCATGCTCTTTGTGGTGGCAAAAAATTGGAAAATGAGGGGCTGCCCTTCAATTGGGGAATGGCTGAACAAATTGTGGCATCTATTGTGCTCAAAGGAATAATGAACTGGAGGAATTCCTTGTGAATTGGAATGACCTTCAGGAATTGATGCAGAGTGAAATGAGCAGAACCAGGAGAATATTGTACACAGAGACTGATACACTGTGGTACAATAGAATGTAATGGACTTCTCTACTAGCAGCAATGCAATGATCGAGGACAATTCTGAGGGACTTATGAGAAAGAACACTATCCACATCCAGAGAAAGAACTGTGGGAGTAGAAACACAGAAGTAAAACAATTGCTTGATCACATGGTTCAATGGGGATATGATTGGGGATGTAGACTGTAAATGATCACCCTAGTACAAACATTAATAATATGGAAATAGGTCTTGATCCATAGCATATGTAAAACCCAGTAGAATTGCTCATTTCCTATGTGAGGGGGAAGGGAAGAGGAGAGGGAAAGAACATGAACCATGTAACCATGGAAAAATAGTCAAATTAATTAAATAATTAGATTTTTTAGATCAAAGGAGGGAAGAAATGATATGAAAACATAGCTCAAGAAACATTTTATGTTTCAGTTGTGTCCTCTTCTGGACACCGTTTGTAGTTTTCTTAAAGAAGAGATTACACAGTGGATAGAGTGCTAGACCTGTAATCAGGAAGATCTAAGTCAAATTCAGCATTGATCTTCTGTCTCAGTATTTTAATTCATGGTCTCAATAAATCACATGTATCCCATTAATTTGAATAAAGGCTTCTCAGCTTTATGGATCCAGCCCTATCCTTTCTCCTTACCTCTTGTGGCTCCTTAGAACTGGATGTTCCATTTAGACATTAAGCACACATACAAAACTGACCTCACTATCTTTCCCCCTAAACTTCCTAATCCCCTAATTTCTCTATTATTGCTAAAGCAGCTCCAGGCTCCAACCTAGAGGTCATTCACAACTTCTTATTCTCTCTTACCCTGTCTTTCCTTATCTAACCAGTTGACAAGTCTTGGCTATTGTACCTTTCTAACATCTTCCATATCTATCTCTTTCTCTCCTCTGATACTTCTGCTCTCCTCATGCAGAACTTTATCATCTGATTGGTATCTCTGACTCCACTTTCTTTGCATTGTGAATTTTAGTTTTACTCCATCCTGCTTAGTCTTTAGAATTCTAGCAACCAGGAATGTATACACCCCCACTTAAGGATTAACTGTGAGGAGGATGACCTATAACTGACATGTGCTAGCAAGTGACAAATCAGAAACAACTGACAGACCCTCTGGGCTGTCTTAAGCTAAGCTTAAGCTATCATTGGTACATGTGAGGTGTAGGAAGTGATGTAAAGAACTATCTATATATTTTGCGTCACTTCCTCTCTCTCTCTCTCTCTCTCTCTCTCTCTCTCTCTCTCTCTCTCTCTCTCTCTCTCTCTCTCTCTCTCTCTCTCTCAGAGATGTTGGGCTCTCTTGGCAAGTTTGGGAGCTCCTGGAGTGGTTTGGCGTTTGAGCTTGGCAGTGAGGTTACTGGGAGAAGCTTTGCATCATGGTTTAGGTGAGGCATCTTCCTTGAGTGAGTCTTGGTGAGTGGTTAGGCTAATTCCTCCTTTCCTGAGTCTTTTTTTTTAAACCTTTACCTTCTTTCTCAGAATCAATACTGTATATTGGTTCCAAGACAGAAGAGCGGTAAGGGCTATGCAATGGGGGTTAAGTGACTTGCCCAGGATCACACAGCTGGGAAGTGTATGAGGCTAGATTGAACCTAGGACCTCCCATCTCTAGTCCTGGCTCTCAATCCATTGAGCTACCCAGCTGCCCCATGCTTAGGAATATCTTTTTTTTAATTATTATTTTAAACGTTATTTTATTTGGTCATTTCCAAACATTATTCACTGGAAACAAAGGTCATTTTCTTTTCCTCCCTGGCCCCCCTCCAACCACCTTTCCCTCTCCCATAGCCGACACATGATTCCACTGGTTACCACATGTGTTCTTGACTCGAAACCATTTCCCTGTTGTTGGTATTTGCACTAGAGTGTTCATTTAGAGTCTCTCCTCAGTCATATCCCCTTCACCCCTGTAGTCAAGCAGTTGCTTTTCATTGGTGTTTTTACTCCCACAGTTTATCCTCTGCTTGTGGATAGTATTTTTTAGATCCCTGCAGATTGTTCAGGGACATTGCATTGCCACTAATGGAGAAGTCCATCACCTTCGATTGTACCACAATGTATCAGTCTCTGTGTACAATGTTTTCCTGGTTCTGCTCCTTTTGCTCTGCATCACTTCCTGAAGGTTGTTCCAGTCTCCATGGAATTCCTGTACTTTATTATTCCTTTTAGCACAATAGAATTCCATCACCAACATATACCATAATTTGTTCAGCCATCCCCCAATTGATGGGCATCCCCTCGTTCTCCAATTTTTGGCCACCACAGAGAGTGCAGCTATGAATATTCTTGTACAAATCTTTTTCCTTGTTATCTCTTTGGGGTACAAACCCAGCAGTGGTATGGCTGGATCAAAGGGCAGACAGTCTTTTATCACCCTTTGGGCATAGTTCCAAATTGCCCTCCAGAATGGTTGGATCAATTCACAACTCCACCAGCAATGCATTAATGTCCCTACTTTGCCACATCCCCTCCAGCATTCACTGCTTTCCTTTACTGTCATGTTAGTCAATCTGCTAGGTGTGAGGTGATACCTACCCATGAGCAGTTAGTGTTTTTCCAATTGCTCAAGTCTAGTTTTAGTTGTGTGGAGAGTGTTTTGTAGTTGTGTTCATATAGTTCCTGTGTTTGTCTCAGCAGATAGATTCCTAAGTATTTTATTTTGTCTAAGGTGATTTTGAATGGGATTTCTCTTTCTAATTCTTGCTGCTGAGCTGTGTTGGAAATATATAGAAATGCTGATTACTTATGCAAGTTTATTTTGTATCCTGCAACTTTGCTAAAGTTGTTGATTATTTCGACTAGCCTTTTGGTTGATTCTCTAGGATTCTTTAAGTAGACCATCATATCATCTGCAAAGAGCGATAACTTGGTCTCCTCCTTGCCTATTTTAATGCCTTCAATTTCTTTTTCTTCTCTAATTGCTACTGCTAGTGTTTCTAGTACAATGTTAAATAATAGAGGTGATAATGGGCATCCTTGTTTCACTCCTGATCTTATTGGGAATGCATCTAGTTTATCCACATTGCAGATGATGTTAGCTGATGGTTTTAGATATATACTGTTTATTATTTTTAGGAATGACCCTTCTGTTCCTATGCTTTCTAGTGTTTTTAATAGGAATGGGTGTTATATTTTATCAAAGGTTTTTTCTGCATCTATTGAGATAATCATATGATTTTTGTTCGTTTGCTTGTTGATATGCTCAATTATGTGGATGGTTTTCCTAATATTGAACCAGCCCTGCATTCCTGGTATAAATCCTACTTGATAATAATGAATGACCGTCCTGATCACTTGCTGGAGTCTTTTTGCTAGTATCCTATTTAAGATTTTTGCATCTATATTCATTAGGGAGATTGGTCTATAGTTTTCTTTCTCCATTTTTGCCCTGCCTGGCTTTGGAATCAGTACCATGTTTGTGTCATAAAAGGAATTTGGTAGAACTCCCTCTTTGCTTATTATGTCAAAGAGTTTGTATAGTATTGGGATTAGCTGTTCTTTGAATGTTTGATAGAATTCACTTGTGAATCCATCAGGCCCTGGGGATTTTTTCTTAGGGAGTTCTTTGATGGCCTGTTGGATTTCTTTTTCTGATATGGGATTATTTAAAAATTCTATTTCTTCTTCTGTTAGTCTAGGTAATTTATATTTTTGTAAATATTCATCCATATCACCTAGGTTGGTATATTTATTGCCATATAATTGGGCAAAGTACTTTTTAATGATTGCCTTAATTTCCTCTTCTTTGAAGGTGACATTCCCCTTTTCATCTTTGATGCTGTTAATTTGCTTTTCTTCTTTCCTTTTTTAAATTAGATTGATCAGTACTTTGTCTATTTTGTTTGTTTTTGCAAAGTACCAGCTTCTAGTCTTATTTATTAGTTCAATAGTTCTATCACTTCTGATTTTATTAATTTCTCCCTTAGTTTTTAGGATCTCTAGTTTGGTTTTCTTCTGGGGGTTTTTAATTTGTTCGCTTTCAAGTTTTTATATTTGCATTTCTAATTCATTGATCTCTGCCCTCCCTAATTTGTTAATATATGCACTTAGGGATATGAATTTTCCTTTGAGTACTGCTTTCGCTGCATCCCATAAGGTTTGAAAGGATGTCTCACCATTGTCATTTTCCTCAATGAAATTATTAATTGTTTCTCTGATTTGTTCTCTAACTAACTGATTTTGGAGTGTCATATTATTTAATTTCCAATTAATTTTTGATTTGGCTCTCCATGTACCCTTACTGATCATTATTTTTATTGCCTTATGATCTGAAAAGGTTGCATTTATTATTTCTGCTTTTATGCATTTGTATGCCATGTTTCTGTGACCTAGTGTATGGTTAATCTTTCTGAATGTGCCACATGGTGCTGAGAAGAAAGCATATTCCTTTTTGTCCCTATTTATTTTTCTCCATATGTCTATTAACTCTGATTTTTCTAAGATTTCATTCACATCTTTTACCTCTTTCTTATTTATTTTTTGATTTGATTTATCTAAATTTGATAGTGGTTGGTTCAAGTCTCCCACTAATATGGTTTTACTGTCTATTTCCTCCTTCAATTCTCCTAGTTTCTCTATTAAAAAATTGGATGCTATTCCGTTTGGTGCATACATGTTGATTGGTGATATTTCCTCATTGTCTACACTCCCTTTTAACAGAATATATTTACCTTCCCTATCCCTTTTAACCAGGTCTATTTTTTGCTTTGGCTTTGTCAGATATCATGATTGCAACTCCTGCCTTCTTTCTATCAGTTGAGGCCCAAAAGGTCTTACTCCATTCTTATAATTCTGACCTTGTGAGTATCTATCTGTCTCATGTGTGTTTCTTGAAGACAACATATCATAAGGTTTTGGATTCTAATCCATTCTGCTATTCGTCTATGTTTTATGAGTGAATTCATCCCATTCATGTTCAAAGTTATGATTTTCACTTGTGGATTCCCTGGCATTTTGATATCCTCCCCCAATTCTGACCTTTCTTCTTTAGCTATAACCTTTTAAACCAGTGATTTACTTTAGATCAGTCCCCCTAGTCCCCTCCCTTGATATGCTTCCCTTTCTAGCTCCACCCTTTTTGTTGCCTTCCTATTTCCCCTCTCCTTCCCTCCCTTTTTATACTCCCTCCTCCCACCCCCTCATAATTTCCCCTTCTCTCTTACCCTGTTGGATAAGATAGAATTCAAGATCCCAATGGATCTAGATGTTCTTCCCTTTCAGAGTTTATTTCACTGAGAGTAAGTTTTAAGTAATACCAATTCACACTCTTTTCCTCTCCTTCTTATAGAATTCTTCCCCTCCCCTTCCCATGTGTATCTTTGTGTGACAAAGATTGTTCTATTTAGTTTTTTTTCTATTTCTTGAAGTATATCTTAGTACCATCACCAATATCCCCCTCCCTTTTTCTTTCTTCTCCCCCTTCTCCATATCGTCTTGATGCCCCAATCTTTCCCTATGCATGATTCTTCTAACTACGCTAAAGATGCATACAATTTTTGAGAGTTACATATTACATTTCCACCACATATTATTATATATAATTTGATATTGATATAATCCTTATAGAAGAGAGTTTGGATAAAAGAAAAAGATAACATTTTTCTCCTTTTCCATTTCTTTCATATTTACCTTTTCATGTTTCTCTTGCTCTTTGTGTTTGGATGTCAAAATTTCCACAGAGCTCTGGTCTTTTCTTTATAAATGCTTGAAAATCTTCTATTTTTTTGAATGCCCATACTTTCCCCTTGAAGTATATAGTCAGTTTTGATGAATAGCTGATTCTTGGTTGAAGACCCAGATCTCTTGCCTTTCTGAATATCATGTTCCATGTCTTATGGTTGTTCAGTGTGGAAATAGCAAGGTCTTGTGTGACCCTGATTGGCATTCCTTTATATCTAAATTGTCTTTTTCTGGCTTCTTGTAAGATTTTTTCTTTTGCTTGAAAGCTTTGGAATTTGGCAATTACATTCCTGGGAGTTGTCTTTTGGGGATTTAGTGCAGAGGGTGTTCTGTGAACTCTTTCAATGCCTATATTGCCCCCTTGTTCTAGAATCTCTGGGCAGTTTTCTTAGATGATATCTTGTATTATGATATCAAGATTACTGTTTATTTCTGGCTTTTCTGGTAGACCAAGGATTCTCAAATTGTCTCTCCTTTCTCTGTTTTCCAGGTCTGTCAACTTGTCAGTGAGATATTTTATGTTTTCTTCTAATTCATTAATTTTTTGACTTTGCTTTATTGATTCTTGCTGTTTTGCAAGATCATTGGTTTCCAGTTGCTCAATTCTGGTCCTTAAGGCTTGATTTTCTCCTTTGATCTTTTGGCATTCAGCTGTAATTTTTTGGTTCTCTAATATAATTTGTTGGGTTTCTTTTTGAACCATTTCCCACTTATCTTTCCAGAGGTCTTCCATCTTTCTGATGATAAGCTCCATTTGAGACTCTTCCAAGGCTTGTGGACAATTTTCGTTTTTTTTTTTTCGCTTTTGCCTTTGTTTGATTTTTGTCCAGTATTTTCTCTGTTGCTTGGGTTTTTCCTCCACAAAAAGTTTTGAGGGTGACAGTCTTCTTTTTTTATTTCTTGCTGGGATTTTGAGGGTCTTGTGCACAGTTAGCCATTTTTTTCTGGATGTTTTCAGTTCCCTCTTTAGTCAGGAATCAGAGTCTGCTGAGCAGGTTTTGTGTGTGTGTGTGTGTGTGTGTGTGTGTGTGTGTGTGTGTGTCTCTGTCTGTGTCTGTGTCTGTGTCTGTGTCTGTGTATGGAGTTAATGAGCAGGCTCTTGGTTTTCCTCAGTCCTTTGCGGCTTTTCTCGGTGCCTTACTCCAGGGGGCCCTCAGTGTCTGCTCTCTCTTGCCCACCTGGTTTTCTGGTTTAATTACTTTTGGGGGTGGGTCCCCAGAAGACCTGGTTAATTCCCAAGGTCCGAAAAAATGCTCCCTGTTTGTTCCAGAGGGACTCCTGTCTCATTCCCTGGCTCTGGCGGCACCTGAAGTCTGTTCTCTCTCATGCCTTGAGTTTTTCTGCCTAGCTGCCTACAGGGAGGGTGGTCCCCCTGCTGTCCTAGTCAACTCACAAGGGCGCAGAAGTGCCCTCTCCTTGCTTCAGACGTGCCCCTTGCTCGTTCGCCTCTGCATGCACTGGCCCTGGCTCTGGCCCTACAGGTGGGGGTGCGGCAGGCTAGATACTCTCTTTTGGGAGGAAGCCCTTTCCCCCTCTTATAGGCTGGTAAAGCCTCTATCCCACACACCTTCACTGCTGATCCCCGCTCTACAGCTCCTCTGCTACTTTGATATAGATTCTTAAGGTCTTTTGGGGTGATTCTTATCGGTGTATGTTGGTGTGTATTGGGGAGAGTGAGTAAGCCATGTTTAGCTGGCCGCCATGCTTACCCAGAAGTCCAAAGTCCTGTGTTTTAATACTACTGGTAGAAAAAAGTTTTTTAAAGACTTATTTAATTAATTTAGAATATTTTCCCATGGATACATGGTTCATGTTCTTTCCCTCCCCTACTCCCAACCCACTCCCATAGCTAACAAGCAATTTCACTGGGTTTTACATATATCATTGATCAAGACCTATTTCCATGTTATTAATATTTGCAATAGAGTGATCATTTAAGGTCTAGATCCCCAATCATATCCCCATCAAACCATGTAATCAAGGAGGTGTTTTTCTTCTGGATTTCTGCTCCCACAGTTCTTTCTCTGGATGTGGATAGTATTCTTTCTCATAAGTCCCTCAGAATTGCCCTGGATAATTGCATTGCTGCTAGTAGAGAAGTCCATTATGTTCAATTGTGCCACAACATATTAGTCTCTGTGTACAATGTTCTCCTTGTTCTGCTCCTTTTACTCTGAATCAATTCCTAGAGGAAACAGGGATTCTATTTTATTCCATTTAGTTCACATAGAATTCCTCCAGTTCATTATACCTTTGATCACAATAATATTCCATCACCAACAGATACCACAATTTGTTCAGCCATTCTCTGCTGGGAGCCATCAAAGACCATGCTGTTTAACATGGTCACACATGGAAACTGGGGGCTACAAAGCAGCCCCAAAAACAGATGAGATGCCCATTCAATCCCCCTGAGTGACTTTCCTTATTAACATCCCCTTATTATTGGAATTGCTATGATTATTATTCTTACTTAGTCCCAGGAAAAATACATGAGAGCAACATGCTTGCAGGGTTAATACAGATGTCCCATTTTTTTCCCTCTAGAATATTACCAAGAGATCCCACTCACAAAATTAAACCTAAGGATTCTTATGTACCCACTTAGATAAGACCCTCTTTTCTAGGCATAAAACTTCTGGCAAATCTGTGCTCAAAATTCCCCAACCTAAAACTGGGCCTACCCTCTGACTCTACTTGGCAACAGTGTTTTTGTTGACTATCTCCTTAGGTTTCATGTCTGTTGTTAGGAACTATGGAAACATGTATGTTGAGAATGAAATTGTGTGCCAAGTAGATGTGTGATCATGAGCCACACTTCAGCCAAGGCAGAGCAGTTTATACTGTGAAACCTGTGCTGCAGGTTGAATAGAAAGCTATGTCCCATTCATCATTCCACCAACACTGTCCCACCCCCAAGACCCCATCCCCTGTGAGAGGTGACCTACCTCACAGCAATTCCCCAATGGAAGGGCATCCCCTCACTTTACAAATTTTTGCCACCACAAAGAGCGAGGCTATAAATATTTTTGTACAGGTATTTTTCTCTATTATCTCTTTGGGGTACAAACTCAGCAGTGGTATGGCTGGATCAAAGGGCAGGCATTCTTTTAAAGCCCTTTGGTCATATGGAACAAAGTTTTGATATTGCATGGTCTCTGATCTATGGCCCATTATATGCCTCATCGGTACCTTCATGAATATCTGCAATATAGCATCATAAGATTGTAGAGCTGAAAGAGATCTCTGATCCAGTTCAGGTCCCTTGGGTTTCTGGCCCCAGAAGGGAGGACACATGTTTGAATAGAAGGATCTCTCACAATAGGGACTCAAAGTTGTCATTAATGTTTCAGTTCTTTGCTACCACAAAGAGGGCTGCTGTAAATATTTCAGAAGATGTAGATTCTTTTCTTTTTCCCCTGATCTTTTTGGGAACAGACCTAGCAATTGTATTTCTGGGATTAATGGTATACACATTTTATAACTCTCTGGCTGTAATTCCAAATTGTTCTCCAAAATTGTTGAATCAGTTGATGATTCTACCAACAATATGTTAAACTGGAAAAAACACAGAGCTATTAAATAGCTAGAAAAACCACATCTTTAATCAGGAGAGGAGTTCAGTACATTTCCTCAAAGCCTATGAAGGTGACTGAAGTTGGCATTGTGGAGGACTTAGAGCTTGTTCAGACATCAAAGATGCCAAGGTCATTCACTATAACCCATGTCATTACTTGTAACCATCCAAAAGCTACAAGATATTTCTTGCATGAGTTGAGTACCTGAAAGGGAAGCTGGGGCCTGAGGGAATATGGGTGGAGGTGTTTAAAGATTAAGGTAGGGAAGAAATAAAAGAGAAAAGAAGCACAGAGACACAGAATTCTTCAGCATAACATCCAACCTGTCATGTCCTGCTCTGATGGTGAGAGAGGCACTAGAGTCAGACAGGTAGACTGGATTTTATTGAGGTTCCAAGGAATGGAGGATGGGAGATAGTTAATCAAACAGGCAATAAGACAGAAATATTAGCATCATACTGCTAATCATCAACAAGATAAAAGAGGCAGATCCTAAGACAATGGAGTAGCCAGGGCTTCAGAAGTTCATTTGAAAGTCCTGCCCCATCTCATACAAATGCAAAATGAGTGCCTTTGCCATAACAAAGAAGCTATAGAAATTGCTAACTCACCTTTGAAGCTGCAGAGGTAGGGAGGGGGGTTTAAATTCTATAAGATATGTACCCCAATTCAATTCAAGGATCCAGAAATCAATCAGGTGAAATATTAGAAGTATATCCATAAGTCTGGTACATGAGCACTTTGCTCATGTTGACTTGGAAAAAGCACGGAATTATTAAATAGTCAGAAAAACCATTCTTTAATCAAAGAAAAGGGGTTCAGTGTAATAGTAGGCCTCCACACAGAGCTACAAACGAACACCCAGAGACTGAGGATTGAACTCTGAATGCTCTGGACACTGACCCCTGGGAGAGCCAACCATGCTAGATTGACAACTCCAAGGAACAAAATAATTTGGGGAACCTAATACCATTTGGGAAACCAAGGGACTGTGAAATATGATTGATTGATATTGAAGGAAATGGGAATGTTCAAATTATACTGACAGAATACTATCAAGCTTGGGAAAAGAATCATAGCTAGAATCTAGTGTGTAAGGGAAGGGGCTACTTACAATGGATACTAAAAGGGTGATCCCTGCCCATGTGTGGGTCTTCTTGGGAAAGGGTCTGTGATACAATAGGGGAGACTACCTAAGACAAAAAGGGTACTTAGCATATGCTTAGCCCCTCCTAACTGGGATTTGTCACAGGTTGATACTCTGGGTCCATCTAAGATAAAGATCTGTGAGCCCTTGTCAGAGGTTGTGATCTCATGTTCTGTCTGAGAATGGGTTCCAGTGCCCTCACTTCCATCTTCTTTTAGTTTCCCATAACAAGACTGATAACTATTCCACAAACCCTGTATGATTCTATTATGGGTGGGAAGGATACCTTTTGGGTTCGGGAAGGATACCTTTTGCAAGCATGTGAGACTCCAAAACTTAGCTTAAAAACAAAAAGAGAAATTTATTAATTTAGAAAGTAATGTTGAGAATGGCCAGGAGGATAGCAAGGTGGGACAGCAAGATGGAGAGCAGTTCCTGGGAGGACAGCATGAATGGAGAGGCTGTTCCTCCATGGGGACAGCATGGATGGAAAGACTGTCCACCAGACGACATCAGTTCTGGGACTTTAATCCTCTTTACAACAGATGCTATGTCATGGTGTGGACATAGAGTGTTAGTGCCTCTGGCATTTGGTGGGGTGAGGTGGTCATTTGACTGGGGCCTGCCTGGAGGCATAAAGATTCATTTCTTTGTCCATCTTAAATCTAGAGGACAAAAGAGGGTAAACATCTCAGGACCCAAGGTGGGGTCATTGGGTGTTTCTAAGTTCAGAGTCACAAGGATGCAAAGGCAAGGGAGTTTCCCTGATAATAATTGGCCTGGGTTTCTGGGGGTACAGTGCCCATGTCATCTCCCTCCTCTCTTAATATGCAAGGGAAAAGGGACCATGGTCTCAGAGTCTTCTGTAACTTCTTCAGAGCTGAGAATGGGTGTAGAGATGTCCCTGCCTAACAATAGGAGAGAGAGGTATTGACTGTAGGCTGTGTCCAGAGCATCAGGCTGGGATGGTTGCCGAAGTTATGGTGGCATCTGGCATCTGGGTGACTCCCATGAGTGCTTTTACCCTAGAAGCAACTAGAGAGATGAATCAGAGAATTATATGTCCAGCTGGTTGGGTATGCATGATTTAAAACATAGGAGACCCAAAATTTAAGGAAAGAAATAGTTATGGTCAGGTAGTTAAGAGCTAAAGTAAAAGGGGTTGAGGGAAGGAAAGGCTGTGGGCACAGGGTCTTAGGGACATGTCCTCAATGAATGCCTGGGTCCTAGGTAGCTGGGAATCTGCTTGGAGATGTGAAGGATGTCCAGCGACTGCTTCCCCTGATCAACAGACAGGTCACAAGGGGAGAGTCAGCCCCTAAGATAGAAGCTTAGAAACCAGGACTAGGGGGATAGAAACAAGGAAAATTAGTACAATAGCATTTGGCATTACACATTTGCATTTGGGTATCTTAGCCAACAGACTTCTTCAGAAATCATCTTCTGACAGGAATAGATCCCTTTAGGAAATCGGATTCCCGAGTTGTTTGCAGAGTTGGTATGTGATGTTTCTATTAAAGAATATCCTTTTGCAAAGTACACATTATAGTACACACAAAGTACACTATAACATCAATAAATACTTGAGTAACATTTTACAGATAAATTTCTTTACTCCAGCTTCTGAGGAAAATTCAGGAGAGCTTTGAGCTATTCTAAGCTCAAGATCCAAACTTCAAATAAGGCTGCAAATACAAGCCGTCAATTAATAAACTTCACCTACTTCTAAAAGTATGTTCCCTAACAGTTTGAGAATGTCCAATTATTAACCTAATAGGTTGTTTGGGGAAATGGAAACTTTAATTTTCCAATTTGTATTAAGTGCTGATTATGGGAATTGTCATGAAGGGAGAAGGCCCAGAAAGGGAAAATATCTCGTCATGTCACAAAGGACACAGTGAGTGGCTTTGTGTACCAAGCAAGGCTGTCACTGCCATTGTTGTTTCACTCAAGGATTAGCAGCCTAGATTGTCAGGAAAATTCAGTCCAAAGTGAGCCTTGGGCTGCCTTCTCTATAACCATCCTAGGACTTTCTCCTTAGAGCACTTGCCACTGGATCCCAGAAGCCTTCTTTTTCCTTAAAGGACAAATCTCACCCATTACAGCTCAGAGAAATTCTGCTTATCAGCAGTCCAAAAACAAATTTCCATACCCTCAAACAAGCTTTTCTGACCATTTGCCCTCTCTAAGGATTCCTTAAGGCCTATGAGTCTACATTATAGCAATTATTCTTACATATTTTGGCAATAATTAATTTATCACAATTTAGTCATAAAACCTGAACAGGAATGTTGAATTCATTAGCTCTATAGTAATATACAAATCTGAGCTAGATCAAATCCTGACCTTAGGCCATCTGAAGGAACTAAGACAAGACCAGTCAGGAATCTCTCTAAGGTATTTTCAGAGATATTCTAGAATTATTTGTGATTTTCCAAAACTACATACATCAATTCTAGAAATGATCCCTAAGTTAAAGATCCAAGTATGAGGACAGAACATCTATCTGTTCTCTTTCACCTTCTCTCTCTTTATCTCTCTCTGTTTTCCTTCAAAACCCTCTGCTTAAAAAGCAGAACACAACTTCCATTCTTCCTTCACAAATCTGCATACTCAAGCTTTATGGACTTTAGAGCAAAGTCCCTCTTTCTTCCGAATTCAAACCCAACATACCTTTTCACCTTCTCTGACTTGCTTTTACTGTCATAAGTCAAACAACCATTCCCTTTGTATCACTTCAATTGCTAATCAATAACCAAAAGAATTCTAATTTAAAGGATTACATCATTGAACCATTGAGCATAGTACTCATCCATTATAAATTACAGTTCATAGTACAAATTGGTAAACTGAGGTAACCACTGAGTATTGAACAAAATCTACGGTAGAGTCAGGTTTACAATGAGCTTTTGTTTACATCCAAACAATACTTAAAATACATATTTCAACAGCAACTCACATAACATTAAAAAATTTCATAAAACATTTAGTATTACAGGATCTATTTTAAATTTAGAGATTTGAAACCTTTTAAGGACCATAAACCTTAAAGCAAGCCTTTTGACAAGCAGGCTGATTATCTATTTTCAAGACCAAGAAATTAAATGTAATAATAAAGTTAGTCCAACTTTAATACACTGGGATGAAAACCATTTGATAATTTTAAACAAAAACCCATTTTTGGTAAGTTTAAACACTGCTAAAACCTATTTTACAAAACTGATCTGTGGCTTTTCTATACAAACTGAAATTTCACTGTCCAAAAAAATTAAAATTAGGATGTCATTTTTAAAACCCATATAAATACATGATCACAATTTTAAAATAAAATACCAATAAATACCTCTAATAGACAGATTTAAGCATTACTTCCTTCTGGCTAGCAGACAGGGAAAGGAGATTTATCATTTCTTATCTCTCCCTGTTTACCTCAAAACATAAGATAATAGGTTGTTCTACAAGTTGAAAAAACCTTAGTTTTAAAAGTGTAAGACATTTAAAAATCCCCAAAATAGGGATTTCTCACCAGTTGTCTCTGTTCAGAATCAACCCCCTTCCTCTCTGCAGTAGAGGAGAAGGTAGATCTGATCAGTGAACTGATAACCTCCTGGTTTTCCTTTTCCTCATCTCAGCCTGGATTTCTCGGTGGGTCCTTGCCTTAAAATCCAAGTAAAGAGTAGAGTTTTGGAGAACTGGGAGCCTAGTGAGAGAATAAAGCTAAAAGGTAAGGAGCTTCTGTCCATAAAATATGTCCAATTGCCACCTGGTGTTAGAATTTAGGGTAACAAAAGGCCAATTTCCTCATCATTCTTTTTTTTTTGATGGTGCTCAGCTATTTAACATGAGAGAAAAAGTAAACAAAAAAAAAATCCAACTGAATTTTCTCTCAGGCTGCTTAGGTTTGATCTATTCCCAACAGGAGAGGCCTGCAAGCATGCTTCTCCCTTTGTCTTAATTGGGTTGGCTAGTCCCTATCTGGCTTGACCTCAGGCTGAAAAAAAAATTTCAATTTTAGGGTGCCATGGCCATGCCTCTTGCTTACCAAGGATGTAACGTGGCCAGTCAACATTACAAAAAGAAATTAGTTGCTTTTACTTTAAGCTGTTTAGTGCCAATTTTTTCCAATTTTTAAGTATACTCCCCAAAGGGGAATCTCAGGGTACTCTCTGTCTCTGTCCCACTTAGATGCGGGATGGTCAGTTCCATACCAGAGGGTCAATGACTGTGTGTCCACAGAGGTTGCTCAACCAAGAGCACTCAGTGTAAGATGTAGGTAAGGCTCCCCACAAACCAGAACGTCTTAAAGATAGACCCCAAACTCCAGTAGCCAGACTGATCTGGAGCTGATGGGAGAGAGCACGAAAGAGTTCCACAAAGATATCACCCAAAAGATTGGGGTTACAGGAGTCAAAGAAAAAACTCCTTCCTACCTGAGAAGCTGTGTCCTTGTGGATGATCCAGAGTACTGGAGTAGCTTTCAGGAGAGCCAAAAACGTTGGGCAACAAAATGTTATGGGAGTCGATGTGGGTGCCAAAATGTTATGGGCAGGAGGATACCTTTGGGGTTTGGGAAGGATACCTTTTGCAAGCATGCAAGACTCCAAAACTTAGCTTAAAAACAAAAAGAGAAATTTATTAATTTAGAAAGTAATGTTGAGAATGGCCAGGAGGATACCAAGGTGGGGAGCAGTTCCTGGGAGGACAGCATGAATGGAGAGGCTGTTCCTCCATGGGGACAGCATGGATGGAAAGGCTGTCCACCAGATGACATCAGTTCTGGGGCTTTTATCCTCTTTACAACAGATGCTATGTCATGGTGTGGACATAGAGTGTTAGTGCCTCTGGCATTTGGTGGGGTGAGGTGGTCATCTGACTGGGGCCTGCCTGGAGGCATAAAGATTCATTTCTTTGTCCATCTTAAATCTAGAGGACAAAAGAGGGTAAACATCTCAGGACCCAAGGTGGGGTCATTGGGTGTTTCTAAGTTCAGAGTCACAAGGATGCAAAGGCAAGGGAGTTTCCCTGATAATAGTTGGCCTGGGTTTCTGGGGGTACAGTGCCCATGTCAATTCCTGAAACTGTTATCATCTTACCCCAGGTGCCCTATCTTCATTCTTGTTACACTTTCCCATGGACTTTACCCATAGGTGATTGTTTATAATTCCTGTGGTTTTTACTTTAAAAGATCTACCAGTCTGCAATAAACTAGTGCCCATCAGTAGAGCATGGGGCCCTTCTGACCCCACACAATGTCTGTGTTCTTTGATTCTATCTTTTCTGCTTGCCCTTATCTTCAAGTAAGGTCCTTCTAATTTCTGCCTTTGTATTTCCTCTTATTATTTTCCCCAACCTTACCTGCAGAACTCTGGTCCCAGTCCTGCCCCCCCTGAGGGGCATTATCAGGGATTGTCATTTACCTTTGGGTCCATTGTTCAGTCTGAAACTGCTAGCCTGAGATTCCCTTCAGGGTGGATTCTCACAGGAACAGGGAACAAGTACAAACTTTGGAGTCTCCATCTTACAATATAGTCCTAAAACTTGGGGTTCATCAGATCTTACTAGGCTACAAGTTTGGGGTTTTTAGATTCCATGTTGACACTCATTAGAGTCAGCTTTTGAACACATCTTAAATATTTTCATAATTCATTCATACCAGGAAACCTTCATTACTAGTCATCCTGACTTGTCTTGCCACTGGACTTTCATGACTGGAATAGAGAATGAGACTGATGACTTTGTGCAATTCTGTCTTCTCAAATCTAACTCATGCATCTGTAAAGATATCACCCCTCATATTTAAAAATGAAAGACTAACAAATCTTAATGATTTATCTTAGGCTGATCTCCAAATTATCCTATATTGTAACAGTTAAAAGAGTGGTTGGCATAAACTGTGACCGCAAAAATATGGTTTCAAGACAGTCTTGAGTTATGTCAAAAATAAAGTGGTTGCCATGGGAAAATTCCCAAAATATGAAATACCCAAGTCAGCTGGGTTTTATGAAGATTTTAATTAATACAAATTAAGGAATTAATGAAAGGGAGAGAGAGAGTAAGAGGAAATAATGAGAAAAAGGCTAGGCCAGCCTAGGCCAACCTAGGCCAGTGCCTTAAGAGAGAGATCAGTCAGTCTTTAATCCACTCAAGACAAGATTTGTCCCAAGCAAGATTCTAGTGTTCAGAGAGAGCCGCCAGTTCAGCTCCTGAGCTCCACTTCAGCTTCCAAGGCTGCATTCTTTTCTTCAGAGGCCTTCTGATTCTCCTTTTAAAGAGAATTTTCTCCTATGTCACCTCCCCTACATTCTTACATCTACCAATCACAGTAGACATTTTCCAAAGGACTGATCATTCTTAATTCACACCTTCTTTAGTTCTCAACTTCTCTGGGTAGACTAAAACTTCTGAGTAAGTTCACACTTCTTTGCCCCTTGCAAGTTTGCAAGTTGCCTGACCTTTTAGTGATTAATTTGACCTTCATAGATAGTTAGCACCCCTTTGTATTAGATCTAAAAATAAACTTAGCTTAAGGGTCTTAGCTTCACTTTAAGTATGGGTTATATACTTTTCATTGTTCAGTAGGGAGTTTACAACTTTATCTCCCCCTAAGGCACTGTCTAAGTATGGGTGGAGTAATGTAAAGTTCTCACATACATTCCTAACTAAGTCCCTTCGTTGTTTAAAATGGGGAATGGTCTTAACCAAGTCTTCTGAAGTAGGGTCTGAGAATTTTTAAGATTCACAGTATATATCCTTTTTGTTCATAGTTTTTTGCTAATTGTCTTCCCCATTAAATGATAAGCTCTTTGAAAGCTGGGATGGTCTTTTGCCTTTGTATTCTCAAGAGCTTAGCACAATGCCAAGTACATAATAGATGCTAGCTTTCTGGCTTTGAAAGGTAAAGGCCAGGTGTGGGACCTCAGAACAGGGATTTCAGATGGACATTAGATCTATACTGAGTGGCTCTGGAAATGGGAACAGATCTCCTGGCCAGCCTGGAATGGCCCTCTTTAGTCCTTCAATTTAGAGGTGGTCATCCTCTCTTGTGAACAGTGGTCTCCTATAGAAATCCTACTTTCAGAAACTATTAACAAAATTCAGAACTCTGAAAGTCTCCACCTTCAAGTATGCTACCAACTGAAAATGCTAACTTCTCCAGATAAGTCTATGACTATACAAAAAGAAGTAAATGGAAAGTCAGAAGTGTACAGACATGCCAGACTCTCTCTCTCTCTTTTTGGATTTTTTTCTTTGGCATCCATAAGTGATAACTCATTATCTTTGATGCTTGGAGTAGGGAAAGAAAGTTTCCATTTCATCCCTTTTTCTGGAAGTCCCAGGGAGTGAGAGGGAGCACAAAAGAAGAGACTTTTCACAGACATTGTTATTTAGTCATGCCTGCTTCTTTCCCCTCCTTGTATCAGTAAAGATCAGATAGATTCTTTAGTTGGTGGTTGGCAGGGAAGCTGGAGCTCTTTAGAAGAGACAGGTGGCTTCTTGCTGGTCACTGCTGCTTCTCTCTGTCCTCCTCCAGCTGGAAACAATGGAATAATTCTGTTGTCAATAAATCAAAATTAATAGTTTTCAAAACAGTTATCAATATCTAGACAAAGTAAATACATTTTTGTATATGAGAAGATAAGAAATAAAACCATTTAAAACAATACAGATTTAAGATAGATTTTTAATGGAACATTTCAAAAGTAAAGATAACTGATTTTCTAAAGGATAAAGGAATAGTCTTGGGATTTCATTGGTCTAGGGATATCTGAATGAGTAACTTCCATTAGTAATGCTGGTCCTCCTCTCTAGTCTTTTAAGTTATTTTTAAAAGTTTAATAACAAATTTCCACATGAGTTTTCTGAAGATATATAATCCAAATTGTCTTCTTTACTTCTTTCCCTCTTACCAGAGCTGGCAAGCAATTCAACCTGGGCTGTACATGTAGTATCATGCAAAACATGTTTCCATATTATTCATTTTTGTAAGCGAACAATCTCATAAAACCAAAACCTTAAAACATATACCCAAATAAACAAATAACAAATCGTATGCTTCCATCTGAATTTGTACTGCAGCAGTTCTTTCTCTGGAAGTTGATAGCATTCTTTTTTATAAGTCCCTCAGAATTCTTCTGGATCTTTGCATTGCTTTCAGTAACAAAGTCTACCACATTTGATCATTCAACAATATTGTTCTTACTGTTCACAATATTATCCTGGTTCTGCTTATTTCACTCTGCATCAATTCATGTAGATCTTTCTGAAATTGTCCTGTTCATCATTCCTTATAGTACAATAGTATTCCATCACTGTCAAATATCACAATTTGTTTAGACAATCCCCAATTGAGGGACATCCCTTTAGTTTCTAATTCTTTGCCAACACAAAGGGAGTATAGCTACAAATATTTTTGTACAAACAGGTTCTTTCCTATTTTTTTTTCATCTCTTTGGGATACAGACCTAATAGTGGCATTAGTGAATCAAAGGATATGCATTGTTTTATAGCCCTTTGGGCATAATTCCAAATTGCCTTCCAGCCTCCCTAGTCCTAAAGAGCAAGTGAATAGCCCAGATCATACAGTGAAGATGTATAAAAATAAAAATGGAAAAGGATCCATAAGAACCAAATTAGAGAGAAGATAAAAATCAGTATTATAAACTAATAAATGTTAAGGAAAATATATTTTAAAATAGAAATAAGTTGTCTTCTAAAACAAATTTGAATTGAATTGAAATGACCAATTCAACTGGACAAAACAAAAAAAAGTTATGGCAGAGGGCAGGGTAGAATGCCTGACAACTGAAGGGACATAATCTCTGGCTACAGGTAGCAAATAAGGGGAATTGAGATCTCTTCATGGATTATAAGTAGGTACCTTATTGTCTTCAGGATATAACTCCTGAGGGAAGCCCCAGCTATCCCCTAACCAGTCTCAGGGCCTCGGTTTACCAGGAGCAGGAGCATGGGGAAGAGGCTGCCTCATTTAGGACAGAGGAACTGGAGGGAGGGAGGCAGTGACAGGGAACATGATTGCCAGGAAGCTAGGAAGAGGAGCTGGCACCTGGGAGCAGCTTCAATAAGCAGATAAAGGAGACTCAGATGAGGGAAAGTATAATCTATACTTTTAAATGTATTGATTATTAGTGTTTATTCTAGTCAAAATTATTAATTCCTTGAGTCATCTTGTGACTGAGTAGGCCTGTGATAGGACCTGGGTAGCTGGGGAAGGGCCAAGGGAATAAGGGGAAGGAGGCTAGAACATCTAGAGATTGACTGGGTCTGGTACCTGGGCCCATGTTTATATTCAACTATTGAGGGGAACAGCTCTGGCAATAGACTACCTCTCAAAGGGCAGCTCAGGCACTCCCCACCTATCCTTCCACCTAACCCTAGAAAGTGATACAGAAACTAGTTCCTGGACAGAGGCATATGCAGGATTAGGATAAGGTAAAATATAGCTACAAGATTTCTCCCAAGAATCTATCACCTTGCCTTTCAGCAATCATCTTTGATACAAACCACTTATCACAAGGATTACTTGTGAGTTTCTCTTTCATTCTACCAAAGCCCAAGCTCCTCAGCACAGGACATATATATTCAGATTCAAGAGAGGTGCCCCAGACCAGTAAATCAGGATATCCTCAGACTCATCTTACAGGTATAATAAAAGCATCTGGTGAGTAATGGAAGAACTAAAAAATAAGCTCTACCTCCAATTCTCTGTAGTTTTATTTTGTAGAAGAAAGAAATCACTAAGACAGCGAAGATCATCAAGAATACAGTAACAGTTGTACTGTCTTCTGAGATGTAGGGAGATTCTCTAAAAGATGTCCCCAAACTCTGTTACCATGGAAATCAGAGAAGGAGAAATCCTGGTCCCTGAACCCTGTAGCCCAGATTAGGGATGAGAGTATATAGAGGATATCAGGATTCAGGCGATTCTGGGTAAAGATAGGGGCTTTGTACTCAGATTACACCATCTTTCTTCCCCTCCATCATCCTCTAAACATTACGCCAAAACCAAGCTTCCCCAGGACTTCTGAGAATAGAATATATTAATTGGAAAGCATCCAGCTCAACTGTCTCATTTTATAGAAAGGAGGATACAAGAGAAAGTTCCTACATACTTCAACTTGTAAGTTACAAAGCCAGGAGTGAGGTCCTCTGACTCCCAGTTCAGGGTTCTTCCCATTATCTTACAGCTGTATCCCTAGAGAGTCCTACCTTACAGCTATATACTTAGAGATTCAGAGGATGGTGGGACCTTTGTTAGATTTAAATTAATATCTTCAAGTTCTTATTTTCCATAAAGTTTATTAATAATCACTTGAACTAGACAAGGTAGATAAGCATAGATGTAAAGTCTCTTTTTTACTCTAAGTCTGACCACATGTAGCTCCTCCTGCAAGATCCTCCCTCTCCCTCACCTGTCTGCTCAGGGAACTAGTCGCCTCAGTGGTCTTCACCCACACCCTTTTATTCATGTTCATGGACAGAGCACTGGCATGTGAAAAATGGGATGAACTGGGTCAGTAATCCAGGAGGAGAGGGTGTAATAAAAGGATACTGCTGAGGGTGTAATTGATTATTACTGAATGACTAATAGGATCAAGATTTTGCCTACCCTCCTCCCTCAAATGCCACCCATTTTCCACCCTCTCCCTCCTGCCTCCCTTCCCCTCCCCCTTCTTAGTCAGTCACCTTCTAAGTAACTCAAGGTGGACTATGAGGTTTAGAGAAGATACTTTTTCTCTCTTTCTCAAGTAAGGAGGGGTATTGGGGAAGATAAGACAAGGATAGAGGATGAGGTAAGAGGGATGGGGTTTTCCCTAATCTATACAAGGAGTTAGGAGGGTATTAGGAGTATGGCAATCAGTCACTATCAGAGACAGTCAGAGAGAGATTAGAGGACAAATATTTTTCTTCTTCTTCTTCAAACTCAAATCTCAGATATACAAGTAGTTCTTCAGATTTAGCCACCACCATCAGCCATCCTAGCCTAAAGTTAGTTCAAAATCCTCTCCCCCAGCTCCAGAAGCCACCAGGGTCTCTCAGTCTAGCTCAGAATCAAATCTCCCAGTTCAGCCTGGCTTGGCTCCAACTGCTTCTCCTGGGAACATTCCAAATGGAATGTTCCTTTTGATTGACAGATGATGCCCTTTGCATACATTGCAGATTCTCTCTTTTACAAGGAGATGAAATTCCGTCTACACAAAACCCCGTGATCCTTTGGGAGACTAGTCTCCCCAATGGATCATTTAAACATAACTACCTTATACCTCTAAAAATCTTCTAGCTAAAAGTACATATAATATTACACTTTCTAAGAGGAAACTGCAATAGTTAGAGATAAGAGGGAAATAGAAGAAGAAAACAAAAAAATGATTGATAGATGCATTGACAAAATGCCAATTAGGGGGCAGTCCCCTTTGACATAAGAGTTTACATTCAGAATAAGTATGTTCAATTCCCTTCAGTTTAGTTCATTATATCCCAAAGTTCATTCTGGATCTTTTCATGCAATGTGTAGCTTCTGCAGGCATCTTCTCCAAAATGATCCACTTTCTTGATTCAGGGTGTTGGCAAGTTTCTTTTCCTGAAATTTCTCCAAAAGATTTTAAATCTTGGATTTTAGGATAATTACACAATATCCCCTGAGAAGGGTGTTGATCAACACCAGAATCACCTCAGGATACATGGCTGAGTTATGACTTTTACAAAACAAAAGGTCAAAAGAAAAACCAATAATCCCTCAAAAATCCCAAATAAAAGAGCAAAAATTAAATTCTGGATAAAAATATAATAAAAACAAAATAAAATAAAATAAATCTTACATGTATAAAATTCTGAGTAAAAAAAAAAAGAATAAACCTGTAACAGGTCCTTGAATCAATAGCAAGGCCCAATTAAAGTGATTTATGTCCCACAAACCTGTAGGACAATTGCAGCAATATAACACTTTACCCATTTGAAGCCAGGATCAAAGAAAATTGCCAAACTATAAGAGAGATGGGACTAGGGTTCAGCAGCAAATGGGAAAAATCATTCCCTAGTCTGATTTTACCTTCACTGTCAGGGATAGGGGAGCCAGAATAGCAGCCAAAGTGGGATGTTTGATAGAAGTGTGGCACAGGGAAGACCTGCATCTGATGTATGTCAAACAGCTGCAACCTTGAACCACAAACAAGTTAGATACCTTGTCTTTGTGAACCTTAAAAATTCTCAGACCCTACTTCAGAACACTTGGTTAAGACCATTCCCCATTTAAACAATGAAGGCACTTGATCAGGAATGTGAGACCTCTACTCCACTCCTACTTAAGCATACTTTAGGGGAAGATAAAGTTGTAAACTCCTTGCTGAACAATTAAAAGTACTTAAACCAATACTTATAGTAAGGCAAAAGCCCTTAAGCTGTGCTTATTTTTAGATCTAATACAGAAGGGTGCTAAGTACCTAAAAAGGTCAGGCAACTTGTAAATTTACAAAGGGCAAAGAGGTGAGAACTTACTCAGAGGTTTTTAGTCTACTCAGGTGTGAATTCAGAATGGTCTTTCCTTTGGAAAATGTCTACTGTGATTGGTAGATGTGAGAACTTAGGGGAGGTGACATAGGAGAAAATTCCCTCTAAAAGGAGGTCAAAAAGAGATCTCTGGAGATTCAGCTGGGAAAAGCTGAATTGGAGGAGGCAACTGGCCAAAGCTGCCTTGAAGGGCTTGGTGGCTGAACTTGATTGAGCTAACTGAAGCTGAACTGGTATCTCTCTGAACCCTAGAATCTTGCTTGGGACAAATCTGTGGTGAGTTGATAAAAGATTGACTGATCTCTCTCTTAGGGTTTTCAGCCTAGGCTGGCTCATGCTGGCCTAGGCTGGTCTAGCCCTCTTCTCATCATTTCCTTTTTATCTCTCTCTCCCTTTCATTAATTCCTCATTTGTATTAATTAAAATCTCTATAAAACCCAGCTGACTTGGGTATATTTAATATTTGGGACTTTCCCCCTGGCGACCACCTTATATTTGATTTAAAAACAAGACACTGTCTTGAAACCATATTTTCTGCTGTCACAATTTAAGGCAACTACTTTTTTATCTGCCACAGTTTATGGCTACCACTATTTTAATCTTACATCTTGGCACAGAATCTCATCAATCCCACTGGGATTGGTTGGTCTCCTTGACCTTTGTGCTCCTTGGCACTGTGCAGGTTAACTTTGTGCTTCCTTGGCACTGTCCATTGGCTCTTTTTGTTCCCTTCTCTTGGAATCAGACACAGTCATTAAGCAACATCCTATAATATTTATCAATTCATGGCAGGTTTCTATAGTCTAAAGCTTTTGGGTATGCATAGTTATTAAGGCTAATAGATATGAACTTATTTTTCAAGTCAAAAACATTAATACTAATTCCATGTACATCAAGTACTACAAAGGATAGGAAAAAAGAAATAAATCAAATATCTTATTGCAAATATAAAGAAAGGAAAAAATAATAGTAAATCATAATTTCATAGTTCACATTCCATGTGACACTGTGTTAGCCAAGCAGAGGCACAACACAATGGTTTCTCCATCAAAAATGAGATCTATTTCCCTTTTAACTTGGCAATGATCCACAGAGTGAGTGCAAATGATTTTCACTAAGCAACAGATTTCTAAAACAGTAGTACAATGGGTAATGCCCATTCAGAGTACCAAAATCCCCCAAATTCACAAAAACTAAATCAATGACAAAAGCAAACAAAGCCACTATTCATATGAGTTTCTATATAATCACTTGCTGTGTGACATTTAAAAAAACCTATGAACTAATGAATGCTTGTCACAAGTTCCCCAGATCTAGCCAATCTTCCAACCTTGGCTAAAATATTTTTAACAAAGTCTATTATTACTGCTATTCCAAAATTTGGAATTGGGAAAATCATAAAAACCTCTGTACTGTTGATGAAAACCTTTCAGGTCTAAAAATGTCACCAAGAATCTAGATTATTCCAGTGGAAGGGTAGAATAAGCTGAAGAGTTAAAAATATAATCAATCCATTTTGGAACTACTAGGTTTCACAGGAAAAATCATTTCCACCTCCCAGATCAGATTATAACCCATTTCAGGGTAACTAAGCCACTTGGTCACCTATCTCCCTCTGGTATGAAACTGTAACAGTGTAACAGACCTGTCTCCAATATGTTGTTCCACCCATTTTTATGTGGAGCCAAGGACTAAACATGAAAATCCCTTCAGATGTCTCATTAATTACATTTTTAATAAATGTGGAGGTGGGGAAATACAACAAAACTACTGCACTCCACTTCAACTACAAATGGACCCTTACCTCTTATTACAAACAATTCAGAGGCAGGCAAATGATCAGTCAGAGGTAGTGGTGCTCCAAGATATCTGAAAATCATGTCTGAAGACCTATTAAAATAAATTGAGATTATTATCTTCTTAAATTCTCCAAAGTCTATCCATCATCATATATGTGACAATTAACAAAAGCAAAAAGGAACAAAAGGCTGTCAAGGCAACATGTGATCTCAGTGGATCTGGTGACAAAGCCAGCATCCATAAAGACTTTTGATTTTGCCAGGAAAAGGATTTTTGCAACATGTTTATGGGCTTTTACAATGATATGTTCTTCAGCAAAGGCATAGGGGAGGTACAAATAAAGATAATGTAACTAATAGCCAAAACACAGTAATTGAAAGTGACATAGTATAATGGAATGTAATAGATTAGATTAATATGTTAACTTTATAAAAAAAATTAAATCTTATAACAGTCAGTAAAAACAATAAATGTGACAGGATACAGTCATTCAGTGTCAATACAAGGAATCCATTTTACATGGGAGCAATGAATCAAAAAATCTTTTTCTACAATTTTGATAACTTATGAAGTTGTTAATAGTAAATTACATACACGTTGTATTTGGAATTGTGTTACAGAGACTTCTTCATTTTGGGGAGGGAATCAAACTGAAACAGTTAACATCAATAAGGCAATGGAGTCTGAAAAGGCTTAAAATACACCTCCAGACAAGAGAGCATTGCACATGTTAAAATGATAACAGAAAAATTCTGCTAAAGCAAATAAAACAGCTCCATAAAAGAGATATAGCCAGTAAAACAGACATGCAGTTTAAAAGATTAGCACCAAAGAAAAGTCTCTACATAGTCTATACAAAGTCTCTGCCAATAACAGCAACAATAGTAACAGCAAAGAAAGTAACAGTTATTTAACATGAAAACATAACTCCATGACTAAACAAAATACATTATATTCAAATACTATCTCCAAAGCATATCTAAAAGATAGCAAACAATAAATCATCTTGTGAAAATTAAAACATCAAAAGATAAGAAAAAATTCAAATTCATATTCTTAACATAAATCCAAGAACTTATACATCATACATACACCCACTCATGAAGATGATCATATGCAAAATCTTACTTCCACACAGAATAACTAATGAATATTGACAAGCACTCATGAAGAACTCATATCTTACTTCCATGCCCAATAAAAATTTCAATCTTACATACATGCACATGTAAAAACCTTACATGCATGCATGTTCCTGATTGTTACAGTATGTTCCTGAATATTAAAGGACACAAAACTACAAACAAGAACGACAACAGACAAAATGAGGCATGCAGCACAGATGAAAAAAGAGATCAAGACACATCGTTTCTACAATCAACATCAAAAGACATGGAAGGACTTTGAAATTTTAGACTTGTGATCATGAGGTTATGTAAGAATGCAACATACAGAACTTCTGGATAAACATGGCGGCAGTCTAGACACAGGACTCATCCTCTCCTCAGCACCCACCAATATAGACTACCTCAAAAGCCCCAAAAAACCAAATTCATAAGAACGAAGAGACTCTACAGTAGGGCACAGCATTGAAGGCACATGGGATTTGAGCATTTCCATACTATAAGGTGGTGAAAAAACTCCCATCAAAAAGCAAGGTGATCTACCTTCCTCACCCCACCTATGGAGCCAGAGTCAGAACCAGCACGCGCCAGAATCAGCAAGTGAGCAAGGGGTACCTCTAGGTCCTTGGGAACTGACTAAGACCACCAAAGACCTACCACTGAGAGCAGCTACACCTGAAACCCCAGCAAGCTGAATAGCACAGAGTGTGGGCACTTGCGGGAAGATAACAAAGAGGAGGTCAGCAAACAGCAGAAGCTGCGGAGATTCGATAGCATGCCTGAGGCAAAATCCTTGGTCCTTAACTACATACACAGAGAGCCTGCCCATCTCACTCAGATCTCTGACTAAAAAAGGAAGGAAAATCCTCTACAGTGATGGCAAATTGTGCCCAGGAGCTACAACCTCCCTCCACAAAAAAGCAAGAAGAGGGGGTTGACCCTGGAAAATTTTTATGGAGGAAAAACCCAGGCTACAGAGGAAATAGAGGAGGGAATTCAAATAAACCCAACACCCCCCCCCCCCCAATGGAAATTGTCCACAAGCTCTGGAAGAATTTAAATTGGATCTTATCAAAAAGATGGAAGCCTTCTGGCAAGAAAAGTGGGAAATAGGTCAAAGAAAAAACAACAGTTTAAAGGACAAGAACTCCCAATTGGAGAAACAGTTGGAAGCCATGAAAAGCAGGACAGACCAAACTGAAAAGGAAAACCAGTCTTTAAAGACCAGAATTAGGTAACTGGAAGACAATGATCTTGCAAAACAATAAGAATTAATAAAGCAAAGTCAAAAGACTGACAAAATAGAAGAAAACATAAAATATCTCATTGCAAGGAGGGACAATTTGAGAATCATTGGTCTACCTGAAAAGCCAGAAAGAAACAGAAATCTTGACATCATAATACAAGAAATCATCCAAGAAAACTGCCCTTTTGTTCTTGAACAAGGGGGCGAAATAAGCATTGAAGGAGTTCATAGAACACCCTCTATACTAAATCCTCAAAAGACAACTCCCAGGAATGTAATTGCCAAATTCCAGAGTTTTTAAGCTAAAGAGAAAATTATACAAGAAGCCAAAAAGAGACAATTCAGATATCAAGGAGCACCAATCAGGATCACATAAGACCTGGCAGCTTCCACACTGAATGACCGCAAGGCCTGGAACACTATATTCAGAAAGGCAAGAGAACTGGGTCTTCAACAAAGGACCACCTATCCCTCAAAACTGACTATATACTTCCAGGGGAAAGTATATCTTCAACAAAATAGAAGATTTCCATATATTTGTTAAGAAAAGACCAGAACTAAGTGGAAATTTGATATCCAAACACAAAGCTCAAGAGAAATGTGAAAAAGTAAATAAGAAAGAGAGGGAGAAGGGGAAAATGTTTTTTTATTCAAACTTTCTTTTTTAAGGGCTACAATTAGATCAAATTATATATATATATATATATATATATTAATATATGGGGGAAATTTTATTTTTAACTCTCAAAAATTATATTCACTATTATAGTAATTAGAAGAATCATTCATAGGAAGAGATTGGGGCATTAAGGGCTATAAGATGATATGCAAAAAAAAGAAAAATGGAGGGGGAAAATCAAAGATGGCACCAGGAGATACTTGAAGAAATAAAATAAATAGGATAATCTTTATCACACAAAGATACACATGGGAAGGGGGGAAGAATATTCTTATAAGAAGGAGATGAAGAGAGTGCTAATAGGTAATACTTAAACCTTACTCTCAGTGAAATCAAGTCTGAGAGGGAAGAGCATCTAGATCCATTGGGGTCTTGAATTCTAACTTATCCTACAGGAAAAGTGAGAAGGGAAAACTAAGGGGAGGAAGGGCAGAGGGAGTACAAAAAGGGAGGGAAAGAGAGGGGGAGGGAACTTAATAGATCCTAAAAAAACAAGAATTGAACAAAATGAGCGGGGCCAGAAAAGGAAGCATATTAAGGGAGGGGATAAGGGGGATTTATTAAAAATAAACCACTGGTTTAAAAGGATATAGCAAAAGAAGAAAGGGCAGAAATAGGAGAGGACATCAAAGTGCTGGGGAATACACAAGTGACAATCATAATGTTGAACATGAATGGGATGAACTCACCCATAAAACAAAAACAAATAGGAGAGTGGATTAGAATCCAAAATCCTACCATATGTTGTCTACAAGAAACACACCTGAGGCAGGTAGATACTCACAAGGTTAGAATTAAAGGTAGGAGCAAAACCTATTGGGCCTCAACTGATAGAAAGAAGGCAGGAATTGCAATTATGATATCTGACAAAGCCAAAGTAAAAATAGATCTGATTAAGAGAGATAGGGAAGGTAAATACATCCTGATAGGACTTCCGGGTAAGCATGGCAGCAGGCCAGATGTGGAACACTTCCTCTCCCCCCAGCACCCACTGACATAGACTACCTCAAAAGAATTTAAAAACCATTCTCAGAAGAATGGAGGGACTAAACAGTAGGGAGCAGTATTGAAAGTAGGTGGGATGTGGGAATTTCCACACTATAAAAAGGTGAAAAAGCTCCCACCCAAACATGAGCTGATCTACCTTCCCTCACTCCACCTACAGAGCCAGAGTCAGAGCCAGCTCATGCCAGAATTAGCAAGTGAGCAAGGGGCACCTCTAAAGCGAGCAAAGGGCACCTCTAGGTCTTTGGGAACTAAGATTACCAAAACCTACCCCTGAGAGCAGCTACACCTGAAACCCCTGGTGGGCGGGGGAGCTCAGACTGTGGGTATCCCTGGGAAGGCAGCTCAGAGAAGACCTACAAACACCTGTGGATATTCGCAAACTTGCCTCAGGTAAAATCCTTCCTCCTTCACTCCATACACAGAGAACCTACCCAGCTCACTCAGATTTATGACTAAAAAGGGAAGGAAAAACCTCGTAGTGATGTCTAATAGTGCACAGGAGCCCCAAACTCCCTCCAAGAAAAGCAACAACAAAAAAAAAAGGCAGTGACCCTCGAAAATTTTTACAGAGGAAAAACCCAGGCTACAGAGGAAATTCAAACAAAGATGAAACCTTCAAAAAATGGAAATTGTCCACAGACTCTGGAAGAATTTAAATTGGAGTTTATCAAAAAAGATGGAAGCCTTCTGTCAAGAGAAGTGGGAAATAGTTCAAAGAGAAAATAACAGTCTAAAGGATAAGAACTCCCAATTGGAGAAACAGCTGGAAGCCACAAAAAGCAGGATAGACAAAACTGAAAAGGAAAACCAGTCTATAAAGACCAGAATTAGGCATCTGGAAGCCAATGATCTTGCAAAACAACAAGGTCAGAATTAAAGGATGGAGCAAACCTATTGGATTGCACCTGATAGAAAGAAGGCAGGAGTTGCAATCATGATATCGAACAAAGCCAAAGTAAAAACAGACATGATTAAAAGGGATAGGGAAGGTAAATACATCCTGATAAAAGAAAGTATAGACAATGAGGAAATATCACTTATCAACATGTATGCACCAAATGGCATAGCACCCAAATTTCTAATGGAGAAACTAGTAGAATTGAAGGAGGAAATAGATAGTAAAATTATACTAGTGGAAGACCTGAACCCACCACTATCAAATTTAGATAAATCAAATAAAAAATAAATAAGAAAGAGGTAAAAGTGGTGAATGAAATCTTAGAAATTAGAGTTAATAGATATATGGAGAAAAATAAATAAGGACAAAAAGGAATACAACTTTTCAGCAGCACATGGTACATTCACAAAGACTGACCATATACTAGGTCATAAAAACATGGAATACAAATGCAGAAAAGCAGAAATAATAAATGCAACCTTTTCAGATCATAAGGCAATAAAAATAATGATCAGTAAGGGTACATGGAGAGCCAAATCAAAAATTAATTGGAAATTAAATAATATGATTCTCTGAAATTGGTTAGAGAACAAATTATAGAAACAAATTAATAATTTCATTGAAGAAAATTACAATGATGAGACATCCTTTCAAACACTATGGGATGCAGCAAAAGCAGTACTCAGGGGAAATTTTATATCCTTGAGTTCATATATTAACAAATTAAGGAGGGCAGAGATCAATGAATTCAACATGCAAATCAAAAAAACTTGAAAGAGAACAAATTAAACCCCCCCAGAAGAAAACCCAATTATAGATCTTAAATATTAATGGAGAAATTAATGAAATAAAAAATATAGAACTATTGAACTAATAAATAAGACTAGAAGCTGGTATTTTGAAAAAACAAACAAAATAGACAAAGTACTGGTCAATCTAATAAAATAAAAGGAAAGAAGAAAATCAAATTAACAGTATCACAGATGAAAAAGGAGAACTCATCTCCAATGAAGAGGAAATTAAGGCAATCATTAAAAAGTATTTTGCCCAATTACATGGCAATAAATATGCCAATCTAGGTGATCTACATGAATATTTACAAAAATATAAATTGCCTAGATTAACAGAAGAAGAAATAGAACTCTTAAAAAATTCCATATCAGAAAAAGAAATTGAACAGGCCATCAAAAACTCTCTAAGAGAAAATACCCAGGGCCTGATGTATTCACAAGTGAATTCTATCAAATATTCAAAGAACAGCTAATCCCAATACTATACAAACTATTTGACTCAATAACCAAAGAGGGAATTCTACCAAATTCCTTTTATGACACAAATATGGTACTGATTCCAAAGCCAGGCAGGTTAAAAATGGAGAAAGAAAACTACAGACCAATCTACTTAATGAACATAGACGAAAAATCTTAAATAGGATAGTAGCAAAAAGACTCCAGAAAGTGATCAGGAGGGTTATTCACTATGATCAGGTGGGATTTATACCAGGAATGCAAGGATGGTTCAATATCAGGAAAACTACCCACATAATTGACCATATCAACAAGCAAACCAACAAAAATCACATGATTATCTCAATAGACACAGAAAAAGCCTTTGACAAAATACAACACTCATTCCTATCGAAAACACTAGAAAGCATAGGAATAGAAGGGTCTTTCCTAAAAATAATAAACAGTATCTATCTAAAACCATCAGCCAATATCATCTGCAGTGGGGGTAAATTAGATGCATTCCCAATAAGATCAGGAGTGAAACAAGGATGCCCATTATCACCTCTATTATTTAACATAGGAAATAGATAGTAAAACTATACTAGTGGGAGACCTGAACCTACCACTATCAAATTTAGATAAATCAAACAAAAAAATAAATAAGAAAGAGGTAAAAGCAGTGAATGAAATCTTAGAAAAATTAGAGTTAATAGATATATGGAGATAAATAAATAGGGACATAAAGGAATACACCTTCTTTTCAGCAGCACATGGTACATTCACAAAGATTGGTCATGTACTAGGGCATAAAAATGGCAAACAAGTGCAAAAAAGCAGAAATAATAAAGGCAATCTTCTCAGATCACAATGCAATGAAAATAATAATTAATAAGGGTACATGGAATTGGATGATATGATGATCTACTTAAAGAATCCTAGAGAATCAACTAAAAAGCTAGTGGAAATAAACAACAACTTTAGCAATGTTGCAGGATACAAAATAAATCTACATAAGTCATCAGCATGTCTATATATTTCCAACACATCTTGAAGAGCCAGCTCCCAAACACCTCTTTCCCCTCCCTGGCCCCCTAACCCCAGGAGTTCCTGTCACTCCTCCTCCTGACATATGCCAGGAACTGATAACACCTCAGTCCCAGGAGTTCTTCTTCACTCTCCCCACCCCAGGAATTCCTGTGCATTACCTCTACCACAAAAGTGTATAAAGTCTGCAAGCCCCAAACTTGGGGCCAGCCATTTTTAGAGTGCTGAGCCCAAACTGCAGTTTGTTTAATAAACTCCCTTCTTTGTGTTACATTGTTGGTCTTTTTTCATCCTTGGTATTGATAACTGGGCACTTCATATGGGGGCTCATCTGGGATTCCACGAAGGAAACAGAGTATGACCAACAGAGGGAGGGGACCCCTGTAACTTGGGCAACTCGAGACAATGGGATCTAGAACACGTCACATCTCAGTGGAGCATGGTAGGGTCCAGTGAGTAGCCTCTGGAGATGTCGAATGAATGTGTGGAAAATGTTGTGTGAGAGTGAGGGGGTAAGGTCTCCTGAGTCATCGACATATGGCTAAGTGGCTGACCACTGGTCACCATCCCGGGGGTTGTTTGGGACAGCCTATTGCCAAGTCGGACTCATTAGGGAGGACTGCTGCCCACTTATTTCTGAGTGTGGCCTGGGAAAGTACACAGTTTCTTTTTCCCATGAGAGGATAGGTCAGAAATCCTGGGAAGTGTGTGGATGAAGACTGTGACACCCCTCTTAGCTACCTTCACCTAAGGATCCCCAACTCCCTCTCCCTTGGATGGACCATGGGAAAGATACGTCAGACTCAAATCCATTAAGCAGGGTATTCTGGCCAGTTGATTTTAGTCGACTTTATTTAGAGGCCCCTCTAGTTGAAATTCAGGGTGGTTAGAGGCCCCCTGTTGGAATTCAGGGTAGTTAGAGTCCCCCTGGTTGAAATTTGGAGTGGTTAGAGGTCCTCTGTTGGAATTCAGGGTGGTTTGATGCCCCCTGGTTGGAACTTGGGGTGGTTAGAGGCCCCCTGTTGGAAGTAGGAAACCCAATGGATGCACTGGAGTAAGGGGGTGCAGTCCCAGGGGAAGACCAGCCACACCACTCTGTTTTGGGGACCACTCACCCCTAGCCCCTTGGGTTGAGTAGAGGAGCACATCCAGTCCAACGTTCATATTTCTTGTGTCTGTCTTGGCTGTCCAGTCCATTATGTATTGCCCTGTCTGCGTTCGTGTTCACCGTCATTGTGTAAACTTCAAAATTTCTCAGACTTATGAATGTTAGGGGTTTCCCCCATTGGAGGAATTAAAAAAATTCCCTAGCAGATGGTGAGAACTCTACTTGAGTGTGGGGGCTCCTAGCTATGGGAGTGTCCCTGCTCCACCCTACTTAAGACTGCTTTAGGACAGAAAACTGTTTGCTAAACAATGAAAGTACTTTGATCCATACTTATGGAAGGGACAGGAAGTTCTTTGAGTCATGACTGTTTTAGAATCGATACAATGGGATACTAAGTACCTATAAAGGTGGGGCAACTTGTAAACTACTTAAACCTAAAAGGGTGATAACTTATTCAGAGGTTTTTTCTAATGAAATTTGTCGACACAGCATTTTTTCCTGACTTACTAAAGAGATTAAAACTACTCAGCTGTGAATTCAAAATGGGCAGCAGTCCTTTAGAAACATCTACAGTGATTGGTAGATGTAAGGACTTAGGGGAGGTGACAGAGGAGATTTTGTCCTTAAAAATAAGAGCTTGGATCTCATTCAGGGATCTCGATTTCTGACTCATTCTGAAGGAGAGTTCCTTGAGGAGCTCCTCTGATGGACTCTGTCCCTCTGGGGTAGGAGCTCTGGAGGCTCTTGAGAGAGGCCCTTTGAAACAATCTCTGACTGGAAGACTCTTTGAGGAAGGATGCTGGCCTGGTGTCACTAGTATCCTTGTTTAGTCAGACCTTGTGGTGAGTGTTAAAAAACTGATTTCTCTTTTAAGACTCAGGTCTAGGCCATATTGGCTTGAGGCCCTTCATACTTATTTCTTTCTTACTCTCTCTCTCTTTCTTTGATTACTCATTGTACTGTTAATTAAAATCTCTACAAAATCCAATTGACTTGGGTATTTGAATAATTGGGAATATTTCCTTGGAGACCACCTTATATTTGATTTTAAAACCCAAGACACTGTAGTGAAACATATTTCTGTGGTCAAATTTACTCACCCTCTCTTATATCTATCACAATTTATATCTTCCACTATTTTAATCACTACAGTTTAAGACCTCAAGCATTTTAAATCTCACAGTTGTGTACAGCCTACTAACTCCTTTCATTCTACAGGACATTATGGGACAGGGAGAGTCCACCCCAGAGGTCCACTCCACTCCTTGTGACTACCCATTTCTCTGTCTTCAAGGCGAGGGCCCACAATGTCATCGGCTATTTTCTTCCAGTGTCCTTTATAATTGGGAAAACTGGCACAGGCCCCTCCTGTTGGGAGGAGATCAAATCTAAGCAGCCTGAGTGAAAATTCAATTGGGTATTTTTGTTTGTTTGTTTGTTTCCTCTCATGTTGCATAGCTGGGTAACATCAAGGAAAAAATGAGGAAATTGGCTTTTTGATACCCTAAATTCTAACACCAGGTGGCAATTGGACCTATTTTGCAGGAAAGAAGGCATAATATTGACAGAAGCTTTTAGTTTTAACCCCCCCCCCACTAGGCTCTCAGTTCTCCAAACTCTACTCATTGCTTGGGTTTTAAGGCAAGGGCCTGCCAAGAAATCCAGGCAAAGATGATAAAAAAAGGGAAACTTGGAAGCTATCAGCTCATTGATCAGATCTGTCTTCTTCCTCTGCTGCAGGGAGGAAGAAGGTTGATTCTGAACAGAAAGACAACTGGTGAGACACACCTACTTTTGGGATGTTTCTGTTTACTGTTGTCTGTGCCACAGTCTCATCTCTATGTATTCTTAAATTGGACTCTCACAAAAAGGAAACTGGGGGAGTTGCAAGATTGAACTTCCCACAATAAAAAAATCCCCAGCAGAGGAAAAAAGCAAATATCTATTCAATGATTTCTTCCTCTTTCTTCCTTTGGATGGGCCCCTGAAGGAGAGAAAAAGAGAAAAATTCATACCAGGAAAGGGAGATTTTTACTCCACAGTTAGTGGCACTTTTCACTTAAGATTAATTCTAAGGGTTGATGCATGCAACTTAGGAGGATTGCTAATGATTTTGATCTGGTATGAATATAATTTCATGTACTGTGGTATCTGTCAGTTAAATGTGAAATGTTAGCCAAATTTTATTGATCACAACAAAACTCATGTTTAGAAGTTTGTTTGTTAGATCTTGCAATGCATAATGGTTTCAGTGAAATTGAGAATTGTCTAAATGTGATGATAGCCAGCCTGACACAGAGAGGGAATGTTTTATTCTATAAGGATAGAAATTGTACTGGCTACTTTATAGATGTAAAAGTCAGGCAGAAAAAGTTTTTATGTTGTTCAGAAGAACTTATTCTAGAATTTAAACTTGGGATTTCTTCAAATTAGATGTTATTTTAATGTATGTGCTATCAGATCTAGCAGCAAGAAATCATATGACATAGAAGAAGTTTTTAAAGTGGTTAATCTGCGCATGGGATTTAATAATACAAGTACAAAGAATTTGGTATTTTGAAAAAGAGGGAATTTCTAAACAGTGTTGCCATTGACTAAGGTTATATGAATTGTCTTTTTTTTTAGATATGCACAAAGTATAAGAAGGATTTTGTTATCTAGTGATGAAAATGTATTCAGACACAAATTGCTGGAAAGTTGTGGTAGGGACTGGCCAGCAGCCCTCACACAAGAGGAAAGATAGACGTTTATCTCTCTGGGAGATCAGAATCTGAAGCCGGAGGGATGGCAAGAGAGAGAACCAGACACCAAATACATAAATCGAGCCCACAGACTTTAGCTCTGGCCTTCCACTTCATAGATACATGAGACAGTGAGAAGACCATAACACAACATCATGGGCATCAGAAATAAGCTTAGAGATCAATACAGACAAGCCACAGTCCTTAAACCTGTGCTTTTAGCACAGACTGTTACAACTTAATGATAGGGATTAGAGAAACAAAGGTGCTGAGCATGGCCAGAGGCCAGCTCCAAGAGAGAGAGAAAAAGAGATAGTAGCAAGGAAGAGAGATGAGTGGTAAAAGCTGGGCTGGGTCTGTGAGCTCATCTTTTATTGATTTCCACATGCAAAGATACATAATACATATTAATTAAAGACATAGCGGATTATCATTGGTAGAAAGGTAAATTGTCATAAGATAAGGGCGGATCCTTTTTCAGCCTGGGGAGAACAAAGAAACCTGATTTCACGCCTAAATTAGTTGGGATCAAAGTTCAGTGCCTTACTGGTCATGCGCAGGACAGAGAATGTGTTCTCCTAAGACCAACTTTACAGCTTAATTATCTCTCTAGAGTAAACACAACTGTGAACTGCTACAAAAGTAATGATGCGTGAATACAAAATATGTGTGCATTTGTACTATGAAGAGAATTAAGTTTTCCACCTAAATAGGTTAAGGATATATAATATGCAAACTGTATGTTCTTAACAAGACCAATTTGACCAGCCCTAAAAGCAAAAAGGGCTTGTCATGAGGATTAAATGCAATTCAGTACAGACGTTTCCTCTACTTACAATAATGGTAAAGAGGAGGAGCCAGAAGAAATAAAAGAGTAATGGATAGAGATACTATTTGATACTATGAATTCTAGTGTGAAATAGATACAACAAATTATAAATTGGAATAATGTTGATGGAATTTAATCAGGTATGTAGCAATGTTTTGAGGCAAAAGGAAACTAAACTGGAGGTTCTATTCCTCTTTAGACAGAAGTTTGAGAGGAGTACAGGTAAATGCTTTGAACTTCAGTTTGGTTACACACTGAAAGATTGCTAAAGGACTTAACCAAAGTTATTTGGGAGTTGTGGAGTTCAAAATAAAATCCACTGAGAGTAAACTATTATGAAGGGGTTATGATACATTCAAAATTTTAAATTGTAGCAAGCTCACTTGTTAAAGAAGGATGGTACAAGGTTGTTAAGTAACAAAACCTAAATAGAGCCAAGTAGCCTTATGATAAATTGTTCACAAGCTATTAACCCCTTCCTTGCACACAGGAAGTAGAAAGAACTGCTTATAATTGTTCCACACTGATACTTAGGGACTGAAATAGGGACCTCAAAGAGTTGACACCACTGTGTGATAGAACTTAATGATGAGTATTTAATTGTATATTTAAGAGGTTTTGAGATGCTCAAGTATGCAAACATTGCCAGCCCTGTCTGACCACGAAGCTTGTATGAAGCTGTGGAATCTTAATGCAAACATTCCATGTCCAGAATGATAAAATGAGTTGAGTGGTATATAATTGATAAGTTACCTCACATGAAATTTGGAAATGTTGGTTGATATTGTGCTTATATTTTGATCTATATAAAGATATACGTTGCAAACAGTAGCCAAGGAGTGGGTAGGACATTAAAAATGGCATATATGTGAAAAATGCTTGCTCAAAATTTTACGATTGTTATGTGAGTTGCTTCTAAAATATATATTTTAAGTATTGTTTGGATGTAAACAAAAGCCCATTGTAAACCTGACTGTACTGTAGATTTTATTCAATACTCAGTGATTACCTCAGTTTACCAATTTGTTCTATGAACTGAAATTTATAGTTGATGAGCACTATGCCAAAGATGCAGTTCAATGATGTAATCCTTTAAATCAGAATTCTTTTGGGTTACCGATTAGCAATTGAAGTGATACCAATGGAATGTTTGACTTAAATAAGTCAGAAAATGTGGAGAAGGTATGTTGGTTTTGGATTCAGAAGAAAGAGGGACCTTTCTCTAAAGTTCATAAAGCTTGAGTATGAGGGTTTGTAAAGAAAGAATGGAAGTTGTGTGTTCTGCTTTTTAAGCAAAGGGTTTTTGAAGGGGGTTGGGGGAGAGAGAGAGAGAGAGAGAGAGAGAGAGAGAGAGAGAGAGAGAGAGAGAGAGAGAGAGAGAGAGAGAGAGAGAGAGAAGGTGAAAGAGAACAGAAAGATCTCATAATTCGATCTTTAACTTAAGGATAATATCTAGAATTGATGTATGTGGTTTTGGAAAATCACAAATAATTCTGGAATTTTTCTGAAATTTCCTTAGATTCCTGACTGATCTTGTCTTCGTTCCTTCAGATGACCTAAGGCCAGGATATGATGTAGACCTGATTTGTAGAACTAATGAATTCAACATTCCTGTTCAGGCTTTGTGACTAAATTGTGATAAATTAATTATTGCCCAAATATGTAAGAATAACTACTATAATGTAGACTAATAGGCTTTAAGGAACCTTTAGAGAGGGATATGAAAGGCTTGTTTGAGGACATGGAAATTTGTTTCTGGACTGCTGATAAGCAGAATTTCTCTGAGCTGTAATGGGTAAGATGTAATTGTCTTTTAAGGAAAAAGAAGGCTTCTGGGATCTAATGGTGACAAAGTACACAAAGGACAGAGAATGTCCTCGGATGGTTACTGAGGCATATTCTGGGCTCATCTGGGAATGAACCTTTTCTGACCATCTAGGCTTTTAATCCTTGAGTGATACAGTGATGGCATGAGCCAGTGATAGCTTTGGCTTGTACATGAAGCCCTCACCATGTGTCCCTTGGGACATAAGGAAATATTTTCCCTATCTGCCTTTTCCTTTGTGACAAATTCCCATAATCAGCACATAATGCAAATTGTAAAATTAAAGTTTCCTTTTCCACAAACAACCTATTAGGTTAATAATTGAGGATTCTTAAATTGTTAGAGAACATACTTTGAGAAGTAGGTGAAGTTTATTAATAGATGGCTTGTTTTTGTAGCCTTAATTTACCGCAGTTGAAGTTTGGATCTTGAGCTTGGAAATATAGCTCAAAGCTTTCTTGAATTTTCCCCAGAATATGGGGTAAAGGAATACATCTGTAAAATATTGTTACTCAAGTGTTTGTAGATATTTATAGTTAATGTGTACTTTGCAAAAGGATATTTTTTAACAGAAACATCACATACAACTTTGCAAACAGCTCAGAAATCTGATTTCCTTAAGGGATCTATTCCTGTCAGAAGATAATTTCTGAAGATTGAGTCTGTTGGCTAAGATACCCAAATGTATAATATCAATTACTATTGTACTAATTTTCTCTGTTTTTATCTGGTGTTCTAGTTTTTGCCCAAGTCCTGTTTTCTACACTTCTATCTCAGGGGCTAACTCTCCCCCTTGTGACCTGTCTGCCAATTGGGGGAAGCAGTCTCTGGACATCCTTCAGATCTCCAAGCTGGTCCCCACCTACCTAGGACCCAGGCATTCACTAAGGACATGCCCCTAAAGACCCTATGTCCACAGCCTTTCCCTCCTTGTTCAAGTTTTGGCTACTCCCCTGTGGGATATGTAGACCTTGCATTGTAATCTTGTCACTTCTCTAGTTGCTTCTAGGGTAGAAGGAACGAGGAAAAGGAAGAGACTTTTCCAAAAAGGAAGTTTATTACAAATATGGCATATTCCATGAGAGATCAGTGCATTGCCTATTTCAAAGGATGCTTTTTGAGTGCACTGATCCTTTTACTTATTTTACATGAGATTCAGGGGAGAAATTCATCTCCCTTCAATTTTTTGCCATTTGGGCCTGCCCAATTTGAGATTCCTAAAACCCATGTTCTTCCTCAATATGGGGAATTCCACAGTACTGACAAAAGGAATCTCAAAGGATACACGGATACACACACACACACACACACACACACACACACACACACACACACGAACTTTAAAGAGACTAGAGGTTATATTTTTAAAGCTTTTCCGACTCCAATGTTTTATAAAGATCTCTGTATTTTATTTCATTTTGTTGATTGTTTTAAGATTTAATTTTGTTGGTTTTAAGTTCATATATTAATGTATTCAATACTATTCTGTCACACTGAATCATTTTAATGTACTAGATTTTAACTACTGTTATATTCTGTTGCTTTTCCCCAATAACTATACTGAACAAATATTATTGAATAAGCCCACATATAAAAACAGCCTTTTTTTCTATTTTGACTTTATAAATTGTCACAGAGGATGGATGGACTTCATCAAAACTGGTTAAAATTGTTTGGAACCTTTGGAAAATTTAATGAGCTAAATATCTGAAATGGATTTTAGGGGGTCTTTAGACATGATTTTTAGATGTTTTTTCAACAACTCTGATCATTTTGCCTGCCTCTAAGGTCCATTTTAGTAGCTGAAGTGAAATACAATTATAATCCCCACCTCCCACATTTATAAAAATGTGAATGGGTAGGACATCACAGTCTCATACCAAAGGAGCTGGGAAGTTAATCCCAGGGCATGGTACCCCTGGATTGCTCCCAAAAGGGAGACTCTCTCATTTATAACAATTCAGCTCCCTTTACCTTTCACCAGAATGATATCTAGATTTCTTGATGTTCTAGACCTAAATAAGTTTTACTTTGTTTAAAAATGTTTGCCAAGGTTGAAAGATTTGATACATATTTAAAAATTGTGACAAATATCCATCAGTTCATAGGTTTTTTTTAATGCCATACAGCAACTTACATGAAATAATAGTGGGTTTGTACTTCTTTGAATGTGCATTATTTACTGTGATGTTGTTTTATTCTGAAAATCATTTTGCACTCACACATGGCTGACACATTGTGTCACTGATTTTAAGCTATATATTTTTGATTTTTTAAACTTTTAAAAAATAACCTTTGTTTTTTTTATTGCATGTGCAATATAGTATCTGTTTTATTTTTTTCTCTCCTTTTTGATTTTGAAGCATGTCACCAGTATTAAGATTTTTTCTTCAATTTTTTAAAATTTTGCAGTAATATAAGTTTAAATACATTTGTTTTAATTTGAATGCATGCCCCAAAAGCTTTAGACTATAAAAACTATACCCCTGATTGTTTAAAAAATTTATGGGACTTTGCTTAATGATTCTGTCTGATTCCAGGACAAGAGAATAAAAAAAGTCATTGCACAGTGCCAAAGAAGCACAAAGCTAAACTGCATAGTGCCAATCGAGCACAAGGTCAAAGAGACCAACCAATCCTGGTGGGATTGATGTAATTTTGAGCCAAAACAAGAGGACTTGAACTTGTTTCGGGTTCGAGGTTGTGGCTGTTTAACATGTGGTAAATAAAGGTCTTCCTTGTCCCATATTCTACCAAGTATCTCACATTTGGCTCCTATAATCCAATCCCCTTTACGTCTTTCATAGTGTGGCTAACTTTCTGTAGTGCTGGCTACTGATTGGGTAAATGCATAATTGTTTAAATCACTTTAATTGGGTCCTGTTTAAGGACCTGTTATAGATTTATTTTTCCTTGACTTAGAATTTTTATATATAAGACTTTGATAGTCTACATTTCATCCAGAAATTAACTTTTTAAATTTGGAATTTTTTGATGTTTTTTATTTCTCTTGCCAATTGATTCATATACCTCATAACTCAGCCATGCATCCTTAAATAATCCCTGTGTTTTTCAATCACCCTCTTCGGGGGGGGTATGTATAATAATTATTTTAAATAGCAAAGTTTAAATTCCTTTTGATAGTAATTTTAGGTTAAGAAATATGCTACCTCTCCAAATCCAGAAAGTGAACTGTTTGGAGAAGACATCAAGAAGATGCCTCCACAGACCACATGCTGCTCCAGAAGATCCAGAGTGAACTTTGGGATGTGGTGATTTGAACTGTGTGGGGTTTTAATACATTTGTTTTGTATGAATACTCTTATGCCGAAGGGAACTGCCCCCTAACTGGCTTTTTGTCAATGCACCTAGTAATCATTGGTTTTGTTCTCTTTTCCTTTTATCCATAAATTATTTCAATCTTTAAGTTGATTATGTTTCTATGATCCTTTTGGGGAAACTGGTTTCCAAATAGGATCACAGGGGGTATGTATAAATGAAAATTTTGAACCCTAGACCCAGAAGTCCTTGATATTTCCCAGAATTCCCTATAATCTCACCTGAGTCTCCATGTTGGCGAGATCACAATTGGTATTTAACTGGCAGTAATGCCTCCCATGTGTGATTTTTAAATCTCCATCTTGCTTGGTCTAGCATCCAAAAAAAAATTGTGCACACCCACACTATATGGGCATGTGCTAGTCAATGGCAAATCAGAAATAACTAACTGCCCACCTGGGCTGTCCTAAGCCAAGCTTGAGCCATCATTGGCACTTGTGAGGCACAGGAAGTGAGGTAGAGAACAGCCTCTGGAGTTCGCTGACTTCCTGTGGACAGGGCTAGGGGTGAGTTCGTTCTAGGAGCTCGAGCAAGGAGGAGGCCCGTAGGCAGCTTTCCTTCAGATCGGTCACATGAGTCAAGGGACTGATTCTCTTCTCTTCCTTGGCCTTCCAGGCCTAAACTCCCCCTTGCTTGAGGTTAAAAAGGTTGAGTTAACCTTTTTCCTTTTCCCCTTCTTTCCTTCTCTCTCTCTCCTTCTTTCTTACTCCCATTGTAATTAAACGACCATAAAACTCCATTTTGACTTGAATGTTTCATTTAAGGAATTTCATAAGTGAATTCCTTGGTGACCTTAAATTAATATACATATCAGTCTTTAAAAGTGATTTTAATATCACAGTTTGGCTGACCACAAAGGTTTATCAAGTTCCCTCAATAAATTTCCTGAATTTTCTTGCCTTCCACCCTACTTCCTCCTCACTCAGTCAGTCCTTTTTACCAGCTAACTCAGCTTAAAGACACGGCTGCCAGAACAGGTGAGTATAAACCACTTTTTCCTATCTTCTCTTTTCTCCTTAAGTTAAATTGGGGTCAGCAGATTTTTTTTCTCTTTCTCCTCCTTTTAATCTTAATGGGGCAGCTGGGTGGCTCAGTGGATAGAGAGCCATGCCTTCCCAGCTATGACTCTGATAGCTAAATAGGTAGATAAATCTAATCAGCTGACCCTTGTTGATTAGCAGCGAGGAAACTCTGGAGAACGGAGCCCTTGCTTCGATCTCTTGCAACAAAAATGGCAGAGTACAGCTAGTGAGTCAACTTAAAGCCCATTTTCCTATTTCCTGGCCTCTCTAGTTTTAAAAAATTAAGTGGGCTTTATCAGATATCATGATTACCACTCCTGCCTTCTTCCTGTCAGTTGAGGCCCAGAAGGTCTTACTCCATCCTTTAACTCTGACCTTGTGGGTGTCTACCCTCCTCATGTGTGTTTCTTGAAGACAACATATGTTAGGGTTTTGGATTCTAATCCATTCTGCTATTCGTCTACGTTTTATGGGTGAGTTCATCCCATTCGCGTTTAAAGTTATGGCTGTCACTGGTGGACTCCCTGGCATTTTGATATCCTTCCCTAATTCTAACCTTTCTTCTCCAGTTCTACCTTTTAGTCCAGTGATTTACTTTAAATCAGTCCCCCTTGTCCCCTCCCTTGATATGTTTCCCTTTCTAGTCCCTCCCTTTTTGTTCCCTCCCCCTCCCCCCTCTTCTTCCCTCCCTTTTTTGCGTTCCCTCCCTGTTACCCCCCTTGGTTTTCCCTTCTCCCTTCCCTTGTTGGGTAAGATAGAATTCAAGATCCCAATGGATCTGGATGTTCTTCCCTCTCAGAGTTGATTTCCCTGAGAGTAAGGTTTAAGTAAAAACTCTCTTCCTCTCCTTCTTATAGGAATTTTCTTCCCCTCCCCTTCCTGTGTGAATCTTTGTGTGAGAAAGATTATTCTATTTGGTCTTTCGTTTCCCCCTATTTACACATTACTTTCCCCCCACATGTTAGTATACATAGATTGATATAAATGTAGTCCTTATAGAAGAGAGTTTGAGTAAAAGAAAAAGATAACATTTTTCTCCTTTTCCCTTTCCTTCATATTTACCTTTTCAGGTATTCCATGCTCTTTGTTTTTTGATATCAAACTTTCCACAGAGCTCTGGTCTTTTCTTTGAAAAAAACTTAGAAATCTTCTATTTTTATTCTTCTTCTTAATCTTATTAATCTTCTATTGAATGCCCATACTTTCCCTTGGAAGTATATAGTCAGTTTTGCTGGATAGCTGATTCTTGGTTGAAGACCCAGCTCTCTTGCCTTTCTGAAAATCATGTTCCATGCCTTATGATCATTCAGAGAGGAACTTGCAAGGTCTTGTGTGACCCTGATTGGCATTCCTTTATATCTAAATTGTCTGTTTCTGGCTTCTTGTAGGATTTTTTCTTTTGTTTGAGAGCTTTGGAATTTGGCAATTACATTCCTGGGAGTTGTCTTTTGGGGATTTAGTGTAGAGGGTGCTCTGTGAGCTCTGTCAGTGGCTGTATTACCCCCTTGTTCTAGAATCTCTGGGCAATTTTCTTTGATTATATCTTGTATTACGATGTCGAGTTTGGTGTTTATTTCTGGCTTTTCTGGAAGTCCAATTATTCTTAAATTATCTCTTCTTCCTCTATTTTCCAAGTCTGTCACCTTGTCGGTGAGATATTTTATGTTCTCTTCTAATTTCTTGGTATTTTGGCTTTGCTTTATTAATTCTTGCTCGTTGTCTTCGAGTTGCCTGATTCTGACTTTTAAAGCCTCGTTTTCCTTTTCAAATTGGTCAAACTGGTGTTGTAGATGCATGAATTTCTTTTGCATTATTTCCCACTTTTCCTCCCAGAGGGCTTCCATCTTTTTGATCCTTTCCGATTCAAATTCTTCATGGGTTTGTGAAGAGTTTCCATTTCCTTTGGAAGGTTTCAGAGCATTTGTTTGTGTTTCCTCTTCTATCTCCTCTGTATTTTGTATTTTTGCTCGAAAAATGTGTCCAAAGTTACCCCCTTCTTCTTGTTTTTCTTGGAATTTTTGTGCTTTTGTGGAGTTTGCCATCTCTGTCTGAGTGGGGAGGACTAGCTTTTCTTATCTCTGTCTGGTGTTCAGAGGTTTTAGCCCTAGGCAGATTGTTCGTTCTATGTAGTTGTTGTTCTGTCTTCCCGGGGAAGCCAGGAATTGCTGGTGTTTCTGTGTTACTGCCCTCCTCAGTTCCCTCCCGATGCTTCTCCGTTGCCTTACTTCCACTCTCTGAGCCTGGCCTGGCCCTTTCCACAGGGTGTTTGTTTCTGTGCCTTAGCTGGCCAGGAGAGCCAGCACTCTGAGGGGGGAGGGGCTGCGGCTTCCCGGAGCTCAGAGGGCTCCTGGTAAGATTAACTTTCTCTGGGTTGAACTGAGTATGCTTTGAGGCAGGGACCTTCCGTGAGACTCAGATGGAAGAATCTGGTCAGGGGGCTACAGCCTCCTCCTGTCTCTCTCTGTTTCCCTGCTGTCTGGGGCTTCCCGGAGCTCAGAGGGCTCCTGATAGGATTAACCTCAGACTGAGTATGCCCTGAGGCAGGGACCTTCAATGAGACTCAGATGGAAGGATCAGGTCAGGGGGCTACAGGCTCCTCCCATCTCTCTCTGTTTCCCTGCTGTCTGGGTGCCCCCTCGACTGGGTCAGGTTGTTTTCAGGAAGCGGCCTTCAGGATAGCTGGCCCTGAGGCTCTAAGGTTCCCTCTGCTGCCTTGGACTCAGCGCTCTGGGTTGGGGGGATGGGTCCTGGGACCTTCCTTCTGCCTACCCCTTAGGTCCGAGTGATCTTGTGTTCTGGCTTTTGAGGGGGCCGTATCTTTTGATCCAGGTCCAGGTCCAGGAGGAGGATTCCTGGGGTCTATGCTGTTGTTCATTTTGAATTTTGGTGCCTTAGGAGCATATAGTTTGAGTTCGGTAGGGAAGGGTTTCCGGAGATCTGAACGTTAGCTTTCTCTAAGCCACCATCTTGACCAGATGTCCCTGAACAATCTGCAGGGATCTAGGAGAAAAAACACTATTCATAAGCAGAGTATAAACTGTGGGAGTAGAAACACCGAGGAAAAGCAACTGCCTGATTACAGTGGTTGAGAGGACATGACAGAGGAGAGACTCTAAACGAACACTCTAATGCAAATATTAACAACATGGCAATGGGTTGAATCAAGAACACATGTGATACCCAGTGGAATCATGCGTCGGCTATGGGGGGTGGGGGGGAGGAAAAGAAAATGATCTTTGTCTTTAATGAATGATGCTTGGAAATGATCAAATAAAATATTATAAAATTAAAAAAAACACAAAAAAATTAAGTGGGCTTTGCTCAAGAAGAATAGCACATAGTCCTAGCAGTTTTAGCCTGAGGGCTAAAGAAAGATTGCTGGGGACCCTCCCATACACACTTTTGAAAAGAAGGAGTTTTAGCTCTACCCTTTGTTTACAGTCTTTTTGCTTGCAATCAGTCCCTTTCATACAGCCTCTGCCTCCAGGCATAGGGTTTTGTCTTGCTTCCTCTTTACTTGTGACCCCTCCAAGACCTTTAAAAAAAGCCTAACCTAAGAGAAAAGAAAGGAGAACTTACAACAGAATAGGCCCTTGGCAGTAGGCAGCAAAGAGAGCCACCTACTGACAAGAGGAAAAAGTTATAGGCGACTTAGTACTTGACTTAAAAAAATTAAATTAAAAATAAAAATGTGGATGCAGCCCATACATGATTTACTCAAGAATTGACTTGTGAGCTCATGGGTTTATGGGATTACTAGTAGATGTTCCTATAGGATGGCTCTTCTCAGAGACTATAAGGCTATATGTGATCCTTGCACTCCTCTTCCTTGGGATTGTAATTGTTGGAGTTGTAATAATATATTTAATTTCCTCTAAGAGAGCCCTGAAAAATACCTTACATGAGATAAAAACATACATAGGATTACATCAGTCTCCCCCTCAAGACCATGTTTCCCAACCAAAACAAGTGCTTGTTCCTTTTATTAATCAATGATTTGTGGAACAATATGAGCTTATGGAGGAAAGATGGGAAGAGATCAAAGCTTTTCTGCAAAACATTAAAAGAGACTTAAGGGCATTCCATAATAGGAGAGATCTATCTCTCCATTCTCCATCATTATCAGATTCCCTGTCCAACCCTGCCCTACACAATTTGGCTGCTAGTTCTCAAATAGCAGCCCCCTCAGACCAACATGCTCCCCCTTCTCCCTTGGCTGACCAACTGGCAGCCCCTGTAAACCTTAAAATTTCCCAGACCCTACTTTATAAGATTGGATTAAGACCATTCCCCATTTGGGCAGTGAACTCTACTTAAAGCAGGAATGTGAGAATTCTACTTTACCTTCTTGGGTCTGCCCTAGGGGAAGATAAAGTTGTAAACTCTTTTCTGAACAATGAAAAGTACTTAAACCCATACTTTTCTTAAGCTAAGTACCTATAAAGGTCAAGCAACTTGTGAATTTACAAGGAACAAAGAACTGGAAAACTTACTCAGAGCTTTCCTGGTGTGAATTACTCAAAATTCCACACCTTCTTAGGTGTGGACTAAGAATGGGCGGTCCTTTAGAAACATCTACAGTGATTGGTAGATGTAAGGACTTAGGGGAGGTGACAGAGAAGATTTTGCCCTTAAAAATAAGGGATCAGGGAAGAGCTGGGAGGTCATTTCTGAAAGATTCAGATTGGAGAGACTCATTCTGAGGAGACTAATTCTGAAACATTCAGATGGAGGAGGGAGCTGGTGAAAGCAGCTGAGATGCTGCTGGCCTGGTGTTATTAGAAATCCTTACTTAGACAGATCTTATGGTGTGTTATAAAAACTGACTGATTTCTATTTTAGGACTTAGGTCTAGGCCATATTTGCTTGAGGCCCTTCATACTTATTCCTTTCTTACTCTCTCTCTCTTTCTTTGATTACTCATTGTATTGTTAATTAAATTCTCTATAAAACCCAATTGACTTGGGTATTTGAATAATTGGGAATAATTCCCTGGTGACCACCTTATATTTGATTTTAAAACCCAAGACACTGTAGTGAAACATATTTCTGCGGTCAAATTTACTCACCCTCTCTTATATCTATCACAATTTATATCTTCCACTATTTTAATCACTACAGTTTAAGATCTCAACCATTTTAAATCTCACACCCCCCTGCCCCTTGTTGCTCCCCTATGTTCCGTCCCCACAGGCCTGCCCACAGTTCCTGCTGCCCATCCCAACCCTTTAGTCCCAGCCCATGCCTCCTACCCTGTCCCCTCAGCCCTCCCCCCTGGTCCCCCTGCTCCCACAGCTGACCAACCGGAAGCCCCTCTGCCCCCTGTTCCTGCCCCATGTCCTGCCCCCACAGGCCCCCTATATGTCCTTCCCCCAGTCCCCCCCTCATCCCCAGTCCTTCCCACCCATGACTTTTACTTTGCCCCCTCAGCCCTCCCCCCCACTCATGCTCCCATCCCCAACCCTCTTGCCCAGACAACCAACCTTTCCCTTCTCTTACCTACACCATTGAAAATGGAGCAAGAAGCCTAGAAACAGGAATACCAGATAATTTGGATAGAAGTTTATTTCCATTGAGGGAAGTACCCACCTTTAATAAAGAGGGGAACTTGGTGTCTGTAAGACAGTATGCACCTTTTAAATCTGACGATTTAGAAAAATTCAAGCACAATGTTCCATCATTTGAGGCAGAACCAATATTAATTATAGAAAAATTAGAGAATATATTTAGAAACTTTGACCCCTCTTTGTTGGATGTGGAAAATTTGTTAGATACATTTCTGACAGAGAGAAAAATAATGTCATCTCTCTAGCTAATCAGAGAAGAGGTAAAGGAGCACACCATTGGCCAACTGTAGATCCACACTGGAACCCCAATATTGCACAAGATCACACAAAACTAGTCCTGGCCAGAGAAGCATTATTGAAGGCCATGAGAGATTGCTCTGGTAAACCTGAAACATGTGGAAATTTTGAACTGTCCCAACAGGAAATTAATGAGACCCCCTCCCACTTTATGGACAGACTTTTTGACATAGGAACTACATATATGGACCTTGATTTGACCAGAGAAAAGGACATTAAACACATATGCAGGCAATTCATTAAGAATTGTTGTTCAGTAGTAAAAGACTACTTTAACACTAGCTGTCCTAATTGCAACTCTATAGACCTCGAAGAACTGAGGAAAGTAGCAACCTATGTCTATGAGGGTCATGCAAAAAACAAACAAACCTGAGACTCACAATAAGTCAGTGAATGATTTAATGAAAGAAATTGAAAGGATACAGGAACACTTGAAAAATAAGGGGGAGACCATGGCCTCTTTGCAGGAATCCACAGATAAATCATTAACATACTCCTTAATATGCTCTTTCTGTGGGAAGAGAGGCCATGCAATGATAGGCTGTAGAAGCTGACTACAGAAACATGGAAATAACAACTTTAGGAATAATAACTAAAGGAGCCACAATGCCAATCAAAATAATGATAGCGCTCAAAATGCAGAAAATGATTATTCCCAACACAATGCCCAACAACAATATATAAGAAATGGAGCTTGACCACGTTACATTCAGGGTGAACACACCCAACAGTGTGGAGGGTCCCAAAAAACTGCCCAAGCATCTTTATAAAGCTGTGGGGGGGGGGGTGAGGGCCTTGGAATCAAAGAATGAAACCTTTCATTTTCCAGACCCTGATATTTTAATGCCAATAATCCCTATACATCCCCCCCCAAATAGTAAGGAACCTCATGTCCCTTTAAAGGTGGGAAATTCATACTACGGCTGTCTTTTGGACACTGGAGCATCTAGGTCAGTTTTGGTAAGCAAACCAGATGGAAAGTGTGATTCTATTGGCTCACTAAATGTAGTAAGTGTATCAGGAAAACCATTAAAGGTCCCAAAACTTTCTCCTTGCATGGTATGTGTGGGACCCCTAACTGTTGAACATTCTTTTCTTTTAATGCTTGGATCCCCCACAAATTTGCTGGGGAGAGATTTACTATGCAAATTACAAGCCACAATAATGTGCGCCCCAGATGGCTCTCTCTCCTTAGAAGTGCCTGAGGAATCCTTAAATTTACTCTATGTACTTCTCTCAGAGAGCCAGGAGGCAAAAGAGCCTCCCACCTTTGAAATACCTACAGATATACTGGAGTCTCTTTGGGCCACATTTTCTACTGATGTAGGCTTACTTAAATCAGCTGTTCCTGTGCAAATAAAAACTCCTAGGATAACTCCTTCTTGGGCCTATTTCAAATGTCCTGCCTAACCATAAAAGTTTCACAAGATGAACTTTAAGATGATTGATTTACACCAAAGGCACTGCAGTCTCTTTTGGACACTCCTGGCTATTCAGTGAGATGAGATTTCCCAATTAAAGCTCAGCATCCTCCTTCGCTCTTTCAGGGCTCAGGAATCAACTTCACCCTGTGTCAGTTGAAATCTCCCCAGCATTCCTCTGTGCATTCCACTTCTTCAAACATCAATCATCTCTTTTCCGGTGTTCCATTTCTCCACTTCGTTTAAACCGATTAATACAATATCTAAGTGAAGAAGAGATAAAACAGAGAAAGAAAACTATAGACCAATCTCCCTAAGGAACATTGATGTAAAATTTTTAAATAAAATTCTAGCAAGGAGATAACATTTTATCACAAGAATAAAACACCACAATCAGGTAGATTTTATACTAGGAATGTGGGGATGGTTCAGTATTAGGAAATCATCAGCATAATTGACTATATCAATAATGAAACCAATAGAAATCACATGGTTATTTCAATAGATGCAGAAAAAGCATGACAAAATTCAACAAGTATTCTTTATAAAATTAGAAAACATTGGAAGGAATGGAACCTTTCTCAAAGCAAAGATAGCATCTATCTAAAACTATAAGCATATATTATCTGTAATGAGTATAAACTAAAATTCTTCTCAGTAAGATCAGGGACAAAGCAAGTATGCCTATTATGACCCCTTTTATTTAATACTGTATTATAGATGTACTTATTGCTCACTATAGCAATGAACAGAAAAAGGAATTGAAGGAAGAATTAGAAAATCAAGGGTTGTTTATCATTTGGGGAATGGATGAACAAGTTGTGGTGAAATAGAAAAATTGATTAGATTTATCTAGATCTGAAAGGGGGAAGGTTGAAGTCCCCCACTAATACAGTTTTATTATCCATTTCCTCTTTAAGCTCCAGTAGTTTCTCCTTTAAAAATCTGGATGCTATACCATTTCATGTATATATGTAGAGTACTGATATTTCTTCATTGTCTATACTGCCTTTTATCAGGATATAATTACTTATCTCTTTTAATCAGATATATTTGTGCTTTAGCTTTGTCAGAGCATGATTGCTACTCCTGTCTTCTTTTTCTCAGTTGATTCCAATAAATTCTGTTCCATTCTCTTTACCCCAAATCTACCTGCCTCATGTGTTTATTGTAAACAATATATGGTGGAATTTTGGTTTTTAATTCACTCTGCTATCTGCTTCCATTTTATAAATGAGTTCATTCACTCACATTCAGTTATGATTTCCATATGTGTATTCCCCATCATTTTGATTTCTTCTTTTAATCCTACTCTTTCTCCTTTCACACTTTTCCTCCACACCAGTTTTGCTTTTAATTAGTCTACCTTTTCCCCGACAACCTCCCTTCTTATTCACCTCCTACATTTCTTTAGGGTCTTTTAATCACCCCCAATTTTCCCCTCCCTTATATTGCTCCTCTCCCCATACCCCTTTCCTTATTCCCCTTCTACTCCTCTATAGGATAAGATTCTATACTCCAATTAATCTGATTCTTCTTCCCTCTCTGAACTGATTGCAATGAGTAAGGTTTAGGTATTATCTATCACTACCCTCATCCTCAGGTGCTCAGGGAGGGGTAGTATCTCTGGTATGGAGGGCTTGTTGTGCCCTCCTAAGTCAGCTCTCCAGCCTCTTACCCCCACCTGACACCCAGCTCTCACTTGTGGCTCCCAGTAGCTGCTAGCATATGGCAGTGGCCACACCCCGGGCAACGGCTTCGACAGGCCGGCCAAACCTTGTGAGGGTAGCCATCAGGTCGTCAACCCCTGGTGAACCAGGGCTTTGCTCACCCAGCATGTGAAGACTGCTTCAGCTGAACAGATGGAAGAAACCAATAAGAAGGTTCAATGGCTGAGAGGGCGACACAGCAAAGCACTGTGGAGTGCTCAGGGCGTGTTGGAGCACAAAGGACAACACGGCCATCCAATGCAGCTGAGGAAATCTCCAGACGTAACAATTTTTCGTGCCACTGGACCCAGGCTTCCAATGCCGAGAGAATGTGACTGTCTCTGTGCATCGGCTTTTCCACTTAAATCTCTTTCACGCACAAGTATCTTTGTGCACACTCATCTATCCTAACCCCGTCCACCCTCTTCAAGACCTGCAGCGATGGGGGAGTGATGATGCAACAGGTGGAGGTGACCACTGGCAGTTGTAGTCAAAATCCTGCACGTAGGCGGCCCATGGACCAGTGGTCGCTTGGCCCTATGGGCAGCAGGGATGTTCGCCAGCATCCTGGGCGACTGAGCAGCCCTCTCTAGGACAGCACTGCTCACCCTAATCAAGAAAGGGGACTAGAAAAGATGTCCCAAACATTGCCTGCCCTACAAACAACGAGTCAGCATACTGCGGCTGGCGGGTCATCCCCTTTAAGTGGTCAAAATCAAAGATAAAACACAAAGAAACTCCTACTAGGAGCATGGAACATCAGGACATTACTTGATAGAGAGAATACCCCAAGACTTGAGAGAAGAACAGCTCTAATCGGTAAAGAACTGGCACGATATAACATCGACATTGCAGCCTTAAGCGAAACACGCTTACTAGAAGAAGGATCACTCAGCGAACCCACCACTGGATACACCTTCTTCTGGAAAGGTAGAGCCTCAAATGAAGCCAGAATCCACGGTGTTGGCCTGGCCATCAAGACCAGTTTGCTCAAACAGCTGCCAGACTTGCCTGTGGCCATCAGCGAGAGGCTGATGAAGATCCGTTTGCCTCTCAGCAAAGACCAGTATGCCACAATCATCAGCGCATATTCCCCAAAACTGATCAGCACAGAGGAGACCATCGAGCAGTTCTACTCTGAACTGAGTACCGTCCTGCACTCAGTGCCCACAAATGACAAGCTGATACTACTGGGAGACTTCAACGCCTGCATTGGCCAGGACCATGAAAGATGGAAAGGAGTGCTCAGCAAACATGGCGTGGGCAAAATGAACAACAACGGCCTACGGCTACTCAGCAAATGCTCAGAATTCGAACTCACCATCATGAACACTATGTTCAGAATGGCAAACAAATATAAAACAACGTGGATGCACCCAAGATCAAAACAGTGGCATCTCATTGACTACATCATTGTACGCCAGCGAGACATCCAGGATGTAAAGATCACCAGAGCTATGAGAGGAGCTGAATGCTGGACAGACCACCGATTGGTTAGAGCGACTCTTCAAATGCACATTGCGCCTCGCCATCTAAAACACGTCCAGACAGTTCACGCATTTTACAACTTGAGTCGTCTTAGAGATCCATCTTATTTTCAAACATTCCAGTCCTGCCTGGACAACAAGCTGTCTGCCAAGGGACCACTCATTGGAAGCTCAACCGAGAAATGGAACCACTTCAGAGACCCAGTGAAGGAAACATCAAAGACAGTCCTAGGCCCAAAACAACGCAACCACTAGGACTGGTTCAACGAGAACAACACTGCTATCGAAGACCTATTGAACAAGAAGAACAAAGCCTTTATGGAGTGGCAAAATAACCCAAACTCTGCTCCTAAAAAGGACAGATTCAAGTCTCTCCAAGCCACTGCGCAGTGTGAAATCAGGAAAATGCAAGACCGATGGTGGGAAAAAAAGGCAGAAGAAATCCAGCGGTTTGCTGATATGAAAAACTACAAACAATTTTTCAGTGCCCTCAAGACTGTCTATGGGCCATTAAAACCCACCGCCACTCCCTTGCTATTCTCTGACGGTGACACTCTCATAAAAGATAAAAAAGGCATCAGCAACAGGTGGAAAGAACACTTCAGTCAGCTTCTCAACCAACCTTCTTCAGTCGACCAAAGCGCCCTTGACCAGATCCCCCAAAACCGCTCCATTGAACAACTTGATGTCCCTTCTTCAATAGAGGAGGTCCAAAAATCCATTAAACAAATGAGTACAGGCAAGGCACCCGGTAAAGACGGGATCCCAACCGAGGTGTAAAGGACCAACAGGTCCCAGATTGATTAAATTAAAATAAAGGGAGATGAATTCCAATTTCACAACCATAAACCAATTCTTCAAATAAAATTCTTTTCTTTCTTCTGGACTGAATGGAGTTTGAGTCACCCATTCTTAGGGTGAGATCCTGCTATAAACTTGGATGTGTTTCTCTCACATTACCATGAAAGTATATTCTTGCTTTATGCCAAACCAAGATCTGTGGTTGAAGCCCATATACATTATCCATTTACAGAAATGCCTCAAGTTGGTCTCTGCAGGTTTTTGTTTTTCACAAAGAATCAGGGTTTTTTTTTGTTTTGTTATTGTTGGGGTCCTCTTGGAAGGGGTCTTGGAACAGAGCAACAAGAATAAGGTACATGTCACTATTAGAGCCTTCAGACTGAAAAGTGTTAGAGTCATCAAAATTCCATTCAAGAAGATCAATGCTCTTCAGTTCACAGTCTAGGGTCCATGTTTATTAAACTCATCAATGCCATCAATCCATATATATATATAATCCATATATATATATAGTCTAGACTTTAGGGCCTTGAGGCACATTTCATGTACTGCTGCTTGAAACTTTTGTTTAAGTGAAAACTAACAGAGATGACCATGTTGGAAATTGCCCTGGGTCTAGAAGCATGTGGGAATGAGATTCCAAAAGGTGAGGGTACAGGATGATCATGGTGCTGCTGGCTGGGCTAGTAGAAGGCTCTAGATGGTAGCCATGGAGATGGCAATATTGGAAACTGTGGCTATAACTGAGAGACAGGCTTCCATTTTCAGTTCTGCTGTCTATAGTTATTTTAAATGGAATTTCTCAAGTCTCTTGCTAATGGACTTTGTTGGTAATATAAAGAAATGCTAATGATTTATGTAGGTTAATGCAAATATGGAGACTTGAATCCAGAACTTCAATCCCCAGAAGTCCTTGCTCCACTTCCCCAGAATGCTTTGTAATCTCCTTGTAACCTCACCTGGGCCGAGAGCGAGATGGAGTATTTAACCTGGTTGTAAAAAGGCTCGGTCTTTTCCCTACTTCCACTTTGGAGCACACGCAGCTCTCCACCTCGCAGGCAAGATGTGAGTAGTTGTGAATAGGCTCTCTGGGCCTAGACATGTGCCTTTCTTACTTGTGTTTTCTTTATATTTTAATCTTCAATAAACCTCTAAAGATATAATACTCCTTGCAGAGAGAAACTAATTTCTACTCTGCCCTCAGCCTCCCCCAATTTTCAATCTTAACAGTTTGGCAGCCATGAAGGGACAAGTTCCCTCAATAAATTTCCTGAATTTTCTTGCCTTTTCACCCTACTTCCTCCTCACTCAGTCAGTCCTTTTTACCAGCTAACTCGGCTTAAAGACACAGCTGCCAGAACAGGTGAGTATAAAACACTTTTTCTCTCTTCTCTTTTCTCCTTAATTTAAATTGGGGTCAGCAGGTTTTTTTCTTTTCCTCCCCTTAATCTTAAGGGGGGAGCTGGGTGTCTCAGTGGACAGAGAGCCAGGCCTAGAGACGGAGTTGAAATCTGGCCTGACACACTTCATGGCGGTGTGGCCCTGAGCAGATCGGTTGGACCCCATTGCTTAGCCTTTACCACTATGCCTTCTGATAATAGACATCTATATGGATAATTAAAAAAAAACCCAAAGAACTTTAAAAAGACTGGAGGTTTTAATTTTAAGGCATTTCAGACTCCAATGGTTTATATAAATCTCTATTTCTATTGCATAAGAACTGTTTGCTTTCTTTAAGGTTTAACTTTGTGATTTTAAATTCATATATTACTGCATTCAATATTATTCTGTTACACTGAATCATTTGAATGTACTGAGTTTTGACTACTGTTAAATTCTCTTGCTTTTTCCCTATAACCATATTGAACAAATGTCATTGTAATTAAGCCCATATATGAAAATAGCATTTCTATTTTTGCCTTTGTAAATTGTCACATAGAGGATAGATGGACTTCAGAAGTGGTTACAATTGCTATAACAACCTTTGGAAAATTTAATGTGCTAAATATCTCAACTGATTTTAAGGGTTTTTTAAACATGATTTTTAGAAATTTTTCTTAACAATCTCTGGTCATTTTTACCTGCCCCTACCACGAGGTAAGGCCCATTCTAGTAGCTGAAGTGAAATACATTTTATAACTCCCAACCTTCCTGCATTTCTCAATATGTGAATGGAAGTTGGGCAGTTAATCTCAGAGCATTTGTAACCCTAAAAAGCCTCCAAAAAAGGAGCACCCTTCATTTATACTTTTCAGCTCACTACTTAACTTCCACCAGAATGATACCTAGATTTCTTGATGATGTTCTAAACCGAAAATGAGTTTTACTTTGTTTAAAAAAAAGTGTTTATTACCAAGGTTGAAAGATTTGCTATGTTTGTAAAAAATTGTGACAAGTATCCATCAATTCATAGGTCTTTTAAAATGTCATGCAGCAACTTATGTGAAATATGATAGTGTGTTTATTATTGTAATTAATTGGGCTATTGAGAATTTTGGGGATATTGATACCACATATTTGTACTACTGCTCAATTCATTTGCTTATACTCACAGTGGATCATGGCCAGATATGAAGAGGAAATGGATCTCATTTTTGGTGAGAAAGCCTTGTATTCTATATTTTCTTACCCGACACAGAGTATCAATGATTATAAGCTATATTTTTGAATTTTTAAAACTTTTATTATATTTTTCTTGCATGTGCAATATACTTTTTCAGTTTTAAAAATTTTTTTCTCTCCTTTTTATATTTGAAGCACATGCCACCAGCATTTAGATTTTCTTTAACTTTTTGATTTTGCAGTACTATAAGTTTAAGATACATTTGCTAATGCATGCCCCAATAGCTTGGGACTATAAAAATGATGCCACTAATTATTTAAAAATTATGGGACTTTGCTTAATGATTCTGTCTGATTCCAGGACAAGATATATACAAAAGAGCCATTGCAGAGGGCCAAAAAAAAAAAAACCAATCCAAGATGGATTGATGCACTTCTAGGCCAATGCAAAGGTTTTGAACCTAGTTGAAGACTCGAGGTTACTGTGTTTAAGATTGCTAGACATAGGCTTTCCTTGTGTCCACACTCACTCTGAAAATAATCACAGACGAGTATCCCCAAAACCTTGGGTCCTATAATCTGGTCCCCTTTTCTGCCTTTCATACTGTGGTCCCTTTTTGTAGACCTTGCTACTGACTGGGTAAATGGATCATTGCTTAGATCATTTTGATTGGGCCCTCATTCAAGGACCTGTTATAGATTTATTTTTCCTTTACTTAGAATTTTTACACATGAGACTTTGATAGTCTATATTTTCATCCAGTATTTTCTTTTTTATTTGGATTTTTCTGATGTCTTTTTAATTTCTCTTGCCAATTGATTCATATACCTCATACCTCAGCCATGCATCCCTAAGTGATCCTATATTCTTCACTCACCCTCTTAATGGGGGAATGTAAAAAATATCATTATTTAAATTGCAAAGTTTAAATTCCTTTTGAGACGAATTTTAGGTAAAGAAAGATGCTACCTCTCTGAATGCAGAAACTGAACTGTTGGAGAAGATATCATGAAGAAGACTCCAGACCACAAGCTGCACAAAAATGAACTTTGGGTGTGCTTGATTGAACATTTATTTGTATGTATACTTTCATGTCAAAGGGGACTGCCCCCAACTGGCTTTTTGTCAATGAATCCAGCAATTATTGGTTTTGTTTTGTTTTTTCCTCTTATCCTCAAATTATTATAATCTTTAAATTGATTATGTTTTTATGATCCTTTGGGGAAGTCCTTCTTCCCAGAGGATCAAATGGAATGTGTGTAAAAAGGGAGACATGAATCTAGGACTTCAATCCCCAGAAGTCCTTGCTCCACTTCCTCAGAATGCTTTGTAATCTCCTTGAAACCTCACCTGGGCCGAGAGCAAGATGGGGTATTTAACCTGGTTGTAAAAAGGCTCGGCCTCTTCTCTACTTCTGCTTCGGAGCACACATGGCTCTCCACCTAGCAGGCAAGATGTGAGTAGTTGTGAATAGGCTCTCTGGGCCTAGACATGTGCCTTTCTTACTTGTGTTTTCTTTATATTTTAATCTTCAATAAACCTCTAAAAATATAATACTCCTTACAGAGAGAAACTAATTTCTACCCTGCCTTCAGTCTCCCCCAATTTTCAATCTTAACACTTATTAATATCCTTTAACTCTATTAAAGTTGTTAATTATTTCACTTAGGTTTTTAAAAATTGATTCTCTAGTGTGTGAAGGGAACCCCTTCCCAGGATCATGCATTTGGGTCTGACCTGCTTAGGAATGTCTTTTTTTTAAAAACCCTTACCTTCCATCTTAGAATCAATACTGGGTATTGGTTCCAAGGCAGAAGAGTGGTAAGGGCTGGTCAATGGGAGTTAAGTTACTTGCCCAGGGTCACACAGCTGGGAAGTGTCTGAGGTCAGATTGAACCTAGGACCTCCTGTCTCTAGGTCTGGCTCTTAATCCACTGAGATACTCAGCTGACCCCTACTTAGAAATATCTTAACAAAGTAAAATGTTATAAATAAAAATTAATCATGAAGGTATTATACTAGATTTATAAGCATTTATTAGTAAAATTCTTCTGCCTCTGGTAAATTGAGGCCTTGGAACTGAGGGGTGATAGCTGGCTTCCCTCAAGTCCTGGCAAATCCCAGATCTTTCAGCAGAGGGCCAGAGCACATATTTAGAACTACAGGTAATATCTTAGTCCGGCAAAGAGGGAACTCCTTTAATTGTTCCTGAGGTAGTACTAAGAATCCAGTGAGGAATGGAAGGGACTAAAGACCTAATGGTCAGGGTCATTTGCTTACCTCTGGGTTTTTTGCAGACAATAAAAGCCCAGACGATAAAGACAAGACCAGGTGGCACAATAAACCAAACGGCTATGCACAGAACTATCTTCAGAAAATCCCAAATCTTCCAAGATGGAGTAGGAGTCTCTGAAAAAAAGTGTCCCAAATTCCATTACTGTGAAAATCATATGTAGGGGACCAAGGTGGGAACATAGAGGGCATCAGGATGCAAGAAATCATGAGTAATGATAATGACTTTAGGTTTACATCTGTGAATCTTAAAAATTCTCAGACCCTACTTCAGAAGACTTGGTTAAGACCATTCCCCATTTTAAACAATGAAGGGACTTAGTCAGGAATGTATGTGAGAAATTTACATTACTCCCCCCATACATAGACAGTGCCTTAGGGGGAAATAAAGTTGTAAACTCCCTACTGAACAATGAAAAGTACATAACCCATACTTAAAGTGAAGCTAAGACCCTTAAGCTAAGTTTATTTTTAGATCTAATACAAAGGGGTGCTAACTATCTATGAAGGTCAAATTAATCACTAAAAGGTCAGGCAACTTGCAAACTTGCAAGGGGCAAAGAAGTGTGAACTTACTCAGAAGTTTTAGTCTACCCAGAGAAGTTGAGAACTAAAGAAGGTGTGAATTAAGAATGGTCAGTCCTTTGGAAAATGTCTACTGTGATTGGTAGATGTGAGAACTTAGGGGAGGTGACATAGGAGAAAATTCTCTTTAAAAGGAGAATCAGAAGGCCTCTGGAGAAAAAATTGAAGCCTTGGAAGCTGAAGTGGAGCTCAGGAGCTAAACTGGTGGGTCTCTCTGAACACTAGAATCTTGCTTGGGACAAATCTTGTCTTGAGTGGATTAAAGACAGACTGATCTCTCTCTTAAGGCTGGCCTAGCCCTTTTCTCATTATTTCCTCTTACTCTCTCTCTTCCTTTCATTAATTCCTTAATTTATATTAATTAAAATCTCCATAAAACCCAGCTGACGTGGGTATATTTAATATTTGGGAATTTTCCCATGGAGACCACTATATTTTTGAGTTGAAACCATATTTCCACAGTCACAGTGGTTTAAGACAACCACTCTTTTATCTGTAACAGATCCTGCATCTTTCTCCTCCCTGCTCCCCACTCAACCCTCCCATCATAACCAGGCTTCTCCAGGACTTATGAGAATGGAAGGAAACCTAGAAAGTATCCAACCCAATTCCTTTATTTGAAAGGGGAAAGCAGAAGAGAGGAGAGGCTCTACATTCTCCAGATGAAGTCAGAGAGCTAGTTCTGAAGCCCAAATCCTCTGATTCCCAATTCAGGGACCTTTCTGCTACATCAAAGTTGTGTCTTTATGGGCTGGGAGACTTTCAGGGGCTGATGAGACCTTTGGCAGACTCTAGTCCACCTTTATCTTTAGGGGGAGGACCAGAGAACAAAGAGGGAAAGAGGCTTTCCCATGGGTCACACCTCTTAAAAACAGAAACTTCAGGAGGAACTTACCAATAGGAGAAAGGAACAGAGATATGTTCCAAGGAAACATTATAAGTAAGAGAGCAGATGAGGTGGGTCTGCAGGGAAAAGGTTCTAGAATGTGGGAGTAAAAGGTGAGACAGTTAACTGAGGTTTGAGCTGGGTCCTTCTCTGGTTTGACCTGGAAGGACTGGGTTCTTTCCCTTGGTAGCTGTTTCTACCTTGTCTTTCCCATCCTACCTGCTTACCTGCTGGCTTATCATCTAATGAGTTTCCTGGTGTGATTCTGAACCATCTGGGTCATCTTTTTGTAAGACTATGTCTGGAGTCCTTCTTGATCCAGGACCTCTCCCTGGGCCCTGTCCTACCAAAATGCCAAAACCCACTACCTCTATTACCATCAAAAGGGGGGTTATGGCCAGAGGGATCTATGAGAAAGAACACTATCCACATTCAGAGGAAAAACTGTGGGAGTAAAAACACCAAAGAAAACACCTGCTTGATTACATGGGTCAAGGGGAAATGGCTGGGGATATAGACTCTATGTGCAATATAGACTCCCAGTGCAAACACCAACAACATGGAAATAGGTTCTGATCAAGGACACATGTGATACCCAGTGGAATTGCACATCAGCTATGTGAGGGGCGGGGGGAGGGGAGGGAGAGAAAATATGATTTCTGTAACCAAGAAATAATGTTTGAAATTGACCAAATAAAAACTAATAAATGGAAAAAAGGGAGGGTTATGGCTTAGTGTAGGTTTATCTATATTAGGGCCTGGGGTCTTTAGCCAGATAGGTAAGGATCAGAGTAGCTCAAATATGTGAAGACTCTTGGTGACGAGACATATAGATCTCGGGGGAGGTTTAGGTAGTTATTATTTTAAGCCCTCACTACCTCTTGCCTAGATCATTCTACTCTTTCTCCCTGTCTCAAGTTCCCTACTCCAATCTGTCCTTCACTCTAATTACCAGTTATTTTCCGAAATCATAGGGATGGCCAGATCATTCAAAATATTTAATTTTAAAAGTTTCTTGAATTATACTCAGACCACCTAACACTTCTTTTTATACATCCATTTGTCCAGGACCGATGGTATTGTCATTATGGGAACAGTGATTTGTCTTTCTCTGTTACCTTAGCACCAAGAGAGTTTAAGGGCCTGGCCCAAGGTCACACAGCTGAGAGGTCAGAGGCAGCATCTGAACCCAGTTCTTCCTGACTCCAAGGCCAGCACTGGCTATCCACTAGCAATACTGCTTTGGTCTCTTGCCTTACTATGTTAAAAGCAGTTATAAGAAGGAGCTACCTTGACCTTGCTGGCATCACTGCTGGAAAAAGTCTTGGGAATCTCCCTGGAAACTTGTCACACCTGTAGCCATTTGATCTGATCAGCTATTCACCACACTTAGAGCCTTTAATCTAATCAGAGGTTAATCACACTTCCATGTTTCTGCCTCTTCCAAGCACTCCTCCATGCAGACGTATATTTAAAACGTGCCCTTCTTTAGGTATTCCTGCCCTGGGGTGCTGTTTGCAATTCCTTTGCTCTGATTAAGAGTCTTACTACTTACTACTTTAGTACTACTACGTAGTACTACTTACTACTTACTTACTTACTACTTACTAGTTGTCGTTATTCCAGGGCACAGCTATGTACCATTAAAAAAAAATCTGGTTATGATATCTTCCCAGCAGACTGTAAGCCCTTCAAGGATGAGACCAGGTTTTCTTCCCTTCTTTCCTCCACAGGCTCTGGACCACAAAGCATTCGTTACTAGGCCAGTGTGGATGGAAGCTGGGCAGGTAGGCTACAGACACTTAGACTCGAGCCAGTATATCTCTTTTGGGAGCCAGATGAGGCCTGGCAGAGAAATTAAGCATCCCAGCTGATGATGTTCAAGACAGAGTGAAAGCCTCCATAATCCTTCAGTGAGAAATTCTAGGCTTGGGAAAGATTAAAAGGGAAGGAAGAAAATTAAGCCTCTCCATCAAAGTTTACTTCCTAAAATGAGCATGGACTCTTCTTTCTTTTTTTTTAAGTCTTTACTCTGTGTCAATTCTAAGATAGAAGGGCAAGGACTAAATAATCAGGGTTAAGTGACTTACCCATGGTCCACACAGCTAGGCAGTATTTGAGGCCATATTCAAACCAGGTCTTCAGGACTCCAGGCCTGGCACTCAATACACTGTGCTACCTAGCTTCCCCAAGCATGGACTTTTCTTAAAAGGCTTAAGACCAGAGAGGTTTCAAGGTGTGTGGTAAGGAGCAGAATTTGCCAAATTTATTATATATATTTTTTAATTTAAAAAAACCTTTACCTTCCATCTTAGAATCAGTACCATGTATTGATTCTAAGGCAGAAGAGTGATAAGGGCTAGGCAATGAAGGTTAAGTGACTTGCCTCGATTGAAATCTAGGACCTCCCATCTCTAGGACTGGCTCTCAATCCACTGAGCAACCCAGCTACCTCCAAAATTGCCAAATTTAGAGTTATAAGACCTAAGTTTGATTCCCATTTCTGCCATTTCCAAGTTATATGTTCTTGGGCAAAATACAAATTCTTATTTGTAAAATGATACGGTTTTGACTCAATACTCTTTAAGGTGTCTTCCATTACTATCATTTTATGATTCGAAAGAAAGCCATAACCCAAATGAGGCCTACCTGATACCTGCAGCCTAAAGTGGGCTTCATCATAATAGTCAGGTGACCGGAAATGGCAAGTATAGTTCCCAGAATCAGAGCATCGAACTTTGTAGATTTTCAAGGTTGCTTTCCCTTCAGCCATGTCATTTTTCATCAGCTCCGTCCTGCCTTGAAACTCAGGACCTTGGGTTTCTTCTACCTTCTTCCAGATGTGGTACCTGTGGACGAGGGTCTGGTCTTGGAACCATTTAATCGTCATGTTCTGAATATCAATCTTTGGTGAAATGTGACAAGAGAGCAGGACATCTTTCCCCTCCAAGGTCAGGATGTGCTGAGCAGGACCATTCACTTTGAATGTTACTGTACCATGTCCAATGGGAGAGAAGAAACAGAAGTGAACAAAATAATTATTTCAGAGGGGGAGCTCATGTGTTCTCTACAGTAGGGCTATGGGACTCTAGGAGTATGAAGCTCTGATTCTGAATCCTTGATCAGTAGTTACCTTGTTCCCCATTCCTCACCTCCCAGACAACTCCCTCTCTTCTCTGTGTTCTTCAGCTGTGAAAATAAATCTTTTCTTATCTTGACACACTTTCCTAGAAGTTGTGTTGATATTTTAATTTTAATAATCTGGGACTGATATAAAGTTGTCTTTTATTTTTCTTAATATCCTTGGTGATGTTCAACTCTGTTGCCCTATTGTCACATGCAGATGGTTCTGCATTTCCAGTGCTGATCCAGGGCAAGCAGTGAAGGCTCTGTTTGGTTCTACTATGGCGGGTAAACCTTGAGTACAATCCTAGGAGAAGACAGAGTTGGCTATAAAAGGAGTGACCATCTCTTTAGAATTGAAGAGGTCCATCACCCATGGGCTATTTACCAGTTCTGTGGCAATTGGCCTCACTTCCCCTCTCCTGGTGAGATATAACTAGTGACATAGTAGATGGAATGGTTAAATCCTGCTTTAGACACTTTCTAGCTGAGTGACCTTGGGGAAGTCACTTATTCTCTCTCATTATCAGTTTTCTCACCTGTAAAAACGGTATAGAATCTGTCTGAAAGGGTTATTGTGAGAATCAATTGTAATATAAGCATCGTGCAAACCTTAAAGTACTATATAAATTGTTGTTTGATCATTTCAGTGATTTCCAACTCTTTGTGAACCCCATTTGAGATTTTCTTGCAACATTTACTACAGTGGTTTTCCATTTCTCTCTTCAGCTTTTTTTTTAGATGAGGCATTCATGGTTAAGTGGCTTTCCCAGGGTCACACATATGTACATGTCTGAGGTTGGATTTGAACTGAGGTCCTCCCGATTCCAGAACCAATACTTTAATCTTCTATAATACCTAGCTGTCCTCTATATAAATGCTAGTTATTATTGTTGTTATGTGTTATATGTTTAGTGTCCCTTCTAGCTTTAAGAGCTCTCAATATTTAATAATTCTTTTCCTCTTCCATAATTTTGATATCATATTTCTGGGAATAACTGTTTGAACCTGATCCTCTCCCCTCATATTTTGTAAAGATCTTTTCTTACTACTATATAATTTTCATTTCAAATATTATTCTATAACATTACACTTTATGTCTAATCCTTTTCCTTTTTCTTTTTTCCTGACAGACCTAGGATTTTATATTCCTTGCCCCAAAACAACTTCCAAAATCAGAATAATTAAGATTAAGAATATAAGTTTTTCTATACATCTCCAACACAGCTCAGCAGCAAAAACTAGAAAGAGAAATCCCATTCAAAATCACCTTGGACAAAATAAAATACCTAGGAATCTATCTCCCGAGACAAACACAGGAACTATATGAACACAACTACAATACACTCTCCACACAACTAAAACTAGACTTGAGCAATTGGAAAAACATTAACTGCTCATGGTTAGGACGAGCCAATATAGTAAAAATGACCATCCTACCCAAACTTATCTATCTATTTAGTGCCATACCCATGGAACTTCCAAAAAATTTCTTTACTGATTTAGAAAAAACCATAACTAAGTTCATTTGGAATAACAAAGGATCAAGGATAACCAGGGAAATAATGAAAAAAAATACAAAGGAAGTTGGCCTTTCAGTCCCAGATCTCAAACTATACTATAAAGCAGTGGTCATCAAAACAATATGGTACTGGCTAAGAGACAGAAAGGAGGATCAGTGGAATAGACTTGGGACAAGTGACCTCAGCAAGACAATAAATGATAAACTCAAAGATCCCAGCTTTTGGGTCAAAAATTCAGTATTCGATAAAAACTGCTGGGAAAATTGGAAGACAGTGTGGGAGAGATTAGGTTTGGATCAATACCTCACACCCTACACCAAGATAAATTCAGAATGGGTGAATGACTTGAACATGAAGAAGGAAACTATAAGTAAATTAGATGAGCACAGAATAATAAACATGTCAGACCTTTGGGAAGGGAAAGATTTTAAAACCAAGCAAGACATAGAAAGAGTCACAAAATGTAAAATAAATAATTTTGATTACATCAAATTAAAAAGCTTTTGTACAAACAAAACCAATATAACTAAAATCAGAAGGAAAGCAACAAATTAGGAAGCAATCTTCATAAAAACCTCTGATAAAGGTTTGATTACTCAAATTGACACAGAGCTAAACCAATTGTACAAAAAATCAAGCCATTCTCCAATTGATAAATGGGCAATGGACATGAACAGGCAATTCTCAGCCAAAGAAATTAAAACTATTAATAAGCACATGAAAAAGTGCTCTAAATCTCTTATAATCAGAGAGATGCAAATCAAAACAACTCTGAGGTATCAGCTCATACTTAGCAGATTGGCTAACATGGCAGAGTTGGGACACTAATTCATTGCTGGTGGAGTTGTGAATTGATCCAGCCACTCTGGAGGGCAATTTGGAACTATGCCCAAAGGGCACTAAAAGACTGTCTACCCTTTGATCCAGCCACAGCACTGCTGGGTTTGTACCCCAAAGAGATAATAAGGAAAAAGACTTATACAAGAATATTCATAGCTGCACTCTTTGTGGTGGCCAAAAACTGGAAAATGAGGGGATGCCCTTCAATTGGGGAATGGCTGAACAAATTGTGGTATATGTTGGTGATGGAATATTATTGTGCTATAAGGAATAATAAAGTGGAGGAATTCCATGGAGACTGGAACAACTTCCAGGAAGTGATGCAGAGCGAAAGGAGCAGAACCAGGAAAACATTGTACATAGAGACTGATACACTGTGGTACAATCGAAGGTAATGGACTTCTCCATTAGGGTCAATGCAATGTCCCAGAACAACTTGCAGGGATTTAAAAAACACTATCCACAAGCAGAGGACAAACTGTGGGAGTAAAAACACCGATGAAAAGCAACTGCTTGACTACAGGGGCTGAGGGGAAATGACTGAGGAAGACTCGAAATGAACACTCTAGCGCAAATACCAACAACATGGAAATGGGTTCTAATCAAGAATACATGTGAAACCCAGTGGAATTGTGCGTCGGCTATGGGAGAAGTGGTGGGAGGCGGGCAGGGGGAGGAAAAGAAAATGATCATTGTTTCAAATGAATAATGTTTGTAAATGACCAAATAATGTTTAAAAAAAAAAAGAATGTAAGTTTGAAGGAATGCAACTTCTTTTCAGCAGCCCATGGAACATTCACAAAGATTAACCATGTACTGGGGCATAAAAACATTTTAAACAAGTGTAAAAGAACAGAAATAATGCAACCTTCTCAGATCACAATGCAATGAAAATAATAATAAGGGCACATGGAGAGGCAAATAAAAAATTAATTAGAAATTAAATAATACAATTCTCCAAAATCGGTTAAGGGACAAATCATAGAAACAATTAATAATTTAATTGAAGAAAATGACAATGATGAGACATCCTTTCAAAACCTATGGGATGCAGCCAAAGCAGTACTCAGGGGGAAATGTATATCCTTGAGTTCATATATTAACAAATTAGGGAAGACAGAGGTCAATGAATTGGGCATGCAAATTAAAAAAACTAGAAAGTGAACAAATTAAAAATCCTCAGAGGAAGACTAAATCAGAGAACCAAAAAATCAAAGGAGAAATTAATAAAATTGAAAGTCAAAGAACTATTGATTTAATAAATAAGACTAGAAGCTGGTACTTTGAAAAAACAAATAAAATAGACAAAGTACTGGTCAATCTAATTAAAAAAAGGAAAGAAGAAAACTAAATTGACAGTATCCAAGATGAAAAGGGAGATCTCACCTCTAATAAAGAGGAAATTAAGGCAATCATTAAAAACTATAATGCCTAACTACATAGCAATAAATATGGCAATTTAAGTGATATGGATGAATATCTACAAAAATATAAATTGCCTAGATTAACAGAAGAAATAGAATACTTAAATAACACCATATCAGAAAAAGAAATTGAACAAGTCATCAAAGAACTCCTTCAGAAAAGATCCCCAGGGTCTGATGGATTCACAAATGAGTTATATCAAACATTCAAAGAACAGTGAATCCCAATAGTATACAAACTATTTGACATAATAAGCAAAGAAGGAGTTCTACCAAATTCCTTTCATGACACAAATATGTTACTGATTCCAAAGCCAGGCAGATTAAAAACAGAGAAAGAAAACTACAGATCAATCACCTTAATGAGCATAGATGCAAAAATCTTAAATAAAATACTAGCAAAAAGACTCCAGCAAGTCATCACAAGGGTTATTCACTATGACCAGATAGGATTCATACCAGGAATATAAGGATGGTTCAATATTAGGAAAACCATCCACATAATTGACCATATTAACAAACAAACCGACAGAAATCACATGATTATTTTAATAGATGCAAAAAAAGCCTTTGACAAAATACAACACCCATTCTTATTGAAAACACTAGAAAGCATAGAGGAATAGATGGGCCTTTTCTAAAAATAATAAACACTCTATATCTAAAACCATCAGTAAACATCATCTGCAATGGGGAAAAACTAGAAGCCTTCCCAGTAAGATCAGTAGTGAAACATGGCCCATTATCACCTCTATTATTTAACATTGTGCTAGAAACACTAGCAGTAGCAATTAGAGAAGAAAAAGAAATTGAAGGTATTAAGATAGGCAATGAGGAGACCAAGCTATTGCTCTTTGTGGATGATTTGATGGTCTACTTAAAGGATCCTAAAGAATCAACTAAAAAGCTACTGGAAATACTCAACAACTTTAGCAAAGTTGCCGGATACAAAATAAACCCACATAAGTGGGCATTGCCCAGGCAGAAAAATCTGTCCTTGAAGACAGTTAGAATAGGTTTTTTTTAGAAATTTTAGGTAGGATTAAGATTTTAGGTATAGATTAGAGTAATAATCTCATTTCCTCCTTTCTAATTTCTATCTGAACTTCTTCTAAATTAAACTTAGTGTTTTTATCAAACTACTCTCCTCACATTTGTCAAACTCCTACCCAAAAATTAACCCTTAACACTAGGAGAATCAATTTCTCTTAATTGTGTTCCTGTAGTTGGAAATTACAAAACATAATTTTCCTTTGCTGCCATATTGGCCAATCTGCTAGGTGTGAGGTGGTATCATAAGAGTTGTTTTTATTTGCATTTCTCTAATCATGATGGATCATTTATTACTTATTGCCAGCCTAATTGATTAATTGATTTTTCTTATATGGAACCCAGGTTCCCGAATTTTCTAACTCACTTTTACAAAAGGTGACTTAACTTCCTATTTCCCTGAGAAAACTGAAGCCTTCTGATGGGAGCTCCCTCAACTAAGTCAAGTCCTTTCCCCTCTCTATAAAGTGACCTCTATAAAATGAGGTCACTAAGTTAGATGACCTTAAGGGTCTTCTGATTACACAGCCATGAGCTCATCCTATTTTCTGAATATGATATTTGAATGTTTATTATTATAATTAAACTGGGAAGGCCATCCCTGCTAAACTTTTTATCTCTCCAAACAGAATGTTCTGTATATACATGATAGGCTCTGAATATAGACCCTGAACACTTCTAAAATTTCTTGTGGATTTGAATCAAAGCATGAGAGTAAACAGATAAGAGTCAGCTATAGGTGCTAAGACCAGATTGTCCTTACCTGAGTTGAGATGGCGAAGAAGGATGAAGCACAAGATGGTAAAGAGTTGAATGGTTCTCCTGGAAAACATGGCCTCCATTCTAGTGTCCAGAGCCAGTTAGTCAGGTGAGGTACTTAGAATAAGCAGAAGAGAAAATTAAAGCAATCATTAGGAGATACTTTTATATGACAATAATCTGATAATCCAGGTGAACTAGATGAATATTTACAAAAATGTAATTTCCTAGATTAACAAAAGAAGAAATAAGAGTACTTAAAAATTCCATCTCAGAAAAAGAAATTGAATAAGTCATCAATGAATTCCCCAAGAAAAATTCCCCAAGGCCAGATGTATTCACAAGTGAATTCTATCAAACATGTAAAGAGCAATTAAACCCAATACGATATAAGCTATTTGACAAAGAAAGCAAAAAAGGAATCCTACCAAGTTCTTTTTATGACACAAATATGGCACTGATATCTAAGGCAGGAAGACCAAAAACAGAGAAAGAAAATTACTTTCTTTATTTCTTTAATGAACATTGATGCAAAAATCTTAAAGTACTAGCAAAGAGGTTTAAAATCAACATATTATAAGAATCAATCACTATGACCAAGTAGGATTTATACCAAGAATGCAAGACTGGTTTAATATTAGAAAAACCATAGACATAATTGATCATATCAATAATCAAACTAACAGAAATCACATGATTATCTCAATGGATGCGGAAAAAGCCTTTGACAAAATACAACATCCATTCCTATTGAAAACACTAGAAAGCATAGGAATAAAAACACCTCTCCTTAAAATAATAAGTAGTATTTATTTAAAACCATCAGCAAGTTAAATCTGCAATGGGGATAAGTTAGAAGCTTTCCCAATAAGATCAGGAGTGAAGCAAGGCTGCCCATTATTACCATTATTATTTAATATAGTACTAGAAATGCTAGCTTTAGCAATTAGAGAAGAAAAAGACATTGAAGGAATTAAATTAGACAATAAAGAAACTAAACAATTAGCCTTTGTGGATAATATGATAGTATACTTAGAGAATCCTAGAAAATCAACTAAAAAACTAGTTGAAATAATTAATAACTTTAGCAGAGTTGCAGGATACAAAATAAACACTCATAAATCATCAGCATTTCTATATGTTTCCAACAAAACTCAGAAGCAAGAGTTAGAAAGAGAAAGTCCATTTAAAATCACCCTAGACAATATTAAATACTTAGGAATCTTTCTGCCAAGACAAACACAGGAACTTTATGAACACAACTATAAAACACTCTCCACACAATTAAAACTAGATCTAAACAATTGGGGAAACTTTGATTACTCATGGATAGGATGAGCAAACATAATAAAAATGATAATTCTACTCAAATTAATTTACTTATTTAGTGCCATACCCATGGAACTACCAAAAAATCTTTTTACTGAATTAGAAAAAACCATAACAAAGTTCATTTGGAACAACAAAAGATCAAGGATATGCAGGGAAATAATGAAAAAATGCAAAGGAAGTTGGCCTTTCAGTCCCAGATCTCAAACTATACTATAAAGCAGTGGTCATCAAAACAATATGGTACTAAGAGACAGAAAGGAGGATCAGTGGAATAGACTTGGGATAAGTGACCTCAGCAAGACAGTCTATGATAAGCCCAAAGATCCCAGTTTTGGGGACCAAAATGCACTATTTGATAAAAATTGCTGGGAAAATTGGCAGACAGTATGGTAGAGATTAAGTTTAGATCAACATCTCACACCCTACACCAAGATAAATTCAGAATTGTTGAATGACTTGAATATAAATAAGGAAACTATAAGTAAATTAGGCAAACACAGAATAGTATACATGCCAGATCTTTGGGAAAGGAAGGATTTTAAGACCAAGCAAGAGTTAGAAAAAAAATCACAAAATGTAAAATAAATAATTTTATTACATTAAATTAAAAAGGTTTTGTAGGAACAAAATCAATGCAACCAAAATTAGAAGGTAAGCGACAAATTGGGATAAAATCTTCATAACAAAATACTCTGACAAAGGTCTAATTACTCAAATTTATAAAGAACTAAATCAATTGTACAAAAAAAAATTAAGCCATTCTCCAATTTATAAATGGGCAAGGGACACAAATGGGCAATTTTCAGTTAATAAAACCAAAACTATTAATAAGCACATGAAAAAGTGTTCTAAATCTCTTATAATCATGCAGGCCCGATCATGGCTATACACATGACAGTCGAGCTGTGAAGTACCTGTTTGAGATTCTCAGTGGTTTTGATAATGAGCAGCAGAGATTATTTCTTCAGTTTGTGACTGGTAGCCCAAGATTGCCTGTAGGAGGCTTCCGAAGTTTGAATCCTCCTTTGACAATTGTCCGCAAGACCTTTGAGTCAACAGAAAATCCAGATGACTTCTTGCCCTCAGTAATGACTTGTGTGAACTATCTCAAGTTGCCAGACTATTCAAGTATTGAGATAATGCGTGAAAAACTGTTGATAGCTGCCAGAGAGGGGCAGCAGTCATTCCATCTTTCCTGATCACAATGAAAAATGCAATGTCTGCCTGTTACAGCAAAAGAGAAAAAAAATCATGATTTCTTTTCTAAATGTATCACCTGAGTCAAGGAAACGTGTTACTCCTTCTTGTAGAAAAACGGCTTGCAGATTATAAAAGAGACACTTGGTTGATATTTCTTAACGGCCCCATGGACTTAAAAGTGATCAGGCCCTAAAAAAAAAAGTTGTTGTGACAAGGTTTCTTTAGCAAGTTCTTGTTTAAATTATCATTTATTTGATGAGTGAAGTTTTTAAACTTGCTTTGCTGTGTGAAATTTAAAAAGGGATGTTTTTCCAGGCTGGAACAATAAATGTCGCTGTGCAGTTTAAAAAAAAATAAATGCAAATAAAACAGAGATGCAAATAAAAACAACTCTGAGGTATCACCTCACACCTAGAAGATGGGCTAACATGACAGCAAAGGAAAGTAATGAATGCTGGAGGGGATGTGGCAAAGTTGGGACATTAATGCATTGCTGGTGGAGTTGTGAATTAATCCAGCCTTTATGGAGGGCAATTTGGAACTATGCCCAAAGGGTGCTAAAAGACTGTCTGCCCTTTAATCCAGCCATAGCACTGCTGGGTTTGTACCCCAAAGAGATAATAAGGAAAAAGACCTGTACTAGAATATTCATAGCTATACTCTTTATGGTG